>NC_132841.1:53287000-53939000 GCF_048164855.1 Canis lupus baileyi
AAAATGAATGGAAACTGATAGATTCCTTTTGATACCAAACTTTTACTTTATTGGGAAAACCTGGTATCTATTGCAGCTTCTAGCTGAGGGACAGAAGCGCAGACAGATGAAGACATCTAACAGGAAAGACAGTAAAGAGGTAGAGGCAGGGGTGCCTGATGATTAAAGATGATAACTATTAATTGGAACTGAGATTTTAGACATACTACTTAGAAGAGAATTTAGAGTAGCAGATTCCAAAGATAATTTGCATACTTTGTAACATGGAACCTCTCTAAATGTTTATTGTATGTGAGATGGCTCTAAAGAGTAATATTTAAAATGCATTTTAAAATAAAAACTAGTAAACAGAACAAAACATCTCCCATAATTCCCCTTTGGGGATGTGTCATTTTTAGATGTGCATTCTCCCTTTGGTACTACCATATAAACCCACTGAAAAGTTCAGGGGAATTCTTTCTGATGATGATCAGAAAAAGGCTGGGATGTGGGGGAAGCAGCAAAGAAATATTACTCTTCTTTTATTGAGGATATTCTTCTGAGAACTTCCATTGTCCTTTAGGAGAAAGGAATGGATTATGGAAAATAGTTCCTGAAGATATCACTGCCTTCTGAGGACAAGTTCATAATTATGACACCTATGGAGATGACCTTCATAGGTAGCACCTACCTTGTTCATAAGACATAGAACTCTTACCAAGCTATGAAATATAGTTAGTAAAAGCTATTCATGGCACTTAAATATGTTTAGAGACTTTAAAATGCCTTCCTAAATTTCTGACTCGGTGCCCCGGTGAGGTAGGTGTCTGATGGGAAAAACTGAGGCACAGAGGGGTTAAGTCTGCTCTCCTTTCATTGCATGATGAGCCAGGACCCAGCTAGCAAAAGGACCAGGTGTCCTAACTCCCTTAAATGTTATTCATCCTGATTCTCAGAAGGCTTACCTAAGTTACACAAAAGATACAGCAGGGGAATTTTTTTTTTTCAAACATTTTAACTAGTTACCTATTTCTCATTCTCCTTTGAACATAAGTTATCTAAAATCAAACCAAATATAAACTAATAAAACAAAAAAAATAAATATTGCCTAACAGTCTGTGTCAAGATGTAGCCTATTCTGTACTGGTGATTGAAAAAGTATATATGATTCAAGTAGAAGTATTAGAGGGTGCTACAGTGTTCCCATTACTCAAGCCAGGCTGTGAGTAAAGTGTCCCTTATGGATGCCACCCACTGTACTTTGTAAGAGCCTCTCTGGCGTGACATGAGGGAATAAAACTACCATTCCTGTTTCATGGAAAAATCATTCTGAAAGTTGGTCTACACAGGCCAGCCCTGCCTGGAAAGGGAACTCTCAACTATGTGATGCATACATATTACTGAATTCATGGAGAACTCTTTGAAACCAGATAAGAAGGTCACAGTCACCTGCCATAAAGCTCACGGGACAGTTCACACTACATACAGAAGGGCAATACACTGGGTACATGCACTAGCACCATGCCACAGAAGTGAAAGAAAAGGACAAGAAGCCACCTCATGAGTATCTTCTAGTCCCACCTGGCATGCCATTCTCAGAAGCTACCTCTGGTAAGTGGGGAAGATTGATGAAGTTCTGTTATCCCTTTAAATAATAAGGAGAGGGATAAAAACAGAATGTTCACTGCTGGCTGCTTTGAGCATAGCAGCTATTCAAATTCTACCCTTACATAAGTTGGTGGCTTTCTTAGTTTTACAGATAGTCAAAGATAATAAATTACATTTTTGGATCAAGAGAGAATGATATAGAGCAAAATTCGAAGGTCAGTTACAAGTTGTGGGCACAGGACTACAGGGAAATTTATATTGCTACTCTTAGAATCAAAATCATGAGTACTCAGGGCACTAGCTTTTAGAAATGAAATCTTTTTTTTTTTTTTTTTTTTTTTGAGGTGTTTTTTCCTCCCATCCTTATAGTGTCTGTGGGGTGAATTTAATTCATACCATGACCCTCCCTAATTCAAATGAAGATTTGATATTTGGTTTGAGTATCTCTAAAGTTGACCATGACACCAAATAAGATCCATGTTTCCTCTGTACAGCTTTTGACTTGATATTAGCAAAAATACCCACCCTCCTGAGGCCTGTGTCCCCTTGAGGAAGCTCATCTTCCAGAGGGCCCAAGCCTGGCTCTATGCTCTGCACATGCAGGACCAGAGGGAATCATAGTTTCACTGGGATACTAGGATACAGCATAGCAGCAATTCATGCATTTTATTTATAGAAACCAAAGCTCCAGTGAGGCCAAGTTGGTCACTGTGCAAGATGAACCAGCAGAACATTCTCACCTCGAATGAATATCTGATTTATGTGTCGAGTGAATACCTGCTGGTAATCCACTTTGGGCTTTCGCTTTTTTTTACGGGGCTGGCCCCTGGAAAGGGTGGTAGCCCTGGAAAAGGTACCTCCTGCACTTGACCCTTCTGTCCGTGTAGTCCTCCCTGACATCTCTGACCTGGACTCCTCCCTTGCAGATGCCTGCAGGGAAGAAGGGACAGAGCGGGAACGCCTGCGTGAGCCCCGGTCAGTATCTCCTCTTCCCCACACTGAAGCCACCTTCCAAGTAGATGTCTGGGAATATCTGGACAGAGTGGAGTCTTCAACTGCAGACTTAGAATCTGCTTCCTTTTTGGAAGAATCTTGAAGTTTTAGGCGATCGAACAGCTATAAGGAAAGCAATGATAAATATCAGCCTTCTCTTTAGCCTCCAATATCCCTCTTTCGATATATAGAAAAAACACCAGATTGCTCCTTGCTGTGTAATTTTTTAAAAGTTAGTAATGGATCTTCTTCTATGGGTAGCTATAATTCAGATAAATATGACAAGAGAAAAGTCACCTGCTTTTCTCTGTGGTATAAAATAGAAAGACTTTTAAGGCTTAAAGAGGTAACTTATTGCTCAAATACTATGCTGGTCAAAAGCATAGATTCATTTGTGATTAGCTGAATGCATGAGAAGTGAGACTAATGAAGATCTTGGTCCAGGCATGCACGGTGGACAGCAATCGAGCTTTCCCACTAAGAAAACCTGGTCACCAGCCTCAGTGACCTCAATTCCTAAGCTTGAAAGCATGATGGGCACTCAAGAAGTGAGGAGAAATAGCCTACCCTAGTGAGAGTCAATGAAGAATCCCGCTCATACGCTTTGCCTAGAACAGGTTTTCGGTAGGTCTCATCCACATCAGTAAGTGCCTAGAGAAATAGCCCAAAGGGGGAAAAAATTAGGCATAATTAAAAATATTATTTTTACAGCTTCCAGGGAAATTTTAAAAAGCAGAGTAAACACCTCATTTAGCAGAACCAAACAAGTGACTCTGCTCTTATGTACAAAAACATGGTAATACCAGGCACCCTCTGAGTGATTTCCAAGCTGCTACCACCATGTAAGATGTTTTATCTATTTACAAATGCATGGTAGAGGTTCTTAAATTTCAATATGCATAAATATCTAGGAAATTTATTAAAATATAAATCCAAGGCTACTTCCTAGATATGCTGATTTAGTAGGTCTGGATAAAGCCTAGGAACTGTTATAACCAGAAACTCCATGATTGTGTTGTAGGATGCCCCTGGGCCGCACTTTGAGAAGCACTATTCTACTGCTTCCTTTCCTTCCTCAATTTCTAGGTCTTATGACAGCAATGAACAGGTACTAACCAGGGTTACACAGAATTGTTGGTGAATTTTTGTCTCTGAGAGAACAACCTTGTAGGACAGCTATTTAGGATCAAATGAAATCAAGTATGAGAAATCAATCTGAAAAGTGTAACTCATCCTACAAATATAAGCTGACAGTATTATTATTATGACCATCATATCAAAGACGTTCTCTTAAATCCTTTTCCTTCAAAGGTAAAATTATAACAATAAAGTACTTTTTCTTACATTTTAGATATAAGAAAAATGGGCCTCAGAAAAACTACTTTGCCTAGAGTAACACAACTACCAAGCGGTAAAGCTAGTATTCAAATCCAGGTCTTCTGATCCCACAGTGGTTAAAAACATGGTCTTAGGAGTCAGAAAGACCTGAAATAAAGTTCTAGAACTTCCACTTACTAACAGTGTGACCTGGGGCAATCAATCATTCAATATCTTCAGCCTCAAGTTCTTCATTTGTAAAATGGAATAGTAATAAACCTCACTCATTAATATATGTAAACCCTTGGTACACTATCCAGCAAATGTTAAGTGCTCATTACATGTCAGCAACTACTATACTCATCTAGGAGAATGCATGGATCAAGATAAAACGCAGGAAAAAGAAAAGTTGGAGATGGAAGACTCTATGAAAAAGAAATGCCAGAAAGCCTGGTGGTTCCTATTTTAACTGCCTCATAGTGTAGTTGTGCTATAATGTATCTCTTCACTCCTACTATGTCTAGTAAGCAGACAGTAAACCTCTAGGAGAGTGGGGGCACATTTCCTTTATAAGGAAATACCATGGAAAGTGCCTTGCTTATTAGTATGCCTGCTTCCCCTCTATCTTTACCTATCTTCCCAAAACTGTAGATTGAAAGTTCCTTTCTGAAATTTCTGTTCTTAACACTGTGGTAAAGAAACGGCCAAAGTGGGAAATCAATAAATATTTTGAAATGAATGAAAGAAAGGTCAGTAGGAAACTGACATAAAACTACTAAATAAATAATTATTCCTTAAGGCTGGGTTTCTTAATCATAGCACTAATGACATTTTCAACCAGATAATTCTTTGTTGTTGGGGGGCTGTCTTGTGTACTATAGGATGTGCAGCAGCTCCTCTGGCCTCTAACCCATTAGATACCAGTAATGTCCCTCCCACACCACAGTTGTGACAATTAAAAAAAATGTCCCCAGACATTGTCATATGTCTCTAGGAGGAAGAGACGAGCAAAACTACACTGGTTGAAAGCCAATGCCTAAAGAAAAGAAGAAGTTAAAATAACCCCAGACTGCAAAAATTCTAGTTCTGGGAAGTTATTCTATTGGTTTTCCTAAATTAGGATACTCAGGTCATTTGGACATAAAAAAGTTTTAATCCCTAGGAGGTTCTCCAGGCCCTTGAGAAAGGCTTAATTACCATATTCCAGAACTTGTCAAATGCGACGAGGAAGCCTGTACAGACGCCCCGAAGACCCTTGAAAGTGCGGATGTGAACATTCACCTTCACTCCCTCTCGGATACAACGATGGAGTTCACCCAGAGGGCTGCCTTCATGTACTGAAACAAGGCAAAAACAGCGAGCATAGCATGAACATTTGCTCTCATTCCCAGAATTAACAATCAAGACCACCCAACCATCTCCAGCAACATCAAGCAACATGGTGCAGTGGCAACCTCACTATGGAAACAGGAAGGCCCAATGGGCAACAGAACTGGTACAGGCAACATATCCTGAAATAAGGCAAGGTTCTGCCAAGATAGATAGAAAGCATACAGTTGTCTATCACCCAAAGGTTTCACTACTTGTGTATTCTGTGTTCTGTGTTCTATGATGCCATTGATTCTAAGATGCACCATTATTTTAAAATGTTTTGGTGGTAGTGGTGGGGGAACCTTACATTAAATGTACACATCAGCAGCAAAATTCTTCTTAGTTCTGTGACTGGTTAAGACAGCTTTTAAAAAGATAATTCTGGACAGCCCTGGTGGCGCAGTGGTTTGGCGCCGCCTGCAGCCTGGGGTGTGATCCTGGGGTCCCAGGATCGAGTCCCACATCAGGCTCCCTGCATGGAGCCTGCTTCTCTCCCTCTGCCTGTGTCTCTGCCTCTTTCTCTCGGTGTCTATGAATAAATAAATAAAAAATCTTAAAAAAAAAAAAAAGATAATTCTCCTGAACCATATATCTAGCTTGACTCTTACAGGGAAAAAAAAAAAAAAAAAAGGAAAAACAAGCCAAAATTTCATTCATATGTTTATTTATTTATCAATCACATGTTTAAACAAATCCTGTAGCACATCTGTGCTTAAACATACGCAGTCCTCTAAGAGAGAACAGACTTTTAGCCCCTATCTGAAGATACTCCATGCTAAGCTCTCTGGAGCCACTAGTGTTCCAGCGTACATCATCTTTACACTAGGAGGAAGATACCTGGGTGCATTCCAAGCCTGGTTGATACAGAGGCACCTGCTAGGCATTAGGCTCCTATGAGACTGCTGATAAGCATCACATAAAGAGTACAACGATTCATGGGAAGAATGCTGGGACTATAAATTGCAGCCTTTACTATGATGGATTCTTTTTTTCAGAGCTTGGGAACAGAGATGAATTTCATTTTTATTACTTCACATTAACTTAGCCTTCACAATTTGATGGCTATACCATATAAAACCTCCCAAAAGAAAACTACATGTATACACACACACTCTTACACTCTCACTCACACATATACAGTCTCGGTCTTTCTCACTTTTAAAAGGCAAAATTCTCTGGAGATTGATTATTGCCATCAAGAGTAAACACACACAAAAAATCTGTTTTGTTTCCAGTGACATGACAGTAAACAATAGTCCTGCACTTCAGTTTGGATAACTAAGCAGGTTACCCATGACCTCCTTATCCCTCACTCATGGATCAGCTTATAAATGATGGCATTGATAAATTAACAAAAGAAAATACTCTTAAAGGAACTAAATTAGCAGATGAGAAGTAGGAGCTTATGTCAGATTGAAGATTCAACAAGGAGGCACAGTAGAAGGCAGTGTGCAGAAACAGAGGTCTTGGAAAAGAACAGGAGAACCTTGGTCTGACCTTCATCATCTACTCTTCTTCTAGCAATATCGGTATTTTTAAATTCTTTGAATGTCTGAGTAACTTTTTCTTCACAAGTCTGAGCTTCCTTATTCATAAAATGAGGTTAGACTAGTTATCTTCTAGATTCATTTCAGGAATAAGTCTCTGTAATTTAAGTTCTTAGAAACTGATCACACTGCCTGGATCAGTTTCTCTGCCTATATGTATTCACCGCTTCCTCCCACTCCCATAGGTGTTTCCACAAGCAGCGGAAAGACCATTCTTTTTCTAATTTGTAAAAACAAAAAACAAAACAAAACAGAAAAAAACCCCAGAGGTACTACATCCCCCCACTCCACCGCCCCGAACCCCCAAATCAGAAAGAAAACACAAGCACACATCTAACAGTTTCTTACTCTGGTTAAACAAATGATAAACTCAGGTCTTTTAACTCTCGTATCTGCACTTTTCCCTTGATTTTTTTTTTCTTCCAAAGATTTAATAAGGTGTAATTCCTGGGAGCACTTCACTCCCTTGTGTGATCAAAAATACAACACTAGCACCGTCTGTCACAGCAAACTGCCAAGGCAAAGATGAGCTCCACATTCTGAATCAGAATACACATTCTGCATCTCTTTCCAGCAGTCTGTGTAACAAACTCCAAATGGCTATAGGAGCCAGTCTTCTGAAATTTAATACAACACAAAAACATATGCCTTATCTTTGATGACAGTTATTCTTCGGGATCTCCTTCTCCCCCCAACCTTCTAAAGCCAGGTCATTCTTAACTCCATTCTTCTCCCTACTTGTGGTAACACTAAGCTCAGACAATAGATCCTCAGTAACTTCAGACGTGCTCTTTTCTTTCTCTTTCCCCAACCAATAATACAGTCCAGAGCCTTATCAGATGATTGGTTTACCACAACAGTCTTCCAGTTCCCCTCACTCACATCACCCCTGACACCAACATTATCACCAAGTTTAAATTTATGCATGTTATTTCATTTAATCCTCACAACTTTAATACACAGGTGCTATTATTTTGCCCCACTTCACAGATGAGGAAAATGAAGGCTCAGAAATATTTGTTTAAATAATGTCTCAGGGTTACTTACCTAGTAAACAGCTGAGCCAACACCCAGTACAGGCAGGTTATATATACATCCTGACCTCGAGCTTTTAATTATGACAGTCTAAAACAATAACCACAACAACAACCTATAATGATCACAGTGACACTTAACTGAGAATTTTTCTGTGTTCTACTGTTTTAAAAGCTCTGAATGGGTTAACTAATTTAAATCTAACAACTCTAGGTAGATACTATTACAGATGAGGAAACTGAGGCCCCAAAGAGTTTAAGTGACTTGCCTACGGTGAAACAGCTAGAAAGTGGAGGAGCCAGTGTTCAAAATTTAAAAAGCCAGCAGCCAAACCTTTGAATCTGTGGTCTATACCCCCCTAAATATTTTACTACTACTAGAAATTAAGTCATTAGTGACACTGCCCTAAAAGTGCTTTTGCTTAACAATATACACGTGGTCCCCACTATCTATCATAACAAAGACAAAATCTTTGGTCTTCAAAGTGTTTTAATAAATCCTTCTCTGGACCTAAATTCAGTTCTCATTGCTCCAGACACACCCTCTGCCTCACCTATGTGGCACCCTCCACCCACCAAAAGAAGCAAGCAAAGAAAAATGAGAATGAACTCCCCTCTTCCCTTACTTGAGATTAGCATAATGGCCCTGGCACACAGGCACTGGAGTTGGACAAACCCAGCAGTAAGTCTTAGTTGCAAAAAAAAAAAAAAAAAAAAAGGTCTCAGTTGCAAACTAGCTATGTGATCCTGGGCAAGTAGTTAAGCTCAAGGAACCTCATTTATAAAGTTGTATCTATGGGTAAAATAAGATATAATGCATCTAAAGGGCTTAGCAAAGTGCACAGCACTTACTAAATAACAGTTGCCCTAATTAGCAACAATAAAATTGTCTCCTGATCTAAAAAGGGGCATGAGAGAACTTTTTGGGGTGATGGATTTGTTCCGTAACTTGATTGCTGTGGTCATTTCACAGCTATACATTTGCCAAAACTCACTTAAAAAGGGTGAATTTTGTTATGTGTAGATTATACCCCCAATAGCCTTTTTTTTTTTTTTTTTAAGATTTAATTTATTTATGAGAGAGCAGGCTCCATGCAGGAAGCCCGATGTGGGACTCCATCCAGGGTCTCCAGGATCAGGCCCTGGGCTGAAGGTAGTGCTAAACCTCTGAGCCACCTGGGCTGCCCAAAAGCCTAACTTTTAAATAATTACTGTTATCCTCAACCATGCCCTTCCTTAAATTAACTTTGAGACCTGAAGCCAATCTCTTCTAGGAACTCTTTCTGAATGACTTTCATCTCCACCCTTGTTTCTGTACTTGTCTTTCTTCTTTTTAAAAATAAAAAAATATTTTATTTATTTTAGAGAGAGAGATTATACTGGAACAGGGGGAGGGCAGAGGGAGGCAAGCTGACTCCCTGCTGAGTGGGGAGCCCAAGGCCCAGCTTAGGCTCAATGTCACAAGCCTGAGATGAAGACCTGGGCCGAAACCAAGAGTCGGATGCTCAACCTACGGAGCCACCCAGACACTGCCGTACTCTTCCTGTTTTCGGAAGCTTATCAATTCTCTGTGATGTCTACCCGTCATCATCATGTACAGTCCACTGTGTCCAGTGCCTGTGGCACAGTCTGAGATCTTGATGCCACCATATACTTAATCACGACAAATCAAGAGCTGCTTTCCGTGCTCCGTCGTACCAACGAAGCACAGTGCTTCATGGGCAAAGCCAAAACCGTTCGCTACATAAAATAAGTTTTTCCCTTGACAATCTCAGTAGCGAAGCAACAACTGGCAAAATGGAAATAAATGTTACGGTGTGAGACTTGGAGTGCACTTCCGAGATCCGACGGCGGCAAAAAAAAAAAAAAAAAAAAAACACGTCCACACAGAATGAGGAGCCCCCACTGTTCTGAGGGCACCAGGGTGCTCCGTCCGTGCCCCCGCTGGGCCAGCCGCTGCGGCACCGAGTCACAGCGAGGGACGTCGCCGGGACACAGCCGACCCGCAGCTGCTCTAGGCGCGCTCCTGGGGATGTCACGAGATCCTCCCCGGCTTAGCGCGCGACCCTCCGGTCTGACGGCGGCGATTCAATCCGGTTCGGTTCGGCTGGGAGGATGCGGAGGCTGCGGGCGGCCAACTGGCCACGGCGCTCACCGGCAGAGGTCGGGAGGGCTCCGCCAAGGGGCAGGAGGCGTGAGCCGCCCCGCGCTGCTTCCGCTGCCTCGGAGCGAGACCCGGCCGCCGCCGACACGGGGGGGGGGGGGGGGGGGGGGGCGGGGCGGGGCAGGGCAGCCTCCGAGGGCCGCCCGCGTCCCTGGCGCCGTCACAACTCCGACGGGCCTGCGCACACGGTGCTCCCGCAGGCGTCCCGGCGCTCGCGGCCCCGGCGGGCGAGCAAGGGCTGTGCGGACGGCGCGGCCTCCCCGAGCCTCCCCGCGTAGCCGGGGGCCGTCAGCGCTCCGGGGTCGGGGTCGGGGTCGCCACACGGCGCCGCGCTCCACCCCGACGGGCACAGGCGGGCTCCCGAAGGCCGGCCGCCCCCCCGGCTCGGGCCCCTCCCGGCCTCCGAGCGCTCCCGCAGACCCCGCAGCCGCCGGCTCCCCCTCGGCGGCCTCGGCCGCTCCGGCCGCTCCTGCAGCTCCGGCCCCACGGCTCGCGCCGACGGCGGACTCCGCAAGGCCCCGCCCCGCCCCCGGGACCCCGGGACCCCGGCCCCGCCCCCGGGACCCCCGCCCGCCCCGCCCCCGCCCCCGCCCCCGCCCCCCGCCGGACTCACGGGGCATTCGCGTGAGCACGTTGCGCGGCGCCTTCCTGCTCCGACCCGGACCCCGCCGGCGCGCCCCGGCGGCCCCGTCCCCTTCCTCCTTGGTCACCATGAGGCGACGGAGGCGCTGGATGCGCTCGGGGTCCGGGGCCGGGGCGTCCGCGCGGCGGCGGGCTCTGGCCGAGGCCCCGGCCCCGGCCCCGGCGGCGGCGGCGGCGGCGGCGGCGACCCCCGAGCCCGCGGCCGCGCCCCGCGCCCTCCCGCGCCCGCCGCCCCGGACCCCGGTCCTGAGGAAGCTCTCGTACTCGGCCAGGTTGTTGAAGCAGGGCGCGTTGGGGTAGGGGATGGGCGGCAGGCGGGGCGCGTACAGGGCCAGCAGCGGGTCGAAGCTGTCGGAGCTGACATCCAGCCGCGGGCTGGGGGGGCGCGCGGGGCTCCCGGCGCGAGCCGACCTCGCCCCCCGCTCCCGCTCCTCCATGTTTGAAAGGCCCGCAAGCCGAGGCCGATGGGAAGGAGGAGCGGGGCCGCCAGAGGGCGGCACTGCGCAGCCGCGGCTCGGGGCTGCACTGCGCCGGCGCGGCCGCGGGGGGGCAGCCTGTGTCCGCGCTCGGCCCGCCGCCGCCTGCGCGCCCGGGGAACAGGTTCATCTGCTTGAATGCGGCGTTTCCTCATTCACATCATTATCACTTAGCGTGTTTCTTAATACTCCAGATTCCCCGGGGGTGGATCTTGGAATCGGCATTTAACCAGCCTCCCTAAGCGTTTCCCTGCTTTCGAACTGCCGTGTGCGCTCCCAGCCGGAGCGGGTGGGAAGAGGCTGGAAGAGGGCAGTCGGTGGCCCCATAAGCCTTCAGGCCCGGGCTCGGATTAGTTAGCTTCTGTGGATCTTTACATTCTCACCTGGAATAGGATAGGAATAGCACCTAACCCACAGAATTCTCCAAAGTATGAAGCGGTATTGCGCAGAGCGCATGTAAATGCCCTATGCTAGCTAGCTAGTGTTGGTTAAGTAGACCGTCAAACTCTGAAGGAGGGATGGACCCCAATCCCCCATTTCCTACGCTTCATGCAAAATAACTTGCACTAATACCAGAGAGACCTTATTAAGGAAAGTTCATTGTATTCCTGATTTTTCAAGCACTGCCTGGGCAATTTCCTTGGAAATTAGGATCCAGCTCTTAGAATGATGGAAGATTTACAAGACCTGGTTGTACCACTTGTTATTTTATGACTTGTTTAACAAGATAGTTGTGCTTTTTTTTCCCCCCCTTAAGATTTTATTTGAGAGAGAGAGAGAGAGAGAGAGAGAACAAGCAGTGGGGAGGGGCAGAGCGTGGGAGGGAGGGAGAGAGAATGAAAGCAGATTCCTTGCTGAGCCAGGAGCCCAATGTGGGGCTTGATCCCAGGACGGGGAGATCATGACTTGAGCCCAAGGCAGATGCTCCACCAATTTAAGCCACCCAGGTGTCCCCGTTTTTGCTATTTGATATTAAAATCAGTCCATAGAGAAGGCCAGCTATTACTCCCATCAGCACAGCCAAGATGTTTCCAGTTACCCAAAAGCCACACAAATCACTTTCCTGCCACCACTCTCCTGAACTATCACAACTAGTGTTAATTACACACTAGCTGTCTTTCTATTTCAACAGAATTTCTTTAAGCTTTGGAAAGCCCAAGAGAATGCTATTCTCTACCTTAGAGAGCAAGATGAAAATATATAACTATAAAGAAAGAATACAGGCTACAAAAGAAAAGCCATCAAAGTGAGTTCCTAAGAACATTATGGGTTTAGTTATGGCAGGACTATTAAACTATATTCCTTTGTACAAAACTTCCCACCCAAACAAAAAACAAAGCTGCAAACTGCTGCCAATTCAAGGAGTAAATGCTTGTCCCCCTATCTTATGACAAAATTGAGCCTTTGTACTATCACATAGCACCCACAGAAAGCACATTTCTTTGGATGTTTTGTTCTGAAAGTCTGTACCCTAATGCCTATATTTAAATATATCTATATAATAGAGGTCTATGTAGATACAATTTATCTATATAAATTTTGATATAAAATGCTATACATTTACTTACCATTAAGTAAATGACTTACATTTGCCAGTCAGGAGCTATGTTACCCTATTGCCTCATTTGGCCTATCACAGCATACCCAGTGCCTTGTCACCCAAAGTGCCACCTATCATTCACCATAGGCATTAAAAACCTTTCTGTTTTTTTTTATTTATTTATTTATTTTTTTTTTTTTTGATAGTCACAGAGAGAGAGAGAGAGAGGCAGAGACACAGGCAGAGGGAGAAGCAGGCTCCATGCACCGGGAGCCCGACATGGGATTCGATCCCGGGTCTCCAGGATCGCGCCCTGGGCCAAAGGCAGGCGCCAAACCGCTGCGCCACCCAGGGATCCCCCTTTTTGATTAAAAATATCAGATTAGCAAACCTCCTATCTTCATACGGAGAGAAGAGGAAGCTGGAATAGCACCGAAAACAAGCATTCCAAGTAAATTTTTGTACAAAGACTATGAACCACTGCTGTGATGATGGTACATTCATCCTGGCTTACGTAAAGACACACATATACAAAAGTTGGATTCATATACTGTATTTGTATGAGAAAAATAAATGAAAAATTAGGCCAAGGGAGTTGAAGCCTTTATTTTTTTCTCAGAGATTTTATCAATTACCAAACATGCATCAAATCTCCTCTAGTGAGAACAGGAAGGGGAAGAAATGATTCCAACAGATGAGGTATCAATTAGTGAAGAAGGAGACCAGCCATTGCCTTTAAAAATACATTTTCTCTGTGGCTGTAAATTCTGTAATGCAAGACCAGGCACTAAAACATAGGCTGCCTCCTAATTCTTAATAGAGCCAAATAATCCTCCTGTGAAATATGAAAGGAGGACAACGGGCAATGTGAGTTCTCTCACCACGTACCCTCACTTCTGGGGCCAGCAACTAGGCCACATTGCAGTTACTGCTGCTGCTCTCTGCTGCTCCTCCCCCATCTCCATTGGCCCACCAGCAGGTGGAACTGTTAGGAGTCCTCTGACACCTGCCATTTGTGACCCCAAGGGAAGTGCTGACCACTCTGCTCTCTAACTCAGATGTCAGTGTTCCAATTCCATAGAGGCTACCTGAGAATCCTTTTTAGAAAATCCAACAGGAAGGTGACTTTTACAACTGAAGTGTTTAGAGGACACAGAGTCCATGTTTTTTCTTCCTTGTTCATTTTCAGTTTCTTTTTCTCATATATACATATAATTCTCTTTCTTCTTAGAAAAAGTAAGTGGCTTTGGAAATATCCTTGGCGAGACAATGATCCTGTTGACAGCTCCACAAAATCAATCTATGGAATGTTTACACAAGGACATCCAAATTACTAATTTGTTCAGCCAAAGTTGCCAACTTGGGAGACTGGCACAAAATCCTGATTCTCCCTGCAATTCCTGAATTCAGAGGCATCGTGTAACCACCAACTCATTATTTATCTCAAGGTCAAAGTACAAGGGTAGGAAAGGTGAGATTTTCAAGGTTAGTAGATTTTGTAGTTAAGAACAGGTGGTTGAGAGTAAAGTTTGGGTTCATCCATCATAGGTGGAAAAAGCTTGACAAGTTTTTATAAGACTTATGCCACAATCTAAAAATGATTCATCCTGCAAGGCATAAAATACTTCTTGCTTTATAAAAATAGCACCACGATTAAAAAAAAAATGCACTTCTACCGAAGGAACCATGTTCCAACACTGTAAAAAAAATGTTCTACTTAAAGCAGAACACGATAACCACCCCTATCCATCCCTTCTTTCCCTGTTTCCTTTCCAACCTGATATATGTCACTCCTGGCACACTGCTGTTGGTAGTAGGGATTGTAGGGCACCTAAGGCCAGGAGACTTAGGGGGTCTTGCATGGATAAGCCTGCCAGGGCTAAAAAGCAAAGGATCAGCTGTCTTCATCTAGGATCTCTGGATGTTCCTTCCAAAAAGCATCCCCGATTATATCGCAATATAAAGGCACTGGCTTAGTCCTGGTCCGGGTCACTGCCATCTTTTTCCCTTGCATTTCTTCTGGCAGTTTAACTTCTTTTGTTGTGACTTCACCCACCTACAGGTAAAAGTTAAAATATTGACATTGTTAACTGGGTTTGGGAGAGAAGAGGGGGATATGCAGGAAGTTTACTTTTGACTTTATATACTTCTGGGTGATATATATTTATCAGGTAGTTATACAGATACACACATTATCTCAACATATATGAATCTGTTAACAATTAAAAACTTAAAAAGTTATGTTGCTATATTCTGAAAGGAGATCTTAGAAATAAAGGAGTGAGTCCATGTTCCCTATTAGCAGTAACTATAGAATTAGAAGTATTTCTGCTCTCTCATCTGCATTTGCAAGTATCCAAGCCTGTGCTAAAGAGCAAATGTGCTTTAAAAATACTAATAAGCTGAAGTTGCCAGTGGAATGACTAATTCTTAAGACACCACTTAACACCTGAAAACATTCATTAAAAAGAAAAACTACTTTACATGGAAGGAGGTAAATTTAGAGAAATTATGCTCAGAAACTGGTACAGAGAGAAAATATTGGTGGAATTAAGAATTTAGGTAAATGTACAGACTTATTACTTAATATTAAGGGAATAAGCATGCATATCTGGGGAATCTCCAGAATATTCTGCAAGTGACAGAACCGGCGTATACAATATCTTCTACTGCCTCATCTAATAGTCATCATGGGATGGATGGACTATTTAACGATATTATCCAGTGCGGAAGAAATGTCCTATGAACGCAAAAATCCTTCTATCTGTGGCGTACCCCTTTATAGGGTTTTATTTGATTTGGGGAGCTTGGGACACAAAAGGATAAGTGTACTGACTCTAAAATCTGTGGTTCCACTTAGGAAATTCTAGACCACAAAGATCGCTAACAGACTGATCAAATTAGCACGGACTGGCAAGCAGCACCTAAAATAACGTACAGCACTTCATTTTTTAGAAGACCCGATTCATGTTAGTGTGTGGGATCACACTGCACGCGTGCGGTGGGCAGGGCAGGGCCTAGGATGTGCACAAGCTGGTCTTTGTGGCCTCCTTCCCCTTAGACAACAGCACTACCTTCTGCCATATCAACACGGTCCCCTTCCTGTACATCAGCGGCTCATTGTTATAGTTGATGTTGAACTCGGAAAACAAAATCTCATTCTTGTCTGCTGCAAGAGTTCCCTGAGAAAATAGAAAGATATAAAAAGATTTTTACGCTTGTTCTCTGCCCCCATACTACCTATCCATTCCACCCACCACCTAAATTTCCACAAACAAATCAGAAAGTGGAAGGGTTTTATCAAACTTCTTATAGATACTAATGAATTTGCATTGGAAGAGCAGTTTAAATCTTACTGAAATGCAAGTATCCCTGGGTGGCTCAGCAGTTTAGCGCCTGCCTTCGACCCAGGGCATGATCCCGGAGCCCTGGGATCGAGTCCCATGTCGGGCTCCCTGCATGGAGACTGCTTCTCCCTCTGCCTGTGTCTGCCTCTCTCTCTCTCTATGTCTCTCATGAATAAAAAATCTTTTTTAAAAAAAATCTTACTGAAATGCATAAATTCGAAAAATTGTCTACTGTAGCAAACAAATGGTTTCAGAAGTCACAACTGTGATAGGGTGGCAGGGACTAGCAGTAAGAGTACCTGTCCTGTATTATATACATTATGTATGTATGTATGTTATCTGATACGACCCTCATTTTACTATCTCCATTTGAGAGAACGGAACTCTGAAGCTTAGAAAGATTACATAAACTGCCTAAGGCTAAAGACTGCTTTTAGGGGATCCCTGGGTGGCTCAACGGTTTAGCACTGCCTTCAGCCCAGGGTGTGGTCCTGGAGACGGGATCAAGTCCCACATCAAGCTCCCTGCAGGGAGCCTGCTTCTCCCTCTGCCTGTGTCTCTGCCTCTCTCTGTGTCTCTCATGAATAAATTAATAGAATCAATAAATAAATAAAGACTGCTTTTATTCTTCTAAGAAAAATCAAAATCTAAACTCAGCTCTTCCAAACTCTGGATAAATCTAACAGTATTCCTATTAATGGTATTTGTAAATCCTTATCATCATTGTTAATGACCACCATTTATCGTGTAATTACAATGTACCAGGCATTGTGGTAGGAGCCGTTACAACATATCACATAATTTCGGAGTTAGTCATCCTACAAATAGTACTGTCATCTAATGATGAAAGTTAGTGGGTTTTTTTTAAAGATTTTATTTATTTATTCATGAGAGACATGGAGAGAGGCAGAGACATGGGCAGAGGGAAAACCAGGCTCCCTATAAGGGAGCCTGATGCAGGACTCGATCCCAGGTTCCCGAGATCATGACTTCAGCCAAAGGCAGATAGATGCTCAACCACTGGGCCACCCAGGCATCCTGAAAGTAACTGTTTATTAAGTACTTAAAATACAGTCTGTACTATGCTATGTGTTTTACATGCATCATGCCACTTAATTTTCACCATAAACCTATGAGGTGGGAACTATTATTTTCTGTTTCACCTATAAAGAACTAAGGCAGGGCAGTGCCTGGATGGTTCAGTTGGTTAAACATCCAACTCTTGATTTTGTCCCAGGCCATGATCTCAGGGTCCTGGGATCCAGCCCATCAGGTTCCCCACTCAGTGGGGAGCCTGTTCAAGATTCTGTCTGCCTCTCAACCTGCTTGCTCACACTTCTTTTTCTCTCACAAATAAATCTTTTAAAAAAAGAAGAAAAAAATAAAGAACTAAAGCAGAGAAGATAAAATTAAACAGAAGTCCCTGAAAACAATTATTGACTCCCAGAGCCTATACTCTTACAGTACATGCACCCAGCAGGGAATGGCAATGATGAAGAGGCCACTGATGAAAAAGAAGAGCGCATGTCCTGTCCAAAGAAGGCAACCAATCCGCAGCCCCAGCCAAGCACTGCCTTGTGGGAAGGTAGAGCCAGTGTCACTAATTCCATTTTCCAGCTGAGGACACTAAGTCCCAGAGAGAAGTAATAATCACCCATGGTCACAGAGCAATCAAGCAGCAGAGCTGCCTCTATCTAGTATGATCTTTGTAACCTCTCAAAACAAAGCAATAGAGAGAGCTTTAAAAGAATGTCATGGAAGAGGACAGAAAGCCTCTCCAAGTAAGTATTAATGCAGTAAGATCTTATACCTGTAATCTCTCTTGGGCTTGTGCTGGTGTTAGTCCAGACTGTTGTACGAGGGCCCAGAAAACTGTATTGTACAGATTATTGATGTGACCTGTGAGACAAGAGTAGCACTGTTTATACAAACATAATCTTTATTCAGTATTCACGCTTCCAAGAGTATTAGAACTCCACCCCTCTCCTCTGATGTACAGAGATCTGAGACAGTTAGTGATATGCCCAAAACCATATACTGGGAACATGGTGGGCGGGAGTGGTCAAGTATAAACAAACTTATTTCCTAAAAGTTTTATTCTGTCATTTCAGTCATGCTTTATATAAACTGGTTAACTTGTATATTAAGCTTAGGAATACTTTCAAAGTTATTTGATTCAGGTTATTCCTAGCTCCTTTCCAGTTCTTGTGGCCAAATCAAGATACACCACATGAGTAAGTCTCATAAACATGTCATCATAGTCATGTAAGGCAGAGGTCATAACTCGAATCACCCACTGAGGCCACTATTAACATAAAAGCATAAAGCAGAGTAGGTGACCCTGGGGAACAAGAGAGAATGGTAGAGACTATGGCACATTGGCTTCTGTGTGTGTGTGTGTCTGTGTGTGCATGCCCATGCGCACATGTGTAAAGACAGCAGTCACTGCACCGGTTATGTCCATTACAAAGTGGGAATGCAGACCTAGTATTTCCAGGTCTTCTCGTTTTTCCCAAAAACCTAGAACTAGGGAGTATTTACATAAATCTCCCGATTGTTCGACTGCTTTCAACTAACTAAAAAAATTTGAAGTATTACATTCTGAACAAAATACCCATGCATCAAAACTGAACCAAATCACCACCTCTAATGTATGGAATTGGTGGTTTAATTACATCTGTTTATTTGGTTTTACTTACAATCTGCTTGCCGCCAACTGAGGTAGTCCTTTAAGGTCTGGTTGCTAGGATACACTATGACTCTTCCATCAAAGCCTGGTGGATACAGAAGGGGCTGGTCCTCAAAGTAATCTCGCCAATAAAACACAAAGCTGGAGGCGAACTGGGATGCCACATGAGTCATGAACTTACTTGCAAAAGTAAGGTACATTGGGTGGAGCAAGAAAAGAGAAAATACATGATATTAATTCAAAACCACGATAGGGCCCGCGGGTGCAACAGAGTGATTACACAAACTGTCAAAAGATAAATGTGTTGGGCCAAGAAAAACTAAGCAGCCTGCCTCTTTTTAGTCCTATAAGTAATTTATTAATACCAAATTTTTCTCTGCACGACGCGATGTGAATTTATGGTTCAAGAGGTTTTTCTGTTTTGTTTTTAGTCTTGGAAGGAAGGGAACCATTGTTTTAAAAACATACCAATTCCAATGCTTGTTGTCTGTGAGTTTCAATATACTGCCAAATCAAATATCTAATTTGTCTATGTTGAGACATCCTTAATTAAAAATTTAAGCAATACTGTAATGCACATATAGGCTGTCACTGGCTAGAGCCAATCTATGAATTATTAATATTATGATATCCTAATGGTCTGTTTCTAGTCCTAATATTAAGTGCCAGAACAATCTAGAAGCTAAGGTAATGAGGAGAAAGAATCAGATAAAGAGGTGTACGTAATGCTCAAATATCAGATGAAAGTAAACAGTAAAAACAGAAAATAGACATTCTGCAGTTCCAAATACTGCACACTCTATCTGCAGTCTGTAAGGCAGCAATTAAAGAGCAAACACCAAATGCAGCATATTTCCAAAGGAAATATTCTGAAGGAGCTAGGCCATGTAATTACCTGGCTCTTCTTTTAAACCAGTTGCTTTTCCGCTTGAACACAAAGCTGTACTCATCACTCTGTCCATATGCAATCACAATATCTTCCAGTTCTTTCATTACAGTCTGGGCACATTTGGTCATTAGGTGGAGAGCACGGCTGTCATTTGGTTTTGCAAAGTTGTGCTTCTCAGCAAACCTCCATAGAGGAGAAAAAGGCATGAATGAAAGAGCTTGTCATTAACACCACTTTTATCAAAAAGAATGCACACAATGGAAGATAGGTAATAATGCTGTGAGTCTACTAGCCACAACCTGACTCACTTCCTTAAGAACTCTAGTTTTTTCTTGCCCTGACCAACTGAGAAGAAGGGGCATAATTTCTAAGTCCCTATTCCCTTTTCTGTGAAATGGAGATAAAGTATACCTACTTCATAGGACTGTTCTGAAGATTAGAAAGAAGTTAAAATGTAACTATGCCAGCAGGCTCCATGAAAGTGCTCAATAAATGTTAGTTATAATAACCATTATTAAAGTAACATTTTTAAGAATTAAATTCCCACATTTCCGTTACACTTCCCCCCTTTTTTCTGATTTGTCTCCTCCTGAGTCCAGTCGATGCAGCCAGTTACCGATAACGAAACAAGAACATATTGTAAAGCATCGCCCACAATAAGACCTAAACAGGCCTCTACACGGCCCTCGATGACAGTTAACAGAATAGCCAGGCAATTGGCTAAAGAGCTGAAATACTGCGCCAGGGAGTGATTTTTCCCAGCAAGGCCTTACTAACGGGTCTCTGCTCACGAGAGCGCCGCGCCTCAGGTTTAGCTACTCAGACCAGCTCGCGCTCAAGCGCCTGGTAGCCAGCACTCGGGGATGCTTAATGCCGCGCGCTCATTGGCTGCCGCGTTACCCGGGAACCGCCAGCCGCGACCGAGTCCCCGGAAGCGCGGGCACCACGTGGCCTGAGGCGAAACCGCTCACCGGTGGAAGTTCCTGCCGTCCAGCCGCACCACCACCCAACAGTGGGCCAGGCAGGTGTCATCAGCCTCGAAGTTCCGCACATACTCAAACTTGCTCTTTGCCATGGTCGCCCCCAACTTCAAACACCGTCTCAGCGTGACGGAAGTGGCGGCCCAGCAGTCACGAGCTTTCGCTTTGCGAGAGGCCCACATTCGCCCCGCGGAAGGTGAGGCGCCGGAGAGCCCCGCCCCGGAAGTTCCGGTGCCTCCTCGGGGCCGCTCTAGGCGTGGCGGAGGCCGGCGGCCGTCTCGCCTCCTCGTGGTGCGTGACCCCCTTCCGAGCCGGGAGGGAGGGGGCGTCCTCGCCTTCGCGGCCCGCGCGCTGCTTCGCTTTTCGCCCGCGTCGGGCGGCAAGTCAGTCTACAAAGTCGTAAAAAACTGCTTTGTGACCAGGTTTGAAGGTTTGGTTGTGATTGTTTTCTTTGTAGAAAATGTGGACTATCCCGGAAAATACAAGAAAATTAATACCTCGTATCGCCGCTCTCCCTTCCAAGTTTGCGGTTGGTCCCTTCGGGCTCTTCGGATACGCGCGTTTGCGCGGGGAACACGCAAAACTGTCATCGGACACCTCTGTAGTTTGTCTATTTTTTCCACTTCCCTTGAGCACCTTCCAAGGTTATTAAATTTTCCAAGAGGTGATTATAAAAACTGGCTCTTACTCAAACATATGGATGTACTAAGTTAATTTACTGAACTTGTCCACAAACACTCAATTTTTGGTGTTTTTTGTTGTTTTTTGTTTTGTTTTTTCTGGTAGACAATAGTAATATATAACCCTATCATTTTAATGATGCTTTATGATTTATCAAGCTCTTTTGAATTCAGTAGCTGCTTAACATTATTTTTTTTTTACCCTCACAAAATTATTCAAATAATACAAACGAATATATGATGAAGGGCCGCCTGGTGGCTCAGGGGTGAGCCTCTGCCTTTGGCTGGGCGTGATCCGGGAGGTGCAGGATCAGTTCCAGGACGGGCTCCCCGCAGGGAGCCTGCTTCTCCCTCTGTCTCTGCCTCCCCGTGTCTTTCAAGAATAAAATAAAATCTTTTTTTAAAAAAGATATATGATGGGGGATCCCTGGGTGGCGCAGCGGTTTGGCGCCTGCCTTTGGCCCAGGGCGCGATCCTGGAGACCCGGGATCGAATCCCACGTCGGGCTCCCGGTGCATGGAGCCTGCTTCTCCCTCTGCCTGTGTCTCTGCCTCTCTCTCTCTCTCTGTGACTATCATAAATAAATAAAAAATAAAAAAAATAAAAAAATAAAAGATATATGATGAAAAGCCATTCACGGACTCCTAACTCTGTACTTCAGACCATCCCAGTTACTAGTTACCTGAATAACCATCCAGGGACAGATAGAAGCATAGATCTACATTTATACCTGTGTCTCTCAAACTACTTCAAGGCAACAGGAAGAAAGGAAGGATGGGAATGTCATGGATTTATGCCCTGGCTCTGCCACTTACTATGTGACCTAACATCAGTGACTTTTTCTCTCAGATCCCTTTGTTAGGTGGAGACACCAAATCCTCCCTTGCTTCCCTCTAAAGTTATTGTGAGCATCAAAGGGCATGATGGCTGCCATTAGAGGTATGGATATACGCACACACTGATAAAATAATATTCCAAGGTGATGTCAACTTGCAACCAAGATCAGGAAGTACTTAGAGGAAAAGGTTAAAACACGCCAAAAGGAAATAATCAAATTCATAATGTGGGATCTTTTATAAGATTACTGACATGACTTCTTAAAAAGATAAATTGCATGAAGAATTAAAAAAGAAAGAAAGAAATGAAGGAAGAATGGGAAAAGGTAGGACACTGTTCCAGAATAAAGAGATATAAAAACCAAGTACAATGTGAAAATCTGGAATGCATACTGCCCCCAAAATGTTAAAAATAGCTCTAAATTCACCGGGGAAACCTGCAATCACAAACAGCTTTAAATTTTAGTGGCTTAAAACACAAATACTTGTTCCTTGGTCAACTCACTCATAAGTTTCTGGATGGCTACTACTATGCTCCAGGCAGATATTCTGATCTATGTGTCTTCTTATTCCAAAACCCAGGCAATGATTCAAAAGGCTTCTGCACCATAGGGTACATCTTGCTGCTTACGTTATGTTTGCTAAAACAGTATTACAATATAGTCAACTTCAAAGATTATAGGGCAGGGATGTATTACCTTCCCACAGGGAAGGGGAAAGTGAGTAATTTTGAATAATCTACTGTAACTGTATATTAGTTGATAATAGGGATTTATTTTTAATTTTACAGGCACAACAATAGCAGTATGGTTAAAGAGAAAAATAACTTTAATTTTAGGGGATACATAAAAGAGTGGCAAAAATATTAACAATTACTGAAACTAGTGGTGGTCATATGTGTGTTTATTATTTTTCCAGTTTTTCTACATGTTATGGGTTGTGTCTCCCAAAAAGATATGTTGATGTCTTAACCCAAGGTGTAGTACAGTGAATGTAACTTTATTTGGAAATAGGGTCTTTGCAGATAAAATCAGTTAAGATGAGGTCTTTAGAATGGGCCCTTCATCCAACATGACTAGTGCCCATGTGAACAGAGAAAACAGAAACACACAGAGAAAGAGCACTGTGTGGAGAAGAGGGCAGAGATTTGAGAAATGCATCTACAAGCCAAGTGAGGCCATGGATTGTCAGCCATCGCCAGAAGCTAGGAGAGAAGCATGGAAATAGGTGCTATCATTATTACCATTTCACAGATGTGGAAATTGAGTAGAGAGAGGTTATGTAACTTGCCTAAGGTCACAGAACCAACAGGTAGTGATGTGAAAATTCCAAACAAGGCATTTTAACTACAGAGCTTATGCTCTTGCCACTCCTCACTACTACCTCTACATCTTTGTCCTCTCCTTTTTCTCTCTCTCTGTTTTCATTCACCAGCTATACAGTAGTTTCTGCCTATGCCAATTATTGAGTACTTCACTGAATCCTCAAATCGTAAAGGTACATGGGTCATCAAATCCCTTAATTCTCAATTTATTCATATACAGCCTTTGTGAATTTTGTCATTTGCATATGCTACCTTATTTTAAAAATATCTTTCTTTATGTCAACTCTCTTCTTTTAAAATCTTTTTATTGGAAAAAATATTTTTATTGGAAGTAAACATACACATATAAAAGTACACAAAACACAATGTTACCAGCATCCAGTCAAGAAAAAGAACATTGTCAGTTCCCAGAGTCCATTTCAATTATTGCTCCCTGTCCTTTTCAAAACTAATGGCCTTCTTAACATCTATAACTTAGTTATGTTCATTTTTTAAAAGTAATCTCTACACCCAACATGGGGCTTGGACTTACAACCCCAAGATGAAGAGTTACACACTTTACCTACTAAGCCAGCCAGGCACCCCAGTTACATTCATTTTTGAACTTTGCGGTACATATCCTTTGGCATTTGGTCTCTTGGGATCAACACTGTATTTGGAAGATTCAACCAAGTTGAAGAGTGTTAACTGTAGTTCATTTGTCTTCATTCTTCGATAGTATCCCATTGTATAACCATACCAGTTTACTCATTATATATTTGGATTGCTTCCATTTGGGGGATGATTGTGAAAAATGCTACTCTGAACATTCTTGTACATGCCTTTTTATGTACATGTTCCTTAATTGGATATACACCTAAGACTAGAATTTCTGTGTCAAGGAAAATGCATTTGTTCATTTTTGGTCAATAATGTGATACTTTTTCCACAGCTTTTTTTTTTTTTTTACCAATTTACATTACTCAAAACGGTATGTGAATTGCTCCATATCCTCACCAATACTGGATATTGATTTTTAAAAAAGTATGCGCATCATTCTGACTTGTATATAGTAGATCTTTTGTGGAGTACATTTCCATGATGATTAACAATGTTTAACATCTTTTATCCTTACTGGCCACTTGGATAGCCTTTATTGTGAAGGATGTCTCCTGCACATTTTTTCACTTGCTATTTAATACCTTGGTGAATTTATTTGAAAGAGAAACTATGTCATTCTATAAATGGAAAATTAGTATCACATGCCAGCAATAGAGGATGATAATACATTAAGATAAATGCAATTCCAGTATAATGTTCATGCTTTGTGGTAGGATTTTTGTTTTCTTTTTCATTTTGCCAACAAGAAAAAGGAAGCACTAAACATTACCAGACATCCTCAAAGTCATTCAAGAAGCCAGTTGCAGAACTTGATCTAGGTATAAGAGTTCCCTTTTCCTTCCAATGACTTACAAAAACCTGGAGAAGGGGCAGGTCAAAAGCCACAACAACTTTCCTGGGATCTCCCCGAGGCTTATCAGTTGATATCAGGGACCATTCTTTAAGTATCTGCTCTGTGCTAGGCCCTGTATTAGCATTCTACATTGACTATCTCATTTATTCTACATGGCTGCCCATTGAGGTTGGGTTTTCCAATGCAGGTGAGTGACTCCTATCCTTGATAGCTGGAGCTACCAAGCCACTACATCATCTGTTCCAGGAAGGAAGAAGGAGAAAGGGGAAGAGAGCAAAACTCACACCTCCAAGCCAAATCATCTCTCCTGATCAGGTTTTTATTAAAGCTGCACAACTTCTACATATGTATTTTGAGCCTTCCTTCTTCCTTATCTGCAAGGTAGCCTGGAAAATGTAGTTCTTTTAGCTGGGTACTTGGCCATCTCCAATAATACAGGATATCTCCCTCCTTACTCCCTCCCTTCCTTCCTTCCCTCCTTCCTCCCTCCCTCCTTCCCTCCCCCTCTTCCTTCCCTCCTTTCCTTGCTTCCTTCCGAAAGAAGGGAGAGAAGCCTGAGTGGCTCAGTCAGATAAGAATCTAACTATTAATTTCAGCTTTAGGTCATGATCTCAGGGTCCTGGGATCAAGCCCCACATCAGGCTCCGCACTCATCAGGGAGTGGGCTTAAGGATTCTCTCCCTCTCCTTCTGCCCCTTCCCCCGCTTAAGAGCATGCACATGCATGCTCTATAAATAAATAAATCTAGAGAAAGAAGAAAGAAAAAGAAAGAAAGAAAGAAAGAAAGAAAGAAGAAAGAAAGAAGAAAAGAAAGAGAAAGAAGAAAAGAAAGAGAAAGAGAAAGAAAAAAAGAAAGAAAGAAGAAAGAAAGAAGGAAAAGAAAAAAGAGAAAGAGAAAGAAAGAAAAAGAAGAAAGAAAGAAAGAAAGAAAGAAAGAGAAAGAAAGAAGAAAGAAAGAAAAAGAAAGAAAAGAAAAGAAAGAAAAGAAAAGAAAAGAAAAGAAAAGAAAAGAAAAGAAAAGAAAAGAAAAGAAAAGAAAAGAAAAGAAAGCTACTGCATGGGCAACTGGAAGTTTCTGCCAAAAAAGCCAACAAGAGTTATGAAGGGGCAGCCTAACAGGCCCTGTACCCTGAACTCTAACACCCAGCCTGCTCTTCTCACTACCCACAGCCAGTCTATAAACAAGTCAGAGAAGAAGAGACAGGCATTTCTCCTGGAAATTATAGGGGAAATGTTACTTTCTTCCTTCCCATACCATCCTCTACCACCTGCCTCGAGTTCCTCCACCTCCCACCCACAGAACAGGTAGTAGCAGGATGGAGGAGCCTTCAAAGGCATGCAAAAGGGAAGACTACTTCCTTACTTACCAGCTGGGGAACTGCAGGATTTTCCTGGTGGTGTTACTGTAGCAGGGTACCAGGAGAGTCACTGAGAGATCCTTATAGGTATCCTGTCTTCTGCTCCCCTTGCATTTGGTGATGTATGTGAATATAGAGACCAGTGACTGCATGACACTTGGAGGTATCTGGAGCAGCCTAGACCAGTAGATGAGAACGATCGGCAATGTGGTATGCCTGAATGAAGATGAAGATACCTCATTAAAGTCCCCTCAGCCTTTGGGGCCTAAAAAGTTCACTATCATTGGTTCCATAAGAAGGAGCTCAGAGATTGGGGCGGGGGTGTAGACAGGAGCTGGGAGCTGCCTCTGAGGCTACTGGTCAAGTAAAAGTCATTCTTCCTGCAGAGGATTTGGAGACAGAGCAAGCTGGAAGGGCCAAAGGGAGCTATGGCTGTTCCTCTCCTAGGGATCCTTGGAAGATCAGGCTGATGATAAAAATGGGCCCAGGATACCATCCATGCCAACACAACAAGAAAGAAGACTTCTCAGCACCAGCTGGAAGGCCAGTTACACAAATAGGCCTCTGCTTTGCCTACACCTCACCTCAACCCAGCCCTCAATGGGAACTAAGTCTTGAAAAGAGGAGGGTAATGCAAAGGATCTCAGGACCAGACTGTGGCTCCCAGATCCATTTCAAGTTGTTAGATTTATTTTTTTTTAATTTTTTATTTATTTATGATAGTCACACAGAGAGAGAGAGAGAGAGAGGCAGAGACATAGGCAGAGGGAGAAGCAGGCTCCATGCACCGGGAGCCCAATGTGGGATTCGATCCTGGGTCTCCAGGATCACGCCCCAGGCCAAAGGCAGGCGCTAAACCGCTGCGCCACCCAGGGATCCCAAGTTGTTCAAGTGGGAGCAGAATGAAAAAGCAGATCCAGGATTTCCTACTCTAAGCCTCTTCAGTAATAGGTGTGGCCAGTGCTGGGGTTGCAGTCGGGGGGACTTGTCACAAAAAGACAAATAACATAAGATTCCGGAAACTTAATGAGGTGTGTAGTCAAATTCACAGGGACAGAAAGTAGAATGATGATTGCTAGGCAATGAGGAGTAGGGGAAGAGGAATTATAGTTTAATGGATATAGAATTACAACCATGTAAGACAAAAGGAATTTGGAGATTGGTTGCCCAGCAGTGTAAATGATGCACAACACTATTGAGCTGTACACTTAAAAATGGTTAAGGTGGTAAATTTTATGTGTATTTTACCACAACTAAAAAAAAACTAAAATCCTGCATACAATATGTATTTATGACCTCACTGGACAGTGACCTCCATTTTTAAAAATTTCTGTTACTTAGAAGATCACTTATCACTGAGACTGACAGAGAGAAAAATAATTGCCTTTGGTGTGGAAGTCATATTTCAGTTTCTCTTCCCTCTGCTGACTCATTTCATTTGTACTAAGAGCTACATTATGTAAATGAAATTCAGGGTGGAGGGGGTAAGAAGAAGGAATAATTTGCCTCTAAAATCTCCTTCCTGCTCTGAACCACTTCAATCAAATTTCTGCTGGAAGCAATGTAGACACTTCCAGGAATGGACTGCCTAGCTCTGCCATGATTTTGAGGCAGATAAAAACATTAGCATGTACCAGGATATACATGGGTATAAAACTCAGAATTATTATTTTAGAATAAATTAATGATTACACGACCTTGATATTGCTATAATATATTTGTTCTGTACTTTGAGATGTAGCTTGCATGGGTCAGAGTGAATGGATTTTATTTCTAAATAGTCATTAGTTGTGTCCTAAAATGGACTTGTTTTGTCAACTACCCATTCTTTCTCTACTTAGTAGAAGTTCCAGAAGTCATGAGGATATGGTCACCTGGAGGGCTTAGCAAAAGACATTAGGAGAACAAAAAAGGGGAATTAGATGTATGTTTCCTTGACATTTTGAATACTTAATCCTGCAAATTTACTCATTCACCGAACAAGTATTTCTTAATTTCCTACTATGTACTATGCCCAATGGGATGCAATAGCAAACAATACAGCCTGTATAATGTGCCTACACAATGTTGTTCATAGCCAGTTGAGAAGATAGATAGTGAACAGAGTTTTACATGTAACTGTTGGACTAGAATTGTGTTAAGTGTTGTGAATGGGTTGGAGGCCCCGCCTGACTAGGCAGCTGGGGATGGTCCATGAAGTTTTCCTTGAGGAAACAGTATTTAAATTATGACTTGAATAATGAGGTAAAAAGATAGCTTGCTTCATAGGTTTCTGGAATTGTTGAATTTAATGTTGAATAAACATTTTGCCAAAACATTCTGCTTGTGTAAAATTTTGGAAAACAACCCAGAGTAATGTGAGTTTCCAAACCATGGATCAATTAATAAATAAACACCAATTAATAAAAACCTGTTGGGCACCTTTAATGCATAAGGCACTGGGCAAGGTACTGACTGGGAGAATATAATAAATAATAATAATAATTTTTTTAAAACACCTTCCAAGTGTGAGAATCTTAAAGTTTCCAAACCATATTCTCATATATTATCCTATTTTTCCCTTTCAGTGAGTCTGTGGGGGAGGCAGAACAATAATTCTCTCCATTTTATAAGAAAGGAAAAAATCTTTGTGGGAGCTGGTTAAGTGATTTGTCCAATGTCTCATGGCTTCCAGAACTAGAATTAGAACCTAATCCCTCTGATGCCAAGTACCTCCACTCTACCACCTTGCCTTTCCATGTTTTTAAGGAGCAAAGTGTATACTTATTGTTTTTGCCTGCTTAGCATCCCAGCACCCCTCTTTCTGTCTTATGGCAATGGCACTCCGACTGTCCTCCTCCTGTCAAACCATTTGGTTTATGTGGGGAATATCTCATCTGACCTTTGCTTTAAGGTAAGCACATGACCAAGACCACTGTAGCGTTTCAGTGTGAATTAGAAAAAGGCCCCTCTTTCCAGCAGACAGAGTTGTGCACCAGGGAAAGGCTTGGTAAGTATGCCCATACTGCATTTCAGTCCCTGTTTGTCCTCTTTGCAATGGCCAACCTGCACAAATATGATGGCTTCACCAATAACAAGACCTGACCAGTAAGGTTCAGAGATGTGCATCTGACCTAAGCCAGATCAATGAAACAGTCTGACATGCTGCTAGAATGACTATGAAAAACAGATTCTCTTCCTATTAGAAATGCTACACTGGTGACCACATTGCCTTCAAGAAGGAAGAAGCTGCCCATGAATTAGGCCTATGCAAAAGAAAAAATCTGAGAGATAGAGAAAATGATTTCTGATGACATTGAGTTGAGCATTGGCCTGGAGCCAGTGCTGCTCCTAGACTCTTACAAGTTCCAGGAAGCAGGGGTCTTGCTTAATATTTTTCAAAGCTGTATCCTCTGTGTCTAGAATCAGTGCCTGGCACATGGGAAGCAATCAATAAATAACTTTTGAAAGATTAAGCCAGTAAGTTCCTTTTTTGTATATGGAATTAGGTTTTTACAAGTCTCAATTCATTGAGGTATAAATAAATAAATTCATTTTCCCCAATAACTGCTCTCTCATGTTCTCTTTTATTGATGGTTAACAACTCCCTTAAAGAATCTTGGCCAGAGGGCAACCCGGGTGGCTCAGTGGTTTAGCACCTGTCTTCTGCCAGGGGTGTGATCCTCCTGGAGACCTGGGATCAAGTCCCGAGTCAGGCTCACTGCATGGAGCCTGCTTCTCTCTCTGCCTGTGTCTCTGCTTCTCTCTCTGTGTGTGTCTCTCTCATGAATAAATAAATAAATAAATAAATAAATAAATAAATAAATAAATAAAATCTTTAAAAAAAAGAATCTTGGCCAGATCCCATAACTTCCCAGTAAATGAAACAGTATTACTGTTGGTATTCAAATGTTGGTCAAGAGCTCTGAGCTCCCCCAAACGCAGGCAACTCTTTTCCTCTCATCCCTATTCTTCTATCAACTCAGGGTGAAGAGGTGGTTGACATAGCAAGTCTGGTTCCGGCTTCTTTCAGCAAGCCCTTTAGGGAGGTAGCTGGCTTAGTAGGGGCTCCTGGAACTTTGAAGTGGGATACTTCACACTTTATGCTCTAGGCTTTGAGCCTTTGGTATAATTTAAGAACAACAGGAAAAATCCCACTCAACATCTTGTTTATCAGTTTGAGTTGGATCAAAAGCAATTTACATAGAAGAGATGAACTTGAAGGAGAATAGGATGACACTTCGGATAAATTCAGGAGTCTGAGTAATATACACAGGTTAGATTAAGGTACATGAGAAGACCCACAAACAGATGGAAAGTAGGGGGGCTCCTGGGTTGCTCGGTTGGACATCTGATTCCTGGTTTTGGCCCAGGTCATGATTTCGGGGTCCTGGGATCAAGCCCTGCGCTGGGCTCCCTGCTCAGCACAGGCTGCTTGTCCCTCTCCCTCTGCTCCTCCCCCAGCTCATGTGTACTCCCTTTCTCTAAAATAAATAAAACTTTTTTTTTTTTTAAGAGACATGGAAAGTAGGGAGTGGGGGAAAAAACTTACAAGAGACAAAATCATACTTGAGGATATCAAGTACAAGGTAAGGATTTTGGCTTTGATCTATCTAATGGTGTTTTAGGAATATTAATCTAGCTATGGCATGAAGGGTAAATGAGAATGAAAAAGCCTGGAGGCAGCTAAGCCAACAGAATCTATTTTAATATTTCAGATATGCAATGCTGGCTAAAAGGAAGAGCTGGATGAAAAAAAAGAAAGGAATTTGGCATCCATAAAATGTTTTGAGGTCCTAAATCACAAAAATCTTTAATCCTTTTTAGAAAAGCTAAGACATTAAGATATCTTGAAATAATTATAGATATTATTATTGATACAGGGACAGAATCATGTTCACTGAAGTATAAATTCTGCCATATAACTAGGAGTTATTTATAGGGCTGCACATTGAGTGCTCCATAATGATTTGGCTCTGAATGGGCCATAAGTTGGTAGTGAGTTGATAAAGACAGATATATTTCAATTTAATTTTTTCCAGTGGCTGGGCTGCTTTATTGAACAAAAGAATTTGAAATCTTCATGCCTATCTAAAAATGGAATCTGGATGTGAACTGGCTTTTTTCTTAAGCTTACACTGTTACTCATTCCTAAGTGATGGAAATTAGATGCTGCATGCATTTATGCCATTAAAGGAAATCTTTTCTCTCTGTGATATTTTGTTTATGAAGATCACTACTTAAAAACATGTTCTAGGAGCCTAAGAGAAGGTTCAACAACATGGAAATCTACTTATATCACAGAGGGAAGTTGAGTTTGGGAGTTCCAGGGCCCATGCAGTAGATCAATGATACCATTAAGGATGCCATTAAGGATGAACAGTTTTAATACTTCCATTTCACTGTCCATACCATATCAGAGGGATATCTCCTCATGTCCACAAAATGGCTGCTATAGTAACAGTGATCATGTCCTCACACTATAACATCTAAAGCAGAAAGGAGATGAACAGAAAAGAGCTTTCTTTGTATACCCGCTCTCTCTTCTATTAGGGAAAATGATTCCTTCAAAAGTATCCAATAGACTGCTCTTTATGTCTCAGTGGATAAAACCGGGGTCATATGCTCAACTCTAGACTAATCTTAGACTAAGGGAGCACTACTTGGCCCAGTATCTTCTAAATAAAAGCAGGATCTTATCAGAAAGGAAAAAGGGAGAATGGCTGAAAGGCAGGCAACCAATATTGATTACCATACTCTCCTTCCAAAATAGAGATAGATATAATAGAAAGTGCTGTGAAATAATAGATCAACAAAATGTTTCACTCTGCCTATGAGAACTAGAGATGGCTTTTTAAGGAATGGTACATTTAAGCTGAGTACTGAAGGGTAAATAGAAGTATATATATCAGACAAAGGATCAATATCTCAGAAATTCAGAGATAACAGACCTTAAAGAATATTAGAAAAAATTACATTTAACATGTACTCTTTCACAGTATTTTCCAAATCTGCCTCATTCCTTTCTATGACTTCTGTCTCCAGCCAAGTCAAAGCCAATAGAGCTTGGGTCTCTTTGGGTTGGTCAATAATGATTTTATGCTGTAGGAGGTCCAAGAAATATAAATGCAAAAACTACATTTTTACCAGCTGACCAAATGCTCTTTTGACCAAATAAGATAATAAAGCACATGGTATACACACTGTAAGGGACCTCAAATATTTGTTCCTTTTCCAGCTCCCTTTCTCTCTCTTTCGGTCTTCCCCATTTATTAATTATCTTGCACTCTTGTTTTAGGGAATGCCAAAAGTGAAAAGCTAGAACTTTGATTCTTCTGACAGTAATGAAATAGAAACTGCAGGATATCATGTGATAGAGACCACAGACTTATTCAGATTAAAACTATATTAGGGATCCCTGGGTGGCGCAGCGGTTTAGCGCCTGCCTTTGGCCCAGGGCGCGATCCTGGAGACCCGGGATCGAATCCCACATCGGGCTCCCGGTGCATGGAGCCTGCTTCTCCCTCTGCCTTTGTCTCTGGAGCGTGCTCTCTCTCTCTCTGTCTCTCAGTCTTTCATGAATAAATAAATAAATAAAATCTTAAAAAAAAAGATTAAAACTATATTAATCATTCTTTGCTGTGTAACAAGTTATCCCAAAGCTTAGTGGTTTTAAAACAACAATAAGTTTGTATTGTCTCACATAGTTTCTGTAAGTCTGGAATTCAGGAGTAGCCTAGCTGGGTGGTTTCAACTCAGGGTCTTTTGTGAGGTTGTAATTAAGATGCCAGTTGGATCTGTAGTCATTTGAGGGCTTGAATGGGGCTAGAGGATCTGCTTCCAACATAATTTATTCATGTGGCTGCTGGCAGGAAGCTCCAATCCTCTCCCTGTGACCTCTTCATATGGCTACTTAGTACATGGAGGCAGGATAGAGTGTCAGAGAAAACACAGATTGTTAGATGTTAGGATAACTAGATATGAAGTGAACTTGGATCCTTATTTTCCATCATATATAAAGGAAAATATCATAAAGAATAAAGACCTAAACACAAAAGATAAAATTATAAAACTAATGGAAGGAAATATAAAAGAAGTCTTTTGAGATCGTTGGGGTGGGAAAATATTTCTTAAACTAGACTCTGAAAGCACAGATTATAAGGTAAAAAAATAATGGATGCAATTGCATTAAGGATTCTGTTCAACAGAGAAAATCAGAGACAGATGAACAGATGGGTCACAGACAGGAAGATGTCTGCAATGTTTTAATACATATATAATAAACAAGGGACTCCTGAGGATCGACATGGAAAAAGCGGGAAACAATAATAAAATGATAAATGATTTGAATATGCATAATTACTAATTAAGAAGGCTAAAAACTTGAAAAAAAGAAGGCTGAAAGACTAGTAAGCTTACGATGAGATGGTCAATCTCTCTAATGATCAGAGAAGTGCAAATTAAAACAACAATCAGATACTTCCATACTCCAATAAGATTGGTGTATAGAAAAACGTATTGAATAAAACCAAGTGTTGGTAAAAAAAAAAATGGAAAACAGGAAATCCTTGTGTGCTGTTGTTATGAATTTGAAATGGAATTGCCACTTGAGAAAGCAATCTGTTAGTGAAGGGGTGCATGTGCACACCTAGAACCTAGCAATCCCACTTTGGCGTATATCTGCAGAGAAACTGCTGTACATGTTTATGGGGAGCATGTGCGGGACAACACTGCTTGTGGTAGAAACTTGCTGGAGGCACCCTAGGTCACCATCAGTAGAGCAATGGAGAAGTAAAAGTGCTTGACAGAATACAGAATTCAGGAGCTCAGAACCAGATGTGCCTGTATGACATGGACAGATCTTTCTACAGATTTTTCTGCTTCATAAGGGCAGAAAGTAGGTCAGTAGTTTCCAAGGGCTGGAGAAAGGGAAAATAGGGAATAATTGCTAATGGGTTTGAGATAATGAAAATATTTTAGAATACTGAAAATATTCTGGAATCAAATAGTGGTGATTACTGTGCAATGTTGTGACCACACCAAAAACCGCCACATTTTACACTTAAAAAATAAGCTTAAAAAATTGGTAAACACATCCACTGGAGAAAATACAGATAATCAAAAAAATTTTTTAATTATGCTAAATGAAAAAAATAAATTAAATCTGATCTAAGATGATATGTGTAAAATATATATATATATATATATATATATATATATATATGAAGCCCCTGGGTGGCTCAGTCAATGGAGTGTCCAACTCTTGGCTTCAGCTCAGATCATGATCTCAGGGTCTAGGATCCAGCCCCCTGAATCAGGCTCTATGCTCAGTGCAGAGTCTGTTTGTCCCTCCCCATCTGCTCCTCCCTGGTTCACATACTCTCTCTCTTCAATAAATAAATAAATAAATAAATAAATAAATAAATAAATATAAATAAAAATAAATAAAAATAAATAAAAATTAAAAAAATAAAAATAAAAATAAATAAATAAATAAATAAATAAATAAATCTATCTTAAAGAAAAAAACTAAAACCAAATACATGTATTCACCAAACACTATATATCACTCAATGATACTTACATAACCAAAGACACACTAAATACATTAAAGTGGGTGCCTGGGAATTGGGTGAGAGAAACTAGAATTGGAATTGGAATAGAAAATGGTGAATAAAGAAGTATCATAAAATAATAAAACAGGAATGGGGACTGCAGTAGACAGACTGATGCCTCTCTAAAGATATCCATATGCTAATCCTAGCAACAGGTGATATGTTTTCTTACATGGCAAAAGGGACTTTGCAGATAGGATTAAATTAAAGATTTAAAAATAGGGATATTATCGTAGATTATCTGGGTGAGCTCAATGCAATCATAAGGATATTTAAGAGATGGAAAAAGGAGATAAATGAGCCAGAGACGATGATGTAATGATGGAAGCACGGGGCGGGGCTGGGAGGTGGGGGCTAGAAGGTCAGAATGATACATTCGTTGGCTATGAAGATGAAAGAGGTCCATGAGCCAAGAAATGTGGGCAGCCTCTCAACAGTGGGAAATCAAGATTCTTCCCTAGAGCCTCCAGAAGGAAAGCAGCTTTACTGACGTCTTAGTTTTAGTTCCATGTGACCTATTTCAGACTTCTGACCTTCGGAATTATAAGGTAATAAATTTGTGTTGTTTTAAGTCATTAAATTTATGGCTGTAACAGCAATAGAAAATTTATATAGAGACTTGCTCAGAGCAAAGCCAATACTCTGCTGGAACTGGAGAGAATAATGAACTCAATTATCTATACAGAAAGTCCAAAAAGGAAAAAAAAGCCCATCATTCCCCATAAACAATTAGTACTTGGTTCATTCTGTTTGTTCTAAGAAGTAGCACGTAGTGGCGATTATAACCTAAACTTTCTAAAATATAAGTTTAATACATTTCACAATTTTGTAAGTATAAAAAGTACCCTCTTTTCACCAATTACCATGGATATTTGGTTTTTGTTTGTATCAACTGCTTGGGCTGCTATAAAAAAATACTACAGGCTGGATGGCTTAAAAAACACATTTATTTTCTCACATTTCTGGAGGCTAGAAGTCCTAGATCAAGATCTGAAAAGGCCCATTCTTAGTAAGAGCTCCCTTTCTGACTTGTAGATGACTACCTTCTTGCTATGTCCCCATATGGCCTCTCCTAGGTGTGTTCTCAAAGAAGGTGGGGAAGAGGAGAGAGGTCTCTGGCATCTCTTCTCATAAAGACACTAATCCTACTGGATCAAGACCCCACCCTTATAGCCTCATTTAAACTTATTTACATCTGTAGAGACCCTATCTCCAAATACAGCTATACTGGGAGTTAAGGCTTCAGTATATGAATTTAGGGGGGAGTTACAAACATTCAGTCTATAATATTGTTTTAGTGGATTCATTTTATGTAATGTTCTTAAGGGACATTTTTGCAACCTTAGACAGTTTTGTTAATTAATTTAAAATTTCTGTTAAAAAAGTAAGTTGTATAAGGGAAGATAAATTGTTTGTTATATAAGATGTTATATTTGTTATATTCCTAGTTTCTAGAACAGAGCTTAACATATTTTAGGGGTTCATTAAATATTTGCTGAATGAATAAATTAATTAATCAGTGAATGGAAACTCTCCTCTAGGCTTTCAGTTGGTAGATAATAGCAATCACAGAAAAGAACCAATCCCAGAACTTTCCATTTCTGGACAAGAATTTTTGGATCACTACTTAACCCTCAACAAGATTCAGATGGAAAGAGTCATTGCAGATAGATTTCTAAGATTTCTTTTTTTTTTTTTTTTTTTTTTTTTTTTGATTTCTAAGATTTCTATCATTAAGTAAATAATACCTTCTGCTATGCCTTACATAATTTGTCCAAAAAAAATAAAAAAAAAAAACAACTACAGAAGTCCATATGTTATTTGACAATTACGGATGTCCTTTCATGAAAGATGAGAGCAAAAATCTATCAGGCCCATTAACAAATCAAAGGATAGCTTTCCGTGAATAGAAATTTACTGTGAGGGGGGGTCCAGATGTTGGATTTCACAGACAAAAACTTCAAAGAAAGTATAAATATGTTCAAAGAATTAAATATATGGTGATAACAAACAAATTGGAAATATTAACATGTAAAAGTTATCAAAAATTGAAATTTGAGAGTTGAAAAGTACAATTGAAGTGAAAATTTCACTAGATAAGATCAACATTAAAATTGAGATGGTAGAAGAAAGAATCAGTAAACTTGAAGACAGATCAGTAGAAATGATTCAATCCAAAGACTAGAGATAAAAAGGATAAAGGAAAATAAATAGAGCATCAGAGACTTTCAGGATAATAGTAAGAATTCCGACATGTGTTAATGGGAGTCCCTGAAGAAAAAGAGAAAGAAAATAAGTAGGAAAAATATTTGAAGAAATAATGGCTGAAACCTTTCCAGAATTGATTTAAGAGAAACAAAACAAACTTATAGATAGAGAATCTCAACAAACCCCAAATAAGATAAAAATAAAGAGAACCACACCTAAACTCATGATACCCAAACTCCCAAAAGCTAAGAACAAGGAAAAAATTATGAAAGCTTCAAAAGAACAATGACTCATTATGCATGGAGGGAGGGAATAAAAATATAACTACTGGCTAACTTCTCCTCAGAAACAAAAGAGGATACTGAATCTACAGATTCAAGGTGCTGAAAGAAAGAAATGGAAGAGATCAATTAGGAATTCTATATCCAATGAAACTAGTCTTCAAAGATGAAGGTAAAATATTTACATAGAAATAAAAACTGAAAAAAAAAAAGAAATAAAAACTGAGAGAAGTTGTTGCTAGCAGACCTGTCTTCCAAGAAATATTAAAAGAAATTATGCTTGACAATAACTTGGATTTGCAGGGAGGAAAGAAGAGCATGGGAAATAAAAAACATGTAGGTAAATATAAAAGGCCATATAATTTTTCTTTCTTAATTTCTTTGAAAAATATGTTTGTTCAAGGCATGAATATATTGCTATTCAGTTTATAACATATATAGGTATGATATATATGATAATAATAGCATAAAGCAAAAAGGAGGAAATGGAGTTCTGGTGAAACATATTTTACCAGAATTAAATAAGTACTAACCTATCCTTGGGAAATCTATTAACCTAATCTTATACCTAAAGGAACTAGAAAAAGAACAACAAAACCTAAAACCAGCAAAAGGAAGGAAATAATAAAGATTGGAGCAGAAATAAGTGACACAGAAACTAAAGAAGCAGGACAGATCAATGAAACCAGGAGCTGGTTCTTTGAAAAGATCAACAAAATTAATAAACCTCTAGCCAGACTGAGAGAGAGAGAGAGAGAGAGAGAGAGAAAATTCAAAATTACAAATGAAAGGAGAAATAACCACCAACACCACATAAATGCAAACAATTGTAAGAGAATAGTATTAAAAACTGTATGCCAAAAAATTGGACAACCTAGAAAAATGGATAAATTCTTAGAAACATATAACCTATCAAAACTGAAGCAGGAAGAAATAGAAAATAAGAACAGACCAATTACCAGCAAGGAGATTGAATCAGTAATCAAAAAACTCCCAACAAACAAAAGTCCAAAAAGTAGATGGCTTCACAAATGAATTCTACCAAATACTTAAAGAAGAATTAATACCTATTTTTCTTAAACTATTCCAAAAAAATGCAAGCAGCGGGAAAACTTCCAAATTCATTCTATGAGGGCAGCATTACCCAAAACTAAATTAAAAAAAAAAAAAGAACAGAGGCCAACATCTCTTACGAACATAGATGCAAAAATCCTCAACAAAATAATAGTAAACCAAATCCAAAAATTCACTTAAAAAATCATCACAATCAAGTGGGATTTATTCCTGGGATGCAAGAGTAGTTTGTAAATCAATTAACATGATACATCACTTCAATAAAAGGATAAAAATCATATGATCATTTCAATAGATGCAGAAAAAACATTTGACAAAGTACAACATTTATTCATATAAAAGCCCTCAACAAAGTAGGTTTAGAGGTAAAATTTCTCAACACAATAAAGGCCATATATGGGGCATCTGGGTGGCTTAGGGGTTGAGCATTGGCCTTTGGGTCAGGTCATGATCCAGGGGTCCTGGGATGAGTCCTGAATTGGGCTCTCCACAGAGAGCCTACTTCTCCCTCTGCCTATGTCTCTCTGTCTCTCATGAATAAATAAATAAAATATTAAAAAAAATAAAGGCCATATATGGAAATCCCACAGTAAACACCACACTCCATGGGGAAAAACAGAACTTTTCTAAAGACAGGAACAAGGCAAGGATATCCACTCTCACCACTTTTATTCAACATAGTACTGGAAGTCCTAGCCACAGCATTCAGAGAACAAAAAAGAAATAAAAGTCATCCAAATCAGGAAGGAAGAAGTAGAAACTCTCATTATTTGCCGATGACATGATGCTATATATAGAAAACACAAAGAACTCCACCAAAAAAAAAATACTAGAACTGATAAATGAATTTAGTCAAGTTGCAAGATAAAAAGAAATTGATGTGTAGAAAACTGTTATATATCTATACACTAATTATGAAGCAGTAGAAAGAGAAATTCAGAAAACAATCCCATTTACAACTATACCAAAAATAGTAAGATACCTAAAAATAAACCTAACCAAAGAGGCGAAAGACCTGTACTCTGAAAACTATAAAACATTGATGAAAGAAATTGAAGAAGACACAAAGAAATGGAAAGACATGTTCATGGACTAGAAGACAAATATTGTTAAAATGTCTTTACTATCCAATGTAATCTATATATTCAATGCAATCTCTACCAAAATACCAAAAGGATTTTTCACAGAACTAGAACAAATAATCCTAAAATTTGTATGGAAATACAAAAGGCCCTGAAATGCCAGAGCAATCTTTTTTTTTTCTTTTAAAGATTTTATTTATTTATTCATGAGAGACAGAGAGAGAGAGAGGCAGAGACACATGCAGAGGGAGAAGCAGGCTCCCTTCAGGGAGCTCGTTGTGGGACTCAATCCCAGGACCCCAGGATCATGCCTTGAGCTGAAGGCAGATGCTCAGCTGCTGAGCCACCCAGGAATCCCCAGAGCAATCTTTAAAAAAGCAAACCTGGAGGCATCACAATTCTGAATTTCAAGTTATGTTACATAGCTGTAGTAACCAAAACAGTATGATACTGGCACAAAAATAGAAACATAGATCAATAGAACAGAATAGAAAACCCAGAAATCAGCCCACAATTATATGGTTAATTAATCTTCAACAAAGAAGGAAAGACTATCCAATGAGGTAAAGATAGTCTCTTCAACAAATAGTCTTGGGAAAACTGTCCAGCTACTGCAAAAGAATGAAACTGGACTACTTTCTTATACCAAAATGATTAAATAAATGGATTAATAAACCCAAAATGGATTAAAGATCTAGATGTGAGACCTGAAGTCATAAAAATCCTAGAAGAGAGCACAGGCAATACTGTCTCTGACACTGACCATAGCAAACATTTTTCTACATATGTCTTCTGAGGCAAGAGAAAGAAAAGCAAAAATAAACTATTGAGACTACATCAAAATAAAAATTTCCTGCACATTTAAGGAAACAATCAACAAGACAAAAAGGCAACCTACTGAATGGGAGAAGATACTTACAGATGATATATCCAAAAAAAGGTTAGTATCCAAAATATATAAAGGACTTATACAACTCAACAGCCAAAATCCCCCAAATAATCCAATTTAAAAAGGGTCAGAGGCATGAATATTCATTTCTCGAAAGAAGACATAGAGATGGCCAACAGATACATGAAAAGATGCTCAACATCACCGATCCTCAGGGAAATGCAAATCAAAACTACAATTAAATATCACCTCAACCTGTTGGAATGGCTAACATAAAAAGCTCCAGAAACAATAAATGTTGCCAAGGATGTGGAGAAAAAGAAACCTTCTTGCACTATTAGTGGGAATGCAAACTGGTGCAGCCACTGTGGAAACAGCATGGAGATTCCTCAAAAAGTTAAAAATAGAACCACCCTACTATCCAGTAATTGCACTACCGAGTGTTTACCTAAATAAATAAAAACACTAATTCAAAGGGATACATGCACCTCTATGTTTATTGCAGCATTATTTACAATAGCCACATTATGGAAGCAGCCTGTGTCCATCAATAGATGAATGGATAAAGGAGATGTGAGATAGGTATTATTCAGCCATAGGAAAGAATGAAATCTTACATTTGTAACAAGAATGAGGCTAGAAAGCTAACTAATAGGAAAGTGATTGGATGGGAAGAGGTATATCAAGGAAACACTAACCACAAGAAAGCTGGAGAGGCTGTATTAAAATAGACTTTAAAAAAATCGCTAGAGACAGAGAGGAACATTTCATAATGACAACAGGGCAAATTTATCAAAAAGATATCGCAATTCCAAATAAACTTGCATCTAACAAGAGAAACCCAAGATATGTGAGGCCAAAATTTTTAGCTTTGAAAGGAGAAAACAGACTATTCAGTAATTACAGTTGGATATTTCAACATTTCTCTCTCACTGATAATATAACTAGACAGCAAATCACAAAGGATATAGAATACTTGAACAATACTATTAAACAACTAGAACACTCCACCCAACAACAGTAGAATATACATTCTTTTCCAGTACACATTAAAGATTCTCTAGAATATACCATATGCTAGGTGATAGGACAAGTGACAATACATTTATAAGGGTTGATATCATACAAATATGTTCTCTGACCATAGTGGAATTATTTTAAGATTTATTTATTCATGAGAGACACACACAGAGAGAGAGGCAGAGACATACACAGAGGGAGAAGCAGGCTCCTCATAGGGAGCCCAATGTGGGACTTGATGCCGGATCCTGGGATCACACCTGTGCCTCAGGCAGACACTCGGCTGCTGAGCCACCCAGGTGTCCCACCATAGTGGAATGAAATTAGAAACCAATAATAGAAGCAAATCTGGAAAAGCTCTATATTGTTGGAAATTAAACAATATGCTTCTAAATAATTCATGAATCAAGAAGAAATCACAAGAGAAATTTTAAAATTTCTTCTTTTGGGGTGCAATCTTTTGGGTTTTCCACATAGAGTATCATGTCATCTCTGAAGAGTAAGAGTTTGACTACTTTGCTGATTTGGATCCTTTTATTTCTTTTTGTTGTCTGATTGCTGAGGCTAGGACTTCTAGTACTATGTTGAACAACACTGGTGAGAGCGGACATCCCTATTGTATTCCTCTCATTAGGGGAAAAGCTTTGTTTTTCCCCATTGAGAATAATATTCACTGTGGGCTCCTTGTATATAGCTTTTATGATATTGAGGTATGTTCCCTTTATCCCTACACTTTGGGGAGTTTTAATCAAGAAAGGATACTGTACTTTGTCAAATGCTTTTCCTGCATCTACTAAGAGGATCATATAGTTCTTGCCCTTTCTTTTATTAATGTAGTGTGTATCACATCAATTGATTTGTGGATGTTGAACCACTCTTGCAGCCCAGAAATAAATCCCATTTGGTCATGGTAAATAATGCTTTTAATGTACTGTTGGATCCTATTAGCTAGTAGATACTAGCCAATCTTGGTGAAAATTTTTACATCCATGTTCATCAGGGATATTGGTCTGTAATTCTCCTTTTTGGTCTTGCCTTGGGATCAAGGTAATGCTGGCCTCATAGAAAGTCTGGAAGTTTTCCTTCCATTTACATTTTCTGAAACAGCTTTACAAGAATATATATTAATTATTTTTAAAAATATTTGGTAGAATACCCCTGGGAAGACACAGGTCCCTCCACTGTTATTTGTTGGGAGATTTTTGATGACTGCTTCCATTTCTTTGCTGGTTAGGGTCTGACAGGTTTTCTATTTCTTCCTTTCTTGGTTTTGGAAGTTTATACAATTCTAGGAATGCATCCATTTCTTCTAGATTGCCTAATTTGTTGGCATATAGTTGCTCATAATATGGTCTTATAATTGTGTTTCTTCAGTGTTGGTTCTGATCTCTTCTCTTTCATTCATGATTTTATTTATTTGGGTCCTTCCTTTCTCTTTTCTTTTTGATAAGTCTGGCCAGGGGGTTTATTGATCTTATTAACTCTTTCAAAGATCCAACTCCGAGTGAAATAAGTCAATCAGAGAAAGACAAACATTATATGGTCTCATTCATTTGGGGGATATAGGTAATAGTGAAAGGGAACAAAGGGGAAAGGAGAAAAAATAAGTGGGAAATATCAGAAAGGGAGACAGAACATGGAAGACTCCTAACTCTGAGAAACAAAATAGGGGTGGTGGAAGGGGAAGAGGGCGGGGGGTGGGAGTGACTGAGTGGCGGGCACTGAGATGGGCACTTGACGGGATGAGCGCTGGGTGTTATTCTGTATGTTGGCAAATTGAACACCAATAAAAAATAAATTTATTATTAAAAAAAAAAAAACAAAGATCAGCTCCTAGTTTTGTTGATCTGTTCTACCATTCTTCTGGTTTCTATTTCACTGATTTCTGCTCAAATCTTTATTAATTCTTTTTCTCTTATGGGTTTAGGTTTTATTTGCTGTTCTTTCTCCAGTTCCTTTAGGTATACGGTTAAGTTGTGTATTTGGTTGTATATTTGAGACCTTGTTTCTTAAAAAAGGCTTGTATTGCTATATACTTCTCTCTTAGGACTGCCTTTGCTGCATCACGAAGGTCTCAAACAGTTGTGTTTTCATTTTCACTAGTTTCCATGAATTTTTAAAATTCTTCTTTAATTTCCTGGGTGACTCATCCATTCCTTAGGAGGATGCTCTTTAACCTCCGTGTATGTGAGTTCTTTCCAAATTCCCTCCTATGACTGAGCTCTAGTTTCAAAGCATTATGGTCTAAAAACATGCAGAGAATGATCCCAATCTTTTAGTACTGGTTGAGACCTGATTTATGATCCAGTATGTAATCTCTTCTGGAGAATGTTTCATGTGCACTTGAGAAGAATGTGTATTGTGTTGCTTTAGGATGGAGGGCTCTGAATATACCTGTGAAGTCCATCTGGTCCAGCGTGTCATTCAAAGCCCTTGTTTCCTTGCTGATCTTCTGCTTAGATTATTTGTCCATTGCAGTAAGTGGGGTGTGAAATTCCCTACTATTATTGTATATTAGCAATGTGCTGCTTTAATTTTGTTACTAGTTAGTTTATATAATTGGTTGCTCCGTATTAGGGCCATAAATGTTTACAATTGTTAGGTCTTATTGAATAGACCCTTTAATTATTATATAGTGTTCTTCCTCATCTCTTATTACAGTATTTGGGCTAGAACTCAAACAGGAATTCAGCAAAGTGGCAGGATACAAAATCAATGCGCAGAAACCAGTTGCATTCTATACACTAACAATGAAATAGAAGAAAGAGAAAATAAGGAATCAATCTCATTTACAATTGTACCAAAAACCTAGGAATAAACCTAACCAAAGAGGCAAAATATCTGTACTCTGAAAACTACAGAACAGTCATGAAAGAAATTTAGAAAGGATAGGAAGAATATTGTTAAAATGTCTATGCTACCCAGAGCAATCTATACATTCAGTGCAATCCCTATCAAAATACCATCAACTTTTTTTACAGAGCTGGAACAAATAATTCTAAAATTCATATGGAACCAGAAAAGACCCTGAATAGCCAAAGGAATGTTGAAAACCAAAGCTGGTGGCATTACAATTCCAGACTTTCAGTTCTACTACAAAGCTGTAATCACCAAGTGCAGTACTGGCATAAAAACAGACACATCAATGGAACAGAATAGAGAACCTAGGAATGGACCCTCAACTCTATGGTCAGTCAACTAATTTTCAACAACAGAAAAGAATATCCAATGGAAAAAAGACAGTCTCTTCAACAAACGGTGTTGGGAAAGTTGGATAGTCACATGCAGAAGAATGAAACTGGACCACTGTCTTACACCATACACAAAAATAGACTCAAAATGGATGGAGACCTAAATGTGAGACAGGAATCCATCAAAATCCTAGAGAAGAACACAAGCAGCAATCTCTGTGACCTTGGCTGCAGAAACTCCATGCTAGACATGTCTCCAAAGAAAGAGAAACAAAGGCAAAAATGAACTATTGGGACTTCATCAAGATAAAAAGCTTTTGCACAGCAAGTGAAACAGTTGACAAAAAAAAAAAAAAAAAGTTGACAGAATGGGAGAAGATATTGGCAAATGCCTTATCAGATAAAGGGCTAATACCCAAGATCTATAAAGAACTTATCAAACTCAACACTCAAAGAACAAATAATCCAATCAAGAAATGGGCAGAAGACACAGACATTTCCCCAAAGAAGACATACAAATGGCCAACAGTCACATGAAAAAATGCTCCACATCACTGGGCATTAGGGAAATACAAATCAAAACCACAGTGAGATACCACCTCACACCAGTCAGAATGGTTAAAATTAACAAGTTAGGAAATGACAGATGTTAGCAAGGATGCAGAGAAAGGGGAGCCCTCTTACACTCTTGGTGGGAATACAAGTTGACACAGTTACTCTGGAAAATAGTATGGAGGTTCCTCAAAAAGTTGAAAATAGAGTTATCCTATGACCCAGCAATTGCACTACTAGGGATTTACCCCAAAGATACAAATGTAGAGATCCAAAGGGGCACCTGCACCCCAATGTTTATAGCAGCAATGTCCACAACAACCCAACTATGGAATGAGCCCAGATGTCCATCAAGAGATGAATAAAGAAGATCTGGTATATATATTACACTACGGAATATTACTCAACTAACAAAAAAAGGGAAATCTTGCCATTTGCAACAATGTGGATGGAACTGGAGGGTATTATGCTAAGCAAAATAAGTCAATCAGAGAAAGACAGTTATCATATGATCTCACTCATATGTGAAATTTAAGGATAAAACAGAGGGTCATAGGGGAAGGAAGAGAAAAATAAAAGAAGATGAAATTAGAGAGGGAAACAAACCATAAGAGACTCTTAAATCACAGGAAGCAAACTGAGGGTTGCTGGAGGGGAGTGGGATGGGGAAACGGGTTAACTGGGTGATGGACATTAAAGAGGGCACATGATAAAATGAGCACTGGGTATCATGTAAGACTGATAAATCACTGACTTCTACTTCTGAAACTAATAATACACTGTGTGTTAACTGAATTTAAATAAAAAATAAAAATATAATAAGCAAGAAAAGCATCTCTACTGGATGAACATAAAATCATGACATATTAAAACTAATAGGATATAGGTAAAGCAGTACACAAGAGGGAAATTCATAGCTTTAAAATGTTTGTATCAGGAAGGAAATGAGATTTAAAATCAATAACCTAAAAAAAAAAAAACAATTAACTAAGCTCTCAACTTAAGAAATTAGAAAAGAAGAGCAATTAAACCCAAAGTAAGTAAAAGGAAGGAAATAATAAAGATCTCAACAGAAATCAATGTTTTAAAAAAACAGCAAAACACTAGACACAATCAATAAAACTGATCGTTCTTTCAAAAGATCTACAGAATTGATAAAATGTTAGTAAAATGACCAAGAGAAAAAGAGAAAAGACAAATTACCAAAATTAGGAACGAGAGAGGAAATATTCTGCACCCTACAAAATTAAAAAGATTAAAAAGGAATATTATAAGCAATCTTATGCCAATAATTCGACAACTTAGTTGAAATGAACAAATTTGCAGACAGAAATGACAAAATTAACTCCAAATGAAATACAAAATCTGAATGGGCTAATATCAAGTAAAGACATTACTTAATTGAATTACTGAAAAATATAGGCAAGTTGAGGCCCAGATGGCTTTCTTTACTGATGAATTTGTTTTTTTTTTTTAGATCCATTTATTTATTTGAGAGAGAGGAAGAGAGAAAGTGAGTGTGCAGGGGGAGGAGCAGAAGAAGAGAAATCCTCAAGCAGACTCCCTGCTGAGCATGGAGCCCAACCTGATACCCAATCCCAGGAACCTGAGACATGACCTGAACTGAAATCAACAGCTAAACACCTAGTTGACTAAGCCACTCAGACATCCCTTTACTGGTGGATTTTATCAACATTTAAGGAATTATTAATAGCAATTACATAAAAACTCTTTAAAAAACAGAAGAGAACACTTTCCAGCTCATTTTACCCTGATACCAAAGCTGCACAGATATTAGAAAACTATAGACCAATACCTTTCATGAATATAAATGTTAAAATTCTTTTTTAAAAAGATTTTATTTATTTATTCATGAGAGAGAGAGAGAGAGGCGGAGACATAGTCGGAGGAAGAGGCAGGCTCCCTGTGAGGAGCCTGATATGGGACTCCATCCCAGGACCTCAGAATAGCGACCTGAGCCAAAGGCAGATGCTCAACCACTGAGCAACCCAGGTGCCCCAAATGTTAAAATCCTTAAAAAAATAGTGATTGTCTCCAGTAATGTATAAAAAGGATTATATATTATGACCAGGTAGGGTTTACCCAGATTAGCTTAACATCTAAATATCACTTAATGTAATGCATATATTAATAGGATAAAGCCAAAGTCAGCAATCTACAGCCCACAGACCAAATTTGGTATGTCTTTTGTCTCAGTAAATACAGTATTATTGGAATACAATTATGCCCATTCATTCACATGTTATCTATAATTGCTTTCATGCTATAAGAGCAAAATTGATTGATTGAAACAGAGATCGTGTAGCTCACAACACTAAAAATATTTACTATACGGTCCTTTTAAAAAATATTGCTGACGCCTGGAATAAAGAAGAAAGTCATATGATAATTTCAACAGATGTGGAAAATACATCTGACAAAATCCAACCAACATAATAAAGCTTTCAACAAATTAGGCCTAGAACGAAACTTTTTTAATTTCATAAAGGGCAGCTATATACAAAACCTACAACTAACACCATACTTAAAGATGAAAGACAATGCTTTCCCCCAATATTAGGTACAAAGCAAGGATGTCCACTCTTTCCACTTCTATTCAACATTGGACTGGAGCTTCTAGCCAGTGCAACAGGCAAGAAAATGTGAATATAATATCAATAAACAACCAATTAGAAATTAAGTTAAGAAAAATTTATATTCACAACAGTATACAAATATTCGGGACTAAATTTAACAAAAGAAGTGCAGACTATACATACCAAAAATTATAAGACATTGTCAAGAAAAATTAAAGACCAAAATCAATGCAGATATGCCTAAAGTCTGCAAATTGGAAGACTCAATGTTATTAAGATATCTATTTTCTCAAAACTGACCCAAAGATTCAATGGAATTCTTATGTAAATACCAATGGACTTTGCTGTGTAAATTGATAAGCTAATGCTGAAATTTACATAGAAATCCCAAAGACCAAAAACAGCTAATATGGTTTTTAAAAAGAACTAAGTTTGAGGACTTATTTGACCTAATTTCAAAATTTACCATAAATCTGTAGTAATCAAGACAGTGCAGTGTCACATTTATAGAGAAAAACCTTTTTAACTTTAGGTTAGGCAAAAATTTCTTCGATATGATGACAGGCATATTGCTAAATTAGACTCCATCAAAGTTTAAAACTTGCTCTTCAAAAGACACCATTAAGAATGAAAAATAAGAAGAATGAAAAGAAGTCACAGACTGGAAGAAAATATTTGCAAACATACATCTAATAAAGAACCTGCATCCAGAACATATTAAGAAACCCTGAAAAAGAATCCCTAAAAAATCAAAATTAAGAAAACCAACAACCAAATCTAAGAAAATGGGCAAAAAGACTTTAATAGACGGTAGGCAATGAAAATATATGAATAGCAACTAAGCATATGAAAAAACACTGTCATTATTCATTGTGAAAATGTAATTTTATTAAAGATTATATTTATTTATTTGAGAAAGAGAACACAAGAGAGCAGAAAGCAATCACAAGTGGGGGGAGGGCAGAAGAAGAAGCAGACTGAGCAGGAAGCCCCATGAGGGGTTCAATCCCAGGATCTGAGGATCCTGAACCAAAGGCAGATGCTTCATCAGCTGAGCCCCCCAGGCAACCTGTGAAATTGTCATTTTAAATCACAATTATTTACTGCTATGTATACTACATACCCACTTGAATGGCTAAGATTTAAATGACTTATGATACCAAATGTTGGAGAAGAAGCAGAGAAGCTGGGATCCTTATATATTGTGAGTGGAAATGTAAAATAGTACCTATTTTGCAAAGTAGTCTGACAGTTTTTAAAAATGTTATACATATACTTACCATATAACCTAGTAATTCTGTTCCTAGGTACCACAAATATTTGTATATGAGTGGACATGATATTCATAGCAGCTAAAATCTAGAAATAATCCAAAAACCCATCAGCAAGAAAGTAGATAAACAAGATGAGTGAAAGACATCTTACAACAGAATAACTATATACAATTTGGTACTTCCATACAACGGAATACAACTCTGTAATAAAAAAGGAATGAATTACTAATACATTCAACTTGGATGAGCTTCAAAAATAGTATGCTATGTTAAAGAAGCTAACAGTTAAGTTTACATATGATTCTGTTTAAATGAAATTTCTAGAAAAGGGAAAATTAGAGACAAAAGCACCTGGGGTTGGAGGTGGGGGCAGAGTTTTACTGCAAACAGAAACATGAGTGTTTTGGGTTTCATTTCTGAACTTTTTTGAGTTGATGGAAATGTTCTCAAATGAGACTGTAGTGATGGTTACACAACTTTATAAATTTATTAACACTCGTCAAATTGTACATTTAACTGTAAACTTATGATATAGAAATCAAAACTCAATGAAGTTACTTTCTGTTTAAAAACAAAAAGAAAAAAGAAAAAATAAATAAAAACAAAAAGATTGCTCTTTGCTTAAAATACACTCGCCATATACTATTTGTATTGCTGTTACACAGGAGTGTCCTATCACTTTTTAAAATTACTAATTCAGATTGGAATATGAAGTGTTCCTGCACAAAATCAATACTGACTTGATTCATTTCTCTGCCTCTTCTATCATTCCTGTGCACATACTTGGCTCTATAGTTCAACCCTAGTTCAGCAATTTTCAAAGTGTGGTTCAGAGACCAATTCTTTCTGAAAGCCTGCTAGGTTAATACTTTTTCCATAATAATTCTAAGACAATATTTGCCTTTTTCACTTTATTCTTTTATGAATGCACAGTAAGACTTTGCATATGACATATGAATCACAACAGATTGCATGAAGCAGACATGAGAATCCAACGGTTTTTTTTTTTTTTTTTTTTTTAACTAAGCCAGACAGATTTACAAAACCACTTGTCTGGTTTTAGGGAAAATATAGTTTTAGCATAAAAGTGTGTCATAGTAATATGTAATGGGTTTATTATTGATATTTTAAATGAATTGATAACTATTTTTAAAGTCCTCAGTTTTTATGGCAAATATTTATAGATAAAATCATACCGATAGATAAAAGAACAAAATTGGATAAATAAAAGCTTTTTGGAATCTTCAGTCATTTTGGTGGATGTAAAGGGTTCTGAGATAATGAAGTTTGAGAATCACTGCCCTTGTCCACCTGCCAGGTATAAGAATTCCTGTTTGCCACATCTGACAACAAGGGATTAGAGAACTGGGCAGATCTTCTTTGAAAGCTAACTTTGTCTTGGTTGCAAAAATCATCTGCTTCAAGATGAACCTATAGGTTTTAGTCAGGTCATCATTTAGAAATGTAGCAACTGTTAATCCAGATTTTTCTTTTTCTTGATGGAAATACGCAGAGTCCTAGAAAAGGAGAAACATAGTCATGGAAAGGACTTGAAGCAGCACCTAGCATAAGAATAAGCCCTTAAAATAGGTAGTAATTACTATGTTATTATTAGACTACAGCAGTTCTTATTTATCTAACACGTATTTATTAAATGCCTACTATAAGCCAGGCTCTATGGGTCAGCATTGAGGATTCAATAACGAGGAAAACACTGCCTGTCCTCAAGGAGTTTATAGTCAAGGAATGAAGTCAGGAGAGTAATGACATAAAGAAATACATAATTGGGGGGCACCTGGGTGGCTCAGTGATTGAGCATCTGCCTTCAGCTCAGATCGTGATCCTGGGGTCCTGGGATCCAGTCCCACGTTGGGCTTCCGCGTTGGGCTCCCAGGACGGAGCCTGCTTCTCCCTCTGCCTATGTCTCTGCCTCCTTCTTTGTGTCTCTCACGAATAAATAAAAATAAGACATACTTACGAATTGTGGAAGAGTTTTAAAAGAAGTGATGGACATCCAAGTGCATAAAGGAGATCTGACGTGATTTTCAGAATCAGACAAGATTTCTCCGAGGAAGTGACGGCTGAACTGCAAGTTGAAAAATAAGCAGGAAGAGGCAAGGAGACACAAGGGAGAAACAACATTCAAAGCCCCTTCAGGTAGAATGATGAAAGGCCAGTGTGGCTGGAGTCCACAGCGCCTGAGACATTTGGGGCTTTAATATGCTTTGCAGGTATATTAGACCTTTATCATGCGGTCAGCGGGGAGCCATGGGACTATTTAGGAGAATGCGGTGAGACAGAACCAGATTTTCACTTTTAAAAAGATCTCTGGCAGCTGGAACATAGAGGAACAAGGGTGAAAAACGGAGACTATCCACACAGCGATGGCTGTATCCAGGTGGAAGGTGATGGAGGCTTAGAACAGAGTAATGGCGGCGGAGCCCAAAGAAGCAAATGAGTGTGGGATGTTCTTTTTGCAAGTAAGTGGTTAACTGTAAGTTCAACTAGTACAGTCACTGTACTAAAGGGGAGCTGCAAAATCTGCCCCCCCCCCCGCCCCCCAGGCACAGATCCCAAACCCCAACGTGATGCCCGGGGCCCTTTGCTGTATTCAGGCCGGGCAAGTCGCACGTACACGGCCTGGTGCCCCACCCTGCGTAAGGGGCTCACCCGACTTTATCCCCTGGAGGTCAGCGGAGTGGAACCGGGCCGTTTCCTGGCAACACCATTGTCGGGCTCCCCGGGCGGGGGAGGGGTAACTAAGGACAACGGCCGGCTGAGAACTCCGGAAGAGACGCCAAGTCAGACGGGGAAAATGGGCAGCACGTGGCACAGCGCAGGCCGCCGCGGGTGATTCGAGGGCTCAGCACGCGGCCGGAGCGGAGGGCGGGAGGGGCCGGAGAATGCGCCTGTGATTGGACAGCCGAGGGAACAGCGGCCCCTGTGATTGGACGAGGCCGGGCCCCAGGGCCGCTTCTGGCACCGCGTAGGGTTCTGGGTAGCAAGGCCCTTGGAAGGGTCTTAACCGAAAGGGGGAGGGGGAAGGTCGCCAACAAACGGCTGAGCTCACAATCCGGGCCGGGGCCGGGCCGGGGCGTCCCCCTCCCCCCATGGAGAGGGCCAGGCCGGAGCCGCCGCCCCAGCCGCGCCAACTGCCGCGGACGACCCCGCCGCGCCCGCTCCGCCCTGCTCCTCCCCAGCCGCCGGTCGAGGGCGCCTCCTTCCGGGCTGCGGCCGCGGAGCTGCCGCCGTCGCCGCCTACCCCGTGCGCGGCCGCCATTGCGACCGTGGCCTCGTCGTGCGGGGAGGCCCAGGCGTCGGGGGTACAGCCCGCGGCACGGCGGCTGCTGCAGGTGAAGCCCGAGCAGGTGCTGCTGCTCCCGCCGGGGCCGCCGCTGGCTCAGGCCCGGGACGAAGGCGGCGTCCCCTCGCCCGCGCAGGCGCGGCTGCTGCAGCTGAGGCCCGAGCTGCTGCTGCTGCCGCTGCCGCCGCCGCCGCCGCCGCCGCCGCCGCCGCCCCCGCCCGCGTCCGACGGCGCCCCCTGCAGACCCGACTTGCACGCGGCGCAGCCTCGGGCCCTGCTCGTCAAGGCGGAGAAGCAGGAGCAGGGGCCCGGCTCGGAGCCGTCGCCGTCGGCGGGGACGCGGAGGCCTGCGGACGGGGGCCCTCGGGCCTCCAGGGCGGCCAAGCTGGAAGGCCCGGGGCCAGCTCTCGACGGCCGCCGGGGGGACCAGAAGAAGGGCAGGCTGGAGGCGGAGGCGGTCACGAGGGACGCGCCGAAAGGCGGGGAAGGCAAAAACCTGGCGGCCGTCAGAGAAGGGGTCATCAAAACGGAGGAGCCCGAGGGGCCCCGCGAGGACTGCAGACTGGGCGGGGAGCCCGCGTCCAATGGCCTGGTCCATGGCAGCAAGGAGGTCATCCTGGCCCAGCCGTCCAGCGCCTTTGGGCCCCACCAGCAGGATCTCAGGATCCCTCTGACTCTCCACGCGGTCCCCCCTGGGGCCCGGATCCAGTTTCAGGGACCTCCACCTTCAGAGCTGATACGGTTGACCAAGGTCCCCTTGACGCCAGTGCCTATTAAAATGCAATCTTTACTGGAGCCTTCTGTAAAAATTGAGACCAAAGATGTCCCGCTCACCGTGCTTCCCTCAGATGCAGGTATTAGACGGCAGGGGAATCTGGTTTTCACACTTCGTCGGTGTGGCCCCCTAGCTGATATGTCAGCAGTTCAGAAGCCTAAACTATAAAAATAAAATCACGGAACTGATTCGTTACAGGGCAAAGTCTGCACAGGTATCACTTCCAATTGACTTGTACATATACCAGTAAAGTACACTAACATGTTCCAAGATTCCCAGGCATTTTTAAGAAAATCTGTTCTAAGGCCCAGTGAATGATGAGATTTAGAGGTGACCAATGTTTATACACAAAGTCAAAGTTTCCTCACTAGGTCACACAGCTATCTCAGCCGTCAGTTTCTATGCTGCACTTTGTAATAGTGTATTATGGTACTATTAGATATAGTGTACTAGAAGACATTATTATAGTAGATCAATGTTTTTTATAGGCATCAAGAAAACCTCAAATGGTGCTTAGTGAAAAAATTCATAATCAAAAGTTTATACTGAATTTGTGATTCAGGAGGCGATTCGTCTTCTTTAAAAATCAATGGTAAACATTTTTCAAAGAAAACAGTACATGATAAATGTAACGCTTTAGTATTCTAAAAGCTAAGGATTTATGGAAATATAGAAACTTAAAATACTTAGAATAAGCTAGGAAATGTTTTCTAAGAAATGACTATAGTTAGCAGTAATGACTACAAATAGGTATTTTTATCTCTACCCATTATTTACGAATATGTAGTTAGAAAATTCTTTAAGATTTAATTCGGACAATTTTATGCTCATGAATGTCATGAAAAATCATTAATCATCAGTTCATATTTTAATTAACATTTATATTTATTTTTTTTCTTATTATTTTCCTTACTGATCTCACCCTCTTGGTTTTATAGACTTCATTTTCTAAAGGAGAGAAAGGGAAAGCTTTCCTTATAGTAATTTAGACTTTTGTGCATTTAAAAAGCTTGTATATATCAAGTTAACTAAAGAGAAACAAAATAAGTTTATAGAGAGTTGTTTTTGATGAATTACATAAGAGATATGAATTTAGCCACCTTTTTAAAATTGTAATTTCACCTGATTATGTGACTCTCAAAAAGCCACTTTTATTATTTTTCTTTTGTTTTTTCCTCCCAGGACATAGGATTAGTATCAATGACCCACCCTGGCAAAAGCTTCACCTTCCTAATGAAATAGACTATAGTATTATATTATTAATTTCTTTGCTTGAACAGGCACTACAGGAACATGTAAATGAGTTCCTGTAAACATTTAGGGAAAATGTAGCTAGTGCTAGGATTATAGTCATGAATAAGTCATAGATACTGTCCCTCAGTAATAGAGTATTTTTAATGGGAAAGAAACTAAATGTTAATTATTGGTAGAGGTATTACTAAAGCGCAAAGAAGTAACAAGCCAGCAGTTTACTGTTTCTTAACATTATTACTCCTACAATATCTTCAACAATATTATTCTTTTTGAGGAAAAGAAGAGTCATTCTAAGCCATAGTTTAGAATGCTGAGTTCAGGAGTTATGAGGCATTCTGGAATACTGGCAGTTCTTTGACTATATTTTCTCCAGTTAAAAAATATAGTTGAAGGCGCACTTCACTTTAACATTGTGTGTGTGTGTGTGTATGTGCGTTTGTGGCACATTAATTCAGTCTCTTAATTTTTGTCATGTAGGAATACCAGATACTCCCTTCAGTAAGGACAGAAATGGTCATGTGAAGCGACCCATGAATGCATTTATGGTTTGGGCAAGGATTCACCGGCCAGCACTAGCCAAAGCTAACCCAGCAGCCAACAATGCAGAAATCAGTGTCCAGCTCGGGTTAGAGTGGAACAAACTTAGTGAAGAACAAAAGAAACCCTATTATGATGAAGCACAAAAGATTAAAGAAAAGCACAGAGAGGAGTTTCCTGGTAATCAAATGAATTAAACAAAACCTCTTTCTAATTTTTTCTAAATTTATTTAGGTAAAGATTAGTTTAGGTTGAGACTGAAAGATAAAAATGCATCATTTTTTTTCTAGTCTGATATGTACAATAAAGAGAATAATGGCTAATATTATAGTAATGATTGAATTGATACGGGGCGTACGTTTCCTTAAATAGAACCAAGTAGAGGAATATCTGGTCTCATATTGCCAATTGATAACAAACCAGGGGACATAATTTTACTGTAGCTTTGATTAAATATACTGATATGAATTTAATGAAGGTAAAACTCCAGAGTTCAGGCTACAATTTTGCAAATATACTAGAAAATGAAGAGTTAAAATTATAGCAACAGAAACAAATATGCATCATACACATAATGAAAATGGAGGGATTGACACCGTGCTCCATTTTAATGTTATATGGTTATCAGGACACAGTTTTGTCTTTTAATTTATAAATTTATCCTCATGATAATGTAGTTTGAAACAATTTCTGATTTACTCCTCAGCCACAAGGATGTTTAGATTAAGCATATGTAAAGGCAAGTGTATGGCCAACACGATCATGCATGATGGGAAAATAATTTTTTTTTTAAAAAAAAATATGAGCAGAAAGGTTTGGGGTGTTATGGAGAACCAGTGATTCTCCTGGTTATTCAGTGGCTGCAAACTGTTAAACTTCACCATCCTGACTTGGAAAGGAAATTGGGTGATTTGTGAACTTGAGACTGCCAAGTTTAGGAGAATGGCTCTTCCTAAGGTAGGCATAAAATTAGTAACTGGTCATTAGTGACCATTCCATGTAAGGTATAGACAATTGAATCTCACTGAAAGTGAGGGAACAGGAGGAGATGAGTAATATCTTACAGGGGCATTATTTTATAGGTAAAGGAAAAACTTTGAGATTCAAACTCAAACTCAATGTCTTTAATGTTGATGTTACTGTGGATTCAATATATGTCTTTGGATATAAGACACTTAACCTCACTCTTCCTCTGACTTATGGGTTACAATATTAACCACTAGTTAGGAGCTATATGGATATTAAAATGCACAGAAATTGCATAATAAAGCTGGAAAAGATCTTTAGGCAATAACTTATGTTTTTTTTAATTTAGAAGTATTTTGGATTTTTTTTATTGTGAAAAGAACTATTTATTTTTTTATTTTTTTTAAGAACTATTTAAATGCTAAATAGGATCTTTATGTTCAAATTAAAAATCACTTATCTTCTTCTACAGGTTGGGTTTATCAACCTCGTCCAGGGAAGCGAAAACGCTTCCCTCTAAGTGTTTCCAATGTATTTTCTGGTACCACACAGAATATCATCTCTACAAATCCTACAACAATATATCCTTATCGCTCACCTACCTACTCTGTGGTAATTCCCAGCCTACAAAACACCATCACTCATCCAGTTGGTGAGTTTGTTTTAGTTGTAGATTATGAATTTTTAAATAGCTGTGTGAAAATTTTACCTTAAGTTGAAATTTTGTTTCTGTTAGCTTAAGAATTATTAAAACAACAATATTAAGGGGAAAAAATCAAGAAGAAAATAAAAACATGAACTCAGAGAAGGAAAAGGTACAGAAGACATGAAAGCATTTGGTTTGCCAGAGTAGCAAAAGTTTCATGTGTAAAATCTCAGACCTTTTAACCAAATCAGGATAAGCCCATAGATTAGGCAGATAAGATAATGCAGGAAATGACTGAGGTAATTCAATAGGAAATAGGAGTATCTTTTACTATCAGCATAAAAGAATACCTTGCTAATGGGATATAGAGCATCCTGTTCTGGAATTTAGCAATCATGACTGATCTGTTAAGATCATTCATTCTCTCACTGCTCTAGAAAAGCAGTGGAAGTAATCTATTTTCTACCAAATATTTGTTTCTTTAATATTGCCTTTCCCTAAATTTCTGCTCTATTACCAGTTCTTTATAGCATTCCTGTCTGTTCCTTTTAAGAATCTAAAGTTGAGAAACTAGTATCTTAGTAACTTGTAGGGCTGTCCATCATGGGTTTGTTCTTCTAGAACCTATTTTAACCATCTCTTAGACAGAGCTTTGTACATTCAATACTTACTATTACTTGTCCTAAAACTACTGCTCTTTCCAGTTTCCACTGCTTTCCAGTTTATTACCCTTCTGGTAATAAAGCCCCCCCGTGTGCTGAGAGATTTAGATATCTTAAAAATCGACTTCTTAGAATATTACACATTTTCAATTTTTTTCTATGTATCATTATAGCAATTGACAGCAACAAAGCCACAGTCAAGATATCTAGTATCAAGAGATAGATGCAGAAAGCTCATTCTATTGTCCCATTCTCCCCCAGCATAGTCAGGAACTTCCACACTTCAATATTTGGTAGTATTTGCTTTAATCTTGTATTTCAAATTAAGTGTTAACTTTGTTTTGTCTCCTATGTTATTTATGATTTCTGCTTTCATAACTTATATTTCTTCTCTTTATTCCTTTTTCTAAGACCTCTTTTCTTTCTGCTTCTGCCTATGGTTAAATGCTATATGAGATCATTTGTATCATTTGTATTAGCACCAATATTATTCTTCTAATATTTTCTCAGTTCTGACTGAGTTTCTTAGTGAATGTCACCTAAGATCTAGTTATATTAATTTTGTCAATTTGGACTAGAACACTCTGTGAACTTGCAATTATACCATAGTAATGTATATATTCTTAACCTATCTGCAATGAAAATGAGTTGGGGTTCAGAAATCTTAGTCTTCTTTAGTTGGAAGGAGTTTATTGAATCTTTCTGCTCTTCTTTCCATTGCCTTTTATATTGTAGTGACTAGTCCACTGATTCCACTGGGTTTCTTCCTTCTGTAAGAGTCATGTAGCATTGGCTTTGAGGTCCCTCAGATGTGACTCCTTCAATTTTCCTTTCGACTGCCTAATTTTTATTTGCACCTACACAGTTGAGCTTCTAGTTTTACACATTTGGACAATACTTTCATCTTTAAAAGATGTCTTTCAAAAAAATAAAAAATAAAAGATGTCTTTCCTTTTTGATGGATTCTCTTTGATTTGGTCAGTTAACTAATAACAACTTTCTGATTTTTGAGGCGCTCTATTTTCTTTCTAGGCTTTTAGCATCATAATATAAAATAACTTTCATTTTTTTAATGAACTCTTAATTTAAAAAAAAAAAAGAACTCTTAATTTTATTTATCCCTATTAGCCTTTTTTCCCCTAGCCAACATCTATATTTCCAAAAATCTAATAACCCCAGGATGGACTTTTTTGTCTTTTCTGGTTAAGATCTTAAATTTAAGTATACTGTGATCACTGCTGCCTAATATTTCATGTACAGAATTCATGCACTTTCTAGTAGTCTTTATCCATTATTTGGTCCTCAAACTTATTTCATTTTACTGTGTATTCTAAGAAACTTATTTGTTCTAATAAGCAGTTATTTGTTATGTATTGTATCATCCTAGCACATTTTTATCTCATTGAGTCAATCTATTTGAAATCTAGCAATGCAGTTTGGTTTTTTCCCTTGTTTTGGTGAATATTTCCATCTCAGATGTTTTCTGTCTACAGTATATTCCACTGTCATATTTGCATGCCTGTCTACCTACTCCCCACTACCTAATGTTTATTTAGCACCAAATATAGGTCAAACTCTGTGCTTGAGACAGAATACAAAGGTATCTTTAGTCTCTTGTCAAAGAGCTTATAAAGTAGTTGTAGAAAGGATAGATACCAATACAACTAATTTTACTATTTCTTTGATAGAATCTGTAGTACCTTATCTGTTATTATTTCTATGACCAATGCATTATGTTCACTCTGTCTTTCACATTCCCAAACTCCTCTCCTCTTTCTCGTTTCCAAATGATTACAGCATTGTAGTCTAGAATTTTTTTAGATGTATTCCTTTTATCAAATGTCTTTGATGCTGGTTATGCCACATTTTCATTTTATATTAAATATAAAATTTGTTTATTTTAAAGTTTAAACTGACTTTAAACTTCAGTTTCTAAAGTTCTAAAGTTTTCTAGAACTCTGGTGGAAGCCATACTTATTTTAGCCTAACTTTTATTTATTTTATTTTATTTTTTAAGATTTTGTATTTATTCATGAGAGACACAGAGAGAGAAAGAGGCACAGACACAGGCAGACAGAGAAGCAGGCTCCATGCAGGGAGCCCGACGCGGAACTCATCCAGGGTCTCCAGGATCAGGGCCTGGGCCAAAGGCGGCGCCAAACCACTGAGCCACCCGGGCTGCCTTTAGCCTAACTTTTAAATGTCACTTTTATATGAATAGGAGTTTTCTGGAAAATTATTTTGTTCTTTACATTTTATTTCTGAAGCCTGAAATTGGTTTGCCTTATTATACTGTCACTCAGTTGACATCCTTCACTCTCCAGAATTCACATTTTCTCTAAATTTTTAGTTTAAAAAGTTTACTACTATTTCAAATGTTTGGTAGTAGACATATCATGCCTTTTCACATTACCTACCTTTTCTTGTTTAATTCAAACAAACCAAAAAATCTCCATTATTCTGATACTGTTATAATCCAAAAAAAAGCTGATTTTCTCTTGGCCTTAAGATCCATTCCAGCAAGGTATCATGTCCATGAGAAATGAATCTGGCTCAAAAATTCCTTGATAAGTGATATAGCTCTTTATTGTAGGTTTCCTTGAGGAAGCAGGAAAGGAAGAAGCACATGGTTCAACATATAGTAAGTCATCTTGAGGCTCTTCATTACAATTGTCTCTCTCCAATATCCCACCTCTTTTTTTTTTTAATCAGTTGCCTGATTGTCCCAATTCTCCATTCCCCATCTCTGTCTCTAATGTCTCTGCCTGTTACTCTATTTCTCTCTCCTCTCCTTCTCTCTCTGCCTCCTTTTCTCTTTGTTCAGCCACATGCTAGTCCTTCGCTACTTACTACCTCCATGTAGCTTTTTCTTGTAGAGAAATTTGGTCTGTTCTCAGTTTCTACCATTCTTCACTCCTTCACTGTTTATCCCAGTCACACAACAAAAGCCTAGGTGCACCCTCTGTCCAGTCAGCACAGGCAGTGGAAAAACCCCTTGGGAGAGGTAGCAGGAGATTATTGAAAATTAGTGACTTTTTTTGTTACTGTTGTACTATACTATAGATCTAGAATTCTGCTCTTTATCTTATGTAATGATTAGATAATGCTTTAACAAACACCTAAACATAATCATTTAAACAGAATTGTGGTTTATTTTTATCCATTTAAACTCTAAATAGGTATTTCTAGTAAGTATATGGCTGTCTTTGAAGGAACGACTCATGGACACAGACTTCTACTCTGTGGCACTGCCATCATTAATATGTAGCATCCAAGGCCACTGGATTAGTGTGCAGGAGGGGAAAGAGCATGGAAGATAATGCATGAAAGTTTTTCATGGGCCAATCTCAGAAGTTGTACAATCTCTTCTACCTTCCATTGGGTAGCTCTTGGCCACATGGCAACTGCAGGGGAGGCTGGGAAAGATAATTTAGCTATGTGCTAGAAGAAGAGAAAACAGCTGACTGGCTAGTCTTCCGTATCTTATCTGAAGTTTGATACATTAGAGTTCTGCCCTTCCCACAAGACTTCTCTATTCACTGACAATTTATGAAGATGACTAGATGTTGCAGACTTTAACTGCCTGCTTAGCAACCAGAATTCAACATTTAGGATATCTTCATTATACTTCTATATAACTCTCTATGTATATATTTTATTTTTAATCTCAGACCAAAACAGTGCCTGACATATGTTAGTTACTTGGTGAATATTGAATTAAAGGAATGCATGATTTATCATCTCATCCCTCGTACTGCTTTTTTATAGAAATATCTTTGGTTAAAAAGAACATTTCATGTCAGCTACAAGATGAATCTCTTCCTTCTTCAGTAACTGAAATAATATCATTTGGTCTGTGTAGCTTCTTTCCTTTGCCTAGGAAGATCATACTTCTTTATTGAGGACTAAGAAACCTGTGTGAGAGGTAGATTTTAGGAGAAGATGTCTTGAGTGCAGTGATAATTCAATTATAAGTCAGCCTGGCTTCCTAGTTGTTTAGAGAAGGGAGTTCTTCTCACACCAGATCAGTGGTAGAAGTGCTATATCAGTTATAGATTATTTGTTATGGTTTTTTTTCCCATCTAGTCATAGCTTTCTTAACTATTATTAGCCAAATTCTACACCAAATACTGGGACGCAGACATGAATGAAAGTGTTCCTGCTCTTAAGTTTTCAGTTTTGTGATTGTGGTAGGGATGGCAGACAAGCAAATAACAAAGATTTATACGATTTCGTGATAAGTTATAGATTTATGTGTTCTAAGGGAACATGGAAGAGGGAAATTACTTTATGTTTCATTGATCAGGAAAGTCCTAAGGCTGTACTTCACAGATGGGAGGGCACATAACTCTATAAACTAAGAATCAGGGTAGCTTCATTTAAACCCTATCCCTGTATTGTCTGTACTTCACTGGATCAGGGACCATCTCTGAAACAGAGAGATATATCCCTTAATTCCCTACCTGCAGGTTTAAGAGGAATATTACATTCCTTATCTGGAGAGAAAGAAGGAAGGAAAGGCCTTTGCTGGGCGAGGCTAAGAGAAAATGCACATTCCTCAGCCTCTCAAGAGACATTTCTAATCATAGAATCTGTTATTGAACTGCATCTTCTATATTAACAGAGATCTAGCTGCATTGGAATAAACCAGATCATGACTGTATTGCTATGGCTTCTCTCTCTATTTCTTTGGAAAAGTTTAGTTAACTTTAGGCTAACTGTGTTATTTGGATAACTCAGTAACTCAATTAGTAGTCATCTCTTGTTCAAGAACGTGATTGTTTCACCTACTTTTAAAAATTCTGCCATATTGGTTATGCCTTGCTGCAATAATACTCCTTTCATATCTGTCACAAATTGTTAACCTGTGGCAAATCCTGTTCTGTAATCACACTGACAGTGACTGCAATAAAGCAAAAATAATTTTACTGATTATTTTTTCAATCAAAAAATTAAATGTCATTTATAATTTAGTTTAAAATAGAGAAGTATATGAAATAGTAGAAAAATGACCCATATACCACCCTGAAACATCAATATTTAAAGTAAAGTTAATATATTTAGACAGTAGAAAATTCAAACAGTACCGATAGATACATAATGAAAGTGTAGCTTTTCTTTTTGCCCCATTGCCCTGTCCCTTCTCTCAGATGAGTGTTCCTTCACTGTCAGTAGTTTCATACAATTTTTTAAAGAAACATTCATATATACACATTAGCATTTGTATGTATTTATCTTTTACTCACTCAATTTATTTTTTTTAATTTTATTTATTTATTCATGAGAGAGACACACAGAGAGAGGCAGAGACACAGGCAGGGGGAGAAGCAGGCTCCATGCAGGGAGCCCGATGCGGGACTCGATCCCGGGTCTCCAGGACCACGCCCTGGGCTGAAGGCAGCACTAAACCGCTGAGCCATCTGGGGTGCCCTCAATCACTCAATTTTATTCATTTGTTTATCCATTCAAAAATATTTGTTGAGGGCCTGTTCTGTGCCATACAGAATTTTGAGCCCTAGGGATACAGCAGGGAGTAAAACAGAACAGGTCTTTCCTCTCTTGTCACTTAGAACTAGATGGTAAAGAGAGAGGAAAAAATGTAAAATAGGTGAACAAAGTGACTGATTTGTTCAAATACTATAAAGGAAATAGAGTGGTTTGATGTAGTAAAGTTATTAAGTAAGGTGGTTAGTGAAGGCTTCTGGTTGTACAGTTTATTAAATTCTGAAAAAAGAAAAACATGGATCAAATCAATTAATGCCAGACCTATGCTATTTTTATTTCTAAAGGTGATGCCCCACCTGCCATCCAGCTGCCCACACCTGCAGTCCAGCGCCCAAGCCCCATCTCACTTTTCCAGCCCAGCGTCTCCAGTACTGCCCAGGTGGCAGTCCAGGCTCCAAATCTGCCCCTCCGCCCAGCACTCCCACCCCAGCACTTTGCTGGGCCCTCCCAAACAGACACTCATCGGCTGCATTCTGGAGCCAGTTGCTCTGTGAAGAGACCCACGCCTGTCTCTCTGGAGAACACCAACAGGATTCCAACTAGTGCAAGTACTGCCCATGCCAGATTTGCAACCTCAACCATCCAACCTCCTAAGGAGTATCCCAGCGTTTCCACTTGTCCCAGAAGTGCACCAATCCCCCAGGCTCCTCCTATTCCACACTCACACGTATACCAGGCTCCTCCCCTTGGCCATCCAGCCACGTTGTTTGGGACACCGCCGCGATTCTCTTTTCATCACCCTTACTTCCTACCTGGACCGCACTATTTCCCATCAAGGTAAATGAACATTTTTTTCTTTCACCTAAAGATACAAACAGCTAATGAATGTTTACCTCGAAGGCACCCCTTTTTTACTTAAAAGGTACTTCCTCAATTCTGATTGGAATCTGGTTTAGATTAGAGGCTGAATAGAGGCCAAGCAGTTAACATAAATACATGAAGAAGGCTAGGTGAAGACTAGGACAGCCAATGAGAGTTCATGCCCTATCTAATAGGGTAGCTGCGACTCAGCTGTAGCTGATTGTTGCCATAAGTAATACAGTCTCCAATGTTATCAGATCAATTTTTCAGAAAAGTCAGTATTAAGAGTCCTTAAGATTAGTCACCCCTCTTTATCTTACTGTATAGAGTCGTGCTTCTCAGGCTTTTATATGTATATCAATCACATGTGATCCTGTTAAAATGCAGATTCTGAATCAGTAGGTCTGGGGTAGAGTAGTGTCCTATACCAGAGTATAGTAGGCCTGATATTCTACTTTTCTAACAGGCTCCCAAGTGATGCCAGTTCTGTTGGTTTGTAGACCACACTTTGAATAGAAAGGATACAGTAGAGTGCTTGGTCTGAGAGGTTAAATGACTTGTTCAAAGTTACACAGTGGTCTTTTTAACCAAAAAAAAATTATCATATAAATTATCGGTAAAATAATTAATTTTTATAAGGAAGCACCTAGGGAAAACAAATTTGTAACTTTTTATTTTGGAGTGATAGAATTTAGCTTCCTTGCAAACATTCTAATAGAGTATAACTTCTCTTTTTCAATTGATGTTAAATGTATAAAAAGAGACAGTTTCTATCGAAATTGGAGTGTTATATGTCTATTACCAATCTTCTACTGTTACATATTTAGTACAGTAAAATTATTTCCCACTTAGGCATACCAATAGCTCAAAGAACTTTTCAGGTAGATATTATGTTACTTCAATTCATAGTAGGATCACTTCTTTCAAGTCCTTATTCCAGTTTGCCACAACCATCCCCCATTTTGTAGCTTAGTGATGGTCAAGGGGATGGTGGCCCATGTTCTGGTCTGACTTTTTTGCTGTTAGAGGAGGCAATGCACACCTTTTTTTCTCAAAGCATTATGATTGTAAATTTTTACCTATTTGGTTGCTTCCTGGAGAATTGGTTCAAGGGCTTACCTTTGTTTCACTCACCTCAAAACATTCTCAGGTTTGAGTGGTCTTTCAAGTGGTGTTTGTGGAAAATTTTCAAAGACATATACTACTCACGGCTTTCTGGGGTAAGGGACAACAGATGGGGCAAGTATCAGGCCGAATGAAAGGCCAAGAAGAGACTGGGAAAGAAGGTACATGGGGAAATAAGGGCTTTGAAAAGTTCCCATGTACACTGGGATATCCAGAATGGCACATACATGTCCAGGGCTAGACACATATTAAACAAACACCTGATAAGATGGTAAGCTTTCACCTCTGACTGATTTTAGAGTCTGTGTAAGTAGGAAAAGAGGTCTGAGAAAAAATTGTAAATGGCCTGGCTAAGTGCTGAAGGAGTGCCCCAATTTGGACCAGTCTGCAAAGACTGAGGGGAAGGTGTTTTTTGCTCTGACTTGTTTTGTTTGGCTCTACAAAACAAAATATTTAAGGAAAGCTCTGCCAAGTCACTAGGTTAATGGAACAGAGACTTAAATAATCACAAAAGGCAAAGAATGAAGTCTTTACAAAAATAGCTTAGAAAAGTCACCAATGAAAAACACAAGTACAACTCAAAAGAAGCAACAACATCATACCCTGGGGAAGGACAGAAATCTGATTGTTATAAATACTACATGATAATATTCAAAATGTCCAGTTTTCAACAAAAAAACTACTAGGCATGCAAAGAAACAAGGCATGGTATTTCCAAGAAAAAAACTAAAGAAACTACCCCTGAGGAAGCTCAGATATTGGATTTACTAGACAAAGACTTTAAAACAACTGTCTTGAGCTAAAGGGAGCTAAAGAAAACTGACAGAGACTAAATTAAACCAGAACAGAGTATCACCAAATAGAGAAGAACATCAATAAAGATATAGAGATTATAAAAGGTAACCAAATAGAAATCCTGTTACTTAAAACTATAGTAACTGAAATAAAAAATCACTATGGAGATTCAGCAGCAGATTTGAGCAGGCAGAGGAATTAGTGAATCTGAAGATAGGTCAATTGAAATCATCTACTCTGAGAGGCAGAAGGAAAAAACAGTGAAGAAAAGTGAATAGAACCTTAGGTGGTGGTGTCCCACCATCCGGTATATGAATATAATCACCATGGGATTTCCAGGATAAGAGGAGAGAAAGGAAAAGGCAGAAAGAATATTTAAAGAAATAGTGGCCAAAAATGATCCAAATTTGAAGGAAGATATGAAACCAAGAAGTTCAATGAATAAAGATAAATTCAAAGAGATCCACAGAGATACATTATAATCAAACTGTTAAATACCAAAGATAAAAAAAAAGAATCTTGAGTGCAGCAAGAGGAAAGTGACTTATCTTGTACGGTAGATTCTCAATAAGGCTAATAGCCAGTTTCTCATCAGAAACCATGAAGGACGAAGACGGTGGGATACATAGTGCTGAAAGAAAAAAAAAACATCAACAAGGAATTCTATAACTGACAAAGCATCCTTCAAAAATAAAGGAGAAATTAAACCCTTCTCAGGTAACAAAAGTTGTGAAAGTTCGTAACTAGTAGACATGTCTTACAAGAAATGCTAAAGGGACTACTTCAGACTGAAATAAAAAAAGACACTAGACAATAACTCAAAGCCAAACAAAGAAATAACACTGGTAAAGGTTACTACATAGGTACATATAAAACCCAATATTAGGGCAGCCTGGGTGGCTCAGAGGTTTAGAGCCGCCTTCGGCCCAGGGTGTGATCCTGGACACCTGGGATCGAATCCCACGTCAGGCTTCCTGCACGGAGCCTGTTTCTCTCTCTGTGTCTCTCATGAATGAATAAATAAATAAAATATTAAAAAAAAACAATATTATATTTTTAGTGAGTAACTTTTCTTTTTTCCCCTGTATTATTTAAAAGGCAAATGCATAAAACAATTACTATAAATCTATGTCAATGGATACAAAATGTATAAATATGTAATTTTATACATATAAAAGGGTGGTGTTTTATACAGAATTTTCATATGCCTATGAAGGTAAATATCAATTTAAATTAGATTGTTATAATTTTAGGATTTTAATTGTAATCCCCGAGGTAACCTAACCATTTAAGAAAATAACTAAAAATATACAAAAAGGAAATGAGGAAACAAAATGGTACATAGAAAAATCCATTAATGGAATGCTACTCAGCCATCAAAAAAAAAAAAAAAAGAAAGAAAAGAAAAGAAAAGAAAAGAAAAGAAAAGAAATATTGCCATTTGCAATGACATGTATGGAATTAGCTAGAGGGTATAATGCTAAGCAAAATAAGTCAATCAAAGAAAGACAATTATATGATCTCACTCACGTGGAATTTAAGAAACAGAAAGAAAAATCATAGGGGAAGAAAGGAAAAAATAAAACAAAATGAAATCAGAGAGGAGACAAACCATAAGACATTTTTACTTATAGGAAACAAACTGAGGTCACCGGATGGGAGAGAAAGGGCGAATGGGGTAACTGGGTGATGGACATTAAGGAGCACATGTGATATAATGAGCACTGGGTATAAGGCTGGTGAATCACTGACCTCTACCTCTGAAACTAATAATACATCATATGTTAATTGAATTCAAATTAAAAAAAGGAAAATCCTTTAAACTTAAAAGCTCTTAATGGAGAAACTGAGGAACAGCAAAAGAATGACATATAGAAAGCAAATAGCACTCGAAATCTCACAGAGGAAGACCTAGACATGGCCAACACGCACATGAGAAAATGCTCCGCATCACTTGCCGTCAGGGAAATAAAAATCAAAACCACAATGAGATACCACCTCACACCAGTGAGAATGGGGAAAATTAACAAGACAGGAAACCACAAATGTTGGAGAGGATGCGGAGAAAAGGGAACCCTCTTACACTGTTGGTGGGAATGTGAACTGGTGCAGCCACTCTGGAAAACTGTGTGGAGGTTCCTCAAAGAGTTAAAAATAGACCTGCCCTATGACCCAGCAATTGCACTGTTGGGGATTTACCCCAAAGATACAGATGCAATGAAATGCCGGGACACCTGCACCCCGATTTCTATAGCAGCAATGTCCACAATAGCCAAACTGTGGAAGGAGCCTCGGTGTCCATCGAAAGATGAGTGGATAAAGAAGATGTGGTTTATGTATACAATGGAATATTACTGAGCCATTAGAAACGACAAATATCCACCATTTGCTTTGACGTGATTGGAACTCTAGGGTATTATGCTGAGTGAAATGAGTCAATCGGAGAAGGACAAACATTATATGTTCTCATTCATTTGGGGAATACAAATAATAGTGAAAGGGAATAGAAGGGAAGGGAGAAGAAATGAGTAGGAAATATCAGAAAGGGAGACAGAACATAAAGACTCCTAACTCTGGGAAACGAACTAGGGGTGGTGGAAGGGGAGGTGGGTGGGGGGTGGGGGTGAATGGGTGACGGGCACTGACGGGGGCACTTGATGGGATGAGTGTTATTCTGTATGTTGGCAAATTGAACACCAATAAAAAATAAATTTATTATTAAAAAATAAAAATAAAAAAATAAAAGTCAATGGTGAAAAAAAAAGAAAGCAAATAGCAAAACGGCAGAATAAGTTTTTTCTTATCAGTAATCAGTTTAAATGTAAGTGGATTAAGCTCTCTAAAGGCAGAAATTGGCAGAATGGATTCAAAATAGAATCAAAATATATCCTATCTGCAAAAGACTCACTTTAGACCCAAAGACACAAATAGATTGAAAGAGGAAAAAATAAAAGAAGATATTCCATGCAAATCATAACCAAAGAGAGCTGGATATCTATAATATATTAGACAAAATAGACTTTATGTCAAAAATTGTTACAGTAGAAAAAGGATATTATATTTTGATAAAAGAGTTAATACATTAAGATACAGTGGTTATAATCATATACATATGCAACAAAGGACCCCAAAATATATGAAGCCAAAATTAGTAAAATTAAAGAGAGAAATAAATTTACAATAATAGTTGCAGACTTAAATATTTTTTGATATATGACTGATTTATAACATTATATTATGTACAATGTATATACAATGTAATATACAATGTATATTATGTAAAATGTGTACAATACACATTTTTTTTTGCTTGTAATGAGAACTTTTAAGATTTTTTTCTCTAATCAATTTTCACATATACAACATGGTACTATTAACTATAGTCACAATGCTATACATTATGTCACCAGGACTTATAACTGGAAGTTTGTAATTTTTGACCACCTTCACTGATTTTTGCCCATTTCCCACTCCTGCCCCCTCTGGCAACCACTAACCTGTTCTCTATCAGTTCTTTTTTTTTTTTTTTTTTTTTTTTTTTTTAACATTCCACATATAAGTGAGATTATACCATATTTGTTTTTCTGTGACTTATTTCACTTAGCATAATGTCCTTAAGGTCCATCCATAGTGTTACAGGTTCTTCCTTTTTCTACAGCTGAATAATATTCCATTGTATGTATGGAATTTCTGCTGCAGTGAATATGGGGTTACAGTTATCTTTTCAAGTTTGTGGTTTCATTTCCTTCAAGTAAATATCCAGAAGTGGAACCGTTAGATCATATGGCAGTTTTTGAGGAATGTTCATATTATTTTTCATAGTGGCTATACGAATTTGCTTTCCCATCAACAGTACGGTACACAAGGATTCCCCTTTCTCCACATCCTCACTAAGACTTGTTATTTCTTGTCTCTTTGATAAAACCATTTTAACAGGTGTGAGGTGGTGTCTCATTGTGGTTTTTATGTGCATTTCCTTGATAATTAGTGATGTTGAGCACCGTATCATGTACCTGTTAGCCATCTGTATGTCATCTTTGGAAAAATGTCTGTGCAGATCATGTGCCCATTTTTTAATTGGATTATTGTTGTTGCTATAGACTTCTTGTATTATAGTATTCTTTATATATTTTGGATATTAACGCCTTATCAAATATATGAGTTGCAAATATTTTCTTCCATTTGGTAGATTACTGTTTCATTTTGTTGCTGGTTTCCTTCGCTGTGCAGAAGCTTTTTATTTTGATGTGGTCCCACATCAAAATTTATTTTTGCTTTTTTTGCCTTTGCTTTTGGTGTCAAGCCCAAAAAATCATCAGCAAGACCAGTGTCAAGGAATTTACTGTCCATGTTTTCTTCTAAGAATTTTATGATTTGGGGTCTTACGTTCAAGTCTTTAATTTTTAATTTTGGGTTAATTTTTATATATGGTGTAAGATAGGGGTTTCCTTATTTCCACGGGGCTGTTCAGTTTTCTTAACACTATTTATTGAAGAGACTATCCTTTTAAATTGACCATATATATGTGAGTTTATTTCTAGTCTCTCTATTCTTTTCCATTGATCTATGTTTCTGCTTTTATGCAATATCATATTGTTTTATTATAGCTTTGTAATATAGTTTGAAATCAGGGAGTGTAATGCCCCTAGCTTTGTTCTTTCTCAAGATTGCTTTGACTATTTGGGGTCTTTTGTGATTCCATACAAATTTTAGGATTGTTTGTTCTATTTCTGTGAAAAATGCCATTGGAATTTTGAGGGGGGTTGCATTGAATCTGTAGATTGCTTTGGGTAGTTTTAACAATATTTTAACAATATTTCTTTTGATCCATGAGCTCAGAATATCTTTCAATTTATTTGTTTTTTTCTTCAATTTCTTTTATCAATATCTTGTATTTTTCAGTGTACACGTCTTTTATCTTTCTGGTTAAATTTATTTTTATGTTTCTTATTTTTTGAAGTTGTAAATGGGATTGTTTTCTTTTTTTTTAAGATTTTATTTATTTATTCATGAGAGACACACAGAGAGAGACAGAGACACAGGCAGAGGGAGGAGCAGGCTCCACACAGGGAGCCCGACATGGGACTCAATCCCGGGTCTCCAGGATCACGCCCTGGATTGAATGAAGGCGGCGCTAAACCGCTGAGCCATCGGGGCTGCCCGGGATTGTTTTCTTAATTCCTTTTTATAATAGTTTATTGTTGATGTATAGAAATACAAATGATTTTTGTATATTGATTTTGTATCCTGGAACTTACTGAGTTTGTCGATTAGTTCTAACATTTTTCATTGGAATCTTTAGGGTTTTGTATGTATAATATCATGTCACTGCAAATAGATACAGTTTTACTTCTTCTTTTCCAGTTTGTATCCCTTTTATTTCTTTTTCTTGCCTGATAGCACTGACTTGGAGTTCTGATACTATGTTGAATAAAAGTGGCAAATGTGAGCATTCCTAATTTATTCTTTTTTTCTTTTAAAGATCTTATTTATTTATTTAGAGAGCATGAGAAGGGGGAGGAGCAGAGAGAGAGGGAGAGAAAGAATCTTAAGCAGACTTGTCCTCAGCACGGAGCCCAACGACGTGGGGCTCAATCCCATGACCCTGAGATCATGACTTGAACAGAAATCAAGAGTTGAATGCTTAACTGACTGAGCCACTTATGTGCCTCTTATTCTTGATCTTAGAGAAAAAGCTTTCAGCTTTTCACTACTAAGTATGATTTAACTGTGGTTACTTTATGGATAGATCAATGCTCCAAAATGAATGAAGATGATAAGGAAATAGACTGTACAACACTGTAAACCAGCTAGACCTAACATGCATATGTAATGCTTCACCCAGTAACAATATAGATTCTTCATAATTGCATGCAGTTGCACATAGGATAGACCATATGTTAGTTCACAAAGCAGGTCTCAATTTATTTTTAAATATTTAAATCTTACAAAGCTTCTTCTCCAACCATGATGGAATGAAACTGATATTAACAGAAAGAAAACTGGAAAATTTAAAAATATATGGAAATTAAACAACACACTCTTAAACAATCAGTGGGTCAAATAAGACATCACAAAGGAAATTAGAAAATACTTTGAGATGAATGAAAATGAAAACACAGCATACCAAAACATAGTGAAAGCAGTACTGATAGAGAAATTTTAGCCTCAATGACCTATGTTCAGAAAGAAAGATCTCAAATGGACAACATGACTTTAGACCGTAAGGACTTAGAAAAAGAAGAGCAAACAAAACCTAAAGCTTGCAGAAGGAAAGAAATAAGAAGAGAGATAAATAATAGGAAAGCAAAAGCGAGTTTAATGAAATAAAAGAAAATCAACAAGTTAGCTTTTTTAAAAGATCAATAGAATTGATGAAACTTTAGCTACTTTGAAAAAAAGAGAATATGTAAATTATTAAAATGATATGTGAAATTGTGTACATTGCTGCCAACTTTACAGAAATAAAAATTACTATAGGAGAATACAGTGAATAACTGCATACAAACCAGTTAGATAGCCAAGATAAAATGAACAATACATGAATTACCAAAACTGACTCAAGATGAAATAGCAAATCTGAACAGACCTATATTAAGAGATTGAATAATTAATCAAAAACCTCACAGCAAAGAAAAGCCCTAGGCTAGTTTCATTGATGAATTCTACCAAACATTTAGAGAGGAATACTCAAACCAATTCTCAAACTTTTCCAAAAAGTATGAGGGAACATTTCCAAGATCAGCATTACTCTGCTCCCAAAGTCAGACAAAGGTATCACAAGAAAGAATATTACAGACCAATATATCTTATGAAAATAATTGCAAAATATGCTTAATAAAATACTAGCAAACTGAATCCAGCAGCATATTAAAAGGATTATATACCAAGTGAGATTTACCTGAGGAATGTACGTGTGATTCAACATCTGAAAATCAATCAATGTAATACACCTTGTAAGTAGAATGAAGGAACAGAACCACCTAATCATCTCAATTGATGCAGAAAAGGTATTTGATAAAATCCAACACGTTTTCGTTATAAAAAGCAATTCCTGATTTCAAAACTTAATAGTCAAACTAGGAACCTCCTCAACATGATAAAGGGCATTTTTTTTTTTTAAATCAAAACCCATGGTCAATATCATCTTCACTGATGAAGAACCAAAAGGTTTATCCCTGAGATTGGGAACCAGAAAAGGATGTCTCCTTTCACAATTGCTATTCAACATTTTTTTTAGAAGTTCTAGCTAGAGAAATTAAGCAGGAAAAAGAAGACATCTAAAATAAAATAAATAAAATTATCTCTATTTGCACATGATCCTAAATATGGAAAATCCTATATATAGGAAATCCTAAGGAATCCACAAAAGTTTTCAGATCTAATGAGAAGTTGCAGGGTATAAGATCAATATACAAAAATCACTCGAATTTTCTAGCAATGAACAATCCAAAAAGGAGATTAGGAAAACAATTCTATTTAAAGTAGCATCAAAAAGAGCAAAATACCTAGGAATGAATCTAACCAAGGAGGTACAAGACTTGTAAACTGAAAGCTACAAAACATTACTGAAAGAAATTAAGGATCTAAATAGAGATCTAAATATTGTTAAGAAGACAGTACTTCCCAAAGTGATTTACAGAATCAATATAATCCCTCTCAAAATCCTAATGTTTTTTTTTTTTCACAGAAATGGAAAAGCTGACCCTAAAAGTTTATATGGAATTGTAAGTGACCCAGAATAGTTTTAAAAACAATCGAGAAAGGAGAATAAAGTTGGAGGACTCACAATTTCCGACTTCAAACTTACTACAAAGCTACTAGATCAAACAATGTGGTATCCAGAGAATGAAAAGACAAGTCACAGACTAAGAGAAAATATTTGCAAAAGATACATCTGATTAGGGACTTTATACAAAATGTTGAAAATACTGAATTTTTAAAACTCAACCATAAGAAAACAACCTATTAAAAATGGACAAAACACATGAAGACACCTCACCAAAGAACATATAGAGATGGCATCTAAAGAGTGCCTCGGTGCCTCAGTGGTTGAGTGTCTGCCCTTGGCTCAGGTTGTGATCCTGGGGTCTTGGGATCAAGTCCTACATCAGGCTCCTCACAGGGAGCCTACTTCTCCCTCTGCCTATGTCCCTACCTCTCTCTGTCTCTCTCTCTGTCTCTCATGAATAAATAAATAAAATCTTAAAAAAGAGAGAGAGATGGGGTTTAAGCACATGAAAAGATGCATCACATTATATATCTTTAGGGAATTACAGATTTAAATGCAGTACCACTACAAACCTATCAGAATTGCCAAAATTCAAAATACAGACACCAGCAAATACTGGTGAGGTTGTAAAGCAAAGGAAATTCTAATTCATTGCTAGCAGGAATGCGTAATGGTACAGTCACTTTGGAAGACAGGCAATTCCTTACAAGACTAAAATAACTCTTACCATATAATCCAGCAGTCACACTGCTTGTTATTTACCAGGAAAAAAAAAGAAAGAAAAGAAAACTTGTGTTTACACAAAAACCTGCACATAGATACTTAGAGCAGTTTTATTCATGGTTGCCAAAACAGAAGAAATCAAGATGTCCTTCAGTAGGTGAATAGATAAACTGTGGTACATATAAACAGTGGAATATTATTCAGTGTTAAAAAGAAATGAACTATCAAGCCATGAAAAGACATGAGGGAAACTTAAATGCATACTACTAAATGAGAGAAGCAATGAATAGCATTATATTTTTACCTTATTTACCATCTTGTTACAGACGTTTTTATATGCAAAGCAGAATATCATATTGAATCTCCATGTACCCATCACTCAACAATTATCAACAGTTTGGCTTTCTTGGTTCATTTATTTCTTCTACTTTTTTTGGGGAAGAGTTTTAAGTATTTTAAAGTGAATCACAGATGTCATATAATTTCATCTGCAGATACATCCGTATGTAAATATACTAGTTAGGGACTTGAAAAAATGACCTACCATTTTCATACCTGAAAAATTAATAATTCCTTATTATCATCCAACAACTGGCTTGTTGAATTTTCCTCTGCCGTCTCAGCACTCTTTTCACAATGGGTTTGTATAAAAGAGGATCCAAGCAAGATATAAACATCAGATGTGATTATGTTTCTTAAGCCTCTTTCATGCTAAAATAGTACTCCAACCTCTTTTATTGTTTTTTAATGCCATGTGTTCATTAAACAAACACATTATCCTAATCTTGAATTTTGCTTATTACATCCTTGGATATTTATATATTTCCCTATTATCCCCCCTCCTTTTCCCTGTAAAATGATAGTTAAATCTTAAAACTTGATTAGATTCAGGTTCAATTTTTTTTTCTTTAACTCTCCCCTTTCTCTCTCTCTCTCTCTCTCTCTCTCACTCTCTCTCTCTCGGCAATGAAATCTCATGAATAGTGCTATGTAATTTGTATTCTATCACATCAAGAGGTATACAAAGTCTGTTTTTCTTTAATAGTGATGTTAAGAATGACCTGTAGGGTCAGGTATTATCACCGTAAGTAGTACTTCTCAATTCTCGGCTGTACAGTAGGATCACTTGAAGAGTTCAGACCAAATAAATTAGAATCTTTGTGGGTATAGGACCTGGGAAGCAGTATTCTTTATTTTTTCAAATTTTTTTATTATTGAAATTAAATTCAAAAATTTCTCCGGTGATTTAAATGGTTAGCTAGGGTTGAGAAATATCTGTGTAATGATTTTAGTAGCTGAGGATTGTTGCCTAGAACCATGAGATTGCAAAATAGTGATTTTCTTATTCAGTATTCCTTCATTCATTAACTAGAATGCTTTTTTGAAGAAAAACCCTCATCAGTTCGTTACTATGAAATACAGGAAGGGCAGGAAAATTTCTTGATTTTTTTCCCCATATCACTGAATCTTGTTTTGTTTTAGGAATACCATCATGAACAGGTAGACTTTTATATATTTGGTATGTTTTGATACATTGCCACTCAAATTATCCTTTTATTTGTATAGTTGGCTACAGGTTGGGGACTGTGTCCTTAATCTTTAATAGGTTTTTTGTTATCTGTACAATATGTCCTAGGCTTTATCTTGTCCAGACCTGGAATTAGCCATTTTATCCAAGAAATCCAAGTTCCTTTTACTGAGATCACAATTTGAGCAATAGGGATGCTTATTGCTGCTGAGTTAACAAAGTATCTAGGGCTTTTCAGTGGAAAGTATGAGAGAATATGCATTTTTTGAATGAGAAAAATAATTCATGAGTATATATTGATATTTCCAAAATAAATGTAATGTTGTAATTTCAAATGAAGTTCTTTGATTTTATGTGCTAGTATCTTCTCCCCTTAAAATTTTGTTGTCTAATGATAACAACATATTTGCTTTATCCTATTAAACATGATTTTTTGATGCATATGTGTGTGTGTATATACATAGAATAGCTTCAAGACAATTATATCAATAGTTTCAAAGTAGCAATATCACAAACAATAAAATTACAGGATGCAGTTTAAGATTTGTTTGTAATTCTTTTCTCTTTAGGGTATGTCTTACCAGGAAGGTACAATATTATCTTTTTTTTTTAATTTATTTTTTATTGGTGTTCAATTTACTAACATACAGAATAACCCCCAGTGCCCGTCACCCATTCACTCCCACCCCCCGCCCTCCTCCCCTTCTACCACCCCTAGTTCGTTTCCCAGAGTTAGCAGTCTTTACGTTCTGTCTCCCTTTCTGATATTTCCCACACATTTCTTCTCCCTTCCCTTCTATTCCCTTTCACTATTATTTGTATTCCCCAAATGAATGAGAACATATAATGTTTGTCCTTCTCCGACTGACTTACTTCACTCAGCATAATACCCTCCAGAATATTATCTTGAAATAATGTTTCTCTGTGTATTTAAGGCAACTACAAACTTGATATAACTTGGGTTCATTTGTTTTCATTTGCTTTTAATTTTTATAGATTACTTTTTAAAATATTACATTTGTTTTAAAATTATGTAAAGTAATTATATAGTTTCAAAGTCAAAATTACAATACAAAGTATGTTCTGAGAAGTCTAGCTTCTTTGCCGGTCTCTTCTCTTCCATCTTGCCTCCTACTTCAACTAGATTTTGTTCTATCTTTGCATTCTTTCTCTTTGAAAATAAGTGTAAAACATATACATATGAGTGTGTTTATGATTATATTATCACATGTAACTTCTTGTAAGACTAAATAATAATAGCGTCTGCATTTGGCTCAGGGAGTGATCCCAGAATCCCAGAATCGAGTCCCACATCAGGCTCCCTGCGGGGGGCCTGCTTCTCCCTCTGCCTATGTCTCTGCCTCTCTCCGTCTGTCTCCCATGAATAAATAAATAAAATCTTAAGAAAGAAATAAAAGCGTTTCTAGTTTCTAAAGTACTCATAGAGATTTTTTCTCAAGTTCCTTGTGACAGATCTTTTAAGTTGGCAGAACAAGTGATATTATCTGTTTTATTTTTTTTCTATTTTTTTAAAGATTTTATTTATTTATTCATGAGAGACACAGAGAGAGAGAGAAAGAGAGAGGCAGAGACACAGGCAGAGGGAGAAGCAGGCTCCACATAGGAAGTCTGATGTGGGACTTGATCCCGGGACTACAGGATCATGCCCTGGGCCGAAGGCAGCCCTAAACCGCTGAGCCACCAGGGCTGCCCTATCTCTGTTTTATATAAGGAGCCCAAGGCTCAGAAAAATTTGGGTTTATTTAAGGTTACCAGGTTTTTAAGTGGCATAGCTAGAACTACTTCCCAGGTAGTGTGGCATGGTAGTTAGGAGAATAAGTTCTAGAATTAGCTTGCCTGATTCTGTTTCACTACTTGCTAATTATGACTTTGAGCAAGTTACTCAATCTTTTTAAGGTTCTGTTTCCTCCTCTGTAAAGTGGAGATATATCTGTCTCATACAATTGTTCTAAAGAATAGTTAAGATAACACATAAAGGCCATAGCTGATGCCTAGAAAACATAGTAAATTCTTATTATATGTTGGCTAAATTGATGCCTTTCCCACTATATCACAGTGCTTCTAAAGTTATTCATTTTCATCCATGCAACCTTCTAGGAATACTCATATCTTAATTGATCTGTTTTCTAGATATAACATGTTTTTACCATACCAGTGTAGCCATGTAGTGTTTGCAATTTGCATTATAGACTTTAGCACGTCTAGTATATACCTGGATTCTAGATCTTTTTCTTAATTAAATTCTCCACCAAGCCTTGCATAATATCTTGCCTACATTGATTGAGTCCTGAAAAATGGTGGGTGAATTGTTTCTAGCTAAAGTGTGTAGGCTTTGTGGAAGAGGTATCTGTGTAATTCAGTGGATAGAGGGACCTGAAGGTAGAAGAGCTACAGGAGCAAAGTCATACTAGCTGAAAGTATGATACGTTCAGGATGTTTCTATTATGTTAAAAATGCCTGAATGAAGATGTGACAATAGGAAAGGAAACCTGAAACATTTTGGAACCTTAGCCTTATTATTGTGATATTTAATGTGGGCAAGTCCCCTGGCTCTTAGAGATATGGGAATGGGATACCAAACTAGTCAAAATGCCCCATATTTTCAAAGAGTTTGAAATAATAGTCTAGGATGTCTATGGTACTTATGCTTTTAAAGGGAAGAAAACAAAGTTGAACTTTAAAAAAAAAAATGTAGGAGCGTGATGTGAAACCCCCAACTTATGCGTTTTGCTGTGTGGTTGCTATGTTTATGTTATCTGTCACTAGATGGAGTCCATGAGCCCAGGGAACTCCTGTTTGGACTTTTGTATACCCCTTACTATGATTCCCATTCTATGCCTTTGAAAAGGAGAATACTCAAAAAAAAAAAAAAAAAAAAAATTGACAGATGGGTTTGAATGGCAGATTTTTAGATTTACCTTAAAAAAAAGCAGTTTGTAAAACAACGAAATGATCTTTTCAGTTGTTCACATTGCAAAAATTTTATTTGAAAAAGATCTTTAAAAACATAGTTTAATATCCATTTCAAATCTTACTGATAGGAAGAATGTTTTTAATTGAACTTATTATTGAGGGTCAATTAGAGCGTTGAGTTGTTATCCTCTGTTCTGGTGCCACAGCCCCCCCTCCAGGAGCTGTTTTGTTTTGTTTTGTTTTGAGTATAGTTGACACAGTATGTTATCTTAGTTTCAGATGTATGACATAGTGATTTGATAAGTTTGTACATTATACTATGTGTACTTATACTATGTACAAATTATATACATCATAAATATAGCTACCATCTATCCTCATACATTACTATTACAATGTCATTGACTATACTCCTTATGTGGAGCCTTTTGTTCCTGTGATTTATTTACTTTATAACTGGAAGACTGTATCTCCCACTCCCCTTCACTCATTTTGCCTGATTTCTGACTCCTGTCTCTTCTGAGAACCATCAGTTCTCTGTACTTATAGTTCTGATTCTGTTTTTTGTTTTTTAATTTTTTTAGATTCTACTTACAAGTGAAATCATGTAGTATTTGTCTTTCTCAGTCTGGCTTATTTCACTTAGCCCAATACCCTTTAGGTCTATTTATATTGTCGCAAATGGCAAGAGCTCATCCTTTTTTATGGCTGCAGAATATTCCAGTGTGTGTATAAAATACGTCTTTTTTATTCATTCACCTATTGATGGACACTTAGGTTGTTTACATTTCTTGGCTATTATAGATAATACTGCAATTAACATAGAGGTACATATATCTTTTTGAATTAATGTCTTTATTGCAAATTTATGCATTGCAAATTTGCAAATGCAAATTTATTTGCATAAATACCCCTAAGTGGAATTATTGGATCACATGGTATTTCTACTTTTAACTTTTTGAGGAACATCCATGATGTTTTCCATAGTGGCTGTACCAATTTACATTCCCACCAGCAGTATATGAGGTTCCTTTCTCTCCACATCCTTGCCCACACTTGTTATTTTTTTTTTTTTGTCTTGTTGACTTTAGCCATTCTTAACAGGTATAAGATGATATCTCATGGTTTTGACTTGCATTTCCCTGATGATGAGTGATGTTGAGCATCTTTTCATGTGACTGTTGTCCCTCTGTATATCTTCTTTGGAAATATGTCTATTCAGATCCTCTGCCCATTTTTAAACCAGATTTTTTGTTTTTTTGGTGTTGAATTGTTTAAGTTCTTTTTATATTTTGGATACTAATCTTTTATTGGATGCACCATTTTCAAATATCTTCTTCTATTCAGTAGGTTATCTTTTAGTTTTTGTTGATTATTTCCTTTGTTGTGCAGAAGCTTTTTATTTTGATACAGTGTCAATCATTTATTTTTGCTTTTGTTTCCCTTGTCTTAGGAGACACATCTAGAAAAATGTGGTTATGACTGATAATAGAAAAATTACTGTCTGTGTTCTTTTCTAGGATTTTTTATGGTTTCAGGTCTCAAATTTAGGTCTATAATCGATTTTGAGTTTATTTTTATGTATGGTGTTCAAAGGTGGCCCAGTTTCATTCTCTTTACATGTAGCTGTTCAATTTTCCTAGCACCATTTATTGAAGATAGCCTTTTCCCTATTGTATATTGTATATTGCCTCTTTTGTCAAAAGTAAATTGACCATATAATTATGCATTTATCTCTGAGCTCTCTATTCTCTTCTATTGATCCGTTTTTATTTTTGTGCCAATGCCATACTGTTTTGATTCCTGTAGCTTTGTAATATATCTTGAAATATGGAATTGTGTTACCTCCAGCTTTTTTTCTTCTTCTCAAGATTGTGTTAGCTACTCAGGATCTTTCATGGTTCCACACAAATTTTAGGATTACTTATTATAGTTTTGTGACGAATGCAGTTGATGAGTAACTATTAATTCAAACCCAATTATATATCCCCCCATAAATTTTGTTTCAAATACTAATAAGAACAATTGTTGCACTGCTTTTACTAAGCTTCATTTTTACCACAGTATAACACATGCCTGCATTTCAAATCCTTACATAGTGTCATGAGAGAATAGCCCAGATTAGCAATTTTTCTATATCAAGGTTGTCAAAGGTTAGAAGTCCGAGGCTGATTATAGATAATAGCTCTGCTGAATCACGAGCTCACTTTGCCTTTTTTAAAAAAAAAATTATTTATTTTATGTTGGGACTTGGTAGTGGTAAAAGAGCAGATGAATACATGAAGTGGTTTCAGAAAGTTATCTTGAGGGATTTCCAGGCCCTAAAGAGGTTGCAGTTAAACTTGCTCAATTAGTCTGTATGCAAGGCAGCATGGGGGGCCAAGGTATGATCTAATTCTAATTTTTGTCTTTCTGCTACAGCACGTGCCCTTATAGTCGGCCTCCCTTTGGCTATGGAAATTTTCCAAGTTCAATGCCAGAATGCCTTGGTTATTATGAAGACAGATACCAAAAACATGAGGCTATGTTTTCAGCTTTAAATAGAGACTATCCTTTTAGAGACTACCCAGATGAACGTACACACAGTGAAGATTCTCGGAGTTGTGAAAGCATGGATGGGACCTCTTACTATAATAGTCATAGTCACAGTGGGGAAGAATACTTAAATCCCATGCCTCAGCTGGACATTGGAGCCTTGGAGAATGTCTTCACAGCCCCAACATCAACTTCCTCTAGCATCCAGCAAGTCAATGTCACTGACAGTGATGAAGAGGAAGAAGAAAAAGTGCTCAGAAATTTATAACTTTAAAACAAATATGCACAGAAAATAAACATTTCTTAAAATATATTCTGGGTCAGTTGGTGTGAGAAATAAAAAGCCTAGAATGCTTTTGCTGAGAGTTTTCAGCCATGATTTGAGGAGTCAAATCAAACGTAACTTATGCCTTCATAAAGTTTTGATGCGTGAAACAGGAGTCCTGATGTCTCATCGTAGGAATATTTAAGAAATGAAGTACTTTATTTTTGTGGCTGAAACTTGTATCAACATATATTATCATTACTTTATCTTGGAATGTGGAAAATACTGAATCCTCACAATTATATTGAGGGGATAGGGTGTATATATCTAGCATGACAAGTGTGCTTTGTATTTTATCTCAGGATACATTTATTTATTTTTCTCATACGAATTTTTTGTTTGGTGTTTATGTAATACTTATGGATATTGTCTGTTTTTATGTAACAGTTTGAGAATATTTTGATAATTTTTAGTAGTCAATTGAGACTCAGTTACTAAATTTAATTTACATTAATAACCAATTATAAGTTGCAAATGTGTTTTCATGACCCTTGGGTAATTCTTTCAGCTAAATTAGTCATTTCTGTTCTAAACATTTTCATCTTTTTTGGATTTCTTTTTCCATTTGGTATGCATTGTTCAACTTTTGTTATAATTAAATAAACATAGATAAAATTGTTTTTGTTGGATGTTTTCTGTTTGGGGGATAGAAATAAGCAAAACGAGTACTGTTCAAATGAAGATGGTTTCCATTCCACGGGCAGATATTTATTTTTACTTAATAGTCTCCAGAATTGCATAGATCCTATTAGCTTACATGAGACTTAAAATTGTATCAACAAAGATGTTGTGCACATATTCTGATGCCGTTTCCAAACTCTTTACACATGTTGTACATGTGACTTAAGCACTCCCTCAAATGCAAGAGCTCTTCAAGATTTGGTTCAAGCAGCTGTCTCTAAAACCACGGAGTTCACATAAGAGCACGTGGAATTTATTTCATTCACAATGAGCAATAAAAATCCTTCTTGTGGGCAGCCTGGGTGGCTCAGCAGTTTAGTGCTGCCTTCGACCCCTGGTGTGATCCTGGAGTCCCAGGATGGAGTCCCACGTCCGGCTCCCTGCATGGAGCCTGCTTCTCCCTCTGCCTATGTCTCTGCCTCTCTCTCTCTCTCTCTCTCTCTCTCTCTGTGTGTCTCTCATGAGTAAATAAAATCTTAAAAAAAAAATCTCTTCTGCTCTCCTTTAAAAAAAAAATCCTTCTTATGATGTGTCCTCATGATAAGTGTCCACTATGAATGGAGAGAACCTGTTTAGAATAGGATCAGGACCACCAGAATTGGAATCATGATAGAAGAGATCTACACAGCACCTGAACTGAGGATCAGAAATAGCTACAAACCAGTACACTTTTCCCTCAATGATCTGTATAATTTATGCAATTGGTTACTTAAGAGAATTGAGAATTGGTTACTTAAAACTGCTTAGAAATTTTCTCTGGAAACCTAAGCTTCCAACTTCTTCCTTTACTAAGTCTGTATTTGTTCCTTAAGAAAAGGTTGTTCATACATTTCATCAGCCATATACTTAATTGTATGTAATATTTCCTCTTCCCAATAAAAATTTTATTTTCATCCTTTATATTCTTTTATTACTCCGTGCAATGTCATTTCAATGTGGTTAAAGAGCAATATTTGAATTTCTTTATGGAGAGAGCAAACGTGTAACCTCATGTTGGAACTAAAGCAACATCTGGTTGTCTTCACAATTGATGTTTACATCATGAAGAAAAAATGTGTGTGGCAGTTTGACCCATTTTATCCCATCTCATTTTAATAACACCATGATGACTAAACTGGGTTTTGATGACAGACTTTATTTTTACAGACAAATTGGTTGGGAAAATCCCTTTGTAAGGCAGCACAACGTTACAGAGCATAGTTTAGTGTTTCCTAACTACCTATCTTCAGGCTAGCCCTGCACCACCAACCAATTCCTTCCTTCCTTCTACTTAATAGCTGTTGAGGATGGGCAACAGTGCTGGGATCACAAGTCAAGAGTTTCAGATTCTATACAGATCCACAGTATAATTTGGGCTGGAAAATATGGGTAGCTCTTAGGTAGAAAAGAAACCCAATTGCAAATAAGCATGCCTAGCTACAAATGCCCATATCTGCTCATTTATAGCTCTTTAAATCACAGTTGGCTTTAACTAGAAATCTACAGACTAAACAAAGCCCTGCCCCCTTGGCATTAATTCATCTGCCTCTCCAAGTCATCAGAGTAAAATTCTCTGAGCTTGAAGTCACAAGAACTTTCTAATAGGTTTCATTACCTTGTTTGTTCTTATTGTAAATCAGAGGTGGTAATATTTGTAATAAGAGTAGCCTTCTTTAAGAGTGTATGGAATTGTCAATATGTTTTAAATGTCAAACTTTTCTATGCTTTGAACAAAGCTTCTCTAATTACAAATTAAGAAAAACTGTTTTCAGTGAAAATAAAACAAAAATAAATTTAATCCCAGTTTTCAAGGAGTTTAGTTATCAAATTTAGAAAGGCAAGAGCACTGTTTCTCTAAATATGTTAGTTGGAACTCAAACATTTTAGATATTCTGACAATATTTAAGTTTGGGAAACACATGCTATTCCCCCTCCCTCGTGGAGTGTGAATGCCCATTATCATTGTAAAGGTTCTCAAAAGTCTTACAGTAAAAAATCATGTTTAACAATTATCTCAGTGCTACCCAAACGTACTGGCTTGAGACTCCCTTTTTTTGTTTTAACAATGTCTACTAATATCTCACAGAATCCACTTTGGAAAATGCTACAATTATAGCTGGTAGCTTTGGTTTTCAGTTGTTGACTTCATGTATGGTTTCCTGCATTGATCACCTTAAATCCTTTATTGAAAGAAGGCAGTGGCTAAATAAACTTTTTTTTTTTTTTTGCCCTAAGTATCTGATAATTTAAAAGAGTGAAGACCTGAAACTTTTAGTTGTAAGTTGCTTTTCTCTACTAAACTGGCTTTTTAATGGAAGTTGATATCGTATCCAAGAATTCAAGTGGGCAAATGTGCTAAATTCCCATACAAGTATATTTTCCACAGTGTAAACCAGCTGTCAGTAGGATTGGATTATTCCTGAGCCAAGAGTGAAAGTTGTAGTTTGGAAGTGAAGTCGAAATGAAATTCTGGGGATTCTATGAACTACTTGCAATATTTTAAAATAGTATAATTTTGATGTGGGCAGGGTAATTCTGAAAAATTTCTGGTCTACATTTTAGAACAGACTGCTAAGCCACATCATATTTTTAGCTTTCTGAATCATTTAAACTTTTTGAATTTTAGAAAAATTCCAAAGGCATGGTAATAAAATCAGCTTCCTAAAAACAAGTGTATAAGGAGTTACATTCTATCTAATTCTACTTGATGAAAAATTCCACATCCTCTAAACAGATATGTACCCTTTGTCTCTACAGTCTGCATTCTGACTACTTGACTCAACCTTACCTGTCTCCCTTCTGATGAGTTTAACATACACAAATCTTAGTAAACTTTTCACTAGTTGGGTGATAAATGCTTATAGGGAGGTTGGGAATTCTATTTGCTAGACCCTTATATCTCTGGCTGCTTTCCTGAAACCACTTCAGAGAAATGTTTTATTTCTAAAAATAATGAACAGCATCTTACATGTCTTCTTTTTCAAAGGAATATCTTCAAAAAAGCTAAGTGTTTTCCTGTGTTCCCTGAGACACTGTCTGTGGAGGCTGACAAACCCAGCCTGGAGAATGTCTTTTCAGCTATACCTAATTATATAGGTCATAGGCAATGGAAAGGTTAAGGTGATGAACAGTCCCAGTTTGTCTAGTATTGTGGGGTTGGGAGACCCAGAACTTGGGATTTTCAATGCTAAAACCAAAAAAGTCCTGGGCAAACGGAGATAAGCTGGTCACCCAATTGAATAAAATGAGTATAGAATCATCCAGAGGGCTGGCTTATGCAGACTGTACTATTCTAATCTAGAGTTTGAAATTATGACGCTTCTCTCACAAAGGCAGAGCATAGTCCAACTTATGTCAGATTTAATAGAAAGGTGTGGGGAGAGGGTAAATTCCAGGATGTGTAGGGACTGTAAGAGAAACTGGAGATGTGTAGCTATTAATACCTGTGTTGTTTTAATCAGACACCTTCACATTTACTTGGAAGACTAAAGAGAAGCAATCAATGCTGTACTTTTTAGTGATGTCTCATTTTATAATCCAGATAGGGAAAGAATTTTTGTTAATATGGATGGAGTCTTTGTTTTAAACTTTCTTCGTTTTTTAAAAGATTTTATTTATTCAAGAGAGGCAAAGACATAGGCAGAGGCAGAAGCAGGCTCCATGCAGTAACGATGTGGGACTCAGTCCCCCCACCCCGGAATCATGCCCTGAGCAGAAGGCAGATGCTCAACCACTGAGCCACTCAGGCTTCCCTATTTTAAACTTTCTTGATGTTTTCCCCCAGCAAAGGTAGAGGAATATTGGCCATAGTCTTTAGCCCAACACAAAACATGAGCTACTTTGGCACAGATAATATCTCAACTGTCATTTTTTTTTTTTTTTTTTTTTTTTAGGTATCTCTGAAACACTAGCTAGGACAGTGTTTTTTTTCAAATGTGGTCAGTGTGCCACTTCCTGCAAAATGATCTAGGATGCTTGTTAAAAATGCAGCCATTCCTCAGAAGTATAGAATCATAGTCTCTCTGGCTAGAATCCAGAAATATGCACTTTTAATAAGCTCCTCAGATAATTCTTAAGCACACCTACCTTTGACAGCAAGTAAAGCTTGTGAGACTTATTTCAAATTGTATCTGCTATAAAAGTATTATAACTACACTGGTTTTCAGAAAAGAAAAACCTTTCATCCGCCCAATAATTGTTTTTGTTTTATGATATTCTTTCTAATATTTGTCCACATACACATTTTTTTCACATAATTATAATCACAACACATGCACTCACTGTTGTGCACTTGCTCAATATTTTATCATGAGCTGTTTTTCATGCTCTATGACTTTATAATTGATTATCTTTCATGTTTGCACAATATTGCTTCAGGCAGATGTGCCATAATTAACCACATTAAAGAGTTAGGATTGTAGTTTTTTCTAAATTGGTTTCAGTAATTTGTCCTAGTAATTTCAATGATGCAATTTCAAAGTGAGCTCTCTTACGAACCAGAAGGAGTGGGGGTACCTTTGAGCAGCCATTATTTCAGTGACATGAGGGGTTAGTGACATTTTAGAAGTCATTTTAGAACTGAGCACTGAATGGCCAGGATAGGTAGGCTCATTCAAGGTGGACTCTGGGTAACAGTATGAAGGATGATGAACAGAGCATGTGGAAAGAAAAGTGTGGCATGGTGTCCCATGCTGCTGAAGGAGGCACACAGTCCCCTTTTCTTGTCTACTTTGTAACTTACCCTGCCTAATGGCTAATCATTCTTCATATCTCAACCTAGAGATCTTTCAGTGGTAACCCAGTGCTTTCCTTTTCTTTTCTGGTAATAGAACTCTCTATTTTTAGCTATGTTTCATTTCTTGAAGCAAGGCGTGGTCAAGTACCTAAGTTCTGGACTATAAGATGTCAAAAGAATTTTCATGTGCAATTTGAGGGTATGCAGAACATACCCTTAAATAGAGAGGTTATGCTCTCCTTTGCTCTCTTGTCCTTCTTGCTGGTTGGAATACAGAAATGAGGACTGGAATCTGAGCAATCATCTTAGACCCTATAGGTCTCATGCTGACAATGATAGCGAGAGGAATCTAAGATGCCATGCCAGCACAGGGTTACTTTCCTCAAGATCTTTATATGACAGAAAAATACATCTCAATCTAGTTTAATCCACTATAATTTTGTGTTTTCTGTCGTGCAGTTGAACCAAATTCTAACCTACCCAGGATTCTTCCCTTCCATAAAGTTTTCCCTTACCCTCAAAGACTAAATTGTTCCTGCTTTATATTCTATCCCACAGCACCTTTGTTCATATCTCCTGCTAGATTCTAAACTCCTTGAGAACCAATGGGGGCAAATATCCTAGAAACTAGAAACACAAACATATGGTAGCCAGCAGAGTAACAGACGCAGCCTCAGTGACTAATGGAATTCATAGACTGGATGGCAAGGGTGCTTCACATCTGATTGCTCATAAAAATCTTTATAAAAAAAAAAGAAGAAGAAGAAGAACTTAAAAGAAAACATCCTAGACACCTCCGGAATTTGAACATTTGAAGATGGCAACTGGGAACTGTATGTTTTAAAGTCCTTCCCCGCCCCCAGGTGATTCCAAAGCCCACCAGGCAATGGTGTTGACAAAGAGGCATTTGGATATCCTGTAGGACAATACCAGGATTTTCCTCCCACCAACAGTCTGTTTCCTTTCTTCTTCATGTCACTTAAGAGCCAATAGCTTAATGCCTTTCCAAGCTCAAGCTCACTATAAATGCTGAATTCTCTTTGAGAATGGCTCCCAACCCATGGATAAAAGGCTGGAGAGAGATTGAACAGGAGAGTTTTTATATCAATAACAAATATAAGCATGGAAACAATTTTATTTTTTTCCAAAGCAATTATCACCATCTGCAACTATCTTGTTTGTTTCCTTGTTCATTTTTCTCTTCACCAGCCCCTGTTGTGAGAAGCTTCAGGCAAATAGAAACACTGTCTTTCTTTCTTGATTTATGATCCCTGATGCCCAGCACTCTGCCTTGCAATGTATTACATTCTCAGACAGTATTTGTTGAATTAATTAAATATTATCTACACTTTGTTGAGCACCTTCTGTGTGCCACTGTATCTGGTATCTTATATTATTATCTCACTTAATCCTCATGAGAAGCTTGTAGATAGGTGTTATCATCTTTATTTAATCAGTGAAGAATCTGGAAACTTAGAGTAGTAGTAGTAGTAGAGACAGTTGAACTCAAGTCTCTCTGCTTTTAAACTCAGCACTCTGACTGCTTCACCATGTTGCCCTTGCTGACAAACAATTCTGCAGTAGAATCTACTTCAACTGGAAATTGCAGATGGATGGAATTTTCTTCCACCAGATATAGAAGGCTGAGCTAGCTTAGGGTAAAAAAAAAATGTGAAAGGAAACTGCAAGATTAAAGAGGTCATCTACTCATCCCTAATTTTGTCACTACCTTCCAGAGCACAATGAGGGCCTTCCACATTTTCCCCTCTTGAGAATACCAATCCCCACCTGTTCTTTTGGGGACCGTTTGCAGCCTGTGTCTCTCTCTGGTGCAGGCAATCACAGTAGTGCATTGGAGGCAGTATTGGGTTCTGGGTCTGTTGTGCTATTCAGCAGGACAGTCAAGGATTTTTCCTTGGACACAGTGGTACAACTGTGCTTCCCCCATCGAAAATGATTCTCTAAGAAGTGACTTTGGAGCTGCCTGTGGCCATGCTTTCTCTCTCTGGGGTAAGGCTCATCTCTGGTAAGAGCAAATGACACCAACACAGAAGGAGAGTCAGGAAGACAGAGAATCCAGACACTGAGTCTTTGGTTCCATTCACCACAGAGCCAGTTAGCTAATTCAAGCATATTTCTCCCCATGGAGGTAGGTTTTTACTTCTTGCATCTTTTCTGGACAAACACAAGGGCATACCAAAAGGCCCCTTCATGTGGTACAAGGAACCAGTCAACATCTTGAAACTCAGTGAACACTTTTCACAATGTACTTTTTTTTTTTTTAAACCTCTAAGTGATGCTGTATAGAACAGTGTTTAAGACTTACTATCAGTTTTGGAATCAGACATAATGAGAAAAGAGTCCTGCTCCTTCACCCTGGAACTGTGTGATGTTGGGCAAGTAACTTTACATCTCTGAACCTGTTTTCTGAACAATGAGAATAATAATTATACATACCTCATGGAATTTTTTGGAGGACTGATGATTATACACAATGTTATGGCCATATTGTGAGCATTAGTTGTGTCCTGGTGTTTCCCTGTTGTGTTTTTAGCTTGTGTTTTTATTTTTTATTAATGTATTTATTTTTAAAGATTTTATTTATTTATTCATGAGAATACACAAAGCGGAGGAGAGAGGCAGAGACACAGGCAGAGGGAGAAGCAGGCTCCATGCAGGGAGCCCGACATGGGATTCGTTCCTGGGTCTCCAGGATCAGGCCCTGGGCTATAGGCGGCGCTAAACTACTGAGCCACCAGGGCTGCCCTAGCTTGTGTTTTTAACACACAGCATCCCCCTCCCCACTTTTTATAGGGTCACTGGGACACCTCCACATTGCTAGAACAAGACCAATCCTGAGAAAATGATTGGGAGGGAAATAAGTTTGTCTTACTCAAGTGTCTACCTGTACCAGTGTTGGCTTCTTTCCTTCCTTAAGATGTGATGGTACAATTGTTGGGAGGGGACTAGTCACTACCACCTCCTGACATTTGTACAAAGCCTATCAGAACACTTTGCTTTCTTCTTTGAGTCTCATGAAAGACACAAGGTGAAAAAACAGACCCAGAGAACAGCCATTGACTTGTCTCAGATCAAGCAGTGCCTCTTTGTTGGAAAAGCAGAATTGATGTTTGCCAGGGACTTTGTACAGGCAGAGACACAGAATTATACAGACATAGAATTATAAACTGTTAATTATGAAGTATTCAGACATTTTCTTAAAATGCCTTATTATAAAGTCAAAGTTTCTTTGTTCTAAATTTCTTTTCACAATAAATTTTACTCTTCGCATGAATTAGGAAAACACAGAAAAGCCCCAAATTCTGTCTTTGCAGAAGCATTATCCTTCTATAACTTTTTCTGTGCAAATTTGGTTATGCATATATTTTTCTCTAATTGTAAATAGATTTATTGTTATTTTCTGTTTAGAAGAGTAATAATGATTATTAGAAAAATTCATAGTAGTGAACACCATAAAAAGGCATAAATTACTGTAATCTAGTCACTCATAATTAGTCATAGGTCATTAATCATTTTGGTTCATATATTTCTGCATACCCACACAGTTACAAAAACCAGATCATCATGGAACTTAAGATATAAGCCCCTTGTAGACTCTTTCTTTTTATGTAATATGTCATAAACACTTTTCTGTGACACTAGATTTTCCTCTACATGATGCTTTCTAAAACTTTTTATTATAACTTCAAACTGTACAAAAATAGCATAGGCATTATAATAAACTTCCTGTACCTATTATGCACATTCAACAATTACCAATTGTATACTCCATACTCCTTTTACTCAACGGATTTTTTAAAAAGCAAATTGCAAAAATTATTTTATCCACAAATATTTCAGTATATATCTCTAAAAGATTAGGACTCTTTTTTTTTTAAGATTTATTTGAAAGAGAGAGAGAGAGCATGAGTGGAAGGGGCAGGAGGGAGAGAAGCTGAAGCAGACTTCTTGCTGAGCGCAGAGCCCAATGTGGGGGTTCATCTCAGAACCCTGAGATCACAACCTGAGCCAAAACCAAGATGGACACTCAACCAACTGTGCTACCCAGAAGTAGGTAGAAATGCTTAATATGAATAGAGTTGATAGGAGGCCACTGATTCTGGACACTGACCTCTGCCTCCCTGAGAGGAACACTAAAGTCAGCCTTTGTAACAGTCCTGCCTTGTTTAGCTTATCAAATCTGGATGGAGCAAAAGCCCCCGCATTCTACTCACTTCATCAGAAACGAGTCTGAACAAGCCAGGCACTGTCCATCAGATACTCAGGCATTCTGACAGTTCAGTTCTGACCACAAGCCAAATGTAAATCGAGAATGCCAAGTCATCCATCATGCGTTAGCCACGTGTGAGGTTAATGCCCCATCTTTTAGAAGCACACAAAGGGCCATTTGAGAAGGAAAGTCCCACCAGCTCCAACTGAAACACATAGCCCACATTTGGATCATCTTTCTGAATAGCATCTTGGTTTGGAAGGCACAGCTGTTGCTGAGATCCCTCAATATAGCCTGCTGTTCTCTGTGGAAGCTAGGGTAGATTAGTGTGGTTAACTTGAGATGTAGTAAAGTCCTCCAGCCTGCCCTCTCCTCTAAATAGCCAACCTGCTGGCAGCCAAATGCTGATGTTTGCCAAATTATCCATGTCTGCCTGCTAGTGGGAAAAGCTGGGTGGTGGTTGAACTCATCATATGCCTTTAGGAACATCAGCACCCCTCCCAGGAGCTCGGTTCCACCAAATCAGGACAGGAACAGGCTCTATTTCATACTGGAAACTCCCCTTAGGAACGAGCACTTCTGATCCCGGGAGAGTGGATGATTGACGGAAGTGGCCTTCTCTGACTCAACTCCCAGAGGTGTGGCTCTTAGAGAATTTCATGAAAAATGAGATGTGGACCAAGGACAAAGCCAGAGTCAGGTTTACGCCCCTAACAGCTGTGGCTTTCAAATTGCTTCAGATTGAAGAAGTTGAAACAACAGCTGCAGATTCATTCCTTGTTCTTGGGATGGGAGGTGATGGGTGCAAAATACAGTGGAGACACAAAGGCCATGACAACTTTTTTCTACAGTAAACACCAAACTATGTCTTGGGCTCTGTAAAATAAGATGGAAAATGAATACACGGCATTAGATAGACCCCACCCTTGTGACTGTCCAAATTCAGATTAATATTTTTATTGGAAGATGCCCTAGGCTCATAGAATTCTAAGAAACCTTCGCGTTTTCTAGTCCACATATAGGAACTGCGTTGGCCCTCCTGTCATTCCTCATGCTTATGTCCATGACAGACATTGTTAGTCACAGAGCTCTCGCCTGCTTTCAAACATTCATTCTCATCACAGATGTGGTCCAGGCTCTCTCTAGCAGTTAAAGGAGAGCTGACACTCATGATAAAGATAATTTGCCATCCCTGATCTAGCCCAACTCATACATTTTATACATGGAAAAGTGATGGCCAGAGAGGGGCAGAAGCTACCCAAAGTCACACAGTCTATCGGTGTTATTTGTAGAAAGCTAACTAAAGGGCCTAGAATTCTTTGAAACGTCAAGCAAAAAATAGGCCACTGCTTACTTAACTATTGTGCTATATTTGTTCTCTCTCTTTTCTAGATTCATCAAAATGTTTCTCTAAATTTTGAGGGCTTTTTTTTTTTCTAATAGAAAAGCAATATAGCTCTATAAAAATACAAATAAACAAAACCAAAAAACCCACTCAAAAGCAGCACCCACACATAAAACTATTGTGTAAAGTCATGGTCTATAGACCTTTTTTTACAGGTATGTTTACATTTACCCACTTATCTATATTTTTATGCGAGAGTAAATTAAGTTTTATTTTTTAGAGGGCCTGGTCACAAGAAATTCCTAATGAAAGCAATGCTTCAGTTCATACCCTCGATTGGACCTATATTGTACACACTGTTTTGTGACCTGATTTGAGTAAATGTTCATCAATTGTGATGAACTTCTGTTGTTAGACATTTAGACTCTCACCAGTTTCTTACTACTCTATTATCTACTCTAAATCTTTGCTCAAAGCTTAATTGTTTTCTTAAGGGCAAACAAATTTTAAAGGCTTTTGACACACATGGATAAATTGCTCTCCAATAAACCTGGAAGCAAGAGGCCAGGAGTGTCTCTGAAGTACATGCTTTTTTTTTTCAGCAGTTTCACCAACACAAGATGTCATTACTATTTTTCTTTTATTCTCTCATCAGCATGCTTTGTATATCAAGAAAGAGTGTAGAATGTCCAAAGGTAAGGCCACACTTTTGCAGATGCTAGAATGAGAGGCATGACTGAACAATAACAATGAACTCACATTTATTGCAAATTTACCAAGTGTCAGGCATCAGGCATTAACTTAGAGGGTTGACAACAACCCATCTTGTGGAGATGTTCAGGAGGGTTAAGCAACTTGTCCAATGTTCCATGAAACCAAGCTCGGTTAAGTCTGACCTGCATACCACCAACCCCTCAGCCATGCTGCCTCCACAGGGTCACTACAAGTAAATATTTGTACGGTAGTTGATTGTTTTCCTCTGGTAGGACAGACCTGAGCACTCCAGAAGGGAGCAGCCATAAAAATAGGCTAAAAATGCAATCTTAGTTCTCCTAGTCAGTCCTGACCAGAATAGCCCCAATGGACTTCAGCAATGTTTCAACTGGGTTTGAGGGTATGACCTGAGGTAGTATTTTTATTAAGGATTTCTTATGACTGAGAACTCTAAGAAGGAAACTTGAATTATCCCATATAAAAATACAGCCACCCAAGATTACCAGTGGCATTTCCTTTTTATAGTGTTTGGTGCTAATAATAGCCTCAAACTCCTCAATCCAACTTTCCAGCTTTTTAAAAGAACAGTACTTACGAGAATGTCTGAATACTTGTGACTGGTAGGGTTTATTCCATCCAATGTTTCCTGTGTTTTTTCTGGAGAAAGCAAAGGGCTTGGGAGTTGGTGGCTGCATACAGTCTCTGTGCTGCCACAGGGATCTGGTGAGGGAAACTTGGTCACCAAGCAAGAGCCAGAGAGAGAGGCTCAAAAGGAAGCAAGGCAGGGATGAAAGGTTAGAAGAGGACAGAGGTATGAGGGTTTTTATGGAGAACTCAGAACAAGTCAGATTATCTGTCTTAGGTTCCAGGGAGCTTTTCCCAGTAGGAAAAATGGGCTGCTTTCTCCATGTTGTTGTTCTCTGGACAGTCTTGTTCCTGTCCTGCCAGCACTTGGTGTCTGATAGGACCCGAAAAGGGTTGCAATCCTTCTAAGAGCATGGAAGGTCTTGGCAAAGCAGAGAGTGACTTTATGAACCAAAATATTCTCTGAAGGTTTCCAGCTCTTGTTTACTTCAATCTTCCACAGCATGTCTACAGGTGGAGGCCCTCTCCCTTCCACAGCACCTGCAGAACAAGTCACTGTGTTTCAAGGCTCTCTCTTTTTGAAAAAATTATTTTTTGGAGATATAATTTACATCTAATAATATACACTCATTTTAAGGGCACATACATCTCAATAAATTTTGATGGATGTGGTCACCTGTACAACCACCACCACAATCAAGATAAAACACTCTTATCACCTCAAGAACATTCTTATCTGATCCTCCCAGCCAGTGCCCCACCTCCACCCCCACTCTAAGCTACCATGGGTCCACTTTGTATCACTGCAACTTAGTTTTGCCATTTCCAGAATTTCACATAAATTGAGTCAGAGAGTATGTACTATCTTGGTCATGACTTCCTTCAGTAGGCATAAAATGTTTGAGATTCATCAGTGTCATTGCATGTATCAACAGTTCATTTGCAATGGTGAGTAATATACTATTGCATGGATATACCTCCATCTGTCTAGCTATTTGAGTTTGCTTCTTTTGATTATCATGAATGAAGGTGCTATACACATTCATGTAAAAATCTTTCTGTGGGTATGTACATTCATTTCTCTTGGGCAAATATCTAGGAGTAGAATTTCTGGGTCGTGGGATAAGTATATGTTTAACTTAATAAAAACTTGCCAAACTGTTTTTCAAAATGGAATATCTAAAAGTTCCAGTTGCTTCACACCCTCATCAATGTTTGATATTGTCAGTCTCTTGAAGTTTAGTCATTCTCAGTGGTATCAAATAGCATTTCATAGTGGTTTCATTTGCATTTCCCTTCTAACTCATCATGTTGAATATCTTTTCATGTGCTTGTTGGCCATTTGTATATCACCTTTTTCAAAGGGTCTGTTCAAATCTTCTGTCCGTTTTTCTTTAATTGAATCACCTTCTCTATTGACTTTTCAAAGTTCTTTTTATATTCTGGTTACAAGGCCATTATTGGATATTTGCTTTGCAAATATTTTCTCCCACATTGTGGCGTGCCACTTGAGTATCTTAATAGTGTCTTTCAAAGTGCAGAGTGTTTTGTATGGTGAAGTCTAATTTATCAGTTTTTCCTTATATGGTTTAAACTTTTCTTTAAAAAAATTATTTATTTATTTTAAAGACTTTATTTAATTGAAAGAGAGAGAGTACATGCACAGGGTGAGGGGCAGAGGGAGAAGCAGACTCTCCACTAAGCAGAGACCCCCATGTGGGGCTCAATTCTAGGCTCTAGGATCATGACCTGAGCCAAAGGCAGACGCTTAACTGACTGAGCTACCCAGGTGCCCCATGGTTTAAACTTTTGTGTCCTGTCCATAAAGTCTTTGCCCACCTCCTTACACTTTGTTTGTACTCAGTATAAGTTGTAGGAGGAACTGTGCTTTCCTAAGGGGCAGAGATTGTGTTTGCTCTTCTTTGCATTCTCCCCTGTACCTAGATTGTGCTGGCTACATACACTAGGTATGTAGCTCAATGGTAATGTGATTTCATTTAGTGGGACAAGAATTTATCTAAGTTTTTCTTGTAATCAGTCATGTTTCCAGTCTTTTATCTCTCCCTCCACAGAGATCTCATGGGTTCTGAACCACCTTTGATGACCAATCGATGACTTCCACATCCTCCCCTCTGCCTGGCTTGCCTCAATCCACCTGTTTCCAGCATCTTCACCCTCAAAAATTTTTAATCACATTTATTGGTGGTATCCTAATCAAAAGTCTTTGGGTTGCAGATGCATAAACTCAGTCAAGTTAATTCAAGTAGAAAACAGTGTTTATTGAAAGGCTGCAGGGGGCAATCACACAAGTGAGGGGTGTGGGAAACAGGTGAGCTTGGAGGATAGCTTGCTTGACTTGAGTGACCAAGGAGAGCCCCATAAGCATTTGAAATGAAGTCTGCCTATGTTTGAAAAGGTTAACATGGTGTGAGAAGTCTTCCTGTAAATGAAACAGTGTGCATAAAGGCAGAAAGATAGAAATGTGCTAGTTATTCTCAAATACTCCTTGGCACTATGGTTATTTGGGAGTCAAATTCATCTTCCCAACTGAATTCTGAATATGAACTTGATATTATATTTCTTCATATTACTTTAGAACAAAATAATAATAGAGTTTACCATCACCACCACCATCACCATCAACATCATCACCACCACGAGAACTATTGATTTAACAATTATGTGCTAGGTACAGTATTAAACGCTTTTCCATATTTTTTTTTCTAATCCTCAAATTGCCTTTGGAATTTTATAGCTGAGGAATTTGAGGCTCAGGGAAGGAGTGTTCTTTAACTTGACCAAAGTGATTACTTAAAAGACACAGACAAGGGAAAGACACATCCAGCCAGATCTGCCTGTTCTCAAAGTCCCTTAATCTTGAAGCTTAAGGCCTCTTAAGAATATGGTTTCAACTCTTGACTTGCTTGTTGAATGAAAAAGGCTGCCTGTGATCAGTATTAGAAATCCTCCCCCTGCTCAACCCCTTCCCAGGCGTCTACAACTATTAAGGTATTAGTGCAGCCCAGAACTAAAGATCTTTAATGATGACTTTGTCCATCATGAAGGTTTCTGTCTCTTTGAAAAAGACAGAAAATCATTATTTTTTCTGACAAGTCCTTCTTCAAATGGGATCTTAATCCTCAAGCCTGCAGGAATCTTGACACTAGGAGGAAGTCATTGCTTAGCCACAGTTGGCACTGCTAATCTTTGGGCAAACTGATTCTTTTAAAGTTGTTTCCTTGACTTGGGTTTCTATGTAGAGAACTTGGTTACAGAGAACACATAGGAAGGACTTTGCAACTGATACTGATCAATAAGCTTCAAGAGGCAGGGAGGAAATGATGGGCATAAGTGGCCCCTGGTGACCCTCCTTGAAGCAGATACACTTTTAAGATATCTACAAGAGTGGCTTTTTAAACCCAGGCCCCTATTCAGAGAAAAAGATTACCTTGTGCATGTGTTGCTCTCCCTTTGACATGGAATCGTTGGGCCAGCAAAGGAAACCTTCTCATCTCCATTCTCTGAATCATAATCCGTATATACTATTGAAATTAGTCACAGTCTGTAAAACAGGAAGTGGAGCTATAGAGAAGGACCCTGGCCCAGGAAGTAGTATGAATCACTCCAGTGTGGTGCACTGGGTACCACCCATTGTTGGCATTAAATCCCAACTCTGCCCTGCTCTCAGCATCTCCACCCGCTGCCTGCTCTGGTGATTTGTCTAACACACAGTCTAATAAACATAGCTCTGAGTTTGTTGCTAAGACCAGCTATTTGCATCCATGTAACTCTTTGTATAGTTACAAATTATAATGCAAGGCATTTTGATTTATCAATCTGCCTATCCATTCATTCAGTGAAAATGAACTTGGTAATAATAGTAATTTATGCACCCACCACGGGACATGACATTGTGGCATTGTGCTAGACATAGAAGCTATGATGCGTGCAATCATGGTCACTGCCATCATGGAATTGGTAGTCCAGCGCAGTGGTGTTTTGTTTTGTTTAAACAATTCAGTGAAATTCAATTGAATTGTAATATAAAAGGTATTTCTTACTGAAGATTATAGTTGAAAACATTGAGACAAACTGATTTAGTGGAGGTTATTGTCAAAGATTCCTCTGACTATCCTCCTCACAGTCACTGGAGAGTTGATGGGGTCTCATGAAGGAGACAGAAAATATTATTACTATTGTTGCTTGTAATAGTATCCGTCAGGCATTGTATCTTGCAGGGAAAACAAAGGTTATCAAATACACCTGTCCTTGCCTTCAATCGTTTTGGAGATTACCCTCAGGATGGAGGCACTCAACATCTTTGTTTGGTACACCAGCCACTTCTGGATGATCTGGTTTCTATCTCTCAGTTTCCCTTTATATCATTCATACCACTTCCCTCCATCCTTCTCAAATGCCCTCCTGACCCCAGCTGCCTGAAAATACCTCCTCACTTTTGAACACTCAGCTTAATGTGTCACTCTGTGCCTTTGCTTCTTGTTTCATCTTTCACAGTCACATCTCCTTTTTTCTTCTGGTTATGGCATCCTCTTTCCTTTGGGAAGTCCTCCCTCTCTCCCATCACCACCACTACCACACTCGATGTGGCGCTGGTGATAGGCAGGGCTCCTAGGGTGGGCTCATGATCCAGACCTAGAACTCCATGTTCTGGATACTGCAATTGGTCCAAGGATGGTATACAACCCAAGGAGGCCAGTCACAGTTTGTGAACCTTTTATGTTAAGATAGTTCAGGTTGGGTCTCCAAATGGTCATGACTATACAATGTCTAACTTTATAGCATCCTTATTTGTCTACAGCACATCTCCTACCATACTGTAAATTCCCTCAAGGCAGGGACTGTTCTTTGATTTTAAAAATATGGATGTGTATGAATTTGTATGTGTATAAAAGTAGTATATTCTCTTTGTAGGAAAGTGGTGGGCAATTTGCTGTAGAAAAATTTTAAAATACACAAAAAGGTTGTTAAGCACTTGTAATCTTCCCTCTCCCAAAGATATATTTTTAAGGATTATTTATTTCTTTATTTTAGACAGAGAGAGAGAGAGAGAGAGAGAGAGAGAGAGAGAACACATAAGCAGGGAGGGACAGCGAGGAGGGTGAGGGAGAAAGAATCTGAAGCAGACTGTACCGAGTGTGGAGCCCAATGTAGAGCTTGATCCGTGACCCTGAAACCATGACTTTTTAAAAGATTTTATTGATTTATTCATGAGAGGCACAGAGAGAGAGGCAGAGGGAGAAGCAGGCTCCTTGCAGGGACCCCGATGTGGGACTTGATACCTGGACCTGGGACCATGTCCTGAGCCAAAGGCAGATGCTCAACCGCTGAGCCACCCTGGCATCCCTGATATCATGACTTGAACCGAAACCAAGAGTCAGATGCTTAACTGACTGAGCTACTCAGGGGCCCCTCCAAAAGACATTTTAACAGTCTTTTTATAATGCAGATACACATAAAACTCACATTTTACACAAGTAGAATATAATTGAACATATGACTATAACTTTCTTCACATAAGTGATATATTGTGAAAACTTTCCCATGTAATTAGCTATTTTTCCTTATGATTTTTCTTGGCTATCAATTATTCTTAGATGGAAAATTTATCATGGCCTATTCATCAAAACTTTTTTTGGAAATTTAGGTGGTTTCTACTTCCCATTACTATAAAAAATTCAGTGTCTGGTTTACACCAAAGATGATACTGTGAAGAATGGTCTTTTCATTGAAAGATCCTGGTCAATGAGATATCCATTTGACCAGTGTATAGGTTATCTATTGCTTTAACAATATTACCACAAACTTGCACTTTAATACAATGTAATATGTTATCTCAAAGTTTCTGTAGACAAGGGTTCAGGCATGGCATAACTAGTGTCTCACCAAGCTGCAATCGAGGTGTTTGGGTTGCAGTATTGTTGGAGGTTCAACTGGTGAAGGATCTGCAATCAAATTCATATAGTTATTGGCAGAATGCAATTCCTTGCAGGTTGCCAAAATGAGAGCTTTGTTTTTTTGTTTTTTTTTTTAAGATTTATTTATTTATTTTAGAGTGGGGTGGGGGGAGGTTTAGAAGGGGAGAGAGAACCTCAGGCAGACTTCCCACTGAGTGTGGAGCCTAAAGCAGGTCTTGATCCCATGACCCTGAGATCATGACCGGAGCCAAAATCATGAGTTGTATGCTTAGCCAACTGACCCACCCAGACTCCTGGAGAGCCTCAGTGATCTGCTGACTCTTGGCTTGAGGCTACCCTCAACCTCTTTGTTGCATGCCTCTTTCCATGGAGTAGCTCAGAGAGAGACTCCTGTCTAGTTGGGTGTTACACTTTTAAGTAACGTAATTATGTACATGTAATCACATACAGCCTGTCACCTTTTCTAAATTTTATGAGTTAGAAACAACTCACAGGTCCTACCTACACTCAGGGGAAGGGATCACACAAGAACATAAGCACCAGTGTGGGAATCATAGAGACCGCCCTAGACTCTGCCTCAGTGAGTTTCTCAGACTTTCTTGATACCTGGCACCTATAATGTCTTGGTAACTTTTTTTCATGGCACCTCTAGCCCAGAAGAAACACCTAACATTTTTTTTTAATTAAGTAGTTATATCCAAACAATTTCATAAATATTTATATCCTAACAATTTAGTAATCATTTGAAAAAATAGTACATATAATTTGAAAGAAAAAATAGTATTTTATTTTTAAGCAACCACAATATTTACTAATGGATTTATACTTCTGTTGGGCACTGTAGGGCTTATTGGGTCTTCAAATCTTATTGAGTGCCATTATTCACATCTCCTGATTTCAAAGAGTATTTACTTTTGACACAGCAACTTCAAAAAACCCAGCTTTGCAAAAATATCATGTCATTGAAGAGAATGTAGTACAATTTAATGTTGGAACTGTGAACTACTCCAAATTAATAGTTTCTGTAGTATCCAACAAATGTCACTGTGCTTCTCTCAAAAAATGTAAAAATAATCTCATGACACCCTGTGAATTTATTATGGCTACCAAGGGTGACTTGGTACATAGTTTGGGAACCATGGCCATATGGAAAAATTTTTTTGACCTTGACTTCATACCATATACAATATCAATTTCTGATAGATTGAAGATCTAAAGGTAAAATGAAAATAGTAAAGCTTTCAGAGGAAGAACATTTTTTCTTATCCTGGAGTGGTGTACAATCTCTTGAATAGGATTCAAAAAGTACTAAACATAAAAAATTGATAAATTCAACAATTAATATAAGAATTTATTTTCATCAAAAGTGAGTGAAAAGGCACCTTATAAAGGGGAAGAAGGTGTTTGCATACATATATCTGACCAATGGCTTACAGCCAGGATGTTTAAAGAACTGCAAACTGAGAAGAAAAAGACTACTCAGTAGAAAGATGGGAAATAGACATGAACAGACTCCAGAAAAGAGGTTATACATTGGCCAGTAATTGTAGGAAGAAGTTTTAATCATTAATCATCAAGAAATAAAAATTGAAACCATACCTCAATACCAACACACCCACCAGATGGCTAAAAAAATTTTAAAGTTTTATCAAGGGTGTGAAGAAACCAGAACTCTTTTACAAAGTTGGTCGGGGTATAAACAGGTGCAGTCATTTTGTTAAACTGTGTAGTACTATCTACTAAAGTGGATCTTATACAATGACCCAGCATTGTCACTCCTGGGTATATACCCCAAAGAAATGCAGATGTATCTTAACCAAAATTTGTACACAACAACCCAGTTTATAACAGTCTTAGTCTGGAAACTACCCAAATGTCCATAAATAGCAGAAGAGATGAATAACTTGTGGTACATTCCAATAATGGACTACTATACAGAATAAGCAACTCATAACTGCATAAACAACATGATGGCATCTCACAAACATAGTGTTTTTTTTTTAATTTTTATTTATTTATGATAGTCACATACAGAGAGAGAGGCAGAGACACAGGCAGAGGGAGAAGCAGGCTCCATGCACCAGGAGCCCGACGTGGGATTCGATCCCGGGTCTCCAGGATCGCGCCCTGGGCCAAAGGCAGGCGCCAAACCGCTCTGCCACCCAGGGATCCCATCACAAACATAGTGTTAAGCAAAAGAAGCCAGGACATCCCAATCTTCTTTCTTCTCCCCCCACTCCCCACAATGTAAACTGCTTAACTGTATGATTCCATTGATATAAAGTGCAAAAAGAGTAAATTTAATCTATATTGTTAAAAGTCAGGCTAATAGTTCCTCTTGGTGGGAAGGGGATCTGTGAGTAGAAATTGGGCTTCTGGAGTGCTGGTCATGTCTTCTTTCTGGATCTAGGTACCAATCACATGGCTATATTTAGGTTGTGAAAATAGTTGAGTGGTATACATGTGCTCAATACATGCATGTATGTTGTACATCAATACAAAGTTGAAAAAAATGTTGCCGTGAATATCCTTATAGCTATATTTTTACAGATATACCTGTTTTTTCTCTTTTGACTAAATTCCTAGAAGTGGGACTGCTAAATCAAATGGTTTGAACATTTTTTACAACTTACAATATATGTTGCTAACTTGTCAGGGCTGCTTTTATTTATCTTTGTCTCCCTGTGCCTAGCGTCATGTCACTGACTGACATTTGAATAGGTGAACAGACGAATAAATGAGGGCCTTCCTTCAATTCCTTGAATGAGTCAGGCCTAAGACCAGGTCCTATTTGTTCTGCCCGGAAATCTCATCCCCCTGTACTTAATACTGCTGACTCTCAGCTTAAAAAAACTCAACTGAGAGCCTTTCTCAACCATGCTGTCTGAAGTATTCCTCCTCTTATTCTTGTCTTATCTCCTCTTGTTTACAAATCCCAATGCAAAATTATTATATTTGATTTATTTGTGTAGTTGCTTGCTTATTACCATCCTCCCACTGGACTCTAAGTACCACAAAGATAGGAATGACATATATCTTGCCCACTATTTTATCCCAGCATCTACCTAGCACAATGCCTAGGAAGGAGAAGGCTTTTATATTAATGAGACATTTTCAGCCGCAAGGGTGGCTCAGATGGACTCAGACTTAAACAAAAAAATTGTTTTGGCTCATTTAATTGAGAAATTCAAGGAGTAGGTTTTCTTCAGATATGCCTGGATCCACAGGTTCAAATAATATTATTAGAAACTTTGTCTCTTTTATTTCTCACCACTATTTGACCTCATTCTTAGGCAGGTTCTTTCCTGATACAGTAGCAAGAGAACTACCCACACAGCCCCCAGGTTACATTGCTATCTCAGAAAAAAGGAAGCAACTTTTTGATAGAGCTGTCAAGAGTCTTGGGGTGGATGCTCATTGTTCCAGCTGAGGGCCACATAACCAGTACTGAGCCAAGCATAGTGAGTATGGGGATGGAGCTCTACACTCAGTTTCTTTGACTGTCTCTGAATGGGTGGATGGGTGGGAGAGGGGGCTCTACCCCATCCAAACCAGAAATGCAGATGTGGACAGGTACAAAACCACCTGGCACTAACTTACTTGCCTAACTCCCAGTCCTACTTACCACTTGATCAGCTGCAGGGACTCAGCTCTCTTCCTGGGTGTATGCAGCCGTTAACCTAAACCAAGCAGCTGAGACCTACAAGTAATTGAGCTATTTTCCAGCTAAATGGGGCCAGCTAAAATTAAGTGTTTCCCTGAACCTTGATTGCCATTTTTATTCACGCAATATATTGGCATTCCCTGAATGCCTTTGCCCTTTACAATTTACTTGGGAGTTAGGTAGAGGTCTGCTCTTTGTAACATAGGGGTGGAGTTCATATATAACTTTTTCCTCCTTCCCAGTCCTTATCCTAAACTAAGTCTTCATATATAGTTTTCTTGATCTGTTTAAATCTCATGTCCCCACCCCTCTGTTTTACCCACCTCCTTCACCCACTTCAATCAGATCAACCTAAAGCTGACTGAGCTAAGTGACAAATAGGAATTTTCTCATTGGTATGCAGAGGTACATCAGATACATAAACTCACTGGCAGCCTTAGTATTCATTGCCTTGCAGACTCATCACTTTAGACTTCCAATTTGGCTCCTTTTTCAGGGTTTGTCCGTGACCTTGAGGAAGTCAATTCCCTCTTTCTGGACCTTGGTAGCTCTAGCTGTAAAATGAAATAATTACCTTGTCTGCTGAATAAGATGGTTTCTGAAGTGCCCTCTCAGATCTCTGATCCCAGAATTACCTTTCTCCCTCCTTAGCAACCTGGTGATGAGAAGGTTAACATTAAATGTGAGTTGGCTGTGGGACCAGCCACATGATTTGTGGATTCCCATACAAAATGTCCAAAAATTATTAAGGATTTCAAGATAGTAACAGCAAAGTATTAAGTCAAGTATGGGGCTCTTCTGAGAGCAGGGTCCTGTGCAACTGCCTGGGTCCCACTTCTGTGAAGCTAGTATGGATCCCTGAATTAATTAGATAGGATTAACCAGCTATGCTGATGCCCTTCCTCAAAATTTTGCATTTAACCTCCACCATCTTTTGCAGGGATAGTAAAATCAAATATCTGTAGAATAAATGAGTGATGTGGGCTGGTGATGGTGGTGACTGTGACAAAATGGAGAACAAATATTATCTCTAAAAGGAGCAGCTAATATTGTCTGCCAATGTGAGGCTAATACTGTCACCATGTGAGGATTTAGTCTTACTATTGTCCAAACTTTTAATGTTTCTTTATTTTATTTTATTTTATTTATGATAGTCACAGAGAGAGAGAGAGAGAGAGAGAGAGAGAGAGAGAGGCAGAGACACAGGCAGAGGGAGAAGCAGGCTCCATGCACCGGGAGCCTGATGTGGGATTCGATCCCAGGTCTCCAGGATCGCGCCCTGGGCCAAAGGCAGGCGCCAAACCACTGCGCCACCCAGGGATCCCAAACTTTTAATGTTTCAAAAGAAATCAGGATTAGAATTAAAAAAGAAAAACTCCTGAGTTTTTTTTTAAACATTGTAACTATTGAGAAAAATTATCTAAAATTTGTCAATGAGGCAAAAGGATAATGGCAATTCCTTTTAATGGCATCCAAGAGCAGTGGTTCTCAAAGTGTGCTTTCTAATCAACAGTATCAGCATCACCTGAGAATAAAGCATTAGCATTTAAATACTTATATATAAGTGATGTGAATAAAAGCAATGATACAAGGGACAGAAGGAGTAATTGAGATTATTTTGTTATTATAAGGTACTCACACTACCTCTGATGTGGTACAGTATTATTTGAGAGTGGACTTGTATTAACTGTAAATGAATCCTGCAAAATATAGAGTAACCACTAAAAAGTTTTAAAAAAAGAAGTATAATCAGTATACTAAGAAAATGGAGTCATCATAAGATGTTCAAAAAACCCCACAAAAGGCAGCAAAAGAGTGGAAGGCAAAAATAAGAACAAAGAACAAGGACAACAAATAGAAAACAAGTAACAAATATGATAGATATCAATCCAGCTATATCAATAAGCTCCTGGAATATCATAGTCTAAATGACCCAACTAAAAAAAGATAGATTGTCAGAGTGAATTAAAAAACTTAATTATGTGTTGTATACAAGAAATCTGCTTTAAATATAAAGACATGTATAGCTTAAAAGTTAATGGATGCAGAAAAATATACCATGCCAAACACACTTCAAATGAAAATCGGAGCAGCCATATTAAGTTCAGAGAGAGCAGATATCAAAGCAAAGAAAGTTATCAGGGATAAAGTAGAGCATTACATAATGATGAAGGAGTCAATGTTCCAAGAAGACATAACAATTCTTAATGTGTCTATGCCTAACAATAGAGCATCAAACTATATGGGACAAAAATTAATAGAATTTCAAAGAGAAATAGATGAACCACTATCATAGTTGGAGACTTCACCACCCCTCTATCACAAATGGACAGAGTCTGCAGACAGAAAATCAGTAAGGATAGTTGAACTCAACAACACCATCAATCAAGTGGATATAATTGACATCTATAGATTAGTTCATCCAGCAATAGCAGAATACATATTTTCCTCAAGATCACATAGAACATTCTTCATTATAGACCACATTCAGAGCCATAAAACATACTTTAACAGATTAAAAAGAATAGAAATCATACTATGTCAATTCTCAGACCACAGTGGAATTAAACTAGAAAGCAATAACAAAAGGATAAATGGAAAATTTCCAAATACATGGAGATTAAACAGTACATTTCTAAATAACACATGGGTCAAAGAAGAAATCTCAAAAAAAATTTAAGACTATTTTGGGTTAAATGAAAATGAAAAACAGCTCATCAAATTTGTGAGATACAGTGAACATAGTGCTTAATGGAAATTTATTGAACATGTATATCAAAGGAAAAAGATCTTAAAAATAATTTAATTAAGGATTATTTATTATTAATTAATAACTTATTCATTAAGGATTTATTATTAAATTAGGATTATAATTATGAAACTATAAAAAGAAGAGCAAATTAAATCTAAAGTAAGCTCAAGAAAATAAATAATAAAACTGGAGCAGAAGTCAATTAAATTGAAAACAAGACATCAATATAGAGAGTCAATTAAACCAAAAGCTGGTTCTTTGAAAAGATCAATAAATTGATAAGCATCTATCCAGGTTAACTATGAAAAGAAGACAGAAGACAGATTACTAATATCAGAAATGAAAGAGGGGACATCAGTACAGATCCTATGTATATTAAAAAGATGACAAAGGAATACTACGAACAACTCTATACCCGTGCATTTGGTAACCTAGATGAAATGGAACAGTTCCTTGAAAGACCCAATTTGCCAAAACTGTCTTGATTAGTGTTTTGCACCTTATCCTTTGTAACATCATACTAGAAGTTCTAGCTAATGCAATAATGCAATAAGATGTACAGATTGGCAAGGAAGAAATAAAATTGTTTTCATTTGGAGATAATATAATCATCTATGTAAAAGATCTGAAAGATTGACCAAAAAAAAGCTTCCAGAACCAATAGGTAATTTTTACAAGATTGCAAGATATACAAGGTTAATATAAAAGGCAATCACTTTCCTATATACTAGCAATGAACAAGTGGAATTTGAAATTAAAAATGCAACATCCTCTTATTACCACCCTCCAAAATGAAATACTTAGGCATAAGTTTAACAAAACATGTACGAGATCCATATAAGGAAAACTATAACTTTGGTGAATGCAATCAAAGAAGAACTAAATAAATGGAGAGACATTCCATATTCATGGGTAGGAAGATTCACTATTGTTGAGATATTAGTTCTTCCCAACTTAATCTATAAATTCAGTGCAATTCTTATCAAAATCTCAGCTTGTTATGGATATTAACAAAGTCATTCTAAAGTTTACATAAGGAGGCAAAAAAACCAGAATAGCCAACACAATATTGAAGGAGAACAACACTGGACCCTACTCAACTTCAAGACTTACTTTAAAGCGACACTAATCAAGACAATGTGGTATTGGCAACAGAATAGACAAATAGACCAATGGAGCAGAATAAAGTTCCCAGAAATAGACCCACATAAATATAGTCAACTATTCTTTGACAAAGGAGCGAAGTGCAATACAATGGAGTAAAGATTTTTCCTTTCCACAAGTGACATTGGAACAACTGGACAACCACATACAAAAAAAAAAAAAGGAATTTAGATAAAGTCCCTACATTCTTCACAAAAATTAGCTAAAAATGGATATGTAAACACAAAACTATAAAATTCCTGGAGGATAATATAGGAGGAAACATAAAAGACCTTGGGTATACCATGACTTTTTAGATATAACACCAAAGGCACAATCTATGAAAAAAGATAATTGGTAAACTGGACCTCATTGAAATGAGAAACTTCTGCTCTGTGAAAAACAGTGTCATTAGAATGGAAAGATAAGCAACAGACTGGGAGAAAATATTTGCGAAAGACATTTGGTAAAGCACTGTTATCCAAAGTATGCAAAAAACACTTAAAATTCAACAATAAGATAATAAACAGCTTGATTTAAAAATGGGCCAAAGATTTTAACTGACACCTCATCAAAGAAGATATACAGATGGCTAATGAAAATACTTTTGATACCGTATTTTGTTAGGAGATTGCAAATTAAAATGAGATACCACTACATGTGTATTAGAATGGCTAAAATCCAAAACACTGACAACAGTGTGAGCAACAGGAACTCTCATTCATTACTGGGGAGAATGCAAAATGGTACAGCCACTTTGAAAGACAGTTTGACAGTATCTTACAAAACTAACATACTCTTATTTTTTTATTTATTTTTATTTTTAAAAGTAAACACACTCAACATACAACTTAACAATCATACTCCTGGGTATTAACTCAAATGAATTGAAAATTTATGTCCACATAAAAACCTGCACATGATATATATAGCATATTTATTCATAATTGCCCAAGCTGGGAAGCAACCAAGATGTCCTCCAGGTAAATAAACTGTGGTATATCAAAACAATGGAGTATTATTCAGCGATAAAAAGAAAGAAGCTATCAAGCTATGAAAAGACATGGAGGAACCTTAACTGGATAGTGCCAAGTTAAAGAAGCCAGTCTGAAAAGGCCACACGTTCCACCTATTTGACACTCCAGAAAAGAAAAAACTAGGGAAACAGTAAGAAGATCAGTAACTTGCAGTTTGGGGTTTAGGAAGAGAGATGAATGATTTTTAAGGCAATAAAACTACTCTGTGTGACATATATAATGGTGGATTCACGTCATTACCCATTTGCCAAAACCCAAGGAGTGTATAACACCAAAGTGGACCCTGATGTAAACTCTGTACTTTGGGTGATGATGATGTATCAGTGTAGGCTCATTACATCAATCATAACAAATCTACTACTCTGTGGGTGGGGGATGTCAATAGTGGTGTAGGTTGTGCATATGTGGGGAAGCGGAGTAGAACGAATTCTTTATACTTTGTTCAATTTTGTTGTGAACCTAAAATATCTCTAAAAAAATAAAATTAATTTGAAAAATATATTTCCTGTAGGGTCCTGTGGGAGCAAACAAGTATCAAAGCCTGTTTCTTGGCTGCTCTGCCAGCTGTGGAGGCACCACCCTGTGCTTCTGATAATGGCCTGAATTCAGCCCAATTTCCAGAGTGACAAGGAGAAGAGGAGAAAAAAGGCAATTTGGCCAGGAGTCTGAAGCTGGGGTTCCCTGTAAACTTGGCATGAGAGATCCCACAGACATCCCAGGCAACTTCCCCTCCTCAAGCATCAGTGTGCTCATCTGTAATAATACCAGAATAGCATAGTGGTTTCAGACCATAGTGGCTTCAGTGGCTCTGAAGCTCCTCATATTTCAGTCTGAATTTGGGCTTTGTCTCCAACCTAGCAAGTGCATGAACATGCATGCATTGCCACCTAACTCTAGCCTCAAAGTAGGAATATCAGTAGTACCTATGGTGGAGGGTTGTCCCAAGGATAAAATGTGATAATGCACTGGGCTCATTGTAAGCCTTATGCAATCAATTATAACTATTATTATTATGTGGGTCTTATGCAATCAATTATAACTATTATTATTAGGTGGACATATTACATTGCCAAAGTTGGACCCTTTCTGACCTATAAAATCAACAATTCCATATGGTTTGAACTTCTATCTCTTATGGGACTGTTATGGGCACTAAATGAGATAATATAGGCACTGGGCTTGCTACCATTTAAAGTGTTCAATACATGATATAGTGATTATTATTTTTTTTAAGATTTTATTTATTCGAGAGAGAGAGAGCACATGTGTAGGGTGGGGGAAGGAGAGGTAGAGGGAAAGGGAGAAACAGACTCACGGCTTGATCCCAGGACCCCCAGATCATGACCTGAGCCAAAGGCAGACACTTAACAAACTGAGCCACCCAGGTGCCCCAATAGTTATTATTATTCTTATTATCCACAATCCTGGGGATGGTACCACCAGGTGAGAAATCAAAGGACCCAAGACACACATCAAGAAACTTGATCATCCTCTGTAACTGTCCTTTCATTTACTTGTCAGTTGCTACTCCCATCTCTCTTTTCCCTCACCTTCTCCTCCCCTAATTATTATAGTGGAGACCTTGTCTTAGAAATCTTTGTATTTGTAGATTCTAGCAAATGCTAGGTACATAGTAAGTATTCATAGAAATGCTGTTGAATGAGTGATTCCAAGAGCTTTATGGGTTCCACAGGGGTTGGGGGATTTGCTTCTCCTATGGATTAGTGGGCCCAAAAAATAGACTGAAGACTAGAATCTTGAACATAACCAAGAGACCTGAGTAAAAGACCTCTTTAGGCTTTAGTTTCTTCTGTCAGAATGGGTCCAATAATCCTGACCTTGCTCCATCATAGAGTATTTGAGTTATAAGAGTGTTGCTGGGAAACTCCACATCTATTAGAGTGGCTAAAATGAAAAGAACTGATGATGATACCAAGTTCTGATGAGGATGCAGAGCAACTGAAACTCTCATATATTGCTGGTGGGAATGCAAAACTGCACAACCACTTTAAAAAATACTTTTTGTAGCTTCTCATGAAGTGAAACATACATTTAACCACAAGACCTACAGCAAGCTCACTCCTAATTATTTATCCCAGAGAAATGAAAACTCATGTTCACACAAAACTTGAATATTTATAGTAACTTTACTCATAATCATCAAAAACTGGAAACATCCAAAGTCCTTCTACTGGTGAATGGATAAAATCACTATGGTACATCCACACAATGGAAAGCTACTGAATAATAAAAACGTGATACCTACTGATACATGCAACAACATGGATGAATCTTAAATACATTTTATTGAATGAAAGAAGTCAGACTCAAAAAAAGAAAAGAAAGAAAGAAAGAAATAAGCCAGTCTCGAGCTGAAATCTGTATGGTTCCATTTATATAACATTCTGGAAAAAGCAGTGCTATAGGGACATAAAGCAGATCAGAGTTTGCTAATGGTTGGGAGTGACAGGAAACAGGAGGGAAGTGTTTGGGGTGATCTTGATTGTGGAAGTGGTTATTTGTTAAAACTCATAGTCGTGTAAACTTAAAAAATGGAGAATGTTAATGTATGTAAATTATAGTCAAATAAACCAGACTTAATTAGTTGCTGGGAAAATGGTTTATTTATTTATTTATTTATTTATTTATTTATTTATTTATTTATTTATTTATTTTTATTGGAGTTCGATTTGCCAACATATAGCATAATACCCAGTGCTCATCCTGTCAAGTGTCCCCCTCAGTGCCTGTCACCAGTCACCCCATCCCCCTGCCCAACTCCCCTTCCACTACCCTTTGTTCGTTTCCCAGAGTTAGGAGTCTCTCATGGTTTGTCACCCTCTCTGATATGGGAAAATGGTTAATAAAGCAAAGTTACCACTGGGCCAACATTATTACCATTGTAAGGGCTAATGAGGACAATTCTCCTCAGGGCAATTTGGGAGTGCGCTGAGCCAGAATGAAGTAATAATTATCAATTATTTAATTTATACTTTAATTAAACATTTATTGTGCCTTCCAAATGTTGGGGGGATGAGAGAAGAGTCAGGTGCACCTCCTATTCACAAAAGGCTCACAATGTAGTGGGAGTGGGGTAAGAAAAAGAAAATTATAGTATAACATGATCATTATCTTTGATAATAACCGAAGAATCAGTATATAATTAGACTCTTCACACATTACACAATTAAAAGGACAAGCTAAGCATTATGAATACACTCCTCACCCCTTACTTAATAGCAGTGGGGTGAGGATAATAAAAGCTAGCGTTTATTATTGACTGCTTACTTTGTGAGAGGTGTTATTCTAAGCACCCATTTAAGCTTCACAAAAACCCTGAGTTAGGAGCCATCATAGGTGAGTTTATTTGCCCATGGTCTCTCAGCTGAAAGGATAGCAAATGGATTTAAACCTTGGTGTGATGGCCACCTCCTAACCATGACAGTATACTGTAGCTAGAGAGGAAGAGCGACCTGGACCACCTAGACTACCAAAATTGAAAATTGGCAACCGGTTGTTCTAACTCTGCCTTAGTTTGCCTAACATCAGAGGACAGAGTCAAGCACACAAAAATCTCTGTGTAAGACACCAGGTTAAACCATTATTCCTCTTATGATCCTTTTCTGTGCTTACCATTTACCCACCCACCCCTATTACTAAAGTAATATGTAATTATTATAAAAAAATGGAAGAGGCAAAAAAAAAAAAAAAAGACAAACAAAACTCAAGAAATCAAATTAAACAAAAAAAATCTTTATCCATCCATAGTCTCACCACCTAGCGGTAAATACTGCTAGTATTTTGGCACATTTCCTTCTAGTCTTTTTAAAAAATGTCTTTTATTTATATAGCTGAGATCATACTTAATTTTGGACTTTTTTTTTTGCTTAACATCAGAGCATGAACTCTTCATAAACATTATTTTAAATGGATGTATAATAATCCATCACATAGATATTCTACAATTAATTAACTGTTCCTTCACTGTTGGATATTTAGGTCATTTCCAATATTTTCACTATTATAAATAAAACTATTATTAACATTCTAGTTCATAAATCTTACAGATTATTTTTTTAGGATAGTTTCCCAGAAATGTAATTACTAGGCTAAATGTCAAGAATATTTTAAAGATTACGTAGAGATGTAGTATTCTTTAAAAACAACAAACACATTCTTTACAAACAAATGGAAAGGTTTCTAAGGGGTCAAAAGTTGTTTGTATGCTTGTTTCTGTGTATAAGTATGGAGGGGGGCGGATGAGAGAACTGGGAACTTTCTCACTACTCGGTCAGTGTGGCTAACCTGACTTCTTCTCTTGTGAGCTACTGCCCAATTTTCAGGGGCACATGCTGATTAAATATTGATCACTGAGTGCCACCAAATGGAAGCAAATTTCGTGTATGGAGTTTGTATTCCTTTTGCAAGTATATTGTCCACAGAATCAGAAAGACTCAATACTTGTGTTTTTCACAAGCAGAGAGCCCTTTCACTGCCATTATCTCAACAGCTTTTCATAGCTCCTGAGTGAAATGGGTTGGGACAGCCATTAACATTCCCAGGTCATTGTTTAGAAACTCAGACCCAGGAAGAAGTGACTTACCCAAAGTCACAGAGCTAGTTGGAGAGAGCTGGGACTAGAGTTTTAGTCTCATGGCTCTAAGGCAAAAGTTCCTGTTATGGACTGAATTATGTCTTCCTCCCATTTGTAGCACCCGCCCCCCATCCATATGGTTGAAGCCCTAACCTGCAGTGTCACTATATTTGAAGACGGCCTATGAGGAGGTAAAAAAGATTAAATTAAGTACTAGGATGGGGCCTTGCTCTGATAGGATTAGTGTCCTTACAAGAAGAAGAAGAAGAAGACCAGAGCGCTCTCCCTGCACATACACAGAGAACAGACCACAGGAAGACACAGCAGAAGGCAGCTATCTACAAGCCAGGAAGAGAGGCCTCACCAGAAATCGACCCTGCCAACGCCATGAGCTTAGACAGCCTCCAGAACTGTGAGAAAATAAATTTCTGTCATTTAAGTCACCCCGTTTGTGTTATTGTGTTATGGCAGCCCTAGCGGACTAATATAGATTTTGGTACCAAGAAGTTGGGGGGGGGGGACTATTGCTATAACAAATGCCTAAAAATGTGGAAGTGTCTTTGGAACTGGGTAATAGTTAGAAGCTGGATAAGTTTTGGGGTACATCCTAGAAAAAACACCTAGGTTGCCTTGAAGAGATTGTTGATAGGAATCATATGCTCTGGTGAGGGCTGAGGAATAAAAGAAGAGCTGTTAAAGAAAGAATCTATTATTAGGGTGCCTGGGTGGCACAGTTGGTTAAGTATCTGACTCTTGGTTTCAGCTCAGGGTGTGATCTCAGCATTCTGGGATCAAGCCCCACATCGGGCTCTACACCCTACAGGGAGTCTTCTTGAAATTCTCTCCCCACCCCCCACCCCCAGCCCTCCTCATGCTGTCTCTCTCTCTCTCTCTCTCAAATAAGTCAATGAAATTTATTTTTAAAGAAAGCATCTATTATTTTAGAGAAGACACACATCATCATGGACAGAATGTTGGTAGAACTATGAAGTTTAAGGTGATTCTGATGAGGCCTCACCCAGAGCATGGAAATGGAAACTGGCAGAAAGGCGATCCTAGTCGTAAAGTGGCAAAGAACTTGTCTGTTTTGTGGAAAGTAGAAATTGCAAGTGATGAACTTGGATGTTTAGCTAAAGAGATTTCTAAGCAAAGTGTTTAAGGTGTGGCCTTGTTTCTCTTTGTGGTTTATAACAAAACATGAGATGAGAGGGATAAATGGAGGGGAGTGCCAAGCCAAAAGGAAGCCAGTTTGAAGATTTGGAAAATTCTCAGCCCATCCATGTTGCAAAAACCTAAAATATGTGTTCTAGGGAGGGCGCCAAGGGTATGCCTGGCCAGCTACTCTATAAGGAGGTCACCCATGCAGTTCATCAGCCATCTCAGCAGAAACTAGGAATAGAGATGGGTTGTATACCAGCAGGGACACTTTCAGTTTGGACCAAAGGGAACAGAGAAGGGGTAAAATAAAGGAAAGCTGTTGGACTTCTGGGATTCTACAGGACAGGACATTCAAGCTATTTGTGTCTTGTGCTTCCCAATATCCAGTATTTTGTTGAGTTGTGCAAACTTGGGTTTGAAGAGGCTCAGTGAGAGGAACAGATGACAAGACATCTGAGGCTTGGTTTCTAGAGCCAGCCTTGGCTTTGCCAAAACTTGCTAAGGGATCTTAGGCAAGCCACTTCTCCCTGATTATCAGTTATCCATCTGCAAGATAAGGTGTGCTGCATCAGGCTCTGGAGTTAGACAGATGTGGGCTTGAATCTAGACTGACATTAGTTGCATGACCTTGCACAAACTACTTAGCCCCTTAGGTTTGGTTTTCTCGTCGGTAAAACAGGGTAAAGGCACCTACCCTGGGGATTACTGGGCTAATTAAGAGATGATGTATGCGGAGTCCCCGGCACATTTTAAAGGACAATAAAGTAGTTCATTTCCTAGATTGATTGATTGATTATGTTAATGTATGCAAAGCACAGAGGCCAGTTTCTGGCACTTAGTAAGGGCTGTATTGGTCTTAGTTACCATTTTTTTTTTCTTATTCTAACAGATAGTAAGTCCTCAGTAAGTGAGCTCCTTATTATTGCTTTCAGGCCTCATTGGCCCTCATTTCCCTCCAAAGCCCTAAATCCTACCTATACCTAATTCCGTCCCCCCCGCCCTCCCCCCGCCCCCTCGTCCACTCCCAATATAGCCGTGGTCTTTCCCGTCCTAGTACTTTTGTCTACTCGGTTTTCTGGGCCTGGTGCTCCATTTCTCTTCCTCGGGAGCTCAGATGTCTTCCCCACTGGGAATCCTCTCTCCACCACCCTCCTCCTCCCAGTCAAAGGAATGGCTCCCTGATTTGTGTCCTGCTAAGAAAACAACTCCATAGAGCGCTTAGTTCTTTGTGTCGGGTTAACTCTTAGGCGTCGGCCTCCGAGAGCAGCGGCCTCCGGGGCACCGTGCTGGGCGGGTCGCCTCTGGGTGTCACCCCAGGCGTCCAGCTCGGTGCGGGACACAGGAAACAGACCCCCGCCCCCGCCCCCGCCCCCGCCCGGAGGGGTCCACGGTAGCCCCGGGAGGCCCCTGGAGGCCCGGGCCCGCCCACCGCGAAGCCGGCCCCTCTGCGGGCGCGCACTCCGCCCGCGGCCCCCCGCCACCCGCGCCCGCGCCGCGCCCCGGGGTCCCGGCCCCTCCCGCGCTCCTCCCCCCGCGGCGGGCCCTGCGGAGCCGGGCGGGGGCGGAGCGTCGCTGCCGATGGCCGGGAGCCGGGCGGGGAGGCGCTGGGCGAGCCGCGGGCTCCAGACGCGCCGCCGCGGGGCCGGGGGCTGGCATGGGCGCGTGCTAGGGGCCGCGGAGCGCGCGAGGGGCCGCGGCCACCATGGCCCGGGGCGCGGGCGCCGTCCGGCTCTGCCTGCTGGCGCTCGCCCTGCCCGGGTGGACCACAAGTAAGTGCGGGGAGGGCGCGGGCGCGGGCGCGGGCGCGGGCGCGGGCGGGGATGCGGCGGGGGAGGATGCGGCGGGTGGGCTGGTGGCCCGGGGACCTGGGGGGCGCCCCCCGCGACCCGGCGGAGCTGCCTGCCCGGGGCCCCCAGCCTGCGAGCCGCGGCTTTGTTCCCACGCGGTGCGCCCCGGGAGGGGGGTCGCGGAGACCCGGAGACCCGAGCAGGCCCCTCCCTGGCTCGCCCCCCTCTCCTTTCTCTTTCTCTAGTTTTCCTGCCTTTTTCTTGGCTTCTTTTCCCGCTGCTTTCCCGGTCTCTCCTCTTTTCTTAGTCTTTGTGTGTGTGTGTTCCTATAAATATGTTGATAAAATTGGAACCATACCGTACGTACAGCTGTGTGCCTCGCATTCTCCACTTCACGTGATGAGCCCACATCGTTACATTCCCCCAAAAGACGGTTTTAAGGACTGTGGATCACAGCAAGACATCGCAGAAGTGTAATCTTCAAAAAGTTAAAAACGTTGACTCCCATAGATATAGGATGAATGGGTGGCAAAGATTCCTTCAATTCATTAATGAGGCGGTGAGTAGGATGGTGAAGCCGGTTCAAAGCACCAGAGGAACGGGCGGTACAGGCATCAGAGAAAACGTTGAAGCCATGTGCTGGGACAGATACAAAAGCGGTCAGTGCCCCCATAGGGTCAACCAACCATCATTCTTAGTTCTCTTTCCGTCATACTCAAGTCATTTGCATCTCTACCAGTCAAAAATCTACAGCTGACATATAACTTCACAGAGTATGGTCTTTTAATTCGTTGTGAATTAAAGCCAAACCAAGGTGCATTCCCCTAGAAAAATTTGGTGATCTATGGGAGGGCCTCTTAAACAATGCTTCAGTATGACATTGAAAGGACATCCTGCTTGCTTTTTGCCTCATTTGCAAGTTTTGGACAATTTTTCTTAAGCTGTACTGTCTTCCTCTACTCTTTAGCCTTGCTTTTAGTATTTTTTTTTTTTTTGCGATCATAAAGATAATTTCATTCTTTAAACATTCCATGAACCATCATATAATTCTTTTTTGTTGCCAAAAATCTAGACTTATCGGAGCCACCAGAGTAGGGATATGCTTCCCTTGGTTTTCCCATGAATATCAAGCACCTAGTACTTGGTAGATAGTTAAGCATTCAGAAAACACATTACAAATAAATGAATGCATTGCTTCTGATTTTTACCAGTATGATGAAACTAATGCTTGTCTAATGAGATCATTTTTTTCAGATACATTTTGATTGAGAATACATTATATCAGTAATCTGAAAGGAACATCAATCACCCATAATCCTGCCACTCTACCAGAACAACTGGGGCCATCTTTCATACCACTCATTGTATTCTATATGATCGATGTGGTTGGTTTGGAAAGAATAGATTTTGGAGTCCTCACTCGCACCCTAGGAGTCCTATGGACTTGGCCTATTCTTGTGGAGACTAATTTATCTAGGTCTTGGGAAATTACCATTTTATTAAGGTTACCTGCAAGAAAGTGCTTATAGTCTGTAGTGCCTAGAACAAGTCTTACCTCAAATAGGTTTCAGTTCACCTTTCTTGAAAAATAGAAATCCTGCTACTTGTCTTGTTTTGAGGATAAAGGGAAACTAAGAGGTGGTAGTGATTTGTAAAGTAGGAAGTGATCTACAAATGGAAACTTGCCATTAGGTCTGTAGTGCCTAGAACAAGTCTTACCTCAAATAGGTTTCAGTTCACCTTTCTTGAAAAATAGAAATCCTGCTACTTGTCTTGTTTTGAGGATAAAGGGAAACTAAGAGGTGGTAGTGATTTGTAAAGTAGGAAGTGATCTACAAATGGAAACTTGCCATTAGGGATCTTGAGGTAATGTGATGATGCTCTGTGGATCTGGGAGCAGTTTCATGGTGACTCTCCGTAGTACTGCTGTGAGATAAGCAGGCAGGTATCATTGTATTCATATTACAGATGAACAAACTGAAGCTCTGTGGGAGTAACCCATGGGCCTGACTTCCAGAACATACCCAGAATCCGACCACTTCATTCCTCTCTACTGAGCTCATTTCAGTCTGAGCCACCATCGTCTCTCACCAGGTCCCCAGCCTCGCCTTCTTGCTTCTATTCTCACTTGTGCTCCCTCCTCCACTGTACCCCCCTCCTCCACCATCTCTACCCAGCTGGCAGAATGATCTTTTAAAAACTGAATACAGCTCATATTGCTCTGTGTCTAAACCCTCCAGTGCCTCCCAAGTCTATTTATAATAAAATCCAGACACTTTCCATGGCCTCTGTGATATCAGATGTATGGCTGTCTTGCTGACCATATCTCCTACCAGCTTCCCTGCTCATTTACTAGATTCTCATTACCTCTACTTTCTGCTTGTTCCTTAAATGGGCCAAGTCCACCTGAGCTCAGGCAGGACGATTGCACTTGCTAGTCCTTCTCCTTGGGGCTTTCTTCCCCCAGATCTTTTCACGACTGCCTTCTGGTCTCTCAGATCTCAAATGCCATCTTTGCTAATCATCCTGTCTAAAATAGGCACCTCCTCTTCATGGTTTCTTTATTCCATGACCCTACTGGACTGTTTGAGAATATTTGTGTATTGGGCATCTCCCATCTGTAGAAAGTAAACTGTGAGGAGGACAGAGACTTTGTTATCCTTGTTTTCCAGTATGGCCAACAACTAGCAGAGTCCCTGACCCATAGTAAGTGCCAAGAGCCTGGCATCCAGCAGGTTTTCTGATGACCCAATAGGGGTTTTTCTCCATTTGACAGTGGATGCCTAGCTTAGCTAGGGTGCAGAGTTCTGGAATTCCAATGGTTGTGTATCCTGTATTGGCAGGAGGAAATGGGGAAGGCAGCCCCCTGCTCCAGCATGAACGAATAATACCTCAGTGGAAGACGGCAGAAAGCCCCACGAAAGAAAAGGTAAGACACAAAATATCTCATTTTCAGAGCAGGAGCCAACAAGCCCATTCTGGGAGGTGTGGGGCCACCTTCTCTACTTTCCTGGAAGCCCAGGAAAGTTCTGGTAGTTCTGTTTCTGGCCTACTCTATCCTCTCTGTGCATTGGTTTTGAAAATCCCAGATGGGATTTTCCTTCATCATGTGACAAACTTTTAGAAAACTTCCAGATGCTATTAGTTGAGGAAATGAAAATTATTAATGCTGACACAAGCTAAGTGCAAATGTGTGTCACAAAAATCACTAGCTCTCAAATGGAATTGATTAAATATTGTCACTGTTATTTTTGCTCTATATAATACATGCTTCACTTTATTGATGAAATAATGTACTTGGAGAGAAAAATAATAATTCAAGCTATTTTTAAGAGGCAGGGAAGGATCTAGTACCAAGGAATATATCTTATAATGCAATAGGCTTCTTGGGCCATGACACCAGCAAAATGCACGGGTTTTAATCAAGGGGAGGGAACAAGACAGAAAGTATTATCCTGTCATGCAAAGAGGACCTGTACATCTAGGATATTCTTTGTGGTTCTGGTCTTTATAGTTCAAGTGAGTCATGAAAGAGCTAGAAAGGAAGACATGATTGCTGTGTGCCAGCTATGGGACCTTCTACTTTCTGAAGTTCAGATTCCTTATTTATAAAATAGAGCTTAGAGGGGATAGGAAGAAAGAGGACTGGGGAGAGGGGATAGTTAATAAGGTCCTTTGGGGCTCAAAGGGTCCATGATTTATTGGGCAGCATATAAAAGCAAGATTATAGTAGGAGAGAGTGGAGAAAGAGCTGTGTCAGGAAAGATTTCAGACTCTGTGGCTTATGATTTTGGAAAAGAGGGAGACATGCCTGGAATCCTTGAGGTTATGGCTAGAGTAGTACAGATATGTCCAAAAATGCTTCAATTTGAATTTTTTAAGGGAACTTCCAGCAAAAAATTTAGGAGAAATGAAAGTAACATTTTATCCTAAAGACAACAAGAGCACAGAATTCATTTCATCAAAAAGTAGGAAGGCTGAAAATAGCTTCAGGAAAAATCTAGACAGATTGATGGATGGCCATCCTAGAGCAGGTTATTTTTAAAAAATTAGGGTCTTGGGTAGTCCAACATATCCATTATTACTCAAGGAATGGATCCGATAGTTTCTGTAGAGGTTCTTTGTTCTTTCCAGATGTAGGATGCCCGGCATCCTCAGGAAGGGCTGAGAAACAAAGTGGAGCTCCAATTCCTGTCTTTATTCCTAGCCGTGGTCTGCCCAGAATCTGGGTCATTGTAGTTGGTAGGAATACTGAGCACACTGCCTAGTGCCGTAACTATCTGTTGAATGAACGAACGAATGAATGTCAGAGAGAGATAGTAGAAGTTAGGTTTCACGCAGACCTCTTATTCTCATTTATGTAATTAATCTATTTATCAAACATTAATTGAATGTTCACCGTATACTAAATATTGTACTAGATCTTAAGGGGGATGCACATACGTGGGACAGATTTCTGATACTCTGTGGAGCTGGTAACCTATCTAATCTACCCCAAACCTTTCCCTGTGGGATGTATAAACAGCGGGTCAGGCCGCTGCCTCCTTGGAAGTGATGTTGCCCCTTCCTAGCACAGAGTGGAGTTGCAAGGGAAAGCTGAGTAAGGCTGAACAGGGAAGTGCCTAGATCTTGGTAGAGCTGTTTCATTGTTGTGCTTGAAGTGTCCTGGAAACAGGGAGCAGCATATTTTAAGTATCAGGGTCTGAGCATCTTCCACACCAGAGAGAAATATTTTTAGATTACCCACTTATAAATATTTGTACTCATGTTGCAGCTTGTGTCTTTCTGGCGGAGAGGTGGCAGTGCTTTGATGTGTGTCAACTTTCCTTTCTTGTGTGGGCTGTCACATTGCCATCCACTCCTTGAATGAGGGAATTGCTCTGTCGCTGTGTGCTTTTCCTCAAATGCCCACTTGGGACTATGTTCCTGATACCTCATGTCACTGGGCAGGGTCCTTGCTCTGGAACATCCCAGAGTAAAGTAGCAAGGGTTCAGCAACCAGGGTAGGTGTTATCAGAGCTGAATCAGGACATCAGAAACAGACATGTGGATCCCTTAGTGAAAGTTATTGGGCAAACAACCACCTAACTTCCTCTCCTCATGGTTTTGAAATGTCCCTTTTTAAGAGAAGTCAGTAGGATGAATTAGTACAAAAAATAGTGAAGAACACAGTTGCCCAAGCTTCCTGGATCAAAACGTTCAGATCTCATTGGAGCCCTTGGTAGCCTGAATGTCTCAGGGATGCCCAGTGCCCAGGACCCTAATGGGAAGTGTATCTGGAGCCAAATAAAAGGATTGTGCTTGGAAGAGGAAGGCCCCCAACCAGAGGTGGCAAAGCAGTGGGCCCACTTTCTCCAATGCAGTAACTAAGCTTTGGAGTCAATCTTAAAGGGATAGATGCCCCACTGTAGTGAGAGCTTCTGTGGACTGAAAAAGACTTAAAGAGTTTATCAGTTCCTTGGTTCCACGTTAAAGAACATGGATCTAAAACACACCAAAGTATTGATCCTGTTTTTAATATGTTTAAATATGCAAACATCTCATTTCAAATAAATAATTTTTCCCTTCGAAATAAGTTCAACCATCTTAAGTTGAATTGTTGAAGTATGGAAGTAAGTTTATTATGATTCGGATTTTTAATTTCTTTGAAATTTCCCTCAATAATAAGCTAAAAAGAGATGAAAAGTCCATTACTTAGAATATAAAGGCAATTCTAAAAACATGGAAAGATACACAAAGAAAAGAAAATTAACCCAGCATCTTACTGCTGAGAGGTCACTAGGGTAATGTTTGGATTTATTTTTTTCCACAAAAGTTTTTAAATAAAACATACGGTGTTGTTTTGAGCCTTTGTGTGGTGAATAATTATCATGTATACTTTCTTGATAGATTAAAAATTATTTGAAGTCATCATTTTTAATGATGGTTGAATATTTTGTCACATGATTTATCATCATTTAACTATTCTCATATTTTTGGACATTCAAGTTGTATTTCACTAGTCATTATTACAAGTAATGAGCATCCCTATGTATAAACCTTTGCCCATGCTTCCATTTGTTCTCTTTAGATAGAGTTTTATATTACTGAGTCAGAGGGTCTACGCATTTAAAAACTCTTAGTCCATCTGTCAACTTATTTTCTAGTGCTTTGATATCATTTTAAATTTTTACTGGTAGGATATGAGGGTGCCTGTTTTTCAGTATTGCTCTACTACATTGTGGTTTTTGGGTTTTAAAAAATATTTGTCGCTGTAAAAGTTATCTTTAAAAAATTTTGTTTTTTGGTGGGGAGCAGGTACCAGTGATGTTGAACATGTTTTTCATGCGTATTGATCATCGTATGATATCTTAAGTGATCTCTTCTGGGTGTATTGCTTATTTGGTCATCTGTAAGCTTTTCTTATATGTAAAATGTATCTTCTTTTGGACCTTTAAAACTTTATTTATTTTTTAAAGTTTATTTATTTTTTTATTTGAAAGAGAGAAAGAGAGAGAGGGAGAGTATGAGCCAGGAAGAGGGGAGGAGGCAGAGGGGGACACAGACTCCCCGCCGAGCAGGGAGTCCTATGTGAGGCTCAATCCCAGGACCCCAGGATCATGACCTGAGCCAAAGGCACACACTTAACCCAGTGATCCACCCAGGTGCCCCAGACCTATGAAACTTTAGTTAGAGGTTCTTCTAGGTATCTCCTCTGAAATGCTTGGGGATATCCAAACTGGGAGCCAAAATGAAATAAAATAAGAACTTACTATGAAGAGGGTTCTCCTGGTATCTTAGATAACAGCCAACATGCAACAGGAGTTTTCTGTGTGCAGGAACTATGACAAATCACTGACAGTTACTGTGTCACTTTATCCCTACAAGATTCCCATAAAGCTGACTGTTATTATCTCTATTTTATAAATGAGCAAATTGAGCTGTAGGAAGGTTCAGTAACATGTGCAGGCTCACACAGCGACAGACAGCACTTGAGTCCAGAACTGACCACACAGAAAATTTACTGTTGAAGATCTTGTTGTCGAGTGTTTGCCAGACCTACAAGAAAGCACTTATATCACATTTTAGCTTCTTTTCTCTGTGTTTGAGGACAAGGCAGATGGGGGAGGGGAACTGGGTCCTTTGGGGATTGAAGTCATTTCATGTTTGGGCTGGAAATGCAATTGACCCTTTCTCGTTCACTTCCTGTGGATCAATGTCAGAGCACTGTGCTATATCCTATGCCTGTCCCTGGAGCCTCGTCCCCTGCTTTAAGGAACTGACATTCTTTTGTTGTTGCTTCTAGCATCCACTCAAAGCTGAACTCAGGATAACAGCCGAGGGGCAAGAGCTGATCCTGGACTTGGAAAAGAATGAGTAAGTGGACTCCTCCTTTGTCTCCAATGAAACAATTCACTTCCCTGTCAATGCAGGATGCAGGTGCCACTGTTTTGGAAGGACACAGTTTGTAAAGTGACCCAAGCTCTTAATCTGTGCTTCCTTTGCGGGGAGAGTCTTGCAAAGACAGCATATCCACAGTCTCTTGACTTGCTGTGGAATTTCTGGACCATTTAACGTCTTTCTTGAATTTCCTCTGGCTGTATTTCCGGGGCCTCCACTAGTTCACTGCAGGCAAACAGGGGTGTGTGTGTGTGTGTGTGTGTGTGTGTACACGCGCGCGCGCGCGCGCGGTGTAATGAAGGGAGGGGCGGACTGGGGGACTTTGGCAGCTGACTTACTAGCTCCAGCAAGGCGCATGGCAGGAAGTGAAGGAGATTAGAGGAAAATAGCAGAAAGCAGAGGGGCAGGGTGGAGTGTTGTGGGATTTGGCACCTCAAAAGCGGGCTGCTCCATCTGTTCCGGGTCAGCTAAGTCTCAGATTCAGCCAATAAGGGCATGGTCAGCAGTCCCCCGGCTGCATCAGGCTGATTCTTCCATCTTCCTAACCTCATTCATCTCGGGTGGCTGCCTGGCTCAGGAATACTTCCACATTGATTTGCCATCAAGCACAGTTGTATCTTGATTCATGTTATTGAGCAGGTGAATAGACATAATGCATGGCCGTTCCTTGGCCATTCCCGATCTGCTTGGCCGTGGGAGAGCTCTCCTTACTTGGCTGGGGGATGCTGAGGCCTCTGGTATTTTCCCACTAACTGGTTCTGCCTCACTACCCTCGGAGATAAGGCTGCATAGCTCAGAAACTGCATGCCTCCTCTTGGCAGCCTCTGGAGTCCCCTGGAAGCAGATGAGTAATCAGACGCATCACTGCCAAGAAAGGGATGGATAGGGACCTTCCCGTATCTGGAAGGATGGGAATGGCTGCTAAGCTTGGGTGGAAAGCAAGAATATAAATTATTCCAAATTTGGGCTTTTGGATACTTGCAAAGAAGTTTTGGAAGTATGGTCAAAGTATGCCTTAAGCAGCATGGACAGTAAAGGGCTTCATCTGCATCTCTCCTCTGCCTCCAGTATATGGTGGCCTCCAGGAAGCTGGAAAGATGGGCATCTCAATCATTTTTGCTACTTTCCTCCTAACAGTGAAACCACCCCAAGAATGGGATCCTTTTGTCCCATTTCCCTGGGACAGACTTGGCTGGCTATGTCCCCAGAGGGGTTAGACCCTACCTGCTTGGGATTTCTCCTTGTGTTGTAAAATTCCTCTGGTCCTGCAGAGACCCTTAGAGGGTTTCTTCTTATTGGTCTCTCAGGAACCTGCTTTAGTTTCCCATGGCCCCAGCCTTGTAGCTCCGATCTGAATGTGCCATCACCACCTGAGCTGAATCCATCCTATTTGGTCTCAGGTGGTCCATTTGACCCTTAAGCTTCCTCTGGGTGCTCCAAGTGATGGGTGGGTGGGTGGGTGAGGGGTGTCATGGGTAAATGGGATCCCAGGACTCATCCTTCCCTCAAGTTTTGGAACCTGTGCAGGAGGCCATAGGAAGTTAGAACAGGAAGCTGTCTTAGAAAACACTAGGTGTGACAATCTTCTGTGTGGTTGTAGAAACTTTGAATCAGAGAGAGTTAGGCAGGCAGCTAAGATCACACAGCCAGTAAACGAGAGATGTGAGAGACTAGGATCATTTATGTTCTTGGCTTGGGTCTGGAGGCACAGAAACTCAGGATCAGCTCACTAGCTGTGTAATCTGGGGCACATTGCTGCAAATTGTGGAAGCTCAGCATCCTCATCTATAAAATGAGAATAGTACTAATTTCATAGGGTGGTCGTGCGTGAAGCAGCGTGCACAGGTGCTTACAGCACACATAGTGAGTGATCCGCTACCGTGGTGACTTTGATTGTTCCACCTGAGAGCTTCCAGAGGAGAGCCCTCGTGCAGTTCTCTTGTCTGCTGCTCCAGGCAGCTCTTTCGTCTCCCAGTGAGCTGCGGGAGGCTGGATGTGGTTCCTGGCTTCCTTGAGTTGGCAGAAGGCAGGAGACTTGACAAAAATGGAAGCAGCAGAGCCAAGCAATATGACCTCATCAGGTATCCCTGGGGGACGGCTTCCTGCTATTTTCGTCCAAACTGGGCTTTTTGTTTTTGAACACGTGTTAGCAAGCGGAACTTGAACTGCACACGACTTCCTATTGTATTTATTTCCCAAAACCTTCTCATTCATGGTGCTTATGAGTCCGCGGATTCAAATCCGCTCGGGGGATGGGGGGGGGAAGGGGAGGGATGCTTTTCTGATTTTTCAAATTGCCGTTGTTAAAGTTTTTGTAATCCCATGTTATTTCAAGGGAAGCTAGGCCCTGTGCCAGGTGCCTTCTCAAGCTCTGGTTCTTAATTTCCTCAACGGATTTATACATCGTTATTCATCTGTTATGCATCTGTAGCATTGTTGGCAGCAGTGTCACTACTGGGGACATGGCTGTGACTAGAACAGTTCTGCCCTTATGGAGCTTATATTCTCATGGCAGGAACAGTAAACGGATAAGCAAGTGAACTGTCAAACGTCCAGAGACAAGCAGTATGGAGGAAACCAAGTAGGGGGTGAAGGGAGGGGTCTGGAGGGAGGTGCTTTTCAGAATGGTGGTCAGGAAAGGCCTTGGTGGTGAATTGATACTGGAGTCAAGACCTGAAGGAGGTGAGGAAGTGAGCCACGTAGATGGCTAAGAGACAGCAACTCCAAGGAGAAGCAACAGCAAGTGCAAAGCTCCTGATAGGTTATGAAGTTTGCCTTTCTTCGCTGCCCTTCCCCTACCCCCCACCATACATTTCCCCTTATATGGGATTCTCAGGCCTCTCAGGGCAAGGGCTTCTGGGACTGTGAGGGAAGGGAGAGAACATTTCTAATTTACTTTTCATCATCTCGAGGTGTCTGGCCTTCTCCCATCAAGTCAAAGCCCACGTGCTAATGCATGGCCCAAAATAGCAGTGAGCAGGCATTTAATGGAATTCGCACATAGAGAGATTGCCAAGAATGGTGAGGATGGAAGAGCAGGAGGATGGGCCAGGAGAACGGGCATGTAGTAAATGGGCCTTCAGCTCAGGAGGCAGACACCCCAAGTTATCTTAATTCAATAGTGTGACAGCTGGCAGCCTTTTCCTGCTGTGAAGCAACTCAGAATAAATGGATGGCATTCCCATGGGAGACGCATGCCCTTCATTGAGTGCAGGTGAAAAGGAGTGGTATTGTGGGGCTCATCTCAATGTGGCTTTCATGTGTGACGGTCCTAGGTTCAGATCCTGGCTCTGCCACTTACTAGCTGTATGTTCTCTTAAGTCTCGGTTCCTTATCTGGAATATAAAGATAGCCCATGCCATGAGCCATGCGGAGGATGAAGTGAGATGGCATGTGGAAAGCCAGCACGCTGCCTGGGTTATATTCCATACTCAGTAACTGGCAGCTACTGTTATGTCTTGTTTACGATTTTTTAACTGCAAAAGTAATACATGCTCATTGTAAAACATGTAGCAATACCAAAATATGGTAAGTAAAAGAGTGAAAGTCTCCTCCCTTCAAGAAGAATCCATTGTCAACAGTTTGGTGGGCATACTCTGGACCTTTTCTACGTGTGTGAGAACACACACATAGATACTCATAAACACAATTGACAGAAGCTCAGGTACGTGGCTCTTGTAGGGGAGGGAGGAGCAAAAGTGAGATTATATATATATATATATAGAGTTCCATACTTGTTTTTTAAGACTCAACTGTATATCTGAAGGTAGTATCTTACTCTGATAAAAGTGTTTATTATGTTGCTGTACATTTAGTCACACACATACATGTAATTTGCAAATTTAGGTGCACAGCTGTTATTAGGAGGGCCTTATTTGTGATTGAGGCAGTGTGGTATGTGGAGAAAGTACTGAGCTCAGAGACAGGTGATATAGAAGTGATCAACAAGCTAACCTGGGTTTCCTGGGTCTCAACTTTCTCATCTATAAAATTGGGATTTTGTCCCTGTTGGGCTCTAAGAGCTTTTTCTTGCACTGCCTATTTAAAGGATGTGGTGTAAGTAGAAAAATGGAAAAGAACTCCCTACCTCAGGAAGTTTGCTCTCCAGTTATAGAGACCTCCTTGAAAATAGGGCACTGGGATAAAGGCAAGTGCCTCAAAACCATAGACCTTGAAGTTGAGGATGAACTGCTAGCTCAGGACTCACCATTTAGGCAACATAAACACGGGAAGGGAAATGACAGGGAAGAAATTATAGGCTGCTATTTCCACAGCCCACAGATTTGAGGCATAAATCCATAATATTTTTTCAGCATGTAATTTTCCCCATGCCCTGAGGACTGCCTCATCAACCCAAAAGCTACACTGGACAAAATTTGTTTGCTGAAATCAAATGGAATCTTCCTTAGCTGTAAAGCGTCTAGGGAGATGAACACCTCCAGGAAATGTAGGGTCTGGCTCACTCCCTTCTCGTTTCTGTACTTTTTCCCAAGGAGGGCCCATTGAACTGTTCAGTCAGCCTGCTGGGTGCTCATTGGGCTGCATTACTTGAGGACAAGATCACTAGGTTACAAGGTCACCTTCAAAGGCACACAAGCAGCTCAGCCAGTGGGCACTCTGCCCAGAGGACCTTTGGCCATGCACTTTTCTCTGGGGTCTCTTGAGCACATTCTGGAACTCTTAATTTCCTCGGCATACTGTCCTTCCTTGAGTCCAAATGATGATAAGATTCAGATTTTGGCTTGGGAAAGAGAGAGCTATCGTTCAGTCTCACCCGATTTGTTGTGCTCCAGCCCAGCTAGCTAAAGGGAGATCCTGTTTGCATGAGTCTAACTAATAAGAGTGGACATTTGTTTTCTTGTGTGTGTATGCCTACCTCCAGGCCTCATAGACAACAGAGTTTGGTCCTTTAGAGGCTCAGTGATTGTCGTGACCACCATTACTTTTGATGTTAATCTCTCCTCCTCTCTAATTTCTTATTAGTCCTTCAGAAAGGTCCCTGAGAAGGAGACTGCTCTTGTTGTCCTGGAAATCAGGCGACAACCTGGAAAATCAACAGTCATTCAATGCTAATGGAGTGATCTAGTGCCCTAACTTTCTCCTTTTTCCCTCAATTCTTTGAATTGTATAGTACTGGAGGACTGGAGAAGGAGAGAATTAGCAGGCAGGAAAGGAGTTTTTTTCTAGCAAGAGACAGGCTGGGTTAGTTACCACCTCCTAGTGCTGCACTTTCCCAGGAAGCCTGGTAGAAATATGTAGCTGATCCAGAGCATAATCCTGAATACACCCAAGCCATGGCGCTCTCTGCCACCTCCACCTTCCCAGCTTCCTCTTGAGTTGGGAGTAGACTTTACATCTTATCTAGGATAAAGGACAGCTCTGTTTGACCCTCTCTTGTCAGGAGCTTCATTTGTTGTTAGCAAAATTCAATTTCCTGGATCAAAGAGAGGCTTAAGAAAGGCTTAGATGCTATCCCAATGCTCTTGGTAAACCATGCTTCACTGAGTTGCATTTAAATGAGTCAACAGACATATGGGTTACATTTCACTTAAAATACACATGGCTTAAGAAATTAGAGGATATCATTCTTTAACCAAGTATTTGGCAGACCTAAAGTATTCAAAATGTTTTTCCAAACTCGGCACGCAGCTGGGCTCCCCATTCCCTGCAGCAGAGATAGTATAACCCAAGGAGCCGGTGCCGAGGAAATGGTTGAGTGGATGGGTGGGGACACCAGAATTTGATGAGAGCCACCTGTGGGTGTCTGAAATTTTCTTCAAAGACTTTCTCAAGCATCCAGAACTGAATTAACCCTGCCGTGTTGACTCTGAGGCAGTGAATGCATAAGCGGTTACAAATTCCAAGCACTGTGCTAGACACCTTGCCCCAGAGACACCTAATGGTCCTGTCTGAGATGTAGTTTCCAATATAGCTTTGTAGACTGCAATTGATTTTATCTACTGTTTCCACGTTGTCCAGAAACCCTGGAGTTGCAGACCAAATGGACTGCTAGCCAATCTGGTGATCTTTTTGCAAGCCAAATTCTTGCATAAGTAGGGTCTTTATTATTTCTAAATCACTGGAGATGTGATATTTCTATCTTAGAAGCCCTTGCATAAATTGAGTTTCAGTAATTAAGAGTGCTGATCTGAAGGGATGCACCTATACAGTTGACAGAAGAGAGTATCAGAGAGTGTCTGAAATTGAAATAACCTAGATGTGTTGATTTTGAAGGCCGTGAGCACATAAACTCGAAACACCATTATCCATAGAGTAGAACAGGCTCAGGCTTTGGTGCCAGAGCCTCAGTTCCAGGCACTGACACTTCCTGGTTAGGTGGCCTTTGGGAAGTCACTGGCCTTCTGAATATTTCTTCCATCTGTATTCATAATAACACTTGTTCCTTAGTGAGCATGTACTGAGAGCCAGTTACTATGCAGAGGCACTTTGCATACTGTTTTATGTAATCCTCATGGCAACCCTTGGAAGGAGGTATTACCGTTATTCACATTTTATAAATGAGGAAACTCAAGTGTTAATTACTTAAGTAATTAACCCAATGTCGGACAGAGCCAGGAGTCAAACTCAGATCTGTTTCTTACTATATTCTCCACATGCATAGAAAATAAATAGTAATACCTTCATTGCAGGGTGGGCTGGGTTGAAAACTGAGACATGAGAATATGCTACCTTATATGGCAAAAGAATTTTGTAAATATGATTAAGTTAAGGATCTTGAGGAGGGGAGATTATCCTGAGTTATCTAGGTGGTTCCTCAGTTAAATCACAAATATATGTTAAAAGGGAGGCAGTGTGACTTGATCACAGACAGAAGAAGGCAGTATGACCATGGAGGCAGAGACCGGAGTGATGTGACCACAAGCCATGGAATGCAGGCAGCTATTGGGAGTGGGAGGCAAGGAATGGCATCTCTCTGCAGGAGTGCAGTCCTGCTAACACCTTGATTTTGGCTTAGTAAAATTGTCATTCTTCTGGCCTCCAGAACCGAGAGAGACTAATTTCCTGTTGTTTAAAGCCATAGGTTTAGGTAATAAATAGCAATCACAGGGAACAAAAACAGAGGGCTCTGAGGTTTTGTGGTAACGTATTAGGAGGTGCTCAGTACAATGCCCAGCATATAACAATAGATTTCAATACACACTAACTTTTATTAATGCAAAATCAAGAACAAATGTTTTCTGAAGGGTCTTGGTAATCCATAGCATTGCATGTGACCCCTGTGACTGTCTTTAAGCATGAAGTAACAAGAGAAAAACATAGTGAAAAACAGTGTGTGGTTGTTGCTTATCAGGGTTTCCTTTTTTTTTTTAAAAGATTTTATTTATTCATGAGAGACAGAGAGAGAGAGAGAGAGAGAGGCAGAGAACACAGGCAGAGGGAGAAGCAGGCTCCATGCAGGGAGCCTGATGTGGGACTCGATCCTGGGACTCTAGGATCATGCCCTCTGCCAAAGGCAGGCGCTAAACCGCTGTGCCACCCAGGGATCCCCTTATCAGGGTTTCCTAAGTTCTGGTCATGTTCTCTGGTGCTCAGTCTGCCTTTAGATGACATCGTTCTGAGGAATGATGGTCAGATATTAATAATGATATCAACAATCATGTTAATTATAGCTATTACCATGTCGAAGATGCCTACAGAGTAGACACTGTTCTGAGGTCTCTAGGTGGTTCATCTAAGTGAATCCTCACAACTCTGAGGTGGAGGTACCTGTATTGGCCTTATTCAGCAGACATGGACCGTGAGCAATGTGAGTTGCTCAAGGGCCTCTGGGTGGGAAGGGAAGAGCCAGGATGTGGAGCTAGATCTGTTTGACTCCAAAACCCAGGTTCTGTATGTGGCTTCTCAGATGCCTTTTCCTTGCTCAGTATACTCTGTCTTGGTTAGAACTAGCATTATCCCCATTCTACCCTCCCTCTTTCCTTTCCTTCTAACTCTCCTAGGACCTGATTAGGATCTGGATTTCAGTGTACAGCAGTAGTGTCATCCAGGTGGATCTGGATTCAGAATCTGGCTCCTCGCACCCACTGGGGATGTAACCTTTGGCAAGTTTCTTCACCTTTGTGAATCTGCTTCCTCATACACTTGATAGGGCTAATAATAGTGGCCACCCTGCTGGGTGTTGTGTGAACTCGATAACGTGATGCTCCTAAAGAACGTACACTGTCCCTGGTGCACCACAAAGTGCAATAAATAGTCACTATTATTTGTGTTTTGCAGGATCGGAAAAACAGTTAAGAATGAAGTAAGAGGGAATTCCCCTGTGTTGGTTTCCAAATGTAATTTGGAAGGGTTGATCTTAAAACCCATTGCCACTGAGAGGAAATTCACTCCTACTCTCCAGCCATGGCACGTTTGACCTCACTGTATCTCCCAAATACAGCTTTGCAGGGTTCTCCAGCCAGCCAGACTGTACCTCTTTTCTGTGCCCAGCCGCTCCCTTGGCAAGGCCCTGAACTGTCCGATAAGGAGGTCAGGATTCCGGCTCTATCTCCTTCCAGGGATCCACAGCCAGGGCTGCGTATGTAGCCAGGAAGGATGTCCATGGTTTTCTTTTGTCTCAAGCTTATTTCTCCTGGCGGCCCTTCAGCAGGAGCACGGGGTAAAATGAATGGGAGGAAGCTGTCAGTTGGCCTTAGACGGACCCTTGTCAGAGCAAAGGGAAGCAGCACACTTGGAGGAAGTCAGGAGTTGATTCTTGAACTTGAGGATCCCTTCACCATCAGGTTGTTTACCTTAAGATAACGATAGCCGGCATCCAGTGTGTGAGCATTTACTCTGAACCTACTATTTTATATAGGTTTGGGTTTTTTTTAACTGTAAATTTCCATGTAAACTTACTCAAATGGGGTTATACTATACCCTCAGTTTTATGCATGTTTTTTCACGTGGAAATATAGCATGGACAAACATCACATCGTTTTCAAAATTTTACATAAGAAATGTTTGGAGTGTTTGAAAAATTTGTTAATAAGATTCTAGAAAAAATTACACAAGTACAAGAGTTTCATAGTAAATGAGATTATACCTTATATGCTACTCTGTAATTTGCTTTTTTATTATTTACCTTCAATATCTTTCCGCGTTAGCATATTTATGGGTCTGTCTCATTCTTTTTAATGGTCACCTAGGATTCCACTAAATGGATGGGTCAAAATTTATTAATTTCCCTATTAGTGGAGAGTTAGGTTTCCAGTTTCTTGCTATTACAAATCCTGCTGCAGTAATCAGCTGACACATTATCTTTAAGAACATTTGCAAGCATTTCTGTGGGCTTGATACTTACAGATAGAGTTGCAAGGTCACTTAGCATATATGTTTAAAACGGTTTCAGTTTTTATCAGCTATACCTCTTACTCCACAGCTTCTGCCCCCAAGGGCTGAACCATTTTACAGTCATACAGCAGAATGTGAGAGCATATGATAGACACATTTCCATGTAAATTGCTCAGGTGATTTTTTTTTATGTGACAATTTTTAATGGCTGTATAATATTACATTTTATGTGCATGCTGTAATTAACTTGGAAAATTTCCTATAATGAAAAATTATCAAATGCATGCAGAGGTAGAATAAAATAATGAATCCCCATATACCCATCATCCAGATTCAGTAATAATAAAGATGCCATGAGTAATGTAATTACTCCATATTGATGGACATTCAAGCTATTTCTTTTCCTCCTCCTCCTCCTCCTCTTCCTCCTCCTCTTCCTCCTCCTCCTCCTCCTCCTCCTCCTCCTCCTCCTCCTCCTCCTCTTCTTCTTCTTCTTCTTCTTCTTCTTCTTCTTCTTCTTCTTCTTCTTCTTCTCATTTTTAACAGTGTTGAAGTGAACACTCTTATATTCTTTGGAAGGTACTTCTAGAGGATCACCTTCTAGGTTTCAATCACTGCATCAGGGTATTTCATGTGGAACACATGGATAAAGGCACTTTGCTTTTGGCTTTTTTCTAAGTTACATCCTCAAGCCCTTGTGGAGCGAACTTGTTTTCACACACCGATGGGTTGATATTTTTAAAAAAGATTTTTTAAATTTATTTATTCATGAGAGACACAGAGAGAAAGACAGAGACACAGGCAGTCCTCGCAGGGAGCCTGATGTGGGACTCGATCCCCATCCCAGGATCACACCCTGAGCCAAAGGCAGATGCTCAACTGGTGAGCCACCCAGGTGTCCTGATGGGTTGATTTTTGAGCTTGGATACACACTCTTTAAGCCCAACTTTCCTGCCATTTTTAAAAACAGCTTTATTGATCTATAACTCATATACTATAAAGTTTATCCACTTAAAATATTCAATTGAGTGTTTTATAGAGTTGTGTAACCCCACATGTTCTAGTTTTTGAATATTTCATCACTCCAAAAAAGAAACCATTAGCAGTTTTATGGATTGAATGTGTCCTCCAAATTCATATGTGAAGTTCTAACCCCCAGGATTTCAGAATGACCTTATCTGAAAATAGAATCATTGTGAATTTAATCAGTTAAGATGAGATCATACTGGATTAAGGTGGGCCCCTAATCCAACATGACTGGTGTTCTTATAAAAAGGGGAAATTTGGCCACAGACATGCACATAGTGAGAACATTGTGTGAAGATTAGATCATGCTGCCAAAAGCCAAGGAATACCAGAAGCTGGAAGAGAGGCCTGGAGCAGATCCTTCCCTGGTATTTTCAGAGGAAGCATGGCTCAGCCAACCCCTTGATCTTAAACTTCTAGCCTCCAGAACTGTGAGATAACAAATCTGTTTTTTAAACCATTCAGTTTGTGGTACTTTGTGAATGCAGCCCTAGCAAACTAATGTGAGTAGGCACTCCTCATTCTCCCACACCCCCATCGGCAATAAGCAACCACTAATCTACTTCTGTTTCTACAGATTTGCCTATTTTAGATATTTCATATAAAAGAGATTATACAACATGTGTTTGTGTGGGTGTGTGTCTTCTTCATTTAGCTTAATGTTTGTGAGTTGTATCCATATTGAATAGCAGGGATTAGTACTTCATTCCTTATTGTTATATTATCGTTACATTGTAGGGATATACCACATTTTGTTTCTTCATTCATCAGTTGATGGATCTCCTGCCTTCTAAACCAGAGCTAACTTGTCTCCATTCCACAAGGTTGATTTCAGCAAATGTTGATTGAACATGTGTGTGTAAAATCTTAGACTATGTGTGGTAGGGAGTAAATGCAAACACACCATCCTTGCCCTCTGGCAGTCTGCGCTCTCTGAGAGAGAAAACAGAAAAGCAGCAGCGTTCAAGGCAGATTACAAATGTAATAATAGAGTTGAAAGTAGGGTGCTGAGAAGGCAGGTGCAAATAGAGACTTTCTGACTGGGGAGGTAGAGAAAGCTTCCCTAAGGACAGTTACTTGGAACTCTGTCTTACAGAAGCAAAGAGGGGAGGTTATTTTTTTTTTTGTCTTTCTTATTGAAGTATAATTGCCATACAATATCCTATTAGTTTCAAGGGTACGTGATTTGATATTTTTATACATTACAAAATGATCCCCATGCTAAGTTATTACAATATTGTTGACTATATTCCCTATGTTGTGCATGACATCCCCATGACTTATTTATTTTATAATTGGAAGTTTATACCTCTTAATCTCCTTCACCTATTCCAAGCTTCCCCTCCTCCAATAATGAACAATTTGTTTCCATTTTTCATTTGTTTTCATTTTTAGATTCTACATGTAAGTGAAGTCACAAGGTATCTATCTTTCTGTGTTTGACTTATTTCACTTAGCATTTTACCTTCTAAGTTCATCCAAAAGAGGGGAGGCTTTGGATGAGGGAGGGAGGAGAGGTGAGTGGAAGAATGATAAAGGAATGCAAACTGAGAAATTAATATGTAAATATTTGGTCTGGGTCAAGAGGAACCAAAGCTGTACTGCTAATAATCTCTTAGGAATTCAGTATTCCAACTAGCCAAATCATTTTAATTCAGCAGGGTGTTATGTAGGGAATAGGGAAGGGGCTTATTTTCCTTCCACAGCTTGTTACTCAAGATTTCAGTGCCTTAAGCTCAATTTTTTAGTTTCTTATTTTTGACTTTGAGTTGGGCTCTCTCCCCTCAGGTGAAAACCATATGATCAAGGAAGTAGGTGGGGTACTTCTAGGAAAGATACTTGAGGTACACTCTAAAGCTAGACTGTATTTTTTTTACACATCAAATGAGAAGAAGCTCTTTCCTCCTAACTCCCCATTGAAGGAAATTCGGGCTGAGTCCAGTAGATAGAGCATACCTAGTGGATGGAGCCATGGACTGCAAGAGGCTGAGCATAAGGCAAAAACAGCTTCTTCACAATTTAGGGACGGGGGGTGGGGGGGAAGTCTCCTGAGAAGTGGGGCGTGGCGGGTGGGCTGCAGATGGATGGATGGATGGATATATTTTTAGACTTGGGAGATGTGTGGAAATCCTACCTTCAAGACTTCTGTTTTCTCCCTAGCTTCCAGGATGTGTCTAGGCCCTTCCTCTAGATTCTAGAGGTTGGAGGATGTTTCTACTCCCCAACCTTTGTGCTTAGGCAATGGAGCATGATTATCCCAAGAAAAATCTAAGAGAGGAGGAGGTCAATACTAGAGCCTCTGGATGGGTTCTATCCTGAGAATGAAACTGCATTTAAAAAAAAAAAACAAAAAAACAAAACAAAACAAAAAAACCCCACCTGCATTTATGTTTCACCCAGGAAATATTTTGATTTTAAGAAAATGAGCTTCCTCTTTCTCTGTGTAGAACTTAGTGGTATACACAGACCTTTAGCTGACACCTTGAATACTAAATAAATAGGCCTTTGGGCACAATGGGGCAAGTTGTAGGTCTTGCTCAAACTAAGCTGAGGGCAGACATTGGGTCAGAATCCTTGGCTTTTTCTTTTTTTCTTAAGTAGGCTCCATGCCAACATAGACTTCAATTCATGACCCTGAGATCAAGAGTTGCATGCTTTACCAACTGAGCCAACCAGGTGACCTGAATCATTGGCTTTTCTGATGAGAGTCTCTGTTGTACTGGGCTTGAGCTCTGGACCACTCCTTGGGAACTCTTAGCTTCTTGTCTTTCCTTCCTCCTCTTCCTTCATTCAACAAATATTATGAGTGCCAACCATGTGATGGGTGTTGGGCTAAGTCATGGGTGTTCCCAGGAGAGCAGTGGCAAGCAAAACACAGTCTGTGCCATTAAGGGGCTCATAGCTTAGTGGAGGAGGCGGAGAATTAAACTACTAGGGAACAATGTAGGGCTATCATGGAGGAAGTAGAGAGCGCTATGAGGCCTGGGGAAGGGGAACCTACCTTGGGTTAGGGATAAGGGAAGGCTTCTAAGAGGAAGTGAAGTAAGGAAGAAGTTGGGTGGTAGGGGGAGGGGGGTGATAGAGTCGGCATATTCCAGCTGCACAAGGAAGAAACAAAGGCCCAACCGCAAGAGGAACATGTGGAGATGAAAGGGAGTTCTTTGTGGTTAGAGCAGAGAGTGAAGAGGGCAGAAAGAAATGGCAAAGAAAGCGGTTGGCCACGTAGACAAGGGTGAATCCTTGAAGGGCCTCAAAGGCTCCTTAAAGAGATTGGCTGTTTATCTTGAGGGCAACAGGGAGCTGATGAAGAATATTTTGAAAGTCAGGTGGTAATAGCATCCAAAATGCATTTGAGAAGGACTACTTCAGCTGAAGTATAGGGTGGATTGGAAGGGGCAAGACTAATGCAGTTCTAAGACCCATTCAAAAGTTTTATTATACTCTGAGTGAGAAATGATGGTGGTTGAATTTAGAGAGGAGGTAGCAGATATGGAGAGGCGATAGACGCATTGCAGAGATGTTTACAGGATGGAATCACGGAGATTAGGAGATGGGTTGACCATGGGCTGAGGGAAGGTGTGGATGCAAGGGCCAGTCTGAGTTTTCTGTGTGAGTAGGTAGTGGGACAGGGCTGCCAGTCCCTGGGCTTGCCCTTAGCTTGGGGTGGGACCTCAGACAAGCCACTTCTCTTTTCAGATCTTTAGTTTTCTCATTAGATGAAGATAATAATCCCCAGTCACCAACTTTGCAGGATCATGGTAGGGATCCACAGACAAAATCTATGTATAAAGTAGTGTCCTACTCTCTTTCCTTGGCCCTAAAAGGCCAGGCGGAAGCAAAGTCTGTCCTTACCCTGCTTATCTCTGTAATTTGGGCTTTTACATAGTTTTCTCTCCTTATCTGCAATTCTAAGGACTTAATCTCCCAGGAACTGGTGAGCCCTCTGCCTGTTCTAGCAGCTGAGGCCTCACTGGGGGCCTTTCTGGGGGTTCTCAAACCAGCTTTTGTTGAAAACAATGATATCATTGAGTGGGTGGAGCTGGGCCAGGCTTTCTGCAGCCAGTTTAAGGAGAAATGGGGTCTTTATGACTTCTGTACTTATGGCTCTTTCCCAGTCCCTTCCATAGCTCCCATGTACCCCACTGCCCCCTTTCCTGCTTTCTCCCCGGAGGTTACAGATTTGCGGAAAACTGACAGACTCCACATTTTCTCCTCTTGCATCAGTCTCCCTGGAGAGAGGTCCAGATGGGACAAGAGGCTATAATGACTGCATTATATCAGGCATGGTTTCTTTTTCCAAGCCCCCCTCCTCCCCTGAAAGGAAAGACAAGTCATGGAAAGGGATTCCTCTGGAAGGAGACTGGAACACTAGGGAAAGAGGTGATCTAAGTGTTGGAAAAGATATCAGGCTTCTTGTATCTTAGAAGTGCTTTATCTCTTGCTGCTAAATTTGAGGCTTGGGGAAGAGAGCAAAGATTAAACTAGCCTTTCAGTTATGTGGTGGTGAGAATACAGCTGGGGAAAACAGATCAGTAATGTTGAGTAAGGACCCTTAGTTCCTATTCTATATTCCACTCTTCCTCTCTGTCCCCAAAACACACACACACTCTCACGCACATGTGGGTGCACACACACATAAACACCGATGCGCAAGCACCCTTTCTCCGTAGCTGTGGAGGCAGCTTGTTAGGGGTACTTGGAGATTGGTTGCCTGACTGGTTTGCAGCAATTCTAGGAAGGAAGGAAGATGGGCTGGTTTAACAGTGACTTGGCCTCTTTGGGCTTATGCAGCATCTTTCCCAAAGAACAATAAATCTCTAGAGAAATGACAGGACAGAGGAAAACAGGCTTCCAAAGAAGGTAAAGTGTGGGAAGGTAAATATATAGGAGACCAATGGGAGACAAAGACTAGTCAGTAAAAGTTGTTGTGTAGATTCCTCTGGAGCCTTCTCTGGGCCGATAGGATCTGAAGTTGTATCTGGTGATTAACTTTTGTCCTTCCTGGTAGAGAGGAGGGAAAATTTTGAAAGTTTTGAAAGTTTTGTCCTACTTTTAGGCAAATAGGGGGAGGGCAGAGAGCACTTTTTTTTTTTTTTTTTGTATCTGCTTCTCCGTTGCCTTTGGTGCAAAATAATCCTTATGTTAAAGTGGCATCTTTGGGGGTGTCAGATTCAGCCTCCTCTGATCTTCATGATGGGAGATGCACATGCTGGGTGGAGGGCAGAAAAACTATGCTTGCTTCACTCACGTCTCCTACCATCCTAGCACAGTGCCTGGCACAGCACTGGCCTCAATCAATATTCATGGAATGAGTCAATGGGTTTACAGATGCAGAGTGTGAGGCTCGGAAGAGACACTGCAGCTTGGCTGCTGACCCAGAACAAATACATGGTGAATTCAAGCCAGGAGGAATTAGGACTTCCTGATGCCATATGCCCCGCAGTTTGTACTGTATGATGCTGCTTAATAAGCAGTTATTGATGAGATTGCACAAACATCCTTCCTCTCTGCCTTCTGGGAGTATCTGGATGGCCTAACTCTTGGATTATCTACCACTGACATTTAGCTTACTTTTGCTTATTTAGATTGATGGGTTTAGAAGCAAAATATAACTGTGTGATGTTGGACAAGTTGCTTTTGCTCTTTTTCAAATTCTTCTATAAAAGTGGATTGAGGGGAAATATTGGACACAGAGGGCAGCATATAAAGATGCTTTTGTTGCAGCCAACTCTGCATTTTATATGCTGATTCCCCCACCCCCCAAGAAAACTTTATGGAAACGATAAAGGACAAATAGAATACGTTGAAAAGCAGCTGCATTTTTTTGAGCTCAGTTCAGAACTATGGCTGTAAAAGGACAAATCTAAGAATTTATAGGCAGTCTCTTCAGGTGCCACCACTAGAGTGACTCTGCTTCAGCCATTTTCATCAGATGTCACCCTCCGTGGAATTCGGTGAAATAAGATCTGATTGTCTTGGCCTCTCACTACTAACTCCAGGTGCCTGAAGTCAGTATGCAGTGAGAAGGGAATGCTTGTCTAAATGCAAATTGGGGCATTCTTCTGCCATGAAGGTGGCAGGGATGCGGGAGGCTGGGACAGTCATTGTCTACCATGATCTAGGAGGGCTTTCCAATATCTGACTCTCTTGACTGCAACAGCTGTGATTTGTGCTCTAGGATGCTGAGAAACATGGGGCAAGGTTTATCAAAGTTACTGGGATATTTAATCAGGACCTAATAGGAACCAAGCACTCACATTTAGGTCAGGTTTGTTCGTGGTCTTCACCCACCTGCTTATTGTTTGCTTGATTTTTTTCTTAGGATGGTTCACTTATTCCCCTCTTTTCTAGCATATTCTCAAAGGCCCAGTGATCTTAGAGGTTCCTTTTCTTCATTTCCCCTTTGTTTTATTCACAAACTCTATCTCTACAATATGCCTGTTGCCTCTTGCTTTGGCCCTTCCCTTGAGATTGATCTGTTAAACAAGCCACAATGGTTATTTATCAAAATCTGGCTGTTTGGGGTGGCCAGGTGGCTCAGCGGTTTAGCACCGCCTTCAGCCCAGGGCGTGATCCTGGAGACCTGGGATCGAGTCCCACATCAGGCTCCCTGCATGGAGCCTCCTTCTCCCTCTGCCTGTGTCTCTGTCTCTCTGTGTCTCTCAGGAATAAATAAAATCTTAAAAAAAGAAATCTGGCTGTTAGGCTGCTATCAGGCAATGTTTCTGTTTTTTAAATGTTTTCTAAGAAATGAAGATAGGACCCCATTTCCTTCAACTGTTCTTTTTCTTCTTCTGTTTTTTCCCCCCTTTAACTGTGCTTATCCAGTTCCAATAAGTACTCATAATGGGCTCAACAAATGTGTAAACTTTTGGGTGAGCCATTTTGAGGTTCCTTACCTCAGGTCCCTGACAGTTAAGCTCCCTGATCCCAGGAAATCAGCCCTATTTGCACAGAAAAGTTACTCATTTTTGTGGAGTTAGCCAAGAGGGAGGCATGAAGAGAATTAAATAAAGACCTTGCTGGTCAAGTGAGTAAACAGTGTTCATCCAAACATCCTTTGGTATATAAAAGCAAAACATAAGACCAGGAGCTGGTCGGAAAGATGCCAGGTCTTGTGTGGACTGGGAGAAGATGTAATGGGAAGCGGTTGGTGAAAAGGAGTGTTGATTTAATACATTGTTTGGAAACTTCCTTAATAAAAGGTTAAAGAAAACATGTTATGTAGCTTTGGCCTTTTGCCAGGATTGTGGGTGGCGCCATCTTGCTTCAAAGTGTTACTTCTGGGGCTGGTCCTCTGGCCAGAATGATACTTATTCAAGAAAGTCCTGGGATAGGAGGAGATCCCCACTCTATAGATTAGGAATGATGTTTAAAGTTCCGCCTTCCTTGGCCTTTCTGTTCCCTCAAAAAGGAATGCCTCTGCCTGTGGGCCCCTGGACTTGTCAGCCCTTATTTGGCTTTAGGGCCATGCCTTTGGCATGTTGGTTTGTTTCCATTCCTCCAGAGTCAGAGATGGAATGAGCACTGGTTTGGAAATCTTGGTTCTGAAACAGCTGTCTCTTCTCTCCTTTACTTTCTCCTTCGAAAACAAAAGAAAACAAAACAATACTTACTGAATTTGTTATTTTGTCCCAAATATGGGTGAACATTGGCCACTACATTAGAACAGCACTCTCTGCTTTTCAGTAACCCTTCCAGTGTCTGCCTGTCCTGAACTATTTCCATTTGATAGAAAGGGAGACTGAGGCCAAGTAGCTTATGATTGGCATAATATCCTCTAGCTGGTTAAAAAATATTAATACCCAGGGGTGCCTGGGTGGCACAGTCAGTTGAGCATCTGATCTTAATCTCAGCACAGATCCTCATCTCAGGGTTCTGCGTGTAAGCCCTGAGTAGGGAGCCCACTTAAAAAAAAGTGTGAAGCCTACTTTAAAAAAAAAAAATTAAGATCCATAAAGAGAGAGACTAGTATTATGAACCCTCAGATGCCCATTATCTGGATTTTCCAATTATCAAGATTTTGACACACGTGCACCTAGCTATTTCTGGAGAAAATGATAACAATGATTTGCAGAACACAAATACTTTATGCTTTACAAAGGGTTATTTCACAATTGTTGATTTTACTTGACAAAATTCTATAGACTTTTTTGACAGCAACTCTATGAAGTGGTTTCCAAAATTCTTTCCATTTTATAGATGAGAAAACAGGCACAGAGAGATTAACTGCCTTGCCTAAGCTCATCAGAAGTGGAAATGTCAGAGCTAGTGTTTGAATGTTATTTTTTTAAAAGATTTTATTTATTCATGAGAGAGAGAGAGAGGCAGAGACACAGGCAGAGGGAGAAGCAGGCTCCATGCAAGGAGCCCAGCGTGGGACTCAATCCCAGATCCCAGGATCATGCCCTGAGCCAGAGGCAGACACTCAACTACTGAGCCACCCAGGTGTCCTGTGTTTGAATGTTATCTTCTCATTTGATCCTTTCAATGATGCTGTGAGATAGTAATTATTACTCTGTTATTTTTGGTCTAGGACATGGAGGTGATTTAGGTGGCTCAAGTGAAAAGAAATAGTTTTCATGCAAATACTAGTGAGCACTTGTCAAAGTTCGGTTTATCTCATTTATGGGGGAGCCAGGAAGATGATAGAACTGGTTTTAAAGGTGGATAAGGGAAACATGTATGTATGCATGCATTTTTTTTTAATAGTGAAAAAAATGAATGTTGAGATAAGATTGCGAAGTTAGATATTTTAGGGGAAATGAAACCGTAACTTTTGGAGTTATGTTTTCTACTGGGTAGAAATCATTTGCATCTCTATCGTACCTCATTAGCGTTTTACAAGTTAACATCTTATTTTACAGGGATGTACAGGAGCTGCCTTAATTAATTATAACCTTTCAAAGCTACATCTCTCCCTCCCCCCAATGGAGTCTGAAGACCCCCAGCCTGCCCTTTCAGAGCCTACCACTCCCTGGTACTCTTGTACAAAATTGAATCTTTGGCCTTGTTTCTAGGGTTTGAAAGGACAGTCATCTAGAAAGTAGTGCAGCTGGTACTCAAACCGAAGTTTTCTGAGCCTAGAATTTCCCTCTGTGCTGCACAGATGTCCTCCTCAGGTTTGGGAGGGTGATTAGGAGACTAGAAATGGGAAAAAGAATTTAAGATGTTAACATTGATCTAGTGGAGTAGGAGAATTCTCAGAGCCTGAAAATGCATCACCTGGAAAAACTATTAAAAATACAGATTTCTCAGTCCTTCTCTAGAGAATATAAGTCTCAGTGGGGCTGGGTGTGGCCTGGGATTTTATACTTTTTCAGTGTTTCCGGGTGTTCTGCAGTTAATGGTCTAAGTTCCGTGATGATGGCAGTGAGAATATGAGGGAGAAATGACAGAGTTTGCATTATCATCAACATGGGTGGGCAGGGTGAAGATCCCCCAGGGAAAATAAGAGGGGCCATCACCGGTGTTTAAGTGCCAGGATACTCTTGAAAGACCTAGATGGAGCAAGCCTTGGGAGAAGGAAGCCTTGGTGTTAGTAAAAATAGCCACTGTGGGATGAGCTAAGTAATGTTGACTTGTGCTGAGCATAGCTACATAGGTTGTTTTTCAAGGTAGTTAGGAAATTGTTATCACTTTGTCTTCTCTTGGCTGCTTATCTAAAGCAGAGGAAGGAGGGCTGAGCTCAGAGAAGATGTTTTGCAGATTTGTTTGAGCTCTTTGGCTTCTCTCCCCAGAGGGAGTTTTAGAGATTGAAGTTTAGAGAGGCGTTTGAAATTTGCCTGATAGTAAATAATCCATGAAAGGATCGTTCTGGTTTCGAATGTACCAAATCTTAGGCTAAGGGGTCAGGGCTGTTTCAGACTGCTGTGTGCATTTGGGGCCCGGGTGCATGTACACACAGGGCCCAGGCAGTCACAGGCAACTCTATTGTCTTTCCCTGGAGAGCAAGATTATGACTAGTATTTGGAGGGCAGCTTATTTTCCTAGGTGGAATTCAGAAGATGCAGGTTTTGCTGGAGGACTTTGGGGTCTGAGCGACCTGGGTTTTGCCCAGTGTGAGCATTTCCATGCTGGCTGCTGTTAGCATTGGGATACTGTCTCTGCCTGCTGTGGGCTTGTGAGCCTGCGGTGTGTGTATGGCTCCAGGGAGCATTTCATAGAAACTGCTTTTCCATCAAAGCCAGAAAAAGGAGGGGGTGGGGTGGGAAATCTTGGACAGTCTTCCTCTCTTCCTGGACTCACATCACTCACAACTTGTTTCCTGAAAATCCTAATACACTCCAGTGCTGAGAGATGGCTTCCTGCTGATCTGCTGAGCCAGCCCCTTGTCAGGGAGGAGATGAGAACAAGATGTGGCTAAAGAAGGGATGGGTGGGCCAAGCTGGGCTGCTCAGTGGCACTGTGGCCTTGTCCCTGAGTCCGGAGAGCACTGCCAGGGTACCACATGGACACACAGGCATAGAAGGGCCTGGCTTGGGCAGTGGGAAGGATTTGAAAGTGGTTTTTGTCTACCAGTAAAATTGCATGAATGGTGATGATGAAACATGACCCTTCCTTTTGCTTCTAAAAAAAAAAGGACCTTCCTGGCCAACATCTGCAACCCTATTTGGGGAAAGGGTTGTTGTTTCAAAAAACTAGCTTTGAAGTTCATATGGATTTATCCTCTTTCTCCTACCATGTGCCTTGCTTGTCCATATTTTCTTTGCACATCTAACATATATGCACATATGCACATCTAACAGCTCATGACATTTTTGTGACATCCCATGTGTCCTCAAGGCCACTATCATTACCATCAAATTGTGGTTTGGACTACTGGTTCCTGGAAGTGCTTTATTTTGGTGCTTCCACTTTTTAAGAGAAACAGAGCAGAAAAGTGCTTAAAAAGTATGGTTAGGGCGAACAGCCGGGGTTCTGAAACGTGCCCCTGACATTGTGCTGGGAGAACTTGGATAAGTCAAATGTCTGAGTTTCCAGTGTCCTCACCTACACAGTGGGAAAAGGATTGGGACCACCTCATAGGTGTGTTGTACATAGGTGTGTTAAATGGTTTAACACTTAAATATGTGTGAACTGTTTTGATGGAACTTTCTGGGTTTTCATGTTCAGAATGGTCCAGGATGTGGTAGAGGCAGGAATGTGATGGGGGCTTAGGGACACTTTGATGTTCTGAAGTGGGTCTACTTTAAAAGTATTCTAAGACCTTGTGGTCTAGGTGTTTCTGCATCAAAATCACTTAGAGAGTTATTACAATGGGTAACCATCCATCAGGCCTCAACCCCAGAGTTTCTGTCTGCCCCAATATATCTGGGATGAGGCCCAAAATCTAGATTTTTAACTAATTCCTAGGTGATGCTGATGCTGCTGGTCCTGAAATGGTAGTTAGCTAGAAGAGGAAGCAGATTGTTCCAGGTTGATTCAGAAGACAGAATGAGACCAGTGGGTGCCAGTTACAGGGAGGTAGATTTGACTCAATGTAAGAATGTTCCCTAACTACTGTATGTCTTCCGAAATGGAGTGGGTGGTCATAAGCTCCCTATCACTGGAGATGTCCAATACTGAATGGCCATCTGGCAGATTCCTACACAAGGTAGAAGGTTCATTTATTCATTCATTCATTCATTCATTCATCCAATTATTCACAGAATAAACATGTACTGCCTGCCCGGGAGGTCCTGGGAGGTGGAGAGAAGCCTTGAACAAAACACCTGTGCCCTTGCTCTCAGAGAGCCCACAGTCTAATGAGTTTGGCTAAATTATTGCTAAAGTCCCTTTAACACTAGGCTTTGAAAGTCCTATGGTGATGGTGTCAGATCCTCCGAATAAGAAACTACTAAAAGATGGTTATCCTTCTGGAGACATGGCCAGGGACTGCCAAGAATGTAGACCTCTAAGGTTCAATCTGGAATGTTCTCTGGAACATATCGGAGCATCTTGGAGCATCTGAATGTCAATGAATGAGTGATTTTTACCCCCTAAGACTCAAAAAGAGGCTAAGAATGTATTTGCCAGGAGCTCATTTCCTGTGGGAAAATTCAGATCTCCCACTGGCACTGGGATAGACCATTAAACTCTGAACCCATGACTAGTTGTCCATAATGCTGTCTGTGAAAGCAGATCCAGGAAATGGGGCTGCAGGAATCAGCTAATTGCTTTTTCATCTCTCTCAAGTGATAAGCTGGAGCATTCACGGTTGGGGAGAGTTGGGGGAAATAGGTAGATTTCCAACTGTTTTTCTGCATTCTTCCATCATAATCCCTGGTGAAAACAATGACAATGAGCTCACTCTGTGCCAGGCCTAGTGTTAAGCTATGTTTGTGCACTTTGTCCTTATACTCTTAATATAGCTCTATCAGGTAGGCATATCATCCTCATATTTACAGAAGTAGAAACAAAAGTTCAGAGAGGTAAAGCGGCTCACTCATGGCCATAGAGACAGTAGATGTCAGAGCTGGAATTGAAACTTCATTCTCTTAGACTCCAGATCATGCTCCAAGCTCCTCATGTTGGACAATTCATTCATTCACTCATATTCAAAAACTACTTAAGTCCTTCTTTCATTAAATAAATGTTAAGCACTGATAGATACTGTTGAACAAAACCGCTTGGCCTTGGTCCTCCGGGGGCTTACCATTTATCTCCCTCAGACAAATGGGTGACTCCTTCTTGGATCCTTGGCTTGTTAGATGCTAAGGAGAAAGATGTAGGTCTGGGGGACAGAACCTGCCAAATGAGCTGTGGACCCAAAATTCCCATGTGAGTGAGAGTTTCTCTACACAAACTGGGTTTTGTACTTTGCTTTATTTTTACTTTTTCTTTTTTTTTTTTTTTTTTGAGTTTCTTTTCTTCTTGTCCAATCCTGGATGTTGAAGAGCTTGACATAGTATAAGAGACAATTATTATGACATGTACCTTCTGGCTGCACTCTGGGAGTCGGGGGGCGGATCTGAAAGTCGGGAGTTCCAGAACTTACAGCTGGAAGTGGCTCTGGAGACCCTCTTCAGTTGACCCTGTCTTGCTGGGAAATATCACCTCTTCCAAAACCAGGGTGGTCTCTGCAGATTCCTTTGTCTCCCCCTGTGCTGGCCTCAGTCTCTATTTTCTTCTTTTTAAAAGCAGTTTCAAATTAGGTTTTCAGTTTTCAAAATAAATACACGGTAATTATTTTTTTTAAATCAACCAATTTTCAGAAATATGCAACTTACATTGTGAACATCCGCAGTCTCCTGAGGTAATCACCATTAACAGTGGATGCTCGCTTCTCTAGTTGTTTCAATGCTTACACTGGTGTGTACTGTTACTAGTTTTTATTAAAAGGGATTTTTAAAATATATTTTTTCCTGAAATTTATTTAGTTTTTTTTTTAAATCTAACTCCATTTTTAGACTTTTTTTTTTCATGTTAGTACATATAGATCTACTTAATTCTTTTGTTAGTTGCCCAGTTTCTCTTCTTTTTGCCCCTGGACCTCAACTCTCTATAGATGCATTTTGCTTTTAACATGGCTGAGCTAGTTGAAACATCCACTTGGCTCTTTTTTCTTTTAATTTTTTAGAGAAGTTCTAGGAACCTTGTTTGGTGCTGTCTTGCCTTTGGTGAGGGATTCTTAACCTCAGCCTCAAGGGGTCTGTGGCAAGAGAGAAATCAATGTCCAATTTTAGAAGAGAAAAGAAAAAAAAAAAGAAGAATTTATTGTAAGGGTAACACACAGAGCTACCAGGTCTCAGAAAATCTGAACCAGTAGGTCTCAGAAAAGGCAGGCAAAGGTGGCGCCGGGCATCCATGCAGCTGGAACAAAGGAACAGATGAATTGCTCCCATCTGCTTGGTTTTTGTGACGTCATTCCATTGGCTTTAGCCTGGGTCATGGGCCGCCCTTGGACAGGGCCAGGTAGGACACCTTGATTAATAATCTCACCAAAACATGCAACAGGAAAGAGGGTTTCTCTTAAAGAAAAATTGGCATATTGATACTGGAATTTGGTGGATGCAGTGCTAACATTACCAGTGTAGGTACAAAATAGAGTCCATAGACCCTGGGAAATTTTGAATATGTGTTTGCATGTGTATATTCCTAGGACCCAGAAAAAGTTCCGACCACTGCTTTACTTTTGTTTACTTCATCTGGCTGTGTCCAAACTAAGTGATGAGCCCACTGAGTATAAAATTAATCAACTTCCTCCTGCCTTTCTTTTTTGTTCCTTAGGCCCTTATGGTGGCTTATTTCCTTCTGCACAGAGATGCTTGGGTGGTTCTTCCTTGATCATTTAATGACTGGCTTCTGTTTCCAGGATGGAATGGAGGCCATTATCTAAAGAGACAAATGTCTGTGTTTATTCTTTGCAGGCACCTTTTTGCTCCAGCCTACACAGAAACCCATTATACTCCACATGGCAACCCTCAAACCACTATGCTGAAATCTGAGGTAAGTTCAGGTTAACAAGATCTATCAAGCAGCTGGCCAAGCCTGGTCCTACCTCTGGCAAATAAGGAAATGCATGGTGGAGACAGTCCATGAAAGGTTGTTTGCTCTGACCCAAGACCAATGGCGTGAGCAGGAGAAGCCTTATGTGAATTTGTTTCATGAGGGCACTCTCTCCTCTGTGGGTTAAAATGCTCAAACAATATTTTAGGTAATCACATCTGATTAAAATTGGTATAAATCATTACGAAGCATACATTTCCCTTGTTGTATGTTAATTATCCACATATTAACAAAAGTTTAAGTAAAAGAAGTGATTTACTGGTAATTTCGCTGTTTCACTTAATTAGATGTTTAATTGATCCTTTGCCATATGGACATATGAAGTTTTATATTCTTCCTTTTTAATGTGCTTTTAGGTTATGTAGACTTTCTTGTTTTGCTTCCATCTTCATATTAGATATTTTTTCACTCAAAGGTGTTTTTGAGTATGGATATTTGCACAAAGATTTATCATTTTAAAAATGGTCTTTCAGGGGCACCTGGGTGGCTCAGTTGGTTAAGGGTCCAACTCTTGATTGAACTGATAGCTCAGGTCATGATCTCAGGGTCATGAGATATAGCCCTGTGTTGGGCTCCATGCTCAGCTTTACTTGTCCCTCTCTCTCCTCCTGTTTGTGCGTGCATGTGTGTGTGCACTTACACACACACACACACTCTCTCTCTCTCTCTCACTCTCTCAAGTAAATAAATAAAATCTTTTTTAAAAAGAGTCTTTCAAATGGCTTGTCAGATGGATACATTTTAGTTTGCTTCACCACACCCCACTGGTGGGCATTTAAGGTAGTGAATTGTACCCATTTTATGGTTTGCTAACTTTTCCTGTGGTAGGATCTGTTAGCATTCGTGGGATCAGAGCAGTGGTTCTCAGCTAGGAGTGATTTCGTTTAAATCATTTCTTTTGCTTAAATTGTTATTAACATGTGGGTAACTAGCATGATACAAAAAATATGTTTCATGATGATTTATGTCAATTTTAATCACATGCGGTTACCCTAAAATATTCTATTTCTTTGTTTGGCCATTTTAGCCAGTGAAGGAAGGGACACTTGGCAGTGTCTGGAGAGAGTTTTGACTGTCACAACTGGGAAGTGGATGCTACTGGCATCTAGTGGGTAGAAGCCAGGGATGCTGCTAAGTGTCCTACAATGCATAAGGCAGCCCCTCCACAGCAGAGAATTACTTGGCCTCAAATGTCAGCAGTGTGCAAGATGAGACATTCTGGAATAGGGTGATCCTTCTCAGACCATGCAGATGAGATGGGGGTGAAGAAGGGCAGGTGGACTCCAGCAGGAGCAGCAGTGGTCTTCTGCCTGTGGGGTGGGACATCATGGGCTTCTGTGGCATGCAGAAGTGGAGTGTTATATAGAGGACAGCAGGAGAGGTCCCTCTGCCTCAGTGCTCCTCTGGCAGCTTCTCATGGAATCTGTGCATCTTTAAACTGTCCCTGCTACAGTGCGGATGTCCAAAAGACAATGACAGCCACTGTCCATCAGTAAAAGCTCAGATTAGTTTTTCAGCTCAGCCTTGAATGGGGAAATGGACACAGGACAGCTCCAGTTTGATAGATCTAAGAGGTCGGGAGCATAGTAATCACGTAGCTGAGGAGCTGTGTTGGATCAATGCTATCTTCTTTACCAAGACCTTTCTGGATAGGGGAGGAGTTGGCAGTGTGGCCAGGACCCATGGCGGGCAAGTTGGCTGTGTCTTCTCATCCCCAGGGAGGCTCTCCAGCTGTGGCTGCATGCCTTCTTACATGCCCCTTGGTCGAAATTTCTTCCATCACGGAGACCTCTGTTCTCTGCCTTCAGGGAGGCAGGGAGGGGGCAGGCATGCCTTGAAAGCCCCAGGACCTCACAAAGCACCATCCTCTGAGTTTGGCTCCTGCACTTCTCTTTGCACAGTCAAGTGTGCCATGAGCTCATACTTCCTACTGTGAAAGCCCCCATGGGTGGCCCCCTCGGGCCGAGAAGCTGAGAAGGAATGCGATGACTTCATGACTGTTCATTTACTTGTTCTTTGTGCTCTCAGAGTTAGCCAGAGATGCTGTAAGGGCCTTTCAAAAACAAAGGAGTGGAAGAGAACGTCCCCTCACCCCCAGAATGCCCCTCCTTCCTAGCTGAAGGTCTTATTGGTATCCTAGCTGAAGCATGGGACAACCCATTATTTTCTTACATCCCCTCCTCTTGGACTCTTACAAAGCCCCCACCCAGCCTCATGGAGCTCCTACTCAGCTTTCTTATCTGGGAGCTGAGGACTTCAAAGAGAAATGAGAATAGAATAAACTATTTGGCTGTGCCTGACCCAGACATCGAGGGCTGCGACCCACGACCAGCCTTGGCCTGGGGTACTGGGAGCTCTGGGAACCTCATCAAACTCATCCACTGGGCCTGGAGGAGTTACAGATTTGGGGTCTGAAGCCAGGGCTGTAGGCTTGGCTTTAACTAGCTATGTGACCTTAACCAACCCTTTTGACCACACTGGTGTTGAGTTTCTTCATCAGAAAATTGGGTATGCTAAGATCTGACTCTCAGAGCTATAGAAGGGTAAGATGAATCACCGATTTTATGGGAATTTATAAACATTTCTCCCAGCACATTTTACTCATGAGGAGATTGAGAGGAGAAGAGACAAAGTAACATGTTTGTGTTCAGATAGCCAGTAAGTGACAAGGCTTAGACGAGAATGAAGTCCCTGTTGGCGCTAGAAGAGAGTAGGGCTGTGGCGAATTAAGTTCTGCACACTTTCCTGGGGCTGCTTCTGCTAGGAGAGGCTGTCGAGTCTAGAGTCAGGCTGCTGTGGTTCAGGTCTCCACCTGGCTGTGTGACGCTGTGAGTGACTTGAAACCTCTCCCACCTTTAATTTCACCTTTTTAAATACGGGAGTAATAATACCTACCTCATAAAGCTGTGAGGTTGTCAGAATTAAAGGAAAAATATCTGCATCAGTTTTTTTATCCAGTAGTAAGGGCTGGGTAGACGTTACCCTTCATTGTTTGTAGCAGAGAAAGGCAGGTATCATTAGCACCCGTGGTGACGTGTGTAAAAGCCCTGGGTCAATTTAAAGCATGTTACTACAGTCCGTTGTTATGCTATGTCAGAGAGCAGTGAGGGAGCACTGTCAGCATCAGTCCAAAGATGGGAAGAGGTACAGGGATTCTTCATGCCCATCCCTGGATTTGGATCGCTGAAACTAGCTGACCTTCATTTCTGAACTTTTTGACTCTCTGCCATTCTGACATCTGCGAACCCCATTTACCCCGTACAGGCCTGGCCCCCTCCTCCACCTGTGAATGATCCTGGGTTGTAGAGTTCATGGCCCCATGGCTGAGTTCTAAGGATCAGTTCAGAACCGGGGTGTTTAATGATGTGTCTCCAAGTCTTGGAATCTGGGAGGAGGGGAGAAACCACATGACATGCTGGCATTCCAAAGTAAATGGGATCCTGGCTGGAAGAAGGGTTTCGCCTGCCTCACTTTCCTTCCTAGGTGGGCACAGCGACTTTCCTCTGTGCTCCTCTGAAGGTCCAGATCTGGCTTGTTTGAAGTTTGATGCAATGAGAGGGGTTGCTGCTTGTCCCTCCTCCTGACTCCCTGAGCTTGAATGGGTGGAGGAGCCGAACCACATTGCTGGTCAGCTGTCCATTGAGAGTGTATGCAGGTCGTCACCAGGAGAAAAGGCACCAGTGGTCTGGGGATTGACCCTGAGCTGAGTGATGGCCTGGCCTATATCTTATGATCTGACTGCATGGCACAGCTGCATAGGACACAGAATTGGTATGGAACGACTGGGGATTCAGCCACTTGGTGGGCTTCCAGCTCCCTAGAGGCCACATTCTGCCTTTGACAAGGAGAATTTAATGGCTATATCATGATCACTAAGTTTTATTGCTGGCCACTCTGGGCCAGGTACCCTGCTCTAGGTCCTTGATGCATGTAGTATTCTCACAACCATAGAGACTGAAGACACTGAGGGTCTGAGAGAGGCTGTGGAACTGTTTCCATCACTGGCAGGTGTGGGAGCTTGCATTTAAATCTGGCCTGGCTATGCCAAAATACCTGAATTTGATTATCAGACCATACTCCCACCCAAAGCAGGGTGGGAGGTGGAGCCGGAGAATACAGTCGAATGGGTTTGCTGTCTCCTGGGTCCCCTCCCTGCTGGCTGAGGATTGGGGAACAACTGTGAGCAGCGTGGTCCTAGTGATGGATCACTTGGACTGTTCCATAGGCAGATGCCTGAAAATTCTGATTGGACCCACTTGGGTGTTGAGGGGAAAGACAAAGCTCCCGTGTCTGCAACTGCATGGCTCATACCCTCCTGAACACCTTTGCAAAACCTGACTCTGCCCTGAGGATTATACCATCTGTCTCTTCTGAGCAGCTGATCTCTCTTGAACTATTCAGGAAGAAGTTTATAGTAACGGGTCCCTTGTCATCACCCCTCTGTGTGTCGGGGACAGTCCTGGGCTGTGCCCTCCAGTCTGGTTTGTGCTTCAGTGCTCCCAGTTGCGTCCCAGTTGGCCTCTTAGATGCACTGGCTCCCCTACTTATAAAACACTCTGCTGGTGCCTCCAACTTTTATTTCAAGCCCCACTTCACAGTTTGTAATTAAATCTTTGTATGAGTTTTTAATTAAGATTGGTTCTCACAAGACGCCAAGTCCCAGGAAGGCTGGAGCTGGGTCTGTTCGCTCCTCATTGTGTCTCCCAGGCCCAGCCGGGAGCCTGGCACGCAGCGGTGCTCGGCGGCTGGTTGTAGTCCCGAGGAGTCCAGCCAGGTCGGGGAGACCAGATGGCCGTGAGACACGCGCCAATGAGAGAACAGGATCAGAACTCCATGGATGCAAGTGCCAAGTCAGGCCTGATCCAGACACGCAGGGACTCGGGGGAGGTGGGGGTGAGGGGCAGCTCTGTTTCCTGGGGCTGCTGTCACAAAGCACCATGAACATGGGGGAGAGGGGGTGTAAAACCGGGTTCCAGAGGCTGGGAGTCCAAAATCAAGGTGTCGGTAGGGCCAGGCTTCCTCCCTAGTCTCCAGGGAAGGATGCTTCCTTGACTCTTTCAGTTTTCAGTGGCACCTTGCAGTCTAGTGCTCCCTGGCTTGTAGCTGCGTCCCCCGAATCTCTGCCGCTATCTGCAGATGGCCTCTTCTCTCTCTCTCTCTCTCTCTCTCCTCTCCGTATTTTCTAAGGACACCAGTCCAGGATGACTTCATTTTAATTTAATGACATCTGTGAAGACGCGATTCCAAATAAGATCGCATTCTGAGGTTCTGAGAGGACACGCATTTCAACTCTGCAGGGGGTCACAGAGGTCACAGAGGTGACTCTAGCAGGGAGGCAGGCTCTTCAGAAGTCAGCGTTTCCTGGGGCCACGTGTCATGGCAAGAGCTGTGAAATGGTCATGAAGTCCCGGCTCCTTTGACAAGCAGGGAAAGCTTCAGCAAGGCAGACCTTTCTGCTTCTCTGAATCTTGGTTTCTTCATCTGTCCACTGGGGATGGTGACATCTGCTTTGTCCCACCTCCCAGGACTATTAAGAGGATCAAATAAAATGGTGGCTTGGAAAGCTCTTTGCAGACTGTAAGTTAGGATGTATATAATCATCCCTGGACTTCATGGGACATTAACACTGCCATGCTCATCAGTGTCCTTTCATCTGACCACCCTTTTCTCCCTGCTAGGAACACTGCTTTTATCACGGGACGGTGAGGAAGGCAGAACAGTCCAGTGTGGCGCTCAGCACCTGCCGGGGAATGAGGTAAGGGACCCTGACAGTGCTGGGGGGCACCTGGCACTCTCCCCAGGCATGGCATTTTTAGGACAGGCAGGGCTGCCTTAGGCAGAGACCTTGAGAAGCTGTCCATTGAGAGTGTATTCAAGCCAATTCTAAGAAGGGATGAGCTTGGGAGAGACAAGGGAAATCCTAGAAAAACCATAATTCACTGAAATTGAGCTTTTTCTTGAGGAACTTTGTTTTGTTATGAAAAAATAGGTATGGTAAAACCAGCAGATCAGGAGATGACTGACTGCCATTGAAAAAAATAGTTGGTTGTACTCAAGATCCCAAGAAGAGGGGGCACACCACATAGGGAAGCATAGGGGGCAGTCTGGGGGCAGGTTGTAGGGAGTGAAGGAGTGTGGGCAAGAGTCTTTGCTGTAGTTTCTATGGGAAGAAACAGGCAAGGCAGGGCAAGCAGGCTTAAGATTGTTCAAGTTGAATAATTCAGTGGGATCTGGGGCATATGGGCTGTTTTTGGTCATCTAGCACCTTACCCTGGGGTGACCAGGGCAGGAAGACTGGCCAAGAGGGTGAGAGCCTGCATTTGAAAGTTGTTTGCCATCCCTAAGAATTGGCAATTCCTGAGAAGGGCAAGGCCTTGGCTGTCAAAGCATCAGAATATAGGAAATACAAGACATGGTTTATACCCTTGAAATGAGCGTGAGCGCTTATTCTCACTTCTCCTTTGCTCTTCTCTGGTAGAAGTACTTGGTGGGCAGTTAGTGAAAAGAGGAGAAAGGAAGAGAAAGGAGAAGCAAGATAATTTTCAGGAAGGTCCAACTAGGTGGCACAATGGAAAGAAAGTGGCTCTTTGTTCTCTGAACCAAACTCCCTGAGTTTGAGCCAGTAGCAGTTGACCAGCTGGGTGACCTTGGGCCTCAGTAGTCTCATGTGGAACATGTGAATAAGAAGTAAATAAAGATCCCTAGTATCATGAGGATTGGATGTGTTGATAGATCTTTAATGTTTAGAGCTGGCTGGCCTATAGTAGCACTCAACAACCTCCCAGCGCCTTGCTTCCTAGGTGTGGCCAGCGGAAGGACAGCATCAGCATCACCTGAGAGGTTGTTCAAAATGCAGTTTCTCAGGTCTCATCTAGAATGACTGGATCATAATCTGCGTTCTACCAAGATCCCTGGGGTTTCCTATGCACTTTAGTTTGTACCTGAGAATACCTGTTTCTTAAGGATATGCATCTGATCTCAAATATCTGTTTCTCTCCTCCAGCCATGCTAGTGCTTTGCATGTAGTAGGATCTCTACATGTATGTTGAAGTCATAAATTTCATTTAATTAGACTCTTCCCACTCTCTCTTTCTTTGAAAAAGAGATGATGATCTGAAAAACCTGCATTCTCATTACTAATATTAATTGCTGGGTATTAATTGCCTATACTATGTGGCACCTATACCCAGTGTGTTGATGAAATGGCCATACAGTATGGGAAAACAAAAGGACCAAAAGGCTATGATTTGTAGCATCTGCTGGTCAGAATACTCACCATGACCAATTTAAAGCTGTCAACATGACGTTACTGAAGGCAGAATTGGGAGGTATGCACGTGACAGGCTCCCACGAGTCAGTAGGAAGTGTCTCCATTGTGTACCCTTCCTCTCTGTTGGTCAATTGATTCCATGACTCTTTTTTTCCTTCAGCAAATCAATATGGGGTGCCTCCTTTGTGCCCATGCCCTACAAAGGTTGAGAAAAGATGGGCATTGAAAAGTAATTTTCTGAGCCCTTGGTTTCCTCTTCTGTAGAACGGGCATTGATGATAGATAGGCACAGTAGAGAATGTTAAGTGCTGTGTTAACTACTGCATTTTACAGACACACGGGATTATGATCATTTTATAACAATGAAGCCACACTAAACTTAACCCAGGCCCACATGTAAGTGGAAGGTCCCTCCTGCTGCAAATCGCATGTGTTTGTTTATAAACTAGGCCATGTTTCCTCTGTAAGGCTTTATGTGCATCTGCCGGAGGGAATTAGGCAGGAAACAAGCTTTGGCTGGGAGACCGTGACAGTGGCTCCAAATCCCTGGCTCAGATGACCTGGTTGAACCAAGCCAATTGGTCTCCCTGTGGTGTTTACAGGCTGAGCCACCACCACCTGCAGTCTGCAAGTAAACAATGTCTATCCCAAGAAGGAAGAAATGAACAGGCAGGTGCGGCTTGCTTCTCTCTGCCTCTTCCCCTGTGTCCGTGGTCTGGAGCAGTGGGAACTTGGCTTGGCCTCTCACAAATCATTCCCACAGCCGAGTTGACAGGGGGAAACCGGGTGAGCCGTCCACATGTTTCTGTTTTGCATGCTTCCTTCTGGTGTAGTCCCCCCGTCTTACTTTCCCAGCCTTCTCACTATACCCCTTAAGAACTTAAGGGTATCTGTGGGCCCGACTGGTTTAAGAACCAGAGCCGTATGCCAGATGTCTCATTCGGACCCCAGAGGAGGAGCAGCTACAGCAGCAGCAGACTGCAAACCTGTGTGACTCTCAAGTGCCTCCCCAAGGCTCATAAAGCCATGGCCCCATCCAAGAATCTCCATAGTGATTGTGCTTCTCTCCTGGGAACATGTTCCTTGTGACTGGAGAAAACAGGTAGGGTTTATACCAAATGGAAGCTTCAGGCTGTTAATACAAATAGAAGAGTTCCTCTGAGTTTCCAGTTTGTTCCTGGGCCCCCTCTTCTCTCCAAAGCAGTATGTGGGTGACTTTAATTGAAGTAGTAATACATGATCATAATAAAAATGAATTCAAACAGTATAAAAGAGAGGGTACAGTGAAAGATAGGTTTCTTTCTCATCCAGGATTTCCAGATTCCCCCCCACCCCACCAGAGGCAGCCATTGTTACCAGTTTCTTGTTTATTCTTTTAGAAATATTTCTTGTGAAAGGAGAATGTTGATAGGTAATATAGTGTTTTATAACTGTATTTGGGCTGATACCAGTCAGAATTGCACGGCATCAATGGATACTTATAAAATACAGCAGTAAAAAGATGTGGCAAATCATTTCACTGTGGATGTTGTGCGCCAAGGCCCTTCATGCCTGTCTGATCAACAACTCATCCTCTAAATGTCTGCCTGACTTCTTGCATGCTACAAATGCTTTGCAAAGTAACACAAATTATCAATGTAAGAAGGAAAGGTTATTTGTGAAGGAATCTAGACAGTACTGGAATGAAGTGAACCCTAAGTGAACATGTGGGTCCTAGCACACCCTGTGTGTATATATGTGTGTGTCTGTGTGCTTAACTCGCTCTTTGCCAGCAAGAGAGGTACTGATTGCAGTAAAACGTTATTTTTACCTCATTGGTAAGTTGTTTATTTTTAAAGAAAATGCTTATTGAAAATTATTATTGCATAACTAGTGTGTTAAACGTTCAAATAGTCCACAAGTGTCAAGTTAAAAGAAATGAAAGTTCCTTAACCCTTCCCACCATTCCAACCAATTGCATTCCCCATCTATAATCACGGTTGGAGAATACATAACTGAAAGACATAACTGTGTGTATACAGGGTGTTTCTTAATCCAAATAAGATTATCCTATACATAACATTCTGTAATTTTTTTTCTAAATGAACATTATGTCTTAGGCACATATAAATCTATCTCATTCTTTGAATGGCTGCAGAGTATCTTATGTACGTATGTCTGGCAAGTTTAATTACACAGGAAGTCTTTCCAGGATATACAATAAATTATCTTATAGCAGCTCTGTCCTCAAAACTCTGAGGCCCACCCTTACTGTGGTTATACTTTACTCCAGGTCCCAGGACTCATATCTGTGAGACAGGGCTGGAAAGAGAACATGAGGTTGAAAATGAATGCAAGAGAACGTGTAAGAATGTGTGCATGATGGCCTGGAGGGCACTCAGAATTTAGAACCAAGGGACCTAAGTCTGAGACCTCACTCCACACCTCCCAGCTGTGTGGTCTTTGAACTTCGCCTTCCTCAAATCATTTTCTCCTTGTCTTTGCCTTTGGCTAGACTGGCATCTCCTGTGGGCTTTTTTTTTTCTTTTCCTGTGGGCCTTATTCAGTTTTACAGATGGTGTTCATGGTGCAAGGACTGTGAGTGGGCGGTGGGGGTGGGGGCTGGTGTCAGGGCCCCACTGGGGAGTAAGGAGCCAGTTCACCAGAAGACTGGGATCTGCTCCCAGCTGTAACAGTAACTCACTGGGTGACCTTGCGAGTTCCTTTTTCTCTGGGCTTTGGTTCCTCTCATCTGAAAAATAAAGTAGATCAGATCACTCGAAGGACTATTCAGTGTTGGAAGTTCTGTGCTGCAGAGAGTGCACGGTCTCAGGGAGGTGGGCACCTGGGGCAGAAGGAGGTGGCTCATATACCCGCAGCAGTCCATCCCCGTCTGCTGTTTTGCCAGGGAGGGGCATGGCCTTCCCCTTTGAATACCTGGCCTTCCTTCTGAAGAACGTATAATAAACACTGCCTCTGTGTCAGGCACAGAATAAGCCCTCGCAGGGCGGTACCGCTAAGTCATGACAGGTGTAGATTCTAGAGCCAAACCATTCTTGGTGTTTTTACACCTAGTTCTGTAGTGTTGGTTTTCTTGCCTATACAGTGGGAACAGCTGTGACCTCATTGGTGGATTTATAGTAGGTGATGAGTGTGGTCCTTAAAAGAGGGAACTCTTTCCAATCGTGTTGCATCCCCAGTGCCTAAAACAGTTCTTGGCACATAGTAGTTTCCATATATATGGGTTGAATGACTACTGAATGGCTCCCTTACTTCAGTCAGTTATCATAGCCACAGTGCGAGCTGGCCAGCATTATTGACTTGGCACAATGCTAGGAGACGCAAAGCCAGAATTCAGGCCCAGCTGTGTCTCCCTCCCCAGCTTACCCTCCCCACTTGTGCCTTGCCACCCCATCCCTTAGGGAGCTGGTCACCTCTGCACCTCCTTCCTTCTGTGATGCCTTTCATGTTCCCAGTACCTCCTTCTCATTGGATGCAGATTGGGGTGGGGATGGGGAGCAGTGAGGGGAGGGAAGGAAGGGTAACAGGGTGTTTACCTCTTAGGGCAGCCCCAGATGTAGGGACGTGGGATGTGTCCCCGTAGGTTTAGCTCTGAACGGACACATTCCTAGGAAGTACTTCTTGCCTCGGTCCTTCAAGGGTGCATTTGGCTAAGTCCCATGGTCATTCAGGAGTTAAACATGAATCATCTGCTCCTCCCTGCCTGTCCTGCCCTGCCCTGCCAGGGTTCCTCTGTATAATTTCATTTATATCAGACTCTTAACAATGAGCAATAGGATGGAGAATGGAATAGAAAATAGCGTGGGAGGTTCCAGCCACCCAGCCTCCTGGACTCCCCTCCCGTGCCCCCTGGCTAAGCTCTGCCAGTGCTTACATTTAGCAAATTAGATCAACTGAGGCTCCTGGGAAGATAAATGACCCGTGGGTGCTCAGGGGAGAGCAGCTAGCAGGATTTGGGGGTGGAGATAGGGAAGCCTTTGAGAATTAGATTCTAAGAAATCTATCCCCCTCTCCCCGACTGTTGTTGTCTAAAGCTGGTGCTCACTGTAAAGTGCTGGGGCTTGTGCCAGCTTCTCCTCCAAGCCAGGTAGTCTGGGAGGATGGCCACGGTGCCATGGGGCAGATTACCAGGGACCACAGTAGGGGGACGGGCGGGAAGCAGCCATGAGTCCTATTGCCAGAAGGACCTTCAGTGTCCTCCTGAGCCTGTGCTTCTCGAAGTAGAATCTTCCCACTCTCTGAAGCAGAATTGTCTGGGGCTTTGTGAAAAGACAGGCTCCTGCCACCACGCCTGGGCTCCAGGCCAAACTTCCTGAGTATTACTGTGCAGGGAATTACCGCAGGACTGTTTACAGCGCAGATGCTCCAGCCTACGATATCTGAGTCTCCTACATTTGTATTTTTAATATGCTCCATAGAATAGTCTAATAGGAAAAAAAAAAAAAGAATATTCTAATAGGTAGCTCTGGGAGTTTGACCCATCAGTTTGGAACTCACTGATGGACAGCCCAGAGTCTGGACCTCAAACCTTGGGCTCCAGATACCCAGTAGACTTTGTTATTTAATCTCTCCAGGGCCCAGTTTCCTCATCTATGAAGTGGGACTTCTGATGGTGCCTAGTAACACTGAGGAAAAAAGAATGACGATTGTAAGCACAGTGCCTGGCCTGCGGTTAACTCTCAAAAAAATGGCATCCAACAATGAAAAGTAGGCTAACAGCCTCCTTCGTCTTATCTCCCAGCAGACTGATATCTTACTTAGGACAGGCCAATCCCACCGCCGGGGAGAGGGACTGGTGCCTGTCACTTGTAACCATCTGTAGATGGGGGCTATCTTTCTGACCCACTCTCCAGGGCTGTTGTGACAGAAGCAGTGTGAGATCATGGTTAAGGCTGTGGGATCTGGAACCAGACTGCTTGGGTTCTTGCTACCTGTGTGACTTTGGGTCAGTTTATTAACCTCACCTCACTTTAGTGTTCTTATTTGTACAATGGGGATAATGTTTCTAAGGATCAGAAATGTTGGTGTGAAGAAGAAAATACTCAGCATAGTGGCTGGACCATAGCAAAGCTTCTGTATAGCCACCATGATTCCTATTGTTCACCATGTACCAAGCTTTGGCTTTATCTCTGTTCTGTTTGACCCAGAAGCTTATTCAAGGGAAGCCTGGAACTTTCCACTCACTGGGTGTTATCTTCACAGCCACAACCTGATGGGCACAGAACCATCCTCTGACTTGCTGTCAAGCCCTCTGTTTCCAATGTTTGGAGCCATTGGGGGAAACTGAGGTCATGGGAGGGGCCTTGGTCAGGCGAGATGAGAAGAAAGCTTGGGAACAGGATGCCCACAGTGGCTCTCCCCTCTGCCCTTTCCTGTCTGGACTCGAGAGCGGATGTGACCTTTGCTCTTAGCCCCACTCCCACCCTCAGCTGTTCAGGGGAGCACCTTGGGTGTCCGGCTGAGGGGCTGGTCCCAGATTGCTGCATCAGCCTGGGTGAGGCAACCGGGAAGTCGTCAGGCTCCCTGGCACCAGAGTGAGGTCAGCCAGGGATGGATTCCAGGAAGGCTGCTGCTGATCACAAACTGGCGCTATCTCTCCCACAAGCATCACAGGCTCTTCCCAAAGGGCAGAGCCTGGGTGGGGATTTGAGGGAGGAGGGGTGGAGGTGGAAGCTGGGACAGCCAGACAGAGGTCTTGCCGGTTTGGAGTGACAAAGCCTGACTTGGAGATACTTTAGCTTTTGAACTCTCTGGACAGATGGGGGCCTCAGGTTTGGGATCCCATGACATGCTGCTGGTGCCCTCGGACTCGTTACTGGGCTTCTTCCTCCCCCAGAGCCCTGACTCAGTGCATTCCCTTGCTATAGTATTCATCTTACTGTATCAAGGATGGCAGATACCTGCTACATGGGCCTGTACTCACCAGGGATTATTTGCGATCGTGATCGATAACAGGTCATAGCACTCTTTCTCTCAGAAGCTGCATTGATGGAGTGCTCCCAGGCAGCTGTATCCAGTCCATCCGTGTTGGGGGCGATGAATTCTTTTTGCTGTCTCTGTTATATACTCTAGTGATTTATTCCCAGGTTCAGAGTGTAAGCTTCAGAGGGGCAGGCCCTTTGTCTATCCTGTTCACTTCTCCATGCTCATCAACTAGTTCTTCTATGTGCATGGCACATAGAAGGAGCTCAGGAAATACTTATAGAATGAATGATCATCCTCCAATGAAGCTGTGACTTACTTGAGGACAGGGATTATGTCTAGATCACATCTAGTACAGATTAAGAGTTCAGTGGGTGAAAGAATGTAATGAATGAACACATGTCCTTATTCTGAGTTCAGTGCTTGTATCTATAACTGGGAGCCAAGAGTAGTCACATGTTCTTGGCTTCACTAAAAGACGGCCTCCTTGAGACTATTAGGAGTGCCATCGGTGATGCCTCTGGCTTTGGTTTCTGTACACAAAAATATTTTCATTTAATCATCTGGAATCCTTTTTTTTTTTTTTTTTTTAAATTTTTATTTATTTATGATAGTCACACAGAGAGAGAGAGAGAGAGGCAGAGACACAGGCAGAGGGAGAAGCAGGCTCCATGCACCGAGAGCCCGACATGGGATTCAATCCCGGGTCTCCAGGATCATGCCCTGGGCCAAAGGCAGGCGCTAAACCGCTGCGCCACCCAGGGATCCCTCATCTGGAATCCTGTTAAATTAGTAAATTATCATTTGCATTTACACAGGGGAAACTGAGGCTTGGAGTGATTTTTTTTTTTTTTTTTTAAGAAGTGCATTGAAGACCATTTGACAGCTTACTGTTGGAGTGAGGACCAAAACGTGGGTTTCCTCACCCCCAGGCCAGTGTTTATTTTCCAGTTTACAGACCATCTTTTTCTGAACCTATAAGTTGCAACTTTTGATTTGTCACATGCGGTGCTTGAGTTTGGGAGGCTTTTTGGAATCCTGGTCTTACCATCCTTTATATTATTAACTGCCCCTGGTGGGCCTTTTTAGAAGCTTTGAGCTTCTTAATTAATAAGCTTTTAGTATCTGAAATTATGTACCCTTTCATATACACATGCATATTTCTCTGCAGGGAAAGTCTGAGTTTGCATCAGAATCTCACCAAAAGAGACCCCATACTATACATGACCCCATAGTAAAGAAACAGTGATCAAAACCAACCATGTCATTTTGCATATGGAGAAACCGAGGCCTGAGCAAGAGACTTTTCCAGGACTATAGTCTTTGACCAGAGATTCTGTTTCTCCCATTGACAGAGGACTGATTACGGTGAGCAGTAACCTCAGCTACATCATCGAGCCCCTCCCCGACAGCGAGGGCCACCACCTTATTTACAGATCTGAACATCTCAAGCTGCCCCTGGGGAACTGTGGGTTCAAGTACTCCAAGTCCATCACTGGGGACAGGGTCCTTCCTTCTATGAACCAGACCAAGAAACGACCTCGCAGGGTGAGTCTCAGTGCAAGAGCCAACCTGGTGGTATGCTTGTCCCCTCGGATGTCCTTACTTTGGATCCAGGAGTATTCCTAAATTAAAGGAGATGGACAGGAGGGAGGAAATAACCTTTCTTTTTAATTCTAAGTTCTTATCTTTTTCACTGCTATGTGAGATACCCTTGTATTGGATGGAATAATTGCCTTTGGGAAAAACTTTTGGGAAAAAACACTATGACATTTATAAAACTCTGAGATGCTGATTTCAGAAACTTTAAAATGTGAGAGAAAAAAAACCATGCCTTCCCTTTTGGAATAGCCACTTAACCATATGCACAAAACGCATGTATTTATGTATACTGAAAATAGAGGTATGTGGTTTAAATGCTTTTTGGGAACTTGATTGTCAGCGTGTTCCCTCACAGTATGTTGGCCTGTGAACTAGCCACCCCAGCTTATTGTTTTTTGAGTATAAAGGACTTGACTCATAGTCCCCGAGCAGCCCCATCGATGGCCAAGATGACGGGCTGAAGGTGTAGTGAGGGTAATGGTAACTATAGCCAGCATGGTCTCTAATGCCAAGTGTAAAGTCAGTAAGGAGGGCCATTATTAACTAGCATGCCCACCATTTCTACAGCTCTGATCTGCTTATATCTCTTTCTTAGATGAAAAGGGAAGATTTACACTCCATGAAGTATGTGGAGCTTTACCTCGTGGCTGATTATGCAGAGGTAAGGGGGAGCCAATGGGTTTTAGTGGAAAAGCTACTCTCTTGATAGCTGCCATTCCAGGCTTCCAGCCACTTTGGGTGAAATGCTGAAACATTCATCTTTCTCCAGTTGATCATGTGATTTTGGCCTTAAATCTGACCAAGGGCTCTTTTGGCTATTTTTTAAATAGTTGAGGGAAAAAAAAAAAAAAAAAAAAAAAAACGAGAAAAATCTCTTCTGGCTCAATACATTAATCAGATAGAAAATCAGGGCAACTAGTGTTATTTGGATTAACATTTCTTAAACTGAGTCTGAGACCTTTTAGTTAGGGTGTATATTCTTAGGGAGTCCATAAATTCTCTATAGAAATTTCAAAAAAAATTTTTTGCAAAGATAATAAGTATATTCTCAGTCATCTGATTGAATACAATTTTTGTTCCCATGGGTGGATCCATTTTATAATCATGTGGGTGCCAAATGAGAACCAAATGGTCCTCAAAGTATCAGCAGCACCCAGGAACTTGTGAAATGCAAATTCTTGAACCCCATCCCAGATCTGCTAAATCCTAATCTGTGCAGCTGAGGTCCCGGAATCCATGTTTTAACAAGCCCTCTGGGTGATTCTGGACACAGCAAGTTTGAGAACTACTGACCTAAGGAATAGCTTTTTGCCCTTTAATTCTATATTTCTCAAATCAGGTGAGGTTCTCACTGACTGGCCTTGGCTTCTGAGATTTGATGAACTCTCATCCCTCTCAGTCTTTCATTTCATTTGTTCATCAACAGTATCTTGATTTTCTCTTATGTGTCAAGCACAGTACTTGGCCCCAGGAGATTAAGATAGACCTGCCCCTGACACCAAAGTTTATAAAAGTGGCACAAAAACTCAAGTGTGGTGACTGCCAAGATCGATCTCTATAGAGAATTAGAGCAAAGGTCATGAAAGATCTGACATGGCTTTAGGAATTGGGGAAAGCTCCAAGCTGATGATGTTGAAGTTGACACCCAAAGAATGGGATCAGGCTCCAGAGCCCATATTTGCCTAAACTAGCCGTATTTCACGTCCAGTTCTCACTTCATATAGTGACCTAACCACAACTAAGCACATCTGGGCAGGGAAAGTCACGATGAGCTGAACACTCGTTGTGTTCTAACGCTGCCACCTCACCTGGGGTCCCCTAGGACAGAACTCGTCAGAGCTCCACCTGTCTCATGCCCCATCCAGATGATGCAGCTCTTTCCAGGGAGCTTTACCTCCCCAAGGTGGCCTTACCTAGTCCACGGTCCCAAAACACAGATCGTGGAGCAGTGCAGGGCATGGAAAGAACACTAGGCTTCGTGCTGGAAGAGCTGCCTTTGAGAGCGTTAGTATGCAGGAGCACGTGGCCTTGAGCTACCTTAAAGGACAAGGAGTCCTTAACTGGGCAGAAAAGTGGAGGTGAAGGGCATTTCAGGCCAAGGGAGCATCATGTTCTGCTTTGAGAAGAATTTAGCTTTGTAACTGATGTAGGTATTGGTTTCTCCAGCAACCTTTCCATTTTTTTTTTCTTCTTTTGTTTTCCTTTCCAAAGACTGGTGTGCCTGTAGGATGGGGGAGTGGTGTGGGGAGCAAAATCTAAAGCTGATTTAAAAGCCGAGGTTCCATGGTCATGGGGAGAGGTAACGACACTGGCCCCTGCCCGGCAGGACTGCTTTGTGGTGAGAGGGCTGCTGGAAAAAAGGCTGAGTTCCTCTGACTCCAGGACATTTTTCCATTTGAGCTTTTGTTAGATGATCTAAGATCATCTCATACAGTGGTCTTGAAACTTTTTTTTTTAGCCACAGAATCTTTTGTTCAGATAAAGCTCCTGAGACCCCCACAGTTAAGTATATAGAAACCCCACTGCTCTAATGTAAAGGTTGGGTGATCCTCCTCTTCGGCCCTGCACTCTCCCCAGTGCAATCTTGCTGCAGGGTTCTAAGACTGGATGGGTGTGAAATTCTGGAAGCTGAAGAATTGGGGGTGGGTTAGGGATTGGGCATCTTCAATATCATGACCTTCAGGGCCACAGCAAAGCCCCAAGAGGAAGAGTGGCTCCCAAGGGGCCTCTAGGATTATGGTGTGGTTTAGGGCCATCTTCCTGTTCCAGAGGAGAGAGCCTCCAGCACCAGTCCCATAGGCATTGCTGACAGGGCGTGATTCGTGCAGCCTGTGGATCAGGAATGTGCTCATTTCTCAGGGTTCTGGGCTTTGAATGATTCACTGGTGGGGGTTGTAATCAGCCAGGCTGGGTTTGCAGGCTCACAAATCCTCACCTCCCCACACCCCCTCTCCCTGACTTTCTCTCCCAGTGGCCTCTCATCCTCTGCAGGCAGATATGTATTCCTGACAATTAATTAATCTAAGAGGTTGGGAAGAGAGAGAAGGGGAGGGCTGCCTTATCTGTGATTTATAACCTGGTGCTGAGATAGGCCAGGCTCCATCTCTGGGCTCTGAACCCGGTGCAGGGAGCAGAGCCGCCCAGAGAGTGAGTAATTAGAGTAAAAATGACCAAGTAGCTGCTCACTCCTTGAGCCTAGGTGGGAGAGCCTGGGCCAGTCCTCTGTTTATTCATTACTCAGGTGAAATGGGAAATCCAGGCAGGGAAGGAGCAAGATAGGATGTTGTAGGAGGATATAGGATAGTTGTAAAAACAGGCACGCAGAGTGCTGATATGTTCCAGAAAGAACGTGGGGTGGCTGGCAAAGCCCAGGTGATATTCCACGTTTTACTTCCCATGTCACCCTAGAAAGTATAAGGTTGATAGAGTTCTTTCTTTCGATCAGGGGTCTGCAAACTATATTTAGCCTCTGGCCAAAGCCAGCCCACCACATGTATTTGTAAATAGAGTTGTACTGGAACAAATGCTTCCTGCTGTGTGTATTGTCCATGGCTGCTTTGAGCTGCAGTGGCAGAGTGAGCAGAGGTGACACAGTATGTCTACAAAGCCTCAAATATTTACAATCTATTTATAGAAAGTTTGCTACCCCTGCTTGAGGCTCCTCTGGACAACATGGTATATTGTCCAGAGTATATTGTCCATCAACAACAGTGGTATTATCAGGCAGTTGTTCAAAGATAGGATTAATATATTTGGAAAACAGTGAAATCTGACTCTGATGTTCTAATAAATATTCAATAAATGTTGCAACACTTTCTCTGCAGTGAGACCAATTTAGAAATTGGATCACTCTATTAAGAGAAACTTTAGGATTCACAAGTCATAGGTCCAAGTCTTGGGCTTTGCATTGAATTGAACTCTAGAAAGCAAGGGTGAAGTGAGATGATCCACAGTTCTGACAAGTGACAGTTCTGAGGAGGCCCAGGAAAGTCCAACAGCAACGGAAGAATAGAAGCGGCTGTTTTCTCCCCTGTATCATGGCCAGGACACACCCTCTTTCCAACACATATCTCAACGTGTATTACCTGGCTGTTTTTTTTTTTTTTTTTTTTTAATATTCTTGCTTGGATGTTTTTGTGGGATGGGGTGGAGGAGTGATGTGAAGGGTTGGAATTGAAGTAACATATATACTGTGCACTAGGTAAGTCAGATAGGTACCCGGATTCTCTGTAACAATGGCCGCATACAGGACATGCCCATCATTTGCAAATTTAGGTTGCAATTGTAGCAGATTTTAGCTTTACACTGTGAAGCTTTCTTTCATCATTGCAGCTGAAAGGGATCTGTTCCTTTTCAGGCAAGAATGATAAATATGATGCTATATACTGAAAAGTCTCCCTACCGGTACCCATGGCAGACATTTGTAATTGAGCCCAGCACTCTTTCCTGCTGAACCCCACACAGTCTCCAGAATTCTTCTCACTGTAGAAAGGACTGCCAATCAATCTGAGTGACATGCCAGATGAAGCCTGTTTGCCACAGTCTTAGGGTACTGATTGCCAGCACCATGTTTGTCATTGGCGTGGCCTCCCATTGCAGTTATTTATGTGTCCATTTTAATTGTGTATGCCTTAAATACAGAATCTGTCATTGTTGTTATTTCTGGCTCTCTCTTTTTTTAAAGATTATTTTAGAGAGAAGATAGAGCAAGCAGGGGGAGGGGGAGGGAGAGAGAGAATCCCAAGCAGACTCCTTGCTGAGCGCAGAGCCTGATGCGGGGCTTGATCTCACAATCCTGAGATCATGACCTTGAGTGGGAACCAAGAGTTGGAAGCTTAACCAACTGAGCCACCCAGGTGCCCCTCTCTTTCTGTTTTAATGTAAGGTCCTCTAGGCCAGTACCAGGATCTCACATACTAGTGCCAGGCATAATGCCTCGCACATGGTAGACATTCAGCAGTGATTTGATCAATGTTGATCAGTCGCATTTAGGGAGGCCTCATGAGCTCCCTGTAATGATGGCTTCATGTTGGAGTGATGGCCAAAGCAAGGACCAGATTGGTCCCACTTCTAAGCCCCAGTGAGAGTTTGCAGGAGACCTGATAATTTGGAGGACAGGAGAACAGGTTTGACTTCAAGGGCTAAAGGAAGAGACCTCAATTTACTGTACGACTATTATATGCCTACTGTGTGCCTGAGACTGAGCTGACAGCTGAAGATACCAAGATGAATGTGACCCAGGTTCAGCCCTCCCTGAGCTGACACTGTGGAGGGTGGGTATGTGAGGGGAGAAGAAATTGTATAAAAATTACTGCTTTAAGGGCAGCCCAGGTGGCTCAGTGGTTTAGCGCCGCCTTTAGCCCAGGGTCTGATCCTGAAGACCCGGGATGGAGTCCCACGTCAGGTTCCCTGCATGGAGCCTGCTTCTCCCTCTGCCTGTGTCTCTGCCTCTCTCTCTCTCTCTCTCTCTCTCTCTCTCTCATGAATAAATAAATAAAATCTTTAAAAACTAATAAAAATAAAAATAACTGCTTATAGAAGGTTGGAGAAAACAAAAGCTAATTGAAAGATAAGAAATGGGTCACAGGAGGGTCCAGGAAGGGGTTCTGGGGCCTCACCTAGCTCTGCTTGCTCCATTCAGTTTCAGAAGAATCGGCGAGACCAGGACGCCACCAAACACAAGCTCATGGAGATCGCCAATTACGTTGATAAGGTGAGACCAGGTGTGTACTTTGTGGGAAAGGTGCCAGCACCTTAGAGGGGCCACAGGACAGGAGATCACATGGTACCTCAGCTGCCTCATGGATTGCTTACCCCCCACAGTTTCTGAGAGGCAATAGCAGTGGCATAGAGGCTTAGGGTAGTCATGACAAAGCCCTCAACTATGTGACCTTAGCCAGGTAAGTTGTTTTCTTTGGGTTGCAGTTTTGTTTTGTTATGCTTTTAATTTACAAAGCAGAGGGGCTGGCTTAAATCAATGGCTTCAATGGTTTTGTTTTCCTGGTGGAACCCTTCTTTTAAATGAAATCTTATGCCAGTGTCTAATATAAAAGTCAGGTAATGACAAACTCTCTAAACTAAAGCAGGGGTGAGGATCCAGAGTGCTATCCTCTTGCTCCTTCTCCTCACCCTTGCCAATGGCTTCCAGGGAACCTAGGACATGGAAGAGCCCAGTTTAAGAATGCTTTAAGGTTCTCTAAGCTTCCTTCCAGGTAAAAAGCTCAACACTTTTTAGAAAGCGTACACTGTGAAGGTTTCTTTCATCATTGCAGCTGAAAGGGATCTATTCCTTTTCAGGCAAGAATGAGAAATATGAGGCTACATACTGAAAAGTCTCCTTACCGGTACCCATGGCAGACATTTGTAATTGAGCCCAGCACCCTTTCCTGCTGAACCCCACACAGTCTCAGAATTCTTCTCACTGTAGAAAGCACTGCCAGTCAATCTGAGTGACATGCCACTGAAGATGGTATCTTCTGCTCATGTGACCACATTTTCTGACTTAGGGGAAGATTGGGGTAGGTCAGCATGGGAAAGATACAGAGCCTTAAAAGTTGAATGGGTTGTTTTGGGCCAATCTATATAGTCTCCATCTGTAAAATGGTTCTAAAATTAGTTATCTCTTAGACTGTGTGAATAGCTAACTTTCCCAGATCAGGACCTTTTAATCATGCCATTAGGAAATACCCAAATTGTTGAATTTTACTAGAACAGGCTGGTCTAGGACTTGGAAATACTTTGCTTATATGAAAAAGGGTATTTTTTATACTACAAAATGCAGTAGAATAGATAACCTTAAATTACAGTACTCTCTTGATAGGCCAGTAGTAAATGGTTTTTAAAAGTTAGATTTTAATGTTTGGGGTCACGGGTCTCTTTGAGAATCTGAAAACAGGGATGCCTGGGTGGCTCAGCGGTTGGGCGTCTGCCTTCAGCTCAGGGCGTGATCCAGGGATCGGGGATTGAGTCCCACATCGGGCTCCTTGTGGGACGCCTGCTTCTCCTGTGCCTGTGTCTCTGCCTCTCTCTCTGTGCCTCTCATGAATAAATAAATAAAATCTTAAAGAGAGAGAGAGAGAATCTGAAAACATTGTACAATTTCAGGGCACTCAGAGCACTTTTGATGCTTAACTCCAGGCCTATTAGGTATTCATGGTTCCCAGATCTAAAGGGGAAATTATTTTTTTTCAAAACAGAAGATAAAGAAGAGAATTTAAATTTTTTTTTGCTGGATTTACCAGCAAACTTGGTAGTGTTCCGAAGTCATCAGATGGGAGAGTTAATGGTCTGTGTTTTTGTTTTGCCTTAGATGGCTCTGGAAACACTGGTCAGTGTTCAGTGGCAGGTGAAAGTCAAACATCAGCATTTCCTGGAAGGAAGGCCTCCAGGGACACAGCTCAGTTGTCTTTCTAGCTCTTAGTTCATTCAACAATAACATTTAAATGATCCTACATCCCAAACACTCAACATCTGGGAAAACAGAAAAAGCTTGTTTCCTGGGGGGTATGTATACAGGAGGCAGACCCCGTTCTCACCATGTGACATCTATTGTTCTGGAGACCCAGCAGGTGGCAGACTTGGCTGGGCCTCCCCATTGTGAACTCTCCAGCTGGTCTGGGTGGTAGAACCAAGAGTGCCTATGAAAAATGGAAGCGAGAAGATACCATGGCCTGGCCCGTATTTGAAGCCCCTAGCCTTGCCTGGCTGGTCCCTTCTGGAGAGTAGTCTGAGTTTTCTCCTGAGCAGCTGATTTTAGTCACCCTGGCTAGGGTGAAAGAAGGCAAACCCAACTTCTCTGAGGCTTGCTGATCCAGCAACTTGTAAAACTGGAAGGAGTGGCACTAATTTGCTGAATCATGAACCCAATCCAAAATGTTTTTCCTTAACTGTGAAAAAGCCAAGTTTTACGTCCTTAAAAGCTCCCTCAGGCAGCAAGTTCAAACCCTTTATTCTCTGTAATGATTGACCTGGCACAAAATGGGAAAATGACTTTCCTTTGAAATCAACTGCTACTTCACTGAATCTGGAGCCCATCTTACACCACAACTTCTGGGGGGCAAGATGAGTCTCTGGATGTGTAATAGGCCAGCACTGAAGCAGTGAGGGTCTTGAGTGGCTCTGGGGTCTGATCTGATAATCTGGGCCTTAATCCTGGCTCCACCATCCTCCTGCTAAGACTTTGGGCAAGTTACTGAACTTTTCTAAGCTTCCGTGCTTGGAACATAGAATGTGCTTGATAAACATTGATGTTACGATTGTTGTTTTTAGCAGCTGCAGTACCTGCCAGTTTTGGATTTAAGATGGTATCTTCTGCTCATGTGACCTAGATTTGCGTGCAATTTTTTTTTTTTTTTTTCAGAGTAACTGCCTCAGTAATCTCTAGGGTAGGCCAAAGAATCCTTTGAACCTATGCCTTCCGTGGTACTTAGCTTTTTCTTTCTTTTAAAGGTTGTATTTATTTATTTATTTATTTATTTATTTATTTATTTATTTATTTATTTATTTATTTATGAGAGACAGAGAGAGGCAGAGGCACAGGCAGAGGGAGAAGAAATTTTTTTTTTATCGTATTTGATAGCAGCTTTTTTTTATTGGTTACAAAACCTAAGCCCATATACAAAATTAGGAACACATTTAGATGCCTCTTTTGAAAGAACGTTTTAGTCTTTTTTAACTGAGTTTAAAAAAAATAAAAACAATGCAATTTTTCAACACTGTTCTGAAAACTTAAAAGTGCAGCAATATACTTAGTTTCCTTTGTCTACGAAATGGCGCAATTCCAATTCCAAACTGATAAGGTCACAACAAATTGAATCAAGCAAATGCACACATATGTCTGCACTACTTGATGCTAATGTTCACTTATGTTGTTAGTTCACACTTAAAACACAAGAGGAAATAGGAATCGGCACAGTAGAGGCCCAATTTAATCTCAATGTGTGCAAAATTTAAAAGGTAACTGTAAGGAGTATGGAGAGTCCAGAAGAAACTAACCTGGAAGGGGTACAATTCACAATATCAAGAAGATTTGGACTTTAAGGGTTTCACCGAAGTTTGTGACCTTAATTAGCTTTGACTTTGTTATTCCTACTTTTAGTGAACACCACACAGTTTCAAAAATTTCGACTACAGTGTCTGAACAGGATGCAGTTACCATATGAAGCTTTAACTCAAAATTTGGATAAAGAAAAAAAGGCACAATGAACTTCAACTCAATTTTATGTGCACAAGAGTTGAAAAATCTGAGCCACCTTAAAGAGAAATTGATTCTAAAATTTACAAAACCTATAAATAATCAGAGGCCAAACCACTATATTAAAACAGATTCTCTAGCAAGTAAAAATCTTGCAGTTTAAACATACGCTTGTATCCATTTCAGATACAAGACAAAACTCACTCTTTAAAGTGGCTCCACCTTGGCAGATACATATATTTGTAATGGGACTCATCCCAGGATCCTGAGAACACACCCTGAGCTGAAGACAGATGCTCAACCACTGAGCCACCCAGGTGCCCCCAGTAGTACTTTGCTTTAAAGAAAACGCTCTTCCTGTTTATATGTGCACGAGGTGAAACATACCACATCACAAACACCAGGTGTAGCTCTACTCTGAAGGAACCTGGGAGTCAGGTCTCATTTATAGAATTTCAGGATCTCTGGTTTGGACAGAACTCTAAACGGTATCTGGGACCTTCGCAGTCTCATGCTGGCCACCTGTTTGTGGCCTTTGTGACAAAGCCCAAACAGCTCCAGTGACAGGAAAGGAAACTTTCAAGAATAAGTGTATCTAGCTACTTGTATATTATGTACACCCATTTACTCCAAAATGAGTGGGAGACCTCACACAAAAATGCATCTCTGTACAATTTGGTATCTCCATACAGCGAAATACCATTTAGCAATACAAATAATGACAGACATAGACCATGAGATGGATGAATCTCAAAAATATGCTAAGTGAAGGAAGCCAGAAACAAAGACTACATATTCTGTAATTCTGGTAATTCTGGTTATAGGAACCGCCTAAACCTCCATCTCAGGCTTCTTTCCTCTAAGCTTAATGACCCATCTCTGGCACCAGAACGTTGTGTATCTTTCTCAGCATCTCATTGATTCCTTCTGAAAAACGTGAACAGCAGCCCCTGTTGCCTCCATGCCCTTCGAGGAATGTACAGGAGAGAAATCCGGCCCCTGTTCCAAGTGCTGAGGCTAGGGAGGGGCATATAAATCTCCTGGTGTTGACAGATGATGCTGTGGCATTCGTGTGTGCTTTTTCAGTTTTACCGATCCTTGAACATCCGGATTGCCCTCGTGGGCTTGGAAGTATGGACTCACGGGAATATGTGTGAAGTTTCCGAGAACCCCTACTCTACTCTATGGTCATTTCTCAGTTGGAGGCGCAAGCTGCTCACCCAGAAGAACCATGACAACGCACAGTTAATCACGTAAGTGGCCTCTTTCCATGTGCGTTTCCTCGGGCCTGGCTGCACAGCCCCTGCCTGCAGTGCGGGTGCTGTGCTGTCCGCCGCCCTCCCCCAGTGCTGAGAGTGGGTGGTACTAGCCATCCTGCCTCTCTGGTCTAAATAATCACTTACTTCTCAGATGTGTGCTCTGCCCCCAGTACACCCAGGAAAATATCAAAACCCTAAGAGTCTTAACAACCCCAAGAAGTGTTTATGATCTAGGTGAGAAAATTAGACTTAGGCCATGTTCAGGTGAACCTCTGAAACAGTTGGATGTATATCGGGAAGTGGCTGACTGTTGGGGGCTGCCTTCAAACAGACTTTCTAGGGGGCTCATTTGGGTCTTCCTGGTGCTTTATTTTAGTAGGCGTGGTAATTTCCCAAAGCAGTAGCAGAAGAGAGGCTTCCTTAGGTTGCCCTTCACGTTGTTCCTGGGGGCTCAGGGCTGAGACCCTGAACCAGTTCCAGTGGCAGATAGCGTAGGAACCGTGCGTTTGGTGGGAGGGAGACATTGGGGGGTGGAGGGTGTTGTGCTGGAATTTCTTCAGTCCTGGAGAGAAATGAACAGATAGTGTTGGGAATCATGGTGGCACATGAGGCCCCCCAGGGGAGGGGTGTACATTTGATGTTTTTAGTGTTGACTTCCAATGGTATTCTGAGACAGTTGTAGCAAAAGGCACAGACATAGCAAGGCTATTTTCCTTTTGCTCCCTAAAAATATCTCTCTGAATCAATAATCATTTGTTCACTCTTAAAAAGAAATGGGGAAATAAATGTACCCAAACTCTGGCTGTGGTTATTTCACAATGGAACCTTCACCTAGGAAGTTTTTGGGTTTTGCTTGAATTTGCAAAGCTTGGTTGGTGTCCTGCTTTGGGCAAGACCTTGAATCCAGGTGTCCAGTAGGACTTCCTCAGGGCCATGTCTAAGTTTATAAGATAACCTGTGGGGCTTCATAGAGATTTGCATATGTTTTATGTGTTCTTTTGCAGATTTTTTTCTCTAAAGAACAATCTGCCTTCAATTCAGCAAACATTTATTGAGTGCCCTCTGTGTGTCAGATTCTATGCTAAGTTCTGGTGACACCCAAATAAATAAGGTCATCTTGGCTCTCAAACATCTCATGGTCTAGATGAGAAGATAAACATGGAGATACGAAAGCACCACATAATGAATTTCCATGTGGAGCCTTTAAATAAATTCCATGTTTGTGGCATGCCTGAGAATACTGGTGTTTTATTCATTCCCTCTCCCCTGTCCTGGATGGATACAGCTGAGAGAGGGATGCATTGTACTGGAGGCATGTAGCTGGCTGTTGGCAGATTTGCCTCACAATTGCAAAACAGAGGCAGAAACAGCTCATCTTTGCACCCAGCTGCACTTTGTGAGGCTCTTGATGGGACACATCTGTTTCCTTGGCCCCAGGGTGATGAGGAAATGAAGCATCAGCCCCCACAGCTGCTGCCCAATCCCCCCACCGCATACCCATACACATACCATAGAGCCAGGGATATGGCAATGGGACCCTGGCAGCTGACAGAAGTGCTCATGAGTCATATTAGCATCAGGACCTGTGCCACTCTTTCCTCAGCTCCTCCCCTTGACCTTTTCCTCTGCAGCAGGAATGGGATGCAGCTTTGTGAGCCCTGCCCATTTCCTTCCAGGGAACGGGGCTCTGGGCATATTGTGGGAAAAAGTGACCTTTTGCTCCCTCCATTTCTCTGAAGCAGTGAGAGAGTAGGTGAGAGGTGTGGTGACCTGGAAGTTGTCCAACTGGCCTAGAATACCGGGGTTTCTCTCCTTGGGAATGATCTGGCAATGTCAGCAGGGCCAAGGAACGCCATGAGGGCTGTCCACTCCTGAGTGACCTTCTCTTGTTCCTTCCTGCAGGGGCATGTCTTTCCATGGCACCACCATCGGGCTGGCCCCCCTCATGGCCATGTGCTCCGTGTACCAGTCTGGAGGAGTCAACATGGTGAGTCTCAGCCAATATGTTGATGCTGCAGAAGGCAGAAAACTGCCTCATGGGACAGGAGGAAAAAATGTGGAAAAAAATGTTTATATTTATTATTGTGGGGGAGAAAAAAAAGCTTGACATCAAGGAGGGCAGTTGTTTAAAATGAAGTCATTAAGTTCTAAGAGATGGAGGTACCCAGGGGTGAATTTTCATTTCTTTATAGTTCATCCCCAATTTTCAAGCTCAGGAGAACCCTGGAAGTGATTACATTACATCTAGTGATGTCAGCTAGGTCTCTTGTGTTCCAAACCAGGGGCTGGAGAACATACAGTAGATAATAGAGATAAAAATTATTTTTTAATCCTCAGTTTTGTGTTTTTATGCATGTTATTATGAAACAATTGCTTGTCTCAAAGTCATGGTTAGGAAATTACTGCCTTCTTTTGAAATTCTCTCTGGCTTGGTGGGACTGTTTTGACTATCCATTTCTAACCTGTGAAGTAGATGGAGGCCTGCTCTCCATCTGTTTGTCCACCCCTTTATCTACCCTATATTCATCCACAGATGTAGCATGACAGTTAAAGCACAGGCTTTCATCACCGAACCTGATGTGCTGTTCATGGAATCAGTGGACAGCTGTGAGGCCTGGCTAAGAAAAGACAGAAACAGGGAGTATGGAGAGCTGCCCTCTTGACTCTAACTCTCTCCTTGGGCAGGACCACTCTGAGAATGCCATTGGTGTGGCTGCCACCATGGCCCATGAGATGGGCCACAACTTCGGCATGAGCCACGATTCTGCAGAATGCTGCTCAGCCAGCGCAGCTGATGGCGGGTGCATCATGGCAGCTGCCACTGGGTGAGTCAAGCGCCATGACAAGGAGAGCAGAACATTTGAGGACAGTATAACCCAAGTGTTCCTCCCAGTTGGCCCTAGGAGCCTCTGTTATACCTCTTGCAGGGGCCATGGAGGGAAATGCAGTTTACAACAAAGAAATTGAAAGAGAACTAAGAAAGCAAATGTGTGCAAGGAACATTAGGTTTGTAGCAGGTACTTTGGTGCTGGTGGAACCCTAGATATACTTGATTTCTGTCATAGAGTTCTCAGCTATAAAATTGGCCTGACCGCATGTTTCTTTTTCATTTCTTGAATTTTTGAAGAGGACCTATGTTGAATAGCCCCAACCCTTCAATCTCTCCGTCCCAAGGAAATTTGGTCAGTGCTGATTCAAGATTCTGATGTAGCCTACCCAACAAGGAAAAGGGAGGGGAGCATCCATGCCTGCATAGTGACCCCTCCAGGAATTTACAGGTTGCATTTACCATGAGGATAAGAACAAGCCAGCTACATCTCCCTGTATTTGTGAGGATTTTTTTTTAACCAGAGCCTTTGAAAGAGAAACAGCCACAACTCTTAATATTTAGTATCTGGACTCATACAGCAGAGAACATTGGGTTCTCCCAAGACCTGAGTTGCTCTTTTGAAGGCATCATGGTGGGAGTTTGTGTTCCCTTTACCCCAGACCATTAGAGCCTACTTATGGTTCTTAGGGAATGGTATTTCAGTGTCTTTAAGAGGAAATGCACTTTTCTTGGAGTTCCATCATCCGGTGTTTTCCATTGCTTCTTGGCTGTGACATACAAAGGATGATGTTGACGTGCAGGATGCAGCTCCATGGGTCATGTTCAAATCCCTAAGAGCTTACCATGAAGTCCATCCCTTTCTCTCTCAATCTAAAAAGCATATTTATAGTCCTGTGGTTGAGAGTTATATTAATTACTACACAATTTTGTTTTTAAACTAGAGGCAAATATAAACTACTAAAGTAGTTTAAAAATTGTTGGCCACAAATTCCTGGTGACAGAGCTGACAACTGAAGGGAAACCTCCAGTGTATAACTTTTAGTTGGTTTAGAACAGGATAACTCTTCCTTTATAGACCCAAATTGTGGTACTGACCTGCTGCTAGAGAATATATGACTTCTGATTCTTTTTTTCCAATAGCAGGACCCAGGACCTTTCATAATCTGGTGATGAAACTATGCATTTGTGAATTGCTGGTTGAGTTTGGAGTGCTGCCTGCATCCTTAGAATAGAGGTCATAAGATCACTGGCCCAATGAAAAAAATTAAACCCATGATCTTGGCTTTTTTTGGCTTGGTCTTCAGTTCCAAGAAAATCTCCATCTGATAAAAGCTTCAGGAAAAGTTTGGGTTGGCTAGTATTTTATTCAGCTCTAAGACTCAGGAAACCTATTGTAACATATTCATAACCCTTTATTTATTGCAACCTCTTCCTACAAAGGGAAGAAACTGCTGCTTCTGATTCTCAGACACCTCCTTGCACAGTGAGGGGAAAAAAGAACATTATGGGGTGGTTAGAAAGAATTGTAAGAGAATGTATCAGCGATGTTCTAAGAGGACAGAATGTGTGTGCGTGAGACGGTGGGGGTCTGAGTCTAGGTGGAATCAGCATCATAGGCAGCAGGATTAAGACTATTCTGGCTGCTTGCTGCTCAGATTCCCAATCAACTCCAGCCTTATTCTCTGCCAGGCATCCCTTTCCAAGAGTGTTCAATGGATGCAACAGGAAGGAGCTGGACAGGTATCTGCAGTCAGGCGGTGGGATGTGTCTCTCCAACATGCCAGACACCAGGACGCTGTATGGAGGCCGGAGGTGTGGAAACGGTTACCTGGAAGATGGGGAAGAATGTGACTGTGGGGAGGAAGAGGTAAGGTGGCATGGTAGTGCTAGCAGGAAGGGAAGATTGTGCACTGGTTTCAAATCTTAAAGTCAAAGAGAATGCAACCGAACACTTCTGAGTCTTAGGCATTTCCCACATTCACTTGGCTATTAAAGACCCCGTCACCAAACAGATGTGGACCATTTTTGCAGACCCTCTCAGTTTTAGGTTGGCACTGTTGGTGTCCAGGTCAGGGTGGGATTCTCCTTGTGAGTGTCTGGTCTAACCAAAGCCTATAATCTCCTCCCCAGGGCAGTTACAGATGGCCTTCCTTGTCCTCCAGCTCCACTGATTTTTTTTTCAATGCCACACAGCTGGATATATGAACTTGAACCTGGGCCCTAAGGATGCTTAAAATAATAAGCTTATGCTACTTGGCCTAGAGAAGAGATGATTGAAAGAGGATGTAGGAAATACTGTTAGGTCTGGAAAGGGCTGCTGCAGGAAGAAGGAACAGAACTGTTTGTGTGCAAGCTGTTTCCTCCTTCTCTTCAGAATGAGTGGTGGGCATGCAGCATGGTGCTGTCATTTTTGACAGATGTGTGTTATTTTTTGCAAAAAAGCGGAACTGGATAGTTTCATGTCTATTTTCTGGAGGATAAGATATGCACGTTAACATATGCAAAACAGTAAATTGTGGAAGGGGAGGCTGAGGGTGTGTGTAAGACTATTTGATTTTATAACCTTCCCTATGGTTTGATTTTTGTTTTTTAGTTTTGCATGGTTTTAGAGAGAGAGAGAGAGAGAGCAGAGGTGGAGCTTGGTGAGAGGGAGAGAGAGTATCTTAAGCAGACTCCACACTCAGTGCACAGCCTGACTCAGGGCTCAATCTCACGACACTGAGATCATGACCTGAACCAAAGTCAAAGTCAGATGCTCAACTGACTGAGCAACCAAGCACCCCTGATTTTTGTCTTTAATGTCAGCACATAACTTTCATAATAAAATAAAAACTAGTTAGAGGCTCTGCCATCCCCACCACCATGAGTTCAGAGAGATCAGTCCAGACCCATCAGAAAGGAGGGAGTTGTCCGTCTTACCATGGAGAGTCTAGTGGAGTTGAGGAGCAATCCACAAGTGGGCTCAGCCAGTTGGCTTATGTTCAGCACATATTTACTGAGTGTGGGGCACTATGTTGGGTGCTAGGGATAGGATGGATAGCAAAAATAGACATGGTTCCTGTCCTTGTGGAGCATATCATCTACTGGGGGAAACACATTGACCAAATAATTACAAAAGTATATGAGTATGATCTGTGGTAAAGGTTTAGGAAGGCCAGTGATATTGTGCTGTGAGCATTTGCAGTATGAGAAGAGCTGCTCTACTCAGGTGGGAGTGTGACTTCTGATCCCATATCCAAAGGCTAAGTTAGGAGTTACTGAGGAGCACAAGAAGAGAAAGCACATTTCAGCGAGAGGAGGAACTATGCCCTGAAGTGGGAAGGAACACGGTCTGCCTGGAGCCTGGGATAGTGGGAGACTAATGGACGGAAAGTATCCTTTTCCTTCTCTTACGGGAAACAAGTGGATGGGCATCATAGTCAGGCATGTAATGTGTCCCTCCAACACGCTAGACCTGGACAGTTAGGGTTATGATATGGTTCATTAGCATGGGACAGTTCCCAAGCAGACATGGCTTGAATTCAGGTGCAGCACTTGCTGGGTGTGTACCTTGACCAGCATAGGACTTATTTGAGCTCCATTTCCCCATCTGTGAAATGGGAATAATCCTGCCTCACAAGGCTGTGATGGACCTATGCATGGAGCCTGCCTGGCGCATTGTCAAGAAATGGTTTGGGATAGATAGGCCTATGAATATAGTAGGGGTGTGATAAGGACACTTGGGGGTCATTGGGGTGTCTCATCATCTTTTAGAGATTTTGTTTATTTGAGAGAAAATGAGCAAGAAAGGGAGAGAAAGAAAGCAAGAACACGAGTGGGGGGAACAACAAAGGGACAGAAGCAGACTCCTCACCGAGCAGGGAGTTTGATGCAGGGCTTGGTCCCAGGACCCTGGGATCATGACCTGAGCCGAAGGCAGAAGTTTAACTGACTGGATCTCCAGGTGCCCCTCATCATCTTTTAAATTTCATGCTGTACATCAGCAAATCAGGACCCATAAGGCAAGAAGGAAGAGAGGAGAGCATGGAACCCCTAAAGACCTTCTGTTTCAGAAAGGTCCAAGCCAGTGAAGAGTGAGGAAGAGCAACCGATGGGGAGGGCAGTCTAAGGAACTGTGTTCAGTTGGGAGGCTCACCCAACTGTCTTGGGTGGCTCAGTCAGTTGAGCATCTACCTTCAGCTAGTTAGTATGATCTGTGGTAAAGGTTTAGGAAGGCCATGGCTCAGGCCATGATCTCAGGGCCCTGGGATCGAGTCCTGCATCGGACTCCCTGCTGGACGGGGAGCCTGCTTCTCCCTTTCCCTCTGCCTGCTGCTCTGCCTGCTTGTGTGCTCTCCTTCTCTGTCAAATAAATAAATAAAATCTTTAAAACAAAAAACTGTGTTCAGACCTTATTGCAGCATAGCTTTTGCTTTTGATGGCCTTTTCTTATGGGATAAGAGGCCTGGGGCTGTGAGGGCAAGAAGGGCAGCAGTAGAAGACAGGGTCTCTGGACATTCTATTGGGAATGAGAAAAATAAATCCCAGAATTCCTATATAGTATAATATTATGCTAAAAATCGTGTTTTGGAAGAACACAGGACTGCAGGGGCAAATGTACATATTATATTACATTAAAAAGCAGTATGGATACTATCATTTTGTAAACTAAATATGTATCTATATGTGAAGAGGACAATGCCTGGTAAATATTCACAATCAAAATGTAGTTGTGTCTGTGTTGTGATGTTGCTGGCGATTGTGCATTTATGTATTTTTGGTGATAAATATACATTACCTTCATTATAAACCTATAAAATGAAATTTTTGGTAAAAATTTTCTAGGGAGCCTGGGCCCCAAGGGCATGGGGGGCAGGGCTGGGGAAATGTGGGATGTGGATGAAGGGCTTCACTCCACCCCAACTCCTGTCTCCCTGCTCTGCTGCCCCAGAGGCTCATGGACATTCCCTCTGCTTCTGCAGGAATGTAATAACCCGTGCTGCAATGCCTCCAACTGCACCCTGAGAGAAGGGGCGGAATGTGCCCATGGAGCCTGCTGTCACCAGTGTAAGGTAAGAGGCCCTTTGCCTACCCCGCCCCGCAGAGCTCCAGCGTTCTGACCTGACAGCCCAGTGTTCTGCTGGGGGCTGATGGTCAGGATTCAGCCTCCATCCCAGGGAAGGGATGGCATCAAAGTTTCAGAAACATGGATCTGGGCTGGCCCCTGGGATGAAGTTTACTATTTTCTATACCATGCCTCCTGGCTTCAAATCATCCCAGAGGGCTGTGCATACTGGAAGATGGAAGACTTAAAAAAAAAAAAAAAAAAAGGTATCCAGAGAGAGTAGGCTTGATTTTATTTGGAGATCATAATAATCATCATAAAAATTTTGGTTAATATTAATGGACTTAGTAGATGGCAGGCACTATGCAGGGAATTTTATATATATTGTCTCATTCAAGCCTCACAAAAGTCCCATGAAATGTATATTAATATCCTCAATTTAAGATGAGTAAACTGCAGTTCAGAGGGGATAAGTGGCTTATCCCAGGTCACACAGCAAGAGGGGGCTGAACCACATTTTTCTACCCCTGGAGCCTACACTCCTGATGTGGAAAATACTGCTACTAATCTTACTATATCTTTATAGTCTCTTATCTATAATTCTGAAATTCAGAAAATTCTAAGAACTGGGAAAAAAGTTTCTTAACTCTTCTGGTAGCAAATTTTACCTGAATTGACATAATTATGGTCTTTAAAACACACACACACTTAAAGTGAATATTTCTATTTTGTTGTAGAAAAATTAATGTGTTTGTTAATAAAGTATAATCCCAGGTGTTGCTGGGGGGGTCATATAATAAATATACCTATATAACATATGAATGTATATACCCACCTGTGTGTATGTATACATGTGTGACGTCTGCTTTCTGAAACCTGAAAAGTTGGAGCCCATTGGCCCCAAAGTTTTGGATGAGAATTGTGGACCTGTGCTTCCACCTAGCACTTGCTGAGTGAGTGCTCTTTACGAGCTAGGTAACTGTTGAAGTGCTCTATTTGAATACAGTCCTTGTAACAATCCCTTGAGAAAGTTATTATCCCATTTATTCCGTGCCATCCCAGAGAGATTCAATAGCTGCCCCAGGCTCCACTGCTGGTTAAGAAGCTAGGATCTGAACCCAGGCACACTGGCTCCAGGTGTGTCCTCTCTACCTCTATCCTCCTTCGTGATAGAGATGTGTCCTGAGTCTTCCTCCTCCACACAGGGCCACCGGCAACAAGAGGCTCTATCTATCATCTATCTAAAAATTTTTTTATTTATTCATGAGAGATGCAGAGAGAGAGACAGATACATAGGCAGAGGGAGAAGCAGGCTCCCTGTAGGGAGCCTGATGCAGGACTCAATCCCAGGACCCTGGGAACATGACCTGAGCCAAAGGCAGATGCTCAACCACTGAGCCACCCAAGCGCCCCTACTCCATGCTTTTAGCAAGCTGCTCAGCATGGCCTGTTCTCTGCCTTCTCTCCTAGGAAAGCCCTGCGGGTGGTGTGGGGTCACCTGGGAGGAGGGAAGAGGAGGGCACTGTTCTCAGATGTAGCTTTTCTTATGGGGAAACTCACCATTTGATTTGACTCTAGGGTTGACTTGGCATCTCCTCATGGAGTTGTGTTGGTTGGTTGGAGGAGGGAGTCCTTTGAGGCTTGGACCATGGCCTGAGAATAAGCATGGACAATGTCCACTCAGTTCAAGTCTCAGAAAGGATTTTCTGGAGAGAAGTGTGTGCAGAAACATGAAGCTTGGAGTCTGAGACCTTCATTTCAAGCCCTGGTAGTGCAATTTGGGGCAGCATAGTAACCATCTTAGTGTAGGTTCCTTATTTGTAAAATGGGGTGGTCAGTAACACTGACCACTCAGTGAGACTGGAAGATTCAAATGGCAAACTTAGTCTTTATCATTGCCATGGCTGTGCTATTGATCAGGTTATTTGGTTATTTTATCTCCAGAAAGAGGCAAATAACAGCTTCTGCCTCATGGATATTGTGAAGCTCACATGGGATCAATATGTGTAACTTAGTCCAGTGCTTGGCTCAGTAACGGGAGTATATTATTGCTGAAATGCTTTGTAAATTCAGAGGTGATGTGTGAATACTAGTTTACACACATTTGTGTGTATATATTAGGGGGCCTGGCTCTTCCACCACTTACTGACCACCAGACTTTTGGGACCTTGCTTAACCTCCTCTGCCTCAGGTCTCATCATCTGTAAAACAGGGATAATTATATTACCTAGGACTCTCATGAAAAGTGAATGAGGTAATATTGGTACCAGGCACTAAAGTGGGGGCTTCACAAAAGTGGCCATGATTACTAAAACACTTAGTAAACTGTAAATTGTTGCGTAAATTGTTGCATAAATATTATTCTTACTTACTTCTTCAAACTGCTGAGAAGAGGAAATGAGTTAACATTTGTGAAAAAACACCTTGAAAACCTCTAAGTCATTATTCATATTAGAAGGCTGATGATGGTTTAAGTTAATGAGGTCATGCCAAAGACAGTCTCTGGAACAATGGAAATGGGAAAACTCTCACGAGAGTGATGCTCACAAGTTCTTTGCTGGAAGAATTGAGGGCATTTGAGACATTGACTGTTTTTCCCGTCTGGTTCATTCAGCTGCTGGCCCCTGGGACCCTGTGCCGTGAGCAGGCACGGCAGTGTGACCTCCCAGAATTCTGCACGGGCAAGTCTCCCCATTGCCCCACCAACTTCTACCAGATGGACGGCACCCCCTGTGAGGGTGGCCAGGCCTACTGCTACAATGGCATGTGCCTCACCTACCAGGAACAGTGCCAGCAGCTCTGGGGTCCTGGTAAGGCACCTCCTACAGAATGGCCCTCCTCCCACCCCACTACTTCCAAGCCAGCCCTCCACTCCGTCAGGCCCCCGACGTAGCTTAGATCCTTGACTTCAACATGGCCTCTCTAGATACTCCCTGTCTCCCTCCCCTTGACTCAGAGTAGACTTTCAGAGAGAGAGAGAGACAGTGAACAGTGTCCTTCCCAAGGTCCTTGATGTTTTAAATTCCCAGAGTGGGTGAATAGAGAATAATCATCCAGCAGAAAGATGGGCAGAGCATAGGAACAGAAAATGAAATTCAGATGGCCCTAGGCTGTAAGAAAATATTTAACCTCATTCATATTAAGTGGAAGCAAGTGATAACTATTATGAGATAGGATTTCTCATATGTCAGACTGGCAAAGACCGAAAAGTTAATATAATAATACCATAACTATGATGGTAAGAGTGGTGATAATGTAGCGTGGAGAATGTGGGGAAACACAGAGTACAGCCTTTCTGGAAAGCAATTTGAAGATATCAAAAACTATATGAATTTCTCTTTGGACCCCTCTATTCCACTACTTAGGAGTGTATCCTATCCTGGTATTTGTGCACGTATGTGAAGGTAGATTTATAAAGATTTCCACTGCAGCAGTGTTAGTGATAGCAATAGCAACCCATATATCCTTCAGTAGGACGGATTAAATTAATCCTGGTACACCCATGTAGTGGAATACTCTGCAGCTGAATAAAAGAAGGAGGCAACTCTGTGTGTACTGAATAAAAACACCTCCTACAATAAGCCCAAAGTGCAAGATGCAGAACAGTGAATAGAATTACTGCCATTCTTTATTAGATTATCTCTAGAAGAGATACAAGAATTGTATCTAGAAGATAGAGAGATACAATTACCTTTAGAAGATACATTGCTAATTGTGACTGCTTCTTCAGGTTGTGGAGAAGTAGGAACTGGAATGGCTACTTAGAAAAATAAAGACATATTTCATTTCTTTAAAATTTTGTGCATGTATTACCTATTTTACAATCTGAAATAAGACAGAGCTTTTTCCTTACAGAGAAGGTAAACACACAAACCTCTCACAGACATAATACTTCAGTAAGGTGTAAAGAACTGGTATATACCCTTTTTCTATGAGCAGGGTTTGATGAGAAGTTGGGGGTACCCAAAAACAGTACAGAAAGAAAAAGCTGAACATTCCTTCCCCCAAAAAATTCTTAATTTTTTACCAAGGGCTAGCTTTGCACTTTGGGGGGCTTCTGAGTTCTACAAAAGTTGGCTAATGTGCTGACAAATGTTTCTTGCTCACCCAGGAGCCCGGCCTGCTCCTGATCTCTGCTTTGAGAAGGTGAATGTGGCCGGGGATACCTTTGGAAACTGTGGGAAAGACATGAATGGGGAACACAAGAAATGCAACATGAGGTAATGACCACAGGGCCAACCCTGTAAGATTAAGGTTGACCGAGCAATTTCTCCTCTGTCCTCACTTCTGCCCAGCTCAGCAGCATGGGCCTTTAAATAAATTGTCAGAGTCAGTCATGAATTTCAGGCCCATTGTGGGACAATGTACAGTCTAAAGAAGTCAAAAGGAGAGCGTGGATGGCAATGCTTCCTAGAAAGCTGGTCAGACTTCTCTTGGGACCTTACAGTCGGGTAGGGAATCAGCTCTCTCGGGTCATTTTTGTGGGATGCTAATTGTACCCTCATCTGAGTAACCTGTCACTCATTTATTCATTCATTTCAACCAACCATTCCCGCAGCCATCCATCTATTCATCCACCCATCCACCCATCTACTATCTGTTGAGAGTTTGCTATGTGCCAAATACTATGCTGAATACATGGAACTTTTCATTACAATACATATAACAAAGCTGTGGAGAAGCCACCCAACTTGGTCTTACTAGATCAAGGTCTTACTTAATAGGTCAGCCTTTCCTTAGTAGGTCCCAAGGTAAGTTACACCTAAGTTGAGATCTGGAGAAATTACCTAGTTGAACAGAATGGGCAATGGTGCGGGTACACAGGAGATGAGTAGAGAGAAACTGGTGGTAGGAGGAGCTGGTAGCAGTTTGTATAGTTAATGCATAATGTGGGGGTGCATTGGGGAGGCAATGGCTGAGAAATGAGCCTGGACAGTTGAGCAAGCACCAGATCATGAAAAGCCTTGAATGCATGACTAGGACAGTTTGGACTTTGGCTTGAGAGGAGTTTGGAAATTAGACTCCAGTGGGGGCAAGACTGGAAGCAGGGAGATCAGTTCTCTGGTGTCCAGGTAAAATAGGATGGCGATGTGATTCAGGGTTAATATACATGAGGGAGGATGGACAGGACTCCAAAATCACTGGAACCCAGGAGTGAGGGAGAATGGGTGAGTTGGGGATGACACCAGGCTTCTGGCTGCAGCATCTGGGTGCATGGGGTTGGATGGAGCATAAGGGGGCAGGTTTCTCAGGTCAGGCAGTTGTCCTTGCAGTAAAGAGGACTTCTCAAGGCCTGTTCTCTGGCCTAGTACTACCTGGGGACAAGGATCTTATTTCCTATCCTTAGTCTAAGTTCACATGAGATCTCTCGTGCTGGGTCCCTAGAGCTCCCCTATCCAAGCCTGCACTCCTAGTCAAGAAAGACTAAAGCTCTTCTGAGCCCTGGCTCTTCCCTTGCCTCTGATTCCACTCCCTTCCCTCCCTCTCTTTCGGGCTCAGAGATGCCAAGTGTGGGAAGATCCAGTGTCAGAGTTCTGAGGCCCGGCCCCTGGAATCCAACGCAGTGCCCATTGACACCACCATCATCTTGAATGGAAGGCAGATCCGATGCCGAGGTACCCATGTCTACCGTGGTCCCGAGGAAGAGGGTGACATGCTGGACCCAGGCCTGGTGATGACCGGGACCAAGTGTGGCTACAACCACGTGAGTCCCTGCCCCACTCAGGGGAGAGGAGAGAGAATAAGAAATGTGAACTCTGGAGGGAAGATGCCCAGGCTCAAATCCCACCTTCCTGGCTTCTCCAAGCCTCAGTGGCTTCCTTTGTAAAGCATGTTAGTAATAGCATGACCCACCCCCTAGAATTGTCGTAAGGATTAAATGAGATAATCCCTGGAAACTGCTTAGAGGGGCTAGCTATTATCACTTCTGTCTTCATTGTGAATTATTATATGATTTAAGAAATGGCCTAGACTCTAGTCCAAAAGCATGGGGGAAATAAGGGCGCCTAAATCAGAGTTAACTGAGAACAAAATTATAAAAAAAAAAAAAAATGTGCAGCCTTAGTATAAGACATGGCACAGAGTCGACTGCTATCACCGTCATTATTTTTAAGGTTAATACTTAAATTATTATATATGAATATATAACTAACTAACATATAGCCAACACAGTAATGTAGAATGTAATAACATATTTATTATGTTAAATGTAATGTTTTAATAATATATTTGTTATTTTCTCTATGATCACAAAAATAATACCTGAATGTAGCTAACTATCATCCTGTCCTGGCCTTTTGGCCATAAATAACTGGAAGTGAGTCACATTTTTGAGTCTTCTCTATTCCAAGTGTGAAAACTCCAGCTTCCTGATTGCCAACCAGTGTCCCTGCTGTTGGACTGACACTTTGCTTTCCTCCCCACTGCAGATTTGCTTCGAGGGGCAGTGCAGGAACACCTCGTTCTTCGAAACAGAAGGCTGTGGGAAGAAGTGCAATGGCCATGGGGTGCGTGTGCCCGGGGTCCTGGGGCTCCTCTGCACCGATGCCTGTGAGGGCAGGCCCGTGGGAGGCCGGAGTGCTCTGGGGTGCTGACATCCGTGCCCCTCCCTCCCTCCAGGTCTGCAACAACAACCAGAACTGCCACTGCTTCCAGGGCTGGGCCCCGCCCTTCTGCAACACGCCCGGCCAGGGGGGCAGCATCGACAGTGGACCCATGCCCTCCGACAGTGAGTGCTAGGCTTGCTCGTGGCCTCTGCCCACTTTTGTGAGGGGGGGCGGGTGGCATGTTGTAGAGAGGGAACGGGTCAGCCCCATTATCCTGATTTTGTAGATGAGGGAACAAAAAGGAGGAACCAAGTGGGAGAGGGGTGAGGCTGACAGGCTGGGGGCGGGTGGCGCTTCTCAGTGTTTTTTCTCTTACCATGTCTACTGAGAGGGTCTGACACTGCTTGGGTGAGAGAGATGAAGAGAGAACACAGGTTATTGAATAATTTCATCCAGTTTTGGACAGTGGGCTGGTGATGGGTCCTTCTCAGCCACACAAAAAGAATCATGAGCCTGGGGCACATTATAATAGTTCAGAATCCCTGGATGAACAAAGCTTAAAATGGAGAAATAGACCTGTGAAAAAATTTAGTTTTTAGTGTAAATCACAGATATTCTAGCCGTTTGGTTCCCAAACTCTTTCTTTTCCTCCCTCCCTTCTTTCTTTTCTTTTCTTTTCTTTTCTTTTCTTTTCTTTTCTTTTCTTTTCTTTTCTTTTCTTTTCTTTTCTTTTCTTTTCTTTTCTTTTCTTTTCTTTTCTTTTCTTTTCTTTCTTTCTTTCTTTCTTTCTTTCTTTCTTTCTTTCTTTCTTTCTTTTCTTTCTTTCTTTCTTTCCTTTCAATAGCAAAGTACTTGTACTTGAATGAAATCTTTTGGAGAAGAAATCCCAATAGAGAAAACAGATAAAGTAGTGTGTCCCTGGTGTATATCTATTTTGTATGCTTAAAAGTATAATCTATGAGAATGCTGAGGTGGCTTTGCTGAAACCAAATATGAAGTTGTGGGTTACTGGTGAGACTTCTAGTCTTAGAACAGTCTTAGTCTTTCAGCATTTTGGGTTGGTAGCTTTGTGTCCAGAAAAACCATATTCAGGCTAAAAACTAGTGGTAAGTAATAATAAAACTTGAGCTCCTTGCCTCAAAAAGGACTCTTCAATTCAGCAGAAGTGGCTAGAGAAGCTTCATTACAAGGTCTGAACAAAGCAAGTTGACATGACTTGTTTAAGCTAGTATTAGTGGATTCCCAGTGGTACATGTGTGCGTTTCATTATACTTCTTAACTTAAAATAAATAATACATATTAAATGCAATCAAATATCTGAAGAAGAATCAGGAATACAGTGTTTGAACAACACTACTGTGGCCCAAACAGCTTCTAAATTTCTCACTTGGGTTCTGTTTCTGGAAGGTGTTGGTCCTATGATAGCTGGAGTGTTCACGGCCGTATTTGTGCTGGCAGTCCTTATGCTGATATACTGCTGCTGTAAACAGAACAACAAACTGGGCCAACTCAAGCCCTTGGCGCTCCCTTCCAAACTGAGGCAACAGTTCAGGTATGATGGGGGTATGATGGGGTGCCATGAAGGACTGGGGTCCACTTGTGGGTCATAAAGCTTTCCGTAAGCAGAACTTGATAACAACAAAACCAAAACAAAACAAAACCTGGTGGCAGTGAGTCTAATGCAGAGAAGGCAAATGAGCGGGCCATGCTGCCATCTTCCCCCCAGTGATTCGTTCCTTTGGATCCTGGGGATGAGTAGTTTCCGAGTCCCCTATTAAATTACACTTGTTCTGGGGTGGACTTTAAATCCCACGTCTTTCTGGGTCTATGCCTGAAGGGAATCAGTGGCTAGCTGGTGACACCCTTGTGTCTGCAGACTTGGCAGAGATTTAGCTGCTTGCTGGTCATGCTGGGCCAGAGGGAACTCAGACCCAGACCCCTTCTGAACTTTCCCCCTCTGCCTTCTCCCCCATCCTTGTTACTAGCTGTCCCTTCAGGGTGTCTCAGAACAGTGGAACTGGCCACGCCAACCCAACGTTTAAGTTGCAGACGCCCCAGGGCAAGCGAAAGGTAAGGGCTTCGCACTATTGAACTTTGTTGCTTTTCTGTTATCCCTCAGAACCCTGCTGGATTTTCCTAGGAGCTTCTGTGGGCCTCTGGGATTGGTAATAAAAGCCACTTTCTTGGCTCGAGAGAGATTCTATTGGTTCTGACTTAAAGATTGCACCTGACCTCTGGGAACCTGGGGATTTGGCCTCTGTCATCTCAGTGACACACACAAGGACACCTCTGAGTTTTTCAGTATATTGAGGATCCCTGTTTCTCAGGCATTTCTTGTCTTATGCGTATAGGTGACCAACACCCCCGAAACCCCGCGGAAGCCCTCCCAGCCTCCTCCTCGGCCCCCTCCAGACTATCTGCACGGCGGGTCGCCACCTGCACCACTGCCAGCGCACCTCAGCAGAGCTGCTAGGAACTCCCCAGGGGCAGGGCCCCAAGTAGAGAGGAGGGAGTCATCCAGGAGGCCGCCTCCCAGCCGGCCAGTGCCCCCTGCACCAAACTGCATCCTCTCCCAGGTAAGTGGATTCTCGGCAGCCCTGGACCAGGGGCAGTGTTTTTAAGGGCGCCGGCAATGGAGAATGACTGTGCAGATGGAGTTCTGAGTCCAGAGCGGACCACATTCCCTGCATTCTGCTAAATGCAGGGAACGCGCAGAAGGGGAGATGGTGAGCATGGAGAAATTTACTCCCCAGGGAGCCCCCAAACTACAGAGGCTTTCCTTCTTGGTTGACCTATTATATGACAGCCCACTTACCTCCCTCCTGCCCCCAGTGAACTTCTTTCAGTTCCTGTGCTCTTTTTCTCTCCTCGAGGTCTCTGCAAATGCTTTGTCTTCTGCTTGGTACATTCTTCCCTCCTTTTGCAGGGCCAGCTCCTATTCATCCTCAGATCGCTTCCTAGATGCCACTTCCCCCAGAAGCCCTCCCTGACTGCCACACCTGCCTCGGTGCCCCTGTACTTCTCTCATCATAGAACTTATCCCACCAAATTGTTCCTTCCACTGATCAGGAAGTCTTCCTGGGGGAAACTAACTTGAGGGCAGGTCAAGGGGCAGGGGCCCCCGGGAGGTGTGAGCTGCCCCGCCAGCAGCCTGTTCATCTGGCCTGTCTATGCTCTGATGGCTCCCACTGTATCTTCTTGCGGAGTTTCCTGCAGCATAGACAGACATATTTCCCGGGCAGTGGCTAGACATAGTACCTTCCAGAGCCGTCCTGTGTGTTCTGGGTGTGAAGGGTCCTCTGAAGTGGGGCAAAGGACGTGCTTATTTTCCTCCTGGAACTGCTTTTCTTGGGCATGGAGAAGGGCTCTGCTGGGGCCCCAGCTGACCCCATGGGGTTGGCACCAGCTTGGGGAGGGTCCCTGGGACATGGGGCAATGTCCTGGTGTGGCAGGGCTGAGAGACTTAGGTTTGGTTCTCCAGTGAGGTGGAGTTGCCACTCCCATTTTTCTCATCTGAGGCAAGGGTGGGATGGAGAATGGCCATGCAGGAAGGGGGCAGGGAGGACTAGCAGTGAGACTGGATGGGGGACCAGGGAAAAGAACAAGAGGGCAGAAATGAGGAGAGGGGGCAGAGGGTGTATTAGCCAGCCCGGGAGGCCCTGAGTCCATCTGACCCCCTGACCGGGGGCTTAAACACAGTACTTTCCCACAGTCCTGGAGGCTAAAATCCAAGACCAGGGTGTCAGTAGGGTTGGTCTCTTCTGGCTTGCAGATGTGGCCACTTTTCTCCCATGTCTTCTGACAGTGCTTCCTTTGTGCCCCAGTGTCTCTGTGTCCAGATTCGTTCTTCTCATGATGCCCGTCAGACTGAATAAGGACCAACCCTCATGGCTTCATTTTAACTTAATTACCTCATTTAATTCCCCGTCTCCAAATATAGTCACATTCCGAGGTCCTGGGGCTTAGGGCTGCTACATTGGAATCTGTGGGTGGAAGAGCTAGGATCTCAACCTAGGTCTGACTCCAAACCCTCTACCACCCTGTGAGCCAGCTCCTGGTGTAGGCCCTGGGGTCCCCCGAACTGAAGGAGACACAACCCTGTCTTGGGGGGCATTCATAGTCCAGATCTCAGCTCCAGCACTTGCTAGCTCGGTGACTGGACCACCCTGGGGAGGTGGTGAAGCTTTGTAACCCCTTCTATTCTCTACAGATATGTAGGAGCTTCTACTCCCTACTGGGCAGTGGTGAGCAAAGCACATGCCAGCTTTGCATGACAGGGCTCACATCCTGCTGGACAAGAGACTCTGTTATGTGTAGTTACAGTGGTGATCAGTGCTATGAAGGAGAGGTTCGGGGTTCTCAGAGAGTTATAGGGGGACTTGACCTACTCTGGGAAATCTAGGAAGGCTTCCCTGATATTTAAGCTGAGAGCTAAGGGATGAGTAGGAGTTAGCAGGCTGTAAGGGGTGGGAGAGGAGAGAGTTTTCCTGGTCCAAGGACATGCTGGTAGGGAGCTCCCTGGGGCCCAAGGAGTTATGAGATGAGGCTGGAGAATCAGGAGGGCCTGCATTCCTTGGGAAGGGCACACTGGTGGGGCATGGTGACATGATCCACTTTTCTATTTACGAGGATTGCTCTTTGGGCTCACTTTAGGCAGGAGTGGGAGGGACCCACAGATGCTTCTGGGGCTGTTAATCTCTCATGCTCTGGGTAGGGATTACGTAGGTGTGTTCACTCTGTGATTATTCATCTAGTTGTATATTTGTGATTCACAGTTTTATATGTATATTACACTTCAACTTTTAAAAAAACTGTTTAAAAAAACAGTGTAAGGTTCACTCTAGCAGCAGTGTGACTCACTGATCAGAGGGGCTGACATACCAGTCAGAAGGTTTAAGTGCCACCCAGAGGAGAGATGATGGTAGTCTGGAGCAGGGGGTGGCAGGAGTGCTGGATTGAAGCTGATGGGAGATATGTAGGAGAAAAAAATAGATGGGGAACAGTTACCAATGCCCCCAGAGTCTGGTCTGTGCAGCTTGACTGATGGAGGTGCCACCCCCCGAGTGAGGAAGGGAGCAGTGGGCCAGAGCGGCGCAGGGACTGTTTCTGCCTCTGGGAAACAGGGCTGGCTGAGGCCCCCAGTAGAGCCCAGCTGGGGCCCTGCAATATTGCCTGTGGCAGGAAGCTGCTCCAGAAGGCCTGGTATTGCTGTGCCGTGCCCATAAGGCTCCTGCCCAGATGCCCACTCTCACCCCCCACCCCCCGATTGCTCATTTTGCACAGCAAGGAGCTAGAGGACATAGCATTTCTCCACAGCAACCTGACATCTGCTCCCAGCTGTTGCTTCCCCCAGAAAGTCTCTGTCCTGGCCTCCAGCAGCCACTGCCATTTGGCAGCTGTCTGGGCTAGAAGGTTATGGGATTGCGTTGTCCTTTGGGGAAGGGATAGAGTTGGAGAGCATGGCTTTCTGGTCACAAGAATCTGTTATTCTTCTGTTCTTTGACCAATAGCTTCTGCTCTCAGTTTTCTGACGGCTGAGAAGCTTCTTTCCAGAAATCCCACTTCTCTAATTTGCTCCTGCCCTCTCTGTATGCATGCCTTTTGGCCATTGTTAGGCCTGCTAGTGACCTCAGGAAGAGGGACAATCAAGGGCTGCAGGCACTGGAATTCCCAGGGCCCGGAATTGGCTTCTGCCTCACACCTCACCATCTTAGGGATCTGTGAGGGGTGGCATGGGCCATTCTTTGCCCTGTAAAAAAAAATAAAGTTATTTTGGTCACAAGAGAAATACATATTAGAAGAATTTTGAGTAGCTCAGAAATTTATTTGTAAAAGACTTTTTATTTATTCATTTGAGAGAAGAGAGAGAACATGAGGTGGAGGGAACAGCAGAAAGAGAGGGAGAAGCAGATTCCTCACTGAGCAGGGAGCCCGACTTGGGGCTGGATCCCAGGACCTCAGGATCATGACCTGAGTCAAAGGCAGACATTTAACCCACCCAGGGCCACCCTCAGAAATTTATTTATTCAGCTAATGTATGTTGAGTGTTTACTGTATACTAGGCACTGTTCTGAAAGCTTGAGCTGTGTCAGTGAACCAAACAGACAAGGACCTCTGCCCCTGCTTCTGGTCTTGTGGGGGGTGGAGAGGTAGAAAAGAAATAAGTAAGTTGTACAGTATTTTGGAAGAAGGAAAGTGATATATACCTGCCCCCCTCCAAAAAAAAAGTAGATTGGGATTAAAGGGTCTGAAAGTGCTGAATGCCAGGGTGGGGGGTGTTGTAATTTTAAGTAAGGTGGTCAGGGAAGACCTTATTGAGAAGGTGACAAAACAAATATAAAAGCACAAAGAGGGCACCCCGGTGGCGCAGCGGTTTAGCGCCGCCTGCAGCCCAGGGCATGATCCTGGAGACCCAGATGGAGTCCCACGTTGGGCTCTCTGCGTGGAGCCTGCTTCTCCCTCTGCCTGTGTCTCTGCCTCTCTCACTCTCTCATGAATAAATAAATAAAATCTTTAAAAATAAAATAAAAGCACAAAGAGAAGAATCCCGTTAATGGCACCACCCACAGAAAACGAATACAGAAAATGTGGTTTCTTCTTTAAAAAAAATTTTTTTTTATTTACTCAAATAATACACATATATGCTCTTGTTAAAAAAGTTGAATGCAGGGCTCAAGTTGAATATGGGGCTCCTGGGTGGCTCAGTTAGTTAAGTGTCTGCCTTTAGCTCAACTCATGGTCTCATGAGTCCTGGGATCGAGCCCCATGTCAGGCTTCCTGCTCAGTGGGAAGCTCTCCCTCTCCCCCTGTGTGTGTGTGTGCGTGTGCACATGTGCACGCACACTCTCTTTTCCCAAATAAATAAATATTTTTTAAAAAAGTTGAATGTTCCCCTGGATGACCCCCTCCCCACTCACACCCCATCCCTAACCTCTGTTATCTATTTGGTCCGTATCCTTTCTGACTTTCTTCTGTGCGTTTACATTTATGGAGTGGGGGGTGGGGGTGGGGGTGGGAATAGGAGGGCACACATGTTGACTTACTGTACATAAACCATCCTCCACAACTTGTACGTCAGCTCTCAATGATTCTCAATCATCATTCCACCTGAGCCTGTATACCCCACTTTATTCTTTTAAAATTCCACCTCAATTGTCACTATATTAACTGTACTAACTTGTCTATTGATGGAAATTTTGGTTGTTGGTAATTCCTTTGGCTGTCACAAACAGTGTTGCAAGGAACATCCTTGCAATTTTATTTTTGTGCACGTATGCAAATAGTAGGAGGTAGAATTATCAGATTGGAGAATGACCCATTTCTAATTTTAACAGATAATGCCAACTTGCTCTCCAAAAAAGCTTTTTCCTGAACATGTAAACATGTATACACACAATTTGTTTTTAAATAGGACCCTACAGTATTTCCCTTTGGTCATCTGATTTTGATCGTAATATGTTGGGAGCATTTTCTTTCAAATAGGCCCCTCTGGCCTTTGAGTGAGGTTTGTGGCTTTCTCCCCAGGATTTCTCCAGGCCACGGCCACCGCAGAAAGCACTCCCCGCTAACCCGGTGCCAGGCCGCAAGAGCCTCCCCAGGCCAGGTGGCACCTCCATCCTGCAGCCCACCGCCACCACTCCTCTGCAGCCCCGGCCTCTGGCAGCACCTGTCCCAAAGGTGAGTCCATGGAAGCCATCAGGGTATAAACTAGGGCCAGAGGGCTCCAGGAGGCAAGAATGTGGTTGAGAAAACAGATTCGTGCTTCTTTTTGCAGGGGTGAATTTCTAGAACAAAAATCAAAGACAAAAGCTTAGTGTTTCTCTTTCTTCCCACAGTTTCCTGAATACAGACCACAGAGGGCTGGGGGGATGATTGGCTCGAAGATATAGACCCCTCTAAAGGAGCTTCTGCCCTTCCTTGAGGACTCTGAAACCCCCAGAGGATCCGTGGCCATGGAATCCAGAACAAGCATGTTTGGCCACCTCCAAGTCCTTCCTCCCTGCTTTCCCTCCTCCCAGAACGACCACATCTCTGAAAATCTCCATCTTGACTCAGTGCCTCCTTGGCTTCCCTGGAGGCCCAGAGAGACTACTACCCAATGGCATCATAGTGTTTTGTGCAATATACTGCCCCGGGGAAGGGAGGGGAGAGCACGGAAGAGAATGAATGGCAGCTTCTCCTCCAACCTCCCTTCGGCTGGCCTGTCACCTCCCAGGTGTCAGTGGGGATGGTCTGGGCTGTCAAAGCTGGTAAACCCAACTGGGAAAGGTCCTACTCAGCCCTTCAGCCCAGGACTTAGCTTGGAGAAGCATCCATTCATGTCCTCTGGTGGAGGGTATGCATGAGAGCTTGCCATTGCCTCTGTCTTCCTCGAAGGTCCCAAGCTAGACAGAGGGTGGACACTTACTCATCCTTTTTAGCTCTGTGATTGAGAGGGGTCAAACCAGCCTCCACGGTGGCCCTGCCCGGGGCTCAGTTGACTTTACCACTCCTGGCTCTGTGGCCACATGTGAACAAAAGAAGTCCCCTCCCCTTCCCTCCCCCCAAGCCCCCACCTCCCCTGATTCACACGGGTCCCCCTGACTCTGACAGGTACTATTTGTGGGCAGTATAGACAGCAGAGGGAGCACCAGGCTTGGGCCTCCTCTGAGCCAATGCCAAAGGTTGCGGCTCTCAATGGAATCATTCTCGGTTGCCTATTGTTTTCTTCTCTTTCCAAGTGTGCTCGGCACTTCTGGTTTCTCCTTCAGAAATTTCTTCTTCCCCGCTCAGACCTACCTAATGTGTGGTGCTGCAATGAGTAGGTCTTCAGCGGTCCCAGCCTCCTGGAGTCCTGGTGCTTGTGACGTACATGTGAGGATCCTGCTTCAAGGATTGGCCACTGGGTATCCCATGTGGTTCTCAAGAGCATCCACTGGCCGTGGCTGGGGGTCGAAGCTTTATTTGCCATTGTGTTTTGTGACCTCCGTAGAGTGACGGTCTTACCCCCTACTCCCTGATGGAAATCTAAGTAAGGTCCTCAGGGGTGGCAGCAAAGAGGGCAGAACCCCAGCCTGTTCCTAGGTCTGGTCACTGATTTGAGGCACGATTGTTGCCTTCTGAGCAGGGAGCTGACCTGTCTCTAGAGATCTGTAGAGAAGCAGCAGTCAATAGTCTTGAGGGAACAGTCTGAGCTGGGGCCACCAGGCTCTTTATCATCCACTTCCTTGTGTTCTTTCTTCTGGTCACTGCCCTCATCTGACCTTTACAGAAAGAACTTGGAGCAGCTGGGGAAATGCCACTCCAGTGGGTATTACCACCTGGTAATAGAGTTTTTTGGTTTCATATGAAGGCTATGGAGCAGGGAAGAAAGGCTATGTGGTGCTCTGCTCAATTGGACAACTTGTCACTGGAGATGTTCTCTGGTGATGGTCTCTCACCCCCAGAAGGGTGCTGTGCTGTCTCCACCTCCTATAGTGAGCTGTTGTTCACTCTTGAAAACCTCAAGGAAGAAGCTTGAGCTCTCACTCCCAACCACCAACCCAGGGCCCCCTTACAGTTCTCTGCACACAACGGGTGCTCAATAGATGTTCTCGGGTTTTAGACTAGTAGGAGATTTAGGATATGCCTCCAGGGACACACATGGGGTGGATTTAGAAAGATCTCAGGAAAATGAGGCTCTTTTCCCTCAGGTAGTCTGATAATCCTGCCTCTGTCTGCCAGACATGGGCCCTGGTTGATCCCCATAACCAGTTTCCACCTTCCTTGCTACCTGATTAGGTCAGGGGACAGCCTTCCATATAATTGTGCTACTCCAAACGCCCCAGGCCTTAAGGTCAGGTTCCAGAAAAGTAAAGGTGAAAACACTCTAGGAAAAAACAAATCACTCTTATGCCCACATGCATGCCTCACAGACGTTCCTGTGGTATGTCCCATACATCAGGAGGTGGAAGGCTCAGAAGTGAAAATGCCGCAGCCCTTCTGGCTGCAGGAGCCTTTTGAACTTGAAATCCACCCTCCCCACACCCATGCCAGAAAAAGCCCTGGGTTATATTTCCTTGTTTTTTTGTTTTTATTTTATGTTATTTTAATAGCCCCTCCATCCCATAAAATTGTACTGTGAACTGGAAGAAGGTTGAATTTTTAAAATCTGATGGAGACTTTTGGCAGCCGGTTCTATTTATGGTCTCACTTCTGGCTGCGCTCAGGGACCAGGAGTCGCCATATCGGCAGGCCGGAGAGGCTGCCCGGGAGCAGGAGCGACCACCAAGCACTCCCCTTTTCTCTCCTGTGCCCAAGTGCTGCTTGAGGTGACAAATAAAAGCAAATACGGCCTTAAGAGGGACTTTATTGGAAAGGATTACTGCAAGGTGGCGGAAAGGGAATTTGTAGTTAGGGCAGGGGCTCTAGGCAGAAGGCTCAGGTGAGCTCCCACAAGATCTGCGAGCTTCTCAAAGCTCAGAAAGGAGAGGCCTTTCCTTTAACAGTTGGAGCAAACCTAGCCAGAGAGAACCGCACCTGGGGTGTCCTTGAGCTCAGCCTCCCTGGAAAGGGGCTGCTGCGGTGGGGTCCTGTGCAGACTCAGGCTGAGTGGGGGGCCAAGTTCAGAATTGGGTGGGGAGGAGATGAGCCTGGCTAGAGCTGGGTGGAGGGAACCAGCACTTTGTTCAGATGGACAAAGGAGCTAGCACCTCCATCCCCCTGTCTCAGAATTTTATCCCCAGTACCTGGCTCCAGGTTGTGACTACCTGCCTGCCATGAGGTCCTTTTAGCCTTGCTTACTTCTCCCTTTAAAGACCCTTTTCTGCCCCAGCTCTGAGATGCTTGCAGATCTTACGGGATTGTGGGAGCCCCTGCTGCATACTGCAGTAGCCCCTTGCTATCTCTTGCAATAGTCCTTTTGAATAAAACCTTCCCTTACCTATGTCCAAATTTGTTCTTATTTGGCCAAGGTTATGGAAGACTCGCATATTTTAAATTGGGGACCAGTTCTAAAGTTATGATTGTGTTGAATATGTGTATAACAGCTCTGCTGAACACCCAAGGGAATGCCAACTGGAAAGGTGCCCCATCCTTAGGGAAGCTTGCTAAGAGGGGTTCTGCAGAATCCAAGCCAGTGTCCCCAAAGTCACCCTTCTGTGCATCCTCTCACACCATCCACTGTGTGTACGTACGTGTCTGGGATCTAGGGCAATGTGAATTTTCTTTTTCTTTGGAGATTGTTCACGGAAAACAGATCCTCTTCTCTCTTGTCCACCTATTAATTGTTTACAATATTTGTACATCTATGCAAAATACTTGAATGGGCCATGGTGCCTTTTTTCCTTGTTTGTATTTAATTAAAATAAATTGTCATTTGAAATGTCTGGTTTGGCAGTTATTTTTGTTTGTTTTAATCTCCCACTGCTCAGCCTGGATGGGATCCATCCCATGAGGACTCCTCAGAAGAGTTCCCACAAATGACTGGCAGCCTGCCTGTCAGGCCATAGTGGAAGACCTGAAGCCACAGAAAAGCCCTGGGTTTTCCTGTGACCAGTCAAGGTGGGGTGTTTGTCTTTGTACCTGGACATAGGCTGGTCTAGTTTAGTTAGGTCTTGGATCATGAAAGGCATGAATGATCCTGGGATTCTCTGCTATCAGAGAACCCAGGTGGAAAGGGCTACACTCTCATGTTTAGGAGACAGACGAGATCCTGTGTTCGCCTCCTCATCTTCTTGCTAAGTAACATGCACTTCTGAGTGGGGAGAGACGTGCTCAAGGTCTGTCGGGCTGGGTGGGCAGGTGCACAGCCACGGTTAGGATTGGGTAGGCTTTCTGACTCCAGAGCCCTGTGTGATAATAGCTCACGCCTATTAGTGCCTTCCAGTCCACAATAGGACCCCACCCTCCTCTCATTTGATCCCCTCTATTTTGAGGTTCTCTAATTGGGAATCATAATAACCATGAGAGGAGGTAACATTTACCCAGTATTTAACGTATGCTGGCATTGTATGCTACTATCTTTATGTGAGTGATCAATCATCACATAAGCCCTGAGAAGTCTTTGGTATCTGATTATATTTTTCTAACTTCTCAGGGGTTTTGAGATTGCTGAAGGGTATCAAAGGCATCAAACACAAATGCTTTGACTATAAAAATGCCTGCTCATGAAACTAGCCCCTTCCCAAACACCCTTCATTTAAACTAGCCACTGTGTCTACCCTGCCAGCCAGTCTCTGGGCTGACAGTCCTTGATTGGTCAGCAACATATCACACAAAGCCTGGTCGGACAGACCTGGATCCAATCACAGCTCTGCTGCTTACTAGATGCGTGAGAGTGGATGAATTCCAGAACCCTGAGCCTCTTTTCACTACACAGTGGGAATACCTACCTCAAAAGTGTTGTGCTCATCGGTGAAATATTCCACATGAAAGCACCCACCTGGGCCTGACACAAGCTAAGTGCTCAGAAACTGCTGACTATGTGAGTTTTAGTGTGGTTCTGCTGCACGTGCCAGGGTTTTATTAAGATCTGCTCTGGATTGAGAGCTGGCCACCAAGAGAATTTGGGCAAAGAAGGACTATAGGAACAGTATTGTTCCATATTCAATAAATGTTTTTATGAGTGCCAACTATGCGTTGGGCATTGAGAATAAGCAGCAAATAAAGACCAACTCCCATGGGGCTTATAACCAGACAGGGAAAACAGCACAGATCACAAGAAAAGAAAAGAAAGTAATGCCAGACTTAGTTTAGTCCTTTGGAGAGACATGTTGACTGGTGGTTCAGACTATAGGCTTAGAGCCAGAGAGCAACTTTGATTCTTCCTGGCTGTGTCACCTTGGGCGATTACTTAACCTCCCTGAGACCCTTTCCGCATATATAAAATGGAGATTAAAAATGTATCTACCTTGGGGATTTGTGAGGACTTAAAGAATTCACAGGAAGCTCTAAGTACTGTGCCTGGCTCCCAGTACGGGGCCCAGGCATTGACCAGGGATGAGTATCTTCAACTGATATTCCCAAAACAGCCTTTCCCACTGCAGTGAGGGTGTGGCTGTGAACACTACCATAAGGACTCTCTTGGCAGCCGCATCCCTCCAGAGATCAGGGACCAACCCCCCAGCACCAGACAAACCAGTTTAATTGTTCCATGTCCAAGGAAGGCCAAGACACAAGTATCAAGTAAACATGGTCAGAGGTCTTTATTCTTGACCCTGCAGCCCACACTCTCAGGGCCCTTAGATTACTGCCATTCTCAAGATCCAACATATTGCATTGATTTTAGTTACAGACAGAAATACACATTCATTAAAAGCCAGGGATTTGAGGCTGGAAGTGCAAGAAGCCAGCCTGTCAGTCAGACGGGCCCTTGGAGCATCAAGGCCAGCAAGAGTCTGGCCCAGGTTTGGCTGTGCTTAGGGCGTGGAACACAGTTTTGGGGTTATAAGGGGAGGCTCTGCACCCACTTGGGGGCTGAGGACCAAGCCTTCCCTCTTTATAGATACACTGGCTCTCTTCCTTCCCTTCCAATGGTGTGTCTACCAACTCCCATATCCTGGAGCCAGAAAGAAGGCAGGAAGGAAATCATCTTTCTCCAGCTGCTCTTGTTTTTTGAATGCTTCTGGCCAATGTGAGGAGACTAAAGACAGTCCCCAAAACAGATGGTGTTGGAGCAGTCACGACCTGCTGTTTCTCAGGGTGTCGGGGACTTGGCGGCAATCTGATCAACAGCCAGAACTCCCCCCACGCCAAGCTTACACCCCACTTGGTCACTGAAGTTCAGAGCTGATCCTACTGCTCAAGCCTCTAAGGCCATTACAGTCCAGAAACTACCCAGAGCCCTTTCCACCCGGGTTCTTGGTTGGGCACCAGAGTAAACACAGGAGTCAGCCCCAGGTTTCTAGAGGCCTATGGCTGCATTCTGCCAAATCCTGACTCGGCTCCTCCTTCTCGCCATCTCCCCAGATCCTATTTTGGTTTACTCCTTGAGGAAAAGGAAAGTTCATTCTGCCAAATGCTAGCTTGACAGCCAGACTACTTTTAAAAGCACTGAAAATGCTGTTCTCTTTCCAGAGAAATGAAACACTGGGTTGGACCAGCAGAGCATGGCTGTGGAGTATCTTTTGTTGTGTTCTTGTCATTTTGTTTTGAGTCCTAAGGTAATTGCCTGAATGTCCCAATGACGACTCCTTAGGATATAGAGAGAGACGGAAGGAGGTGGGGGATGGAGTGGAGTGGACAGAAACTAAGATGGTGACCTCCAGGCTGGAGCGCTCGGGGAACGGGGCTGGTAGAAATGTTCCCTGAGACATCAGGTGGTTTTCACAGTAAGAAGGTCAGCTGAGGTCATGCTTTTGTCTCCAAAGAGGAAGTGGCAAAAGCAGCAAGACGTCCCACATTAATTGTTGGCTCTGGATGGGGAGGCATGATGAATTGCTCTCTGGGCCTCTGGGAGTGGGAAGCAGCTGCAGTTCGTCCTTGGGCCGAGGAAGGGGATTCAGTCTCAGGAGAACTAGTGCTAGGGATTTCCTGACAACCAGCATCTCAGGGAAGTTCTTGGCCTCTGCTACATTCAACGGGTCAAATTCTCTCTTCTTCTCAACAACACGAAGATGGCGCTGAGGAAACAAGTGGGAAGGGAGGTCCAGGGGACCTGCTGGCACCAACAGAAAGTAGGGTATTTGGTCACTGAGGCTGTATCCATGAAGTTCTGCCGCCACCACTCACTGGGTAGGGATTTTCCTTCTGGAAACAGTGATGAGGTATAAACGAACATCTCAAGAGAAGAGAGCCCATTGGTAACAGTTGTGGTGAAAATGACCAGGTGCCTCTGAACTTGAGAGGTCAGGCTGTACCGTAGAGCTCATCTCCTCACTCATGTATTCCAAGCCTTAAGAATGGATTATAAATACTTTGGGCTTCTCTTCTGGTGATGGGGTGCTGGAAAGTTCTATATTATCCACAAGGACATTCTTGTCTTCTAGTCGAATGACAGTGGGCTCAGGGGTGGGAGATGGGGTTGGGTTTTTGTGCATGTGGGGCAAGCTGGTCTGGCTGATGTCCAGGTCTTTAAAAGCGTGAAGCATGAACACACCCAGAATGATGGTGACAAAGCCAGAGAGGGTGCCCACAATGTCCACTGCAGACATGCTGTACCATTCCTTGAAGAGGATGATGGAGGAGGTAACCACCACCGTGGTGAAAAAGACATAGTAGATGGGGAACACCAAGGAGGTATTAAAAATGTCTAGCGCCCTGTTGAGGAAGTTGACCTGAGTGCTGAGAGAAAGTGCCAGGATGAGGGACAGAATGTAGGGGAGGGGGTGCCGCACAACTGGCATCCCCTGGAAGAAGTTCTTTATGGTGATGCCCAGACCCTTGACAGCAGACACGGAGAAGGCCCCGATCACAGAGCAGATGATGATGTAAACGAGGATATTCCTTTGTCCATAGCGGGGGGCGATGACGAAGATGAGGATGAGGCACAGCACCAGCAGAAGCACAGCAAACACGATGTACCCTTCAGGAGGGGTGGAAAATAGATAATTGGAGCTGTAGAGGATGCAAGTAGTTTCTAGAGCCCTCCACCCACGGTAATGGGATATTAGCACTAAGGGTTGGGCTCTGAAGTCAGACAGACCTGAGTTCCAGTCCCACGTGACAACTTCTTAATAATTCGGGCAGGGGATTAATTACACCACAAGACTTCCATTTCCTCATTTGTAAAACAGGGCTAATAAGAGGACCTTCCTCATAGATCTTTTTTGGGGGGATTAAATGAGATAATACACGCTACAAGACTACGTCGTCCCCCCACTCATCCCCAGTGTGATGGTGTTTGGACAGAGGCCCTTGGAAGGTGATTTAGGTCATGAGGGGGTGCCCCCATGAATGGGGTTAGTATCCCTATAAAAGGGACCCCAGAGAGCTCCCCCACCCCTTCCACCATGTGAGGACACTGAGAGAAGATGGCCATTTGGGAACCAAATCTACCAGGGCCTTGATCTTGGACTTCCTGGCCTCTAGAACTGTAAGAAGGAAAATTCTGTTGTTTATAAGCCACCCAGTCTATGGTACTCTGTTATAGCAGCCTGAACAGGCCAGGACAAGGCATAGAATGTATTTAGAACCACGCCTGGCCCATAATAAACACACGATAAATGGCATCAATCAATACACAGCAGGCTGGGAAGCCTGTGAGCTAACCCTGGGACCAGCCCCCCCACCTCTCCTTCATTGGCTTTCTTCTCCTCCTGGTGGCAGCACCTGGCACGGTCAGCACGCAGCTAGGCCTTCCCTGTGGCTCATCCCCCAGTGCCTGCCAGCTCACAGGGCCTTGGAGCCTACCTGTGTCTTTCATCTTGGCAGCCATCTCAACTACGGTGGCGACCTTCTCTTCCTCAGGGGCGTGTATCACCATCACTGTGCTGCCGGCCACACAGATCACACAGCCCAGCTTCCCCAGCAGATTCAGACTCTCTCCCAGGAAGTAGGAGGACAGGATGGCACTGCATGTGGAAATGGGAGAGAGGGATTAGCAGCCGTGCCTGCCCCAGTGTCCTGAAGGGGAAAGGGGGCTGAGCAAGCATTCATGGAGAAGAACAGGTCAGGACTCACCACACCCCTCCTCAAAGTGTTTGAAATAGAAACTTGATGGGAGGGTTCCAGCGTGTGCCGGAGGAATCGACATACATGTGGACTTCTTTCATTTTAGAGACAAAAAGCCTCCCTAAATAGAAGGTCAGAAAAGCCCTTCGAGGCATTCTTGTCTAACTTCCCACCCGATGAGCACATCTTCCCTTAACATTATGAACAGATTGCTGTCAGGCTTGGCTTGTATACCTCTGATGGCAAGCAACTCACCCCTTCCCAAGGCAAGTGAATCTATTATAGACTTATTCTGGTCACCAAAAATATGACAACTTCTACTCATTATCCTATTCCTATTCCTTGAGTCATACAGAACACATCGATTCCTTCTTCCATTTGTATCCAATAATATAAACAACTATAATGACAATTACAGGCACTACGTCTTGGGCATGTATTATGTATTAGGTATTATGCTACAAATTTTCTACTTATTATATTTCATTAACATCCCACAACTCTTCGAGAAGTAAAATATACTATCCTCATTTTATAGATGAGAAAACTGAGTCTTGTAGAAGTTAACATAACTAGGCAAGGTTATACAACAGGTGAGTAGCAGGGCCAGGATTTTAGCTGAATTTCTGTCTAATTATAAAGCCTATGGGTTTTCCTCTATACCTCATTGAAGAGAATTCCTATGACTTCCCTGAGTTTTCTCTTTTCTGGCCCGAACACCTCCAGTTTCTTGCTAGTGATACCATTTTCATTCTCCTCACATTCTCAGATGAGGTGGCAGAGGTAGGGGAAGAAGGGAGGCAAATTGGGCAGGACAGGTATGCTCACAGGGCAGGTTTCTGTTTCTTTATAAAGGGAACATTAGCTTAGGGTAAAAAGCATTTGGCTGATCCAGGACTGAATTACTCCCCCAAAATTCTTGTTTAAGGTATCGAGAGAGAGGGGATTGATGTCCAAGCTCCTTTGACTGTATTCCATCTATCCTCTAAAACTACCACAAACATTTGCATTCAGGAGAGTCTGGGGACATTAGCCCAGGCTGAGGTCACATGATGGAGGATTTCCTACCTCTCCCAACTTCCTGGGAGTGGGGATTTGTACATTAATCAGATATGTGATAGTGGTATCACAGCTTCATCAGCCAACTGTGTAATGTGAGTCATGGTTCTGTTTGGTTTTGATTGTGTAAATGTTACAAAATTGTCATCAAGAGGATAAAACAAAACAGGGAATTATGGGGGCTGGGTATGGTTGGCTGTAATATACCTAGGCTCCCAGGTTAAGCCAATAATCACAGCCAGCTTCAAATGGGGCTCCAAGACCCCCACAGAGGAACTATGCTCATAGTTCAAGAAGAATGGGGCAATGGGAAGCACACACATTTCGTTCTTGAAGCAATGCCTTCAGGTAGGGGTTATTAGCATCCCCACTGAGCAGATGGGGAAGTTGAGGCTTAGAGTAGTGAAGTGACTGGCCCATGGTAATATAGATACTAAGTGGCAGAGCTTAAGGTTAGAACTCAGGGAGCGCTGGTCTCCAGCTCATGCTTCTCAACTTGCATGTTGTGTCCACTGAGACACCAAAAGACTGACATGAGACATTCAACATGGTGGCAGTGGAAGCCCTTACAACCAGCTTGGGCTTGGTCTGCCCCGCTATTGGCCAGTCATTTGAGGGGATGCTAGAACAGGTGGCTGCAAACAATCCAAGGATCAGGGGCTCTGATCAGCACGGTGCCTCTCTCTGGGAGCTGGAACCAACTCAGGTCCCTGGTTGCAAGTGGCAGTTGACCCCACTTGCAGATCTAGCCCTCAACAAACTGAATATAGGAAGGAGGCAGAGACAGCGTGAGAGGTGACAACAACCTTATGAGGACACTCAGTGCTCCCAAAGGTGTGACGACTGTTGCAGGAGCAAATGCATAGGCCCCAAAGTTGGCGACTTCTCCAGCAGCCACTAGGAAATAAAGAGAGAAAACAGGCTAGCGTGGTTTCAATGAACCATCTGCAGCCCAAATTAACCTGGGCAGAGACAGCATCATTCAGTGATCAACCGTTCACAGAATCCCAGGCCAGCATTCCCTCAAGTCTTGATCCTTACTCTTTCCCCCTGGTGAATCTGGTCAGAAGGTCAGGTCCAGACCAGCCTGATCAAATCCTTCCATTTTAAAGATAGGCGAGTGAGACCTAGTGTCGAAGGTCACGTGACAAGTTTGTGGAAGGATGCCTTCTTGTTCTTGAGGCATCCTGGCTTCTAGTTCAGGTCACAGTTGAGTGTACCTTGGGGACTGCCAATGTTTGGTCTGGATCTATAAGTTCTAGAAAGTGTTAATTACCAAATAAAGAAACATTTAGTTACTGATTCTCCAAGTAGCAGTTGGTCATGAGCCATCTGTCGCAGAGGAACTGTGTCTAGCCTAGACCGGTGGGCAGGTGGTGAGAAAGTATGACATTCCCAAGTAGCCGAATTCTCCACCTTTGAGTTTCCAGTTTGCAGACTCCTCCTACAAGTGCATTTCCTGTCTCTCCTGTAGAGAATGACCTGGGTGTGCCCTTTGAAAGTAGAAGATGAATGTGATAGCCCTGGCTAGGACTGGGACCTGACTTATAAATAGAAAGCTGGCTAAATTTCCATTCAAAAGAATTAGGGTTTTGAAAGCCAGACAGGATGGGTGGAAAGCCAGGGAAATGTGTGAATGTGCAAATTTAAGGAAACCATAAGTGGCAGACCAGCCTGGTTCTAAGTGAGCCAACACATTGCCTGTGGAATGGGAAAACTGGCTGAGGAGACCCAGCCTCTACCATGTGGAAGTCCCAACAGACTCCAACCGGCAGTGATGACTCTCTCCATGTCAAGGGAAGTTGAGAAATTACACCTTTATCATTAGCAGCTCTCTACAAACCCCGCTGGGAATACGTGTTTCCTGGCTGAAGGACTGACCAACTTTGGGTGGAGAATGTGATCTGATATATACAGAAAATGCTCTGCCTGCAAAGATGCCAAGGATTTCCCCCTTGAGAATCTGGGCCTCAGATTCACACTTTGTGCAATGAAGACAGAAAAAACGCATCCACCTCTCCTTTCATCTCCGCCTCTACCCTCAATGGGTCAGTGTCGTTAGGAAAGAACCCACTTACTGGTGAGGAATCCAGCCCACCACATTGCATCCTTCAGGTAGCCATACCCTCCGTCCACTGTAGAAAAGAATGGACACAAAGTTAGAGCTTGGCCATGCTTTCTCAGGCACCTTTCCTATGTCTACCTTCACTCCCTAATCTCGAAGTGTTAAATACATGTTCACTGTGGTTAGTCCTCTGGGCTTGCCTCTGGGTCCCTTCCTGGGTGAATTTATCCATTCTCAAAGTTTTAAATACCATCTTTACATGAGTGTCACATATGTATACTGAGCCTTTCGATGTACATCCGATTGCTTACTTGACATCTCCTGGATCTCTCACAGGCATCCCAAACTCTGTCCTAAATAGAACTCTTGATTCTAAATGCTCCCCACCCATCTACCAAATGAAACTCAGTAAGTGGCACCTCTATGTACCTCGTTGCTTAAGCCAGAAACCAGGAAACTACCCTTGACTCTCCTACTCCTCTACCTTCTGAATTCCATCCATCCTGCTGATTCCCTCTCCAAAGAGCATCTCACATGTGTCCACTCCACTACCATCTCGCCACCCCGATTCCAAGGCACAACCACCTCTGGCCCAGTGTGAGGCAATAGCCTCCTATGGTTCATCTGGTTACACTCTCATCATCCCTTTATAACCCATTTCCTCATAGCAACCAATGGTCTCTTAAGAATGTAAATCATATTGTTACTCCTCAGTTTGTAGCAGGCCAATGGCTTCCAAATACTCTTGGGATAAAGACCAAAATCCTCAACAAGCCAGTTCATAGTTTTGACCCTGTTCATGTTTCCAAAGGCATCTCTTGCCATACTTGTCATTACTATCTAGCCACTCAGGTTTTCTTTTAGTTCCTCCAAAATGATGAGCTCTTTTTGGCCTTAGGACCCTTGCATGTGCTTTTCTGTGTTGGGGAAAGTCTTCTTAACAACATTTACTTCTATCTACACTCTCTACAGGACTTTGCTCGAATGTTGCTTCCCTTGAAATGCCCTCCCTGACTCCCTATCTCTGTTATTTCCCCCTTGGGATTCTCCTTCATCACACCCAAATCTTCTCCCTAATGACACTCATTTATAATTTGAGTTCATGTATTTATTTTCTGGCATTTCTCCCACTAAAATGGAGGCAGTATGAGGCCTGGAATTGTGTTTGCTTGGTTCACACGGTAGACTTTCAAACACTTGTCCAGAGGTAAAGGACAGAGCAGAAAAGACCACTGATCCTGACTTCCTCCCCGCTCCTCCCAGCTCTCCATTTAGGTGGCACCTGGCTCTAGAGCTGGGTATCCAACTGTCTGCTTGGCCCTTCACTTAGATTAACAGTAGTGCCGATACTCGTGCTGACTCTGTCCCAAGCCTCTTGGTAAACATGCTCCCTATCTTTTTTTTTTTTTTAAAGATTTTATTGATTTATTCATGATAGTTACACAGAGAGAGACAGAGAGGCAGAGACACAGGCAGAGGGAGAAGCAGGCTCCATGCAGGGAGCCCATTGTGGGACTTGATCCCAGGTCTCCAGGATCGCACCCCGGGCCAAAGGCAGGCGCCAAACCGCTGCACCACCCAGGGATCCCAACATGCTCCCTATCTTCTCAATAATCCTAATGGCTGGAACTGTTCAGAACCCCATTTTACAGATGAGGAGACTGAGACACTTCCCCTGTCCAGGATCACATCACCAGGAATTAAAGAGCTGGAATTGGAACCTGGGGAGTGTGCTTCCAAAGCAGTGTCCCACAGAACACTAAACTGAACACGTCCCAACTTGAACCATCATCTTCCCATAAACCTGCTCGTCCTGAATTCTTCATCTCTGAAAACAGCACCCTCATCTCCCCAGTTGCTCAAGTGAGAAAGCTGAGTCAGTCTCGCCTCTGTCTCTACCCTCCCCTTGGAGCCAGTCAACACCAAGCCCAGTAAGTTCTACCTTCGAAGGCTATCTCTGGACTCCCCACTGTCTCCGTTCCCACTGCAACTCCCCTGGCCCAAGTTCTGCTGTCTCTCTTCCCTAACTGGTCTCCTAGGTGTCAGTCTTGTCCCCTAATCCATTGCCCACCCAGCAACCAGGAATCTTTTCAGATCCTAAATTGAACTGTCTTTCTCCTGTGTAAAACCTTTGTCACTTACAGTTGCACCCAAACCCTGTGGCGCAGCTCCTAAGACCCTTCGAGATCTGGCCCCTCCCCCAACTCTTTCCACTGCCCTGTGCTCCAACCAGCCTGAACTCTTTCAGCTTCACTCATGCTCTCTCACCTCTGGGCCTTTGCACATGCTGTTCTTTCTGCCTGGAACACCACATCTTCCTCTTTTCCCCTTCATCTTGCCATCTCATTGTTTAAGTCCCACCTTCCGGATCACCTCTTATAGAAAAGCTCCCTTAACCTTCCAAGCCTGGGCATTACATGCACTCCAAATATTCCCAAAGTGTTCTGTATTTTCCCCATGATAGACAGCACGTCACACATTCTGGAACAATTGCCTGTTGACTCTCCTACATGATCAATGCCCCCATGGGACACTGTATCCCCAGGTCCAGCATGGACCTGGCATACAACAGGTATATGGTAAATGATAATTAAATGAACAAATTCTTTTACATGATTCCTTTTCTTCAAAATGGGTTCATAGATATATACCTTATTTCCAAACAAACAAATCTCTTGTGGACAGTGACTCAATAATTCTTTTGTAGCCTGTAAGGGGGCTCCATCTGAGAGGCTGTGAGGGCACACTGGTGTGTGACGATGTCCTGGTCAGAGGTGTTTGCATTCCCATTTTGCAGGAAAGTTGGGGCTTGCCTATAATGACACAGCTTGTAAGAAAAAGAACGGGACTAGATCTGGGGTTTCTGATTCTTAGCCCTGAGACTTTTCCTCATCTGTACCCTCAATTAACTGATCTTAAAGTTCTCCAGAAATGTTGGATTTTAAAAGAAGGTCTCCTGTTGGTGGATTGGATTCCCAGTGGGGTTGACAAGGAGCCTTTTGTGACCATGTAGGCCAGGCTCTCCAGCTGCCGCAGAGGCCCCCTGTAAAGGAGATTCATGGAGCTGGCTGGGGGCTCAGCCGCCTAGCACCCCATGCCCACCTTCCCTACAAGGACCTACCAGCCCGCGTGGCCCCGGAGGCCACCAGTCGCTGAAGGCCTTTCTTCTTGAGGATGACGCTGCTGCCAATGAGGAAGCTGGACAAGAAGGCCAGGCCCAGGCCAATGTAGAAGCTATAGTTCTCCCTGAACCTCTCCTTCCAGGTGTGAGAGGTGACATTGCTGGGCACTGGGGTGCTGAGGTCACTGACGATCTGGCACAGGACTTGTTGAGAGGAGCAGTATAGGCTGATCAGGGAACCTGGATGGGAAGACCATGATAAGAGAGTCATGTTGGGGGCATCTGCATGCTTGCAAAATATTAGAATTGGCTAGTGTTTCAGATCTCATACTTTAGTGGTAGTGGGCCTCTGTCTGCACAATGGGCCTCAGCCCAACAATAACAGAGATTCACGGGGTGCTTACCCCAGGCTAGGGGTTTCATTTGCATGAACTCATCCAATTTTTATAACCATCTGTCAGATAAGTGCCATCTTGAATTCTCATTTCATAGATGAGACATAGAGGTCATGAAAGGTCAGGCACCTTGCCTAAGAACACAGACTGTCTGACTCCAGAACTCCAGCACATAACCACTAAGGTGTACCGATGCTCCACACACCAAGAAGTCTCCTCCAAGTTCTCAGGCATCACCGAATCCAACCTCCCGCATTTCCCAGGAATCCCCTCCCAGCCCCTGGACCTCCAACAGCTCAGGATCACACAGGGATTTTCCCCGCCAAGAGGCCTCTTCACTTCCATATCCCTACCTCCAGCCTTAGTGGACACTCCTGACGTTAACATGAAGGAGTGAGGCTAGAGAGCCCACAGCCCCTTCCAGGCCTGAAGATAACGAAATATAAGCAGACTGTTGGTTAGAGCTGACCATTTCCGGGCCTTATTCTAAGATCTCTGGTGCCCATGGTCTGTGGCTGGGGCCTCCTTGAAGCCTCAGAGGGATCGGTGTCCCTATGACGCCACGTAGAATCTTCTTTAGCTTGCTTTCCAAGTTCTAGAGATCCTGAGAGTCAGAATCAGCCCTCATGCCCCAGAACCTGCAAACCCTTGCTGGCTCTTCTGGGCACAAACACCAAGGACCATAGGACAGACTTGGGTCTGAGGGGCAGATCCTCAGCCAGAGGAGTTAAGTGGCTCAAGTTCAGTAAAGCACCATAAAGCACAGCCAATTATCCCTCACATGATCCTCTACTCTCAGGCTTTCCATGAGCATTTCTGTCATGGAAATGGCACAGTGATCATGTGCAGGGTTTTAGTTGAAGAAACTGGGGCCCTAGTACATTTGGTGAGCTGAACAAGACTGCACTGGTGGCAAACGGGAAGCCAAACTGTTCCCAAGTCCATGTGACGCCAAAGGCCTGCTCTTCACTGCTACACACAACCCACGGAGCAGGCAGCAAGGGTGGGGGTGGGGTGGGTGGTTCATCTGGCCTCTTGCGGGTTGTTACAAATTCTGAATTCATTACCAACATTTAAAATCGGATTTTCCATGAAAACTCAGCTTTTGAGCTGCCTCCATTGACCTTATCAAGTTCACCTTCCCAGAGCCAACAACTGATTGCAGCTGAGAGTGGTTGCCCCCTGAGGACAGGCTCTTTGAAATTCCCCCAAAGTCTGTACCAGGGTCCCTTCATCCATTTTGGTTATGTGCTCAGCCTCTGTAGGCATTTGAGTTTGTGAAAACCTTCTGATTTTTCTCAAACTGTGGGTCACAAAACTACAGGCTCCTGTGCCAGGGATGTACGCCTGGGCCAGGCACTTCTCCTCAGACCAGTTAGAACTACAGGCCACTACAGCACCAGGTGTGCCCCAAAGTCCACGGTCATGCAGCTCTGGCACTGGCGTATCTGGATCAGAGAGTGGCATCTTGGTGGAATAGAGTCAGGGCAATGTTGACCTTTCTTCTATGGCACAGAAGCTCAGAACAATGGTGTTGGGAGAATCCCGAGAAGACAGCCTGCCTAACTCTCTTACTTGCGGGCAGGAGAACTGAGGCCCTGAGAAGGGGAAGGACTTCTTTGAGTCTCACAAAAACCCAGTAGCAGAGCTGGACCTGGAACCCACCAGGGGCCATCCATGTGTCTTTTGCAATGGGAGATGCCTCTTCCTGACACCTGTGTCACAATCAAGAAAGGGTAAGACAAAAAGCCATTGCCAACCCTAATCAGATTTGGTCTGACCTCTCACAGCTGTTCTTCAGTTCAGACAGTCGAGTCTGGGGAGTTCCCTGAACTCAGGAAATGAGCCAGAGCTAGGACATGGGCCAAGAAAGGTGACTCCCAAGAGGAAGGCCAATCCCATTCCCACCCCCTTCACCTACCATCCTGAAGGTGCATCTCCAGAGGTGGAGCCAAACAGTGAGCTTGCCTGTTTTGGGGAGGCCTGAGGCACCCAAGGGCACAGCACCCTCCCCTGAATTGAGTTTTCCCATGAAGACAAAAAGAAAAGGAGAGCGGGATGGTGGCCAAAGAAAATCCAATTCCGAGGAGGATGCTCATTAGACAAATGGGTGTTGGGCCTGGTGAACCCCACTTCTGTTCCAGAATATGCGAGGACCAGGGCATGAATTCTTCCCCAGGGGAAGGTGAGGCTGAAAATGGACTGCATTGTTGGACGCCAAAGCCAGCCAACACCCAAAGAGCTGGCTCTGAACACTTCACTAGAGAAAAGAAGTTCGAGAAACAAGGCTATCTGATCAGCCGCTCAATTTTAAGAGGGAGTAGCGAAGTGGAGACATACCAAGAGGAAGCATAGCAGTGGGGGTACGGGGTTTAGAATCCGATCTAGTTTTATATCCACTTCCCCCACTGCAGGAGCTTGAGCAAATTATCAGGCTTTTCAGAACCCCGGTTTCTTTCTCTCCAGAAAGGAGGCAGCAAGGTAATAATACCCACCTGCCCTCTAGAGTTAAGGGTTAAATGAGATAATGTAGGTAAAGGGCCCAGTCTGCCACCCGGTGCCTGGTAGGAATCCCTCCAGTAAAGCTCCGGGTCCTTGCTTATCCGGGGTGCGTGGGTTTGGGGTGAGGCTCTGCGCCCCCTCCCTCAGCTTTGGCGGGCCCCAGGCAGCAGCCGGACCGGGCAGGTGCTTGAACCTGCGGCAACTGTACAGAAGGAAGAGCCGGGGGAGCCCCCTCTGGCTGCCCCGGCCCCCTCCGCGCGCTGCCCCCTCCGGCGCACCCCCCCAGCTGCCCGGCTCCAGGTTGGGGAAGGGGCCAGAACCCCGTCCCCGCCCCCGCACGCACCGTTCTGGCAGCTGGCGTTGCCCGCCGGCCGCTCCATGGGCCCTGCGCGCCGCCCCCGCGCCGCCGCCTGCGCCCCGGCTCCCCGGCTCCCGGCGCCCCGGCTCCGAGCAGGTGGCCGCGACTCGCCCCGCGTGCGAGAAGCTGCCGGGTCGGCCCCAGGGGTGGAGAGAATGACGCGCCCCGGAGGGGACGGTCCCCGGGGAGGAGTCACCCCGCGTCCTGGGCGACTCCCCGGGCCGGGGGCCCCGCGCTCCAGATGCCCGCAGAGGGGCGCGCGGCTCCGGGGTGCGGAGGCTGCGGGGCTCCCCAGGGCCCAGGCGAGGGCGCGGGGCTCCCGGCGCCGCCCCTCCGCCTCGAGGGACTGCACCAGCTGCGCGGGTCACAGGGCTGCGTCCCGAGGTGGCAGAGGGGGACATTGCCTGGCCGAGGCGCAGTGGGAACGTGGGGGCCGACTGCAGCCCCGGGGGGCGGGGGGGCGAGCCCCTGGTGTTTTCCCGCCTGCCTGCCTTCCTGGCCTCCGACTTCCCTGCCTGCCCGCCTTGTTCACTCATTCAACGTAGATCTGATGTGTGCTGGACGCTGGTGCACAACAGACACTTAGTAGCAGGCGCTGAATAAACGGCCAGTACCTGTACGCGCAATGAATGGATGACAGAAGTTTGGCAAATTGAATGAGAGAAGTAAAATTCTCCTTCCAAGCGATTGGAGACCCACAGGAGTCAGATATACTCTCTGTCCCTGGAGAACCTTATATATTAATGAGAAAAACAAAATAGGATCTACTCTCTAGAAGCTGGTGTCTTCCAAATCACCCTGAAAAAAAAAACTAGTTATGGAAAGTATAGTTACTACTATGGGTAATAGTAAAAATAAATTAGAGAAACACTGTGTTGGACCTTAAAAACACTTGTAGTGCTTACTAGAGGCCAGGTGCCGTTATTAGTGCTGAAAAATCCCTGTTCATTTAATCCTCAGGACAACCGTGTGCAGTACGTATTTTTCATTATTTACAGAAAGGAAACTAAGGCGCAGTGCGATCAAGTAACTTACTGGGTTTCCCAGCTAGGAAGTGGAAGAGTGAAGAGCAAGCAAGAGAATGTTCCCAGTGGCCACACGAACAGGCCTAGCATTTTAGACTGAAATACACTCCTGCTCCTGAGTAGTGAAGATATAGGACCACCAAGGAAACAGTGGCCAGTTCTGGCAATGGTGGTCACCACCTCCTGGAGGAGGTAGCTTTTAAAAATAATTACTTATGGAGTCTTCACTATGGGACAGACCCTGTACTAAAACCTATACAGACATTATATCATTTGAGCCTCCTACGAGGTAGGGACCATTACTCTCTCCATGGTACAGATGGGGGAAAAAAAGTACTTTAAGAAAACCTTTTGGGGACACCTGGGTGGCTCAGTGGTTGAGCATCTGCCTTTGGCTCAGGGCATGATCCCGGGATCCGGAATAGAGTCCCGTATCAGACACGTTGTGGGAAGCCTGCTTCTCCCTCTGCCTGTGCCTCTGCCTGTGCCTCTCTCTCTTTCTCTCTCTGTCTTTCATGAATAAAAATAAAAACAAACAAACAAACAAACAAACAAACAAAAAACCTTTTGGTTATAAAACAACTTTAGATTCACAAAGGAGTTACAGAAATCATACAGAAAGTTCCCATAGACCTGTCACCAGGTTCCCTTAATGTTAACATTTGGTACGGGAATAGAAAAATATTTTATTACCCATATTTTAGATACTCTGAAAAACTTCCCCCCGAGGTGCCAACTAGCGAAGGAACTGGAAGTAAACAGGCTCTGCCCCCAGCCTATCCTCCCCGCCATCCTTCTCCAGCCTCAACTTATGGCCTCTGGCTGGGACACAAAGGATGGGTTCTCCCAGCATGCAGCTCCTCCTCACTTTCTGGGTGACTTTAAACAAATCACTTACTCTCCAGGAGAAACAGTTTCCTCATTTGTCAATGAGACAGCTTCTCTCTCTCTCTCTCTCTCTCTCTCTCTCTCTGTGTGTGTGTGTGAGAGAGAGAGAGAGAGAGAGACCATGGGGTTGGGGGCAAGTTAGGTAAGGAAGGGGGAAAGGGAATCACAGATATTACTAACATTCCACATCCAAGTTCATGGGGACACAATGCACCCAGATCTACCTCTTACTTTGGAGGGATGTGGCACCAGAGTTCACAGGAAGTGAGTACCTCCAAGTCCTGTATGAATTGGAACACAGAGAAACCAGAAACTGGGTGATCAGAAATGACAGTTCATTAAAGAAGCATCCATGCTACCTGAGAAGGAGGACTGGACAAGATAATTTAATTGGTCTTTTCTTTCTCCTGAGTATTTCTGCTGCTTGGATCTAACACATGCTACAAAACATGTCCATCTCTGAGGCTGGTGGAAGTACCAACCGCAAACACTCACTACCTTCAGTCTCTGAGTTTGTTCCAAGGACATAGAACAAAAGATTTGTGGTCTTTCTTTCTGGCCTGGGCTTTTTAAATCATAAGCACAAGAGAGGATGTTTAGATTATAGTCACATCGTGACAGAGCTGAGCCCAGATCTTGAGAGACAAATGTACATCTTTCTTTCTTTCTTTCTTTCTTTCTTTCTTTCTTTCTTTCTTTCTTTCTTTCTTTCTTTCTTTCTTTCTTCCTTTCTTTCTTTCTTTTCTTTCTTTCTTTCTTTCTTTCTTTCTTTCTTTCTTTCTTTCTTTTTCTTTCTTCCTTTCTTCCTTCCTTCCTTCCTTCCTTCCTTCCTTCCTTCCTTCCTTCCTTCCTTCCTTCCTTCCTTTCTTTCTCTCTGATTTTATTTATTTGAGAGAGAGAGAAAGAAGAGAGAGAGAACACAAGCAGGGGAGAGGGGGCAGAGGGAGAGGAAGAAGCAGACTCCTGCTCAGTAGGGGGCCCGATGAGGGGCTTGATCCAGGACCCTGAGATCATGACCTAAGCCAAAGTCAGACACTTAACTGCCTAAGCCACCGGGGTGCCCCCACCTGTGTTCTTTTTTTTTTTTTTTTTAAACAATTAATTTATTTTTTATTGGTGTTCAATTTACTAACATACAGAATAACCCCCAGTGTCCGTCACCCATTCACTCCCACCCCCCGCCCTCCTCCCCTTCCACCACCCCTAGTTCGTTTCCCAGAGTTAGGAGTCTTTATGTTCTGTCTCCCTTTCTGATATTTCCCACACATTTCTTCTCCCTTCCCTTATATTCCCTTTCACTATTATTTATATTCCCCAAATGAATGAGAACATATAATGTTTGTCCTTCTCCGACTGACTTACTTCACTCAGCATAATACCCTCCAGTTCCATCCACGTTGAAGCAATGTGTTCTTTAATATATATATTTGTGGATGGGTTTGTGATTTGTGGAGCCGCTAAATTTTAGGGTCCCGGGCATGGGGTCCCTTGCCCGGGGCTAAGGGCAGTACTGAATTCACCCTGTGCTTTGAGGCAAGACTTTTCGGAGTTAGGTGAGTTTCATGTTTTAGGGCAGGGAGCTGAGGTGGAGGGAGCTGGGATCTACTGGAGGGCCTTCCACACCCTCTGGGCCTCAGGCTCCCCATTTGTTCTAGAAGGAGGCGGGGCTTCCCCAGGGCTGGTGGCATCAGCATCCAGAGAGTGAGGATATAATGAGCCCCATTGAACCGCAGTCTCCTCGCCTGCAGTCCTGACAAAGCCCTTTTCTCCCGGAGCCACAATAGCACTGTCAGGCAGGTAGCAGGGCCTGCAGCATTGTCTCCCCAGAGAAGAACAACAGGGTTCACTGTCCGTCCCAGGCTCGTCTACGAGGGGAGGGCGGTGACTTTGGAAGGGTCTGACCAGCCAGAGACAGATGGGCTCTGTCCTCAGCCAGCCAGGCTCTGGTCAGCCAGTTATTCCCCGTGAACAGGAAAAAACTAATTTTCCAAAACCCGAATTCCTAAAACTTTGGTCCTTCTAAGTGCACTTCCAAATGCTTTATGTTACAGAACAGCCCTGCCCAATACGGTAGCCACCAGCTCCACGTGACCATTGAGAATGTGGAAAGAGGCTACTGTGAACTATGCTAAGCACTGTTAATATTTTGGGCCACATAATTGTTTGTTGTGGGGGGCTGTCTTATGCACTGCGGGATTTTAAAAAATTTTTATTTATTTATTCATGAAAGACAGAGAAAGAGAGGCAGAGACATAGGCAGAGGGAGAAGCAGGCTCCATACAGGGAGCCTAATGCAGAACTCGATTCCAAACCCCAGGATCATGACCTGAGCTGAAGGCAGATGCTCAACCGCTGAGCCACCCAGGCCTCCCTGAACAGTGAGATTCTTGTCAGTATTCCTGGTTCCATGCCAGTAGCACACACTGCCTCCCATTCCTAGGCTCCCCTGATTGTGACAACCAAAAGCATCCCAGATAATTGCCAAAATCTTCCCCAGGTTGTAACGTGCCCAGATTTCAAAGACTTAATAAGATAAAAAATATAAACTATTAATAACTTTTTATTATTGATCACATGCTGAAATAATATTTTGGATATTGTGGTTTAAATAAAATATATTGTCAAAATTAATTTTCTCTACTTCTTTTTGTAAAGTGGCTACAAAATGATGGAAAATTACATAGTGGCTCACATTATATTTCTATTGGACGTTGTTATTTATAGAGGACTTGTTATATGTTACATGCTTATAAGTTATACGCATATATGTATATGCATGCTCATGTAATCTTTCAGCAATCCTGGGAAGCAGGTTTTATTATTATCCCCATTTTCCAGATGAGGAATGAGGTGCAGTGAGGTCACCAAGCCTGTAAGTCAAGAAGCCAAGAATCAAATGCAAATACCCTTTTAATACTACACAGACTGAATGTTCTAGGTCTAGTAACATGCCATGAGACTTGAGTAGGTCACTTCCCCTCTTGGCATCTTACCCCAGGTAAAAGGGCTAGACAAGATGCAGCTTGTGGTCCTTTCCAACCCGCAGAGCTGGTCTTCTGGGCAGGGTGGGGAAGGACAGATGGCTATCACCTCCCTCACACTGACCTGGAATCATGGGAATCTTGACTGTTGGCATGCAGAGGCTGGCCAACTCCTCTTCTTTAGGTGGGTCCCCAGGATGGCTGCTGTTCTCATAAAAAGCTTTACTGTCACCAGAAACAATACTTGGAATGGCCACAGGTGCACTCAGACTGGCTCTAAGAAGAGCACCATGCCCAGGGATGAGTCCACATGCAGCTGGCATCAATAACGATTATTAAAACAACACACTGTTACTGACTGTGTCCTCTGTGTGCTAAGCACTTTGCAGGCATTGGCCCACGTGATCATTGCAATCCTGTACTCTGGTACCATTTTAGGTCCCATTTTACAGATAACGGAACTAAGGTTCCGAAAGGTAAAGTGACTTTACCAAGATCATGCACAATGGTAAAGACAACACTTCAAGCTGGACTTGCAGATTCCCAGAACAGCTTTCTTAACTAAGGAGCTGGTTTGCAGAGGTCAGACGCTTCTTCCCAGACCTCTTGCTGGCCCTGCTCTGTATGGGTAGCTGGGAAGACTGGGACCATCCTTACAACCTTCAGAGTTAGAGCTGAACTAATCAACTCTCTTAGTCTGCAGAAGGGGAAACTGAGGCCACAAGAGGGAAAAGGTCATGCCCAACATCTCTGCTACTTTGTGGCAGAGTCAGAACTTTACTGATAATCACTCCAACCCTAATCCAGCACTTTTATCTCCCACGATGCTTTATTTATGAGCAGAAAAGCCCGACCATAGGGCAAAAAATGAGAGTTATTATTTTTTGGCCACTTTTTAAGGATGAGCCAGTGCACTAAGGACTGCATACACACTGTCCCATTTACTCTTCACAGTAAGACTCTTGAGTCAGGTGCTGCTATGATGCCCATTTTAGAGATGAGAAAACTGAGACTCAGGCAAAGTAACTTGTCAGGAATCAAACAGTGCAGCCAAGATGAAATCCAGCAGGCTGATTCTAGAGCCATTTCTTGATTGCAATCCTCAGGCTGATCACACTGCATTTAGGGGATCCCTTATCAGAGGATCTGCCCACAAGTGGACGAAGTTTCAAATTCCTACAGAGGGCAGAGCTTGCTGCGAGGGATCTATGGGGAAGCACAGCATTGTTTGGCCTTGGTGTGGATGTGCGGACAGTGTAATGCACTTAATTCATGGAAAAGATCTTCAGATCCTATGGAAAACCAGCTATCGTTAACATAACAATACTGAGATGAACTACTGCTGCACAACCTCCATGTTTCAGGTTCTTTGCATGTATGAACTCTAATCCTCATGGTAGTCGTAGGAGGCAATGGAGTACCCTAGTTTTACAGCTAGCTGATGACGGTGAGAGTCCGGGAGGTCTGGTGACTTGCTCAAAGTCACACAGATAATAAGTCGCTAAGCCGGGATTTGAGCAGGTCCTCAAAGCTCTACTTCAGTGTCTTCTGTATTCCCTTCCTTTTGCTTGTCTGAGTCATTACTGGGGCTGGTGACTCAAGGTGGGGGGCCCTGGGGAGCATAGTGATGCCCTGCTCCTGCACCTGTTTGGTGCTTAGCATTTGTTCTGTGGGAACAGGGAGGACAAGGGCACCATGCGCTCTGTGGCCACAGGGAGGACTGCTTTTAAAGTGGGAAGAGTCATTTGAGAAAGGACAAACTTAGGCTCTGTTTTTTCGTTTGGGTTTAATCAATTAACCCATCTTAGGCTTTGGGCCTATCTGAGAGGTTGGTATTAAAGGGTCAGGGGATATGAGCTTCTAGTCCTCATTCTGGGACCACTCATAGGAGTGGGACCAGAGGACCAGAGGCAAGGTCCTTCTCATCTGGGCCTCAGTTTCCACAATATGTGCAATGAAAGGAAGGACTAGATAGTGGTTTTTAAAGCCTTTTTTTTTTTCTTAATGAGGTGGAGGTAGGTACCAAACATTTTTTTTTCCCCAAGGAGAAAGCTAAATGGAAGGACAACCTACAAATGTTCAAGAGGTGCTTCTCTCATTGATACAGGGCAGGAGCCTAGAACCTTGTCACCTTGGCCTCCATGTTATCCCCTGCTGCCCCCTTCCCTGCAGCAGCCACTGAGCCATCTCCCATCCATGCTAGGACTTGGAAAATCCTAGGTTGATACTGGGGGGCCTGTGTGGCCCCCTGAGCACACAATGTTTGTATCAGCCATTCTTCTTATGAGATGCTCCCCTAGAACTAGTTTGGGGCTCAGAAGAGTAGCCAGAGACTTTACTGCATGGAGAGACTCTTGAAGGGATGCCTGTGCACACAGGACCTTAATTCTCCAGGCCAACTTGTAAGGGTCCTGAGACACAGTCACGTTGTGGCCAAGTGGGTCTGAACTCTCCTGCAGGTGGTATAGTCTGAGTCCCTGGGGGAGGTTCTCACGCACTCTAGAGTGGCATTCCGTGTGAGAGGGCTGTAGCAGTATGGGGAGGGTGACGTGTTTTACTTGCCAGCCTGTGAAGAGCTCAGCCTCCTTCAGGGCTTCTGGGGAGGAAGAGCAGTTTGAGTTGTGTGTGGGTCTCACCTCCACCACACACAATGGCTGTGTGGCCTTGAGCAAGTTATTTACCTTTCCTGGGTCTCAGCTGTCTTATCTGTAAAACAAAGATAATGATGATGGTAATGATAATCATAAAGTTACCTCGTGCTGAATACCTACTCTGTGTAGATTCTGTGTAAGTGCTTTGCATTTATTACAACACAGCAAATCCTCACATTAACCTTATGAGGCAGGTGTTGTAGTATCCATTTTACAGATGTGGAAGTGAGGCACAGAGAAGATATGTGGTTTGCACAAGGCATACAGCTACAATTATCAAATAGTAGGCAAAGTTTTGTTTTTCTGACTCCAAAGCCAACATTTTCATCTGCAACATTATCTTGACTTCTTAAATTAAACCTGCCTCAAAAGGCTGTTTTGGGAATCACAAAAGACAACCTATATCATAAACACAGAGCTGGCACATAGTATGTGCTCAGGAAATGGGTTCTGGTTCCTCATCTCCTGCTAAATGTCTGAAAGGTCCCCTACAAGCCTGAAGGAGTTGATGAAAGTCTGTCTACAGGTCCCTTTCTTCCCAGCAAGTGAAAGTAGGGAAATGGAAGAGAAATCTATCTGATCTCAGGAAAAATTGCTTTTCTCCTACAAAAACCTTCTTTAATGAGTGTTTCCCAAACTGTGATCCTGAGACATCATTCCACATTGTCCCATGTTCAGTAAAGTTTGGGAAATGCTGCATTCTCAACCGTCCTCTGTGAGATGCTCACAGCATATTAGCATGTTAAAGACACTGAGACGTCCTGCCTGTAAAGAATCCTGCTCAATGTAGTTTGACCCAGAGTGTTCCAAACCCTGCTCATTATGGAATTCCCATGCCTCACCCCTATTAATATCCTATTAACATAATACCTATTAACATCCTATTCTAAAGAACATTCTTGGGAGGGAAGCTGATTCTTTTCCATTCATGCAGATAAAGTAACTAAAGGCCAAAGAGCTTATGTGGATAATCCACAGTCATAGAGCCATAAGGATAGAAGCTTTGTTCTCAAACTCACCACTGAGACACACGCAGGGTAGAGCAGTGGTTAAAAGCAGGAACCTGGAATCGGATGGACTGGGCTTATATCCTGCCTCTGCCATTCCCTAGCCAAGTGTCCTTGAGCAGGTCACTTAACCTTCCTGGGCCTCAATTTCCTCATCAGTCACGTGGGGACAATATGGTGTATACCTCATCAGGCAAACTGGGGGATTCAGTGAGTTAATACAAGAAAAGTGTTCAGGATAGCATCTGGCATAAAATAGTTAATTGTCATTGTTCCTACTAGAGTTTGCGTAAAATGAAGTTTACCCAAGTGTCCATGGCACTCTCCGTGAGTCCGAGGTGTGGATGCTACTTTAGAGAGTCTGCTGCTGGCAGCCAGGACTCACCGGGGCCTTGCTGGAGGGAGGCCAGGGATTGCTGGCAGCTCTCTGGAGCCCCTTGTCCAGCCACAGTTCCCAGAAGGTGTGTGTGGAGGGGTGCCCTACACGCCTTCCCCTGGGGCCAGACCTCTCGGTGCTGCCAGACCCAATAGTCTCCCCAAATCTGCCTTCTCTCCCTGTCTCTTGTCTGAGCTCAGAGGAATCCTTGCTGGAATTGTCACTTTGCAAAGCTAAGACACACGTTCAGGAAGGAAAGCTGGGGTAAGCAGTAAGCTTTGTGCAAGAGACACTGGCTTTTGAGCCAGATGGTTCTTTAGAGTCAGGCTCCAACACTTTCTAGTTTTGTGATTTTAGCTAAATCACTTAACTTCTCTCAGTCTCAGTTTCTGTTTGTAATATGGAGATAATCATGGTACCAAGTTTCTAACTTTCCTGTGAAAGTTAGTTGTGTATTATTATACTCAAGTAATAATAACTAAGATCTCATAGGTGCTTACTATGTATCAGTTCTAGCAGCCTGGGATAGCCAATGCCATAATAGACAAGATCCTGTTCTTATGGAGCTTACATTCTAGAAGGGGTAGCCATGCTACAAACAAGCAAACAACTAAATAAAAAATAAATCAGAGTATAATAATTAATATGGAGAAAATAAAATAGAGTAAGGACAGAGAATGACTGGCAAAATGGTTGGGGAAGACCTCACAGAGGTGGTGATATTTAAACTGAGATTTGATTGATTGACAAGTAGTGATTGATTGACAAGGAGTGAACCATTAAAAAAATCTGGGGGAAGAGCCTTCCAGACAAAGGGAACAGCTAGTGCAAAGGCCCTGAGGTGCAAGCAAACTTGGTTTGTTTGAGGAGCAGAAGGAAAAACTTTTTGATAGGGGAGGTACAAGATAAAATCATCTGCTCTTAGTATAGACCCAAGAGCAATAAAAACACAAAAACTGGTCCCACAAAAACTTGTGCACAAATGTTCATATCAGCATTATTCACAGTGCCCAAAAAGTGGAAACACCACAAATGTTCATCAACTGATAAATGGACAAAGTTTGGCACATTCATTCAATGGAGTATTACTTGGCCATAAAGAGGAATGTGGTCCTAATACATGCTACGACATGCATGAACTTTGAAAACATTATGCTCAGTGAAAGAGGTCAGACATAAAAGGCCCCATATTATATGAAGGGTCCAGAGTAGGTAAATCTATAGAAACAAAAAGTAGATTAATGGTTGGGGCTGGGGTGGGGGCGGGGGAGAGGGGGGCGTAGAAATGTGGAGTGATTGCTAAAGGGTATGGGGTTTCCTTTGGGGGTGATAAAACGTTCTAGAATTAGATAATGGTGATTGTTGGACAACTTTGTGAATATATGAGAAACCGCTAAATTGTACACTTGTAAAGGATGAACTTTATGGTAAGTGGATTGTATCTCGAGTTTTTAAAAAATCGGAGTTCTAGGCAGGGGCCAGCTTAGAAGTTATGCTTAGGAGTTTAGGGTGGGTATTACTGAGAGGCGCATTACTACAGAAGAGGGTCCTAACACACACACACACACACACACACACACACACACACACACAGCACACAGCTGGCCCAGGGCCACACAGCTACAAAGTGGCCAAGCTATGATTCACACCTTCGCTGTCTGGTTCAAACCCCATTCTTGACGTAGAGCTTGTGTACAGCCCAGGGCCTGGTGTACATCCAACAAGCACTGCATACAGGCACGCGATGAATATATTTAGGAGCTGGGGTTTCAGTTTCCATATTCCTCCCCTCAGGGCTTCATTCTCATCGCCGCCTTCCTTCTCTGAGATGCACTCTCCCACCTGTCTCGATCCAGGAGAAAGGCCCGGGAGCAGAGTCTGCGCGCCCCCCCCCCCCCCCCGGGGGGCAGAGCCACTGCAGTGGGCGCCCAAGCCTCCTCCTCTGCTGCTGTCAAGGCCAACACAGTCACACTGGAAATTCTGGTTTGTGAGCAGGGACTGGATGAGGAGCCCCAAAGGAATCCGGAGCGTGGGTTAAGGTTTCTTCACCCCTTGTCAGGTGGCAGAGGGGGCTAAGCCGCCCCTCCACCCGAGGACCTCTGCCCCGTGGGGTGTGGGGGAGGGGCCGTGGGCGGAGCCACGTCTGGATTGGCTGCAGACCCAGGCGCTGGGCCCATTAAAAAGCCACACCTTTTTTTTTTCAGTTGAGCTGAGGATCAACTGGTGATAATTATCTGCATTTCGCCCTGCAAACAAAAATGTAGATGTTTGTTTTGGGACTAGTTCAATAAATATGTTTGTGCCTCTCCATCTCGCGTCCTGCATTCCCAGGAAGCCTGGTCTGTGCGGAGTGGTCTGACCTATAGTCACATCCTAGCAGAATCAGGAGTGAGTGGCCCTCATTTTAGAAAAGGGCCTAACTGGTGATTTTTACCTTTTTTTTTAGGGGCCCTCACATCCCTTTAAGAATCTGACAAAGATTATGAACCCTTGCCCCAGAAAGATGCACCCACCTATCTGTACATCCTCCTCACTGAATTTCAGGGGAGTCAGGTTAATAACCCTTGGCTTTTGGCCAAAGGGGGGAAGAAGTCTTAAATTTTTGAACGTGCATTTCTATTGAGACAGCACTTCATAAAGAATAGTGAAGGCTGAGAGTGATCTCTATGGTATCTGAATGGCAGCTTCAACAGTTGCATACACATGTAAAAATCCACTGATACTTTACTCTTAACATGGTTAAGTTAAGCCTTGAAGCTGCCTTCTCTGGTTAAGTCAATCTTACTAATAATCGAAACTATAAGTCATTGAGTGCTAATCCCTGTGGTGCACGTAACATACCTAACTTAAAGTCTCACATCAAAGAAAAGCATATTATCACCATTTCACACAGAGGTTTCACTGAGTTTAAGACCAAGACCATGAAGCTGGTTAGCGGTAGCACCGGAATGCAACCCCAGGCCTAAGTGACACCAAGGCTCTACTAACTATACTAACTTTCTTCTTTTCTTGGCTCCAGTAGCAGCAGGGGGGGGGGGGGGGGAATGGGAGCTGAAGTTACAGGAAGAGGAGATACTTGCTTATCAGAGTTTCCTAAAGATGACCTCAGAGCTGTGACCCTGCTCCCACCTCTTTTTTCCTCAAACTGCTGAATTTCAGTTGAAATGATGGGGCTTTTTTAAAAGATTTTTTTTTAAGTAATCTCTACACCCAACATGGGGCTTGAACTTATAACCCCAAGATCAAGAGTTGCATGCTCTACCCACCAAACCAGCCAGGCATCCCTACCTCTAAATGTATGGTTTTCAAATTATAAAACTTATAATAATTTTTAATTAAAAAATTGCAGTTCAGAAGGGTATAAAGTGAAGGATAAAAGTCCACTGGCTATTCTGTAGTCAAGAGACAGTCACCAACACTAACAGATTCTTTAAGATCTATCCAGAAATTATGCACACGTACCCACAGAAGTGTACATTCTTTTTAAAGATGGGATCACATTATACAGATTGCACTTCAAGTTGCTTTTTTTACCTTACAAGGTATTTTGCAGACTTTTACATATTAGTATATATGAAGATAGATTATTATATTTAGAATACTGCTTTTTAGAATATCCCAATGTACGAATATTTCCTACTTATTTAATTACAGTTCTACTGATTATCAGTAGGACAGGTTGTTTTCCGGTTTTAATATTGTGAACTCTGCTATAATGGACATTCTTGAACATATCTTTATACATGTGGTAGTTATACCTATAGGAGAAATTCTGGAAGTGAAATTTCTGAGATAAAGGGTTTGCTTATTTAAAATGTTTCCTCCCAATGGGTTTGTAGTAGGCTGAATATTAATTAGCACCCCCTCCCCATATCCATGTCCTAATCTCTGGAATTTGGGATTTTACTACCTCACATCATAAAAGCGATTTTGTAGATGTGATTACGAATCTTGGGGTAGGGATCCCTGGGTGGCGCAGCAGTTTAGGGCCTGCCTTTGGCCCAGGGTGCGATCCTGGAGACCCAGGATCAAATCCCACGTCGGGCCCCCAGTGCATGGAACCTGCTTCTCCCTCTGCCTATGTCTCTGCCTCTCTCTCTCTATCTCTCTCTGTGTGACTATCATAAAAAAAAAAAAAAAAAAAGAATCTTGGGGTAGGAAGCCATCTGGGTGGCTCAGCGGTTGAGTGTCTGCCTTCAGCTCAGGGCATGATCCTGGGGTCCTGGCATGGAATTCCACATCAGGCTTCCTCTGGGGAGCCTGCTTCTCCCTCTGCCTATGTCTCTGCCTCTTTCTCTGTGTCTCTCATGAATAAATAAATAAAATCTTAAAAAAAAAAATCTTGGAGTGGGATGATTATCTTGGATTATCTGGGTGGGTCCAATGTAATTACTAGGGTCCTTTTAAGAGAGTGCAGGAGGTTTAAGCCAGAGGAGAAAGTCACTTGAGAAGGGAAGGAGAGGCTGAAGGGACATGACTATGAGGCACAACCTCCAGAAACAGCAAGAGGCAAGGAACCGATGGTTCTCTGCAGACTCCAGGAGGAATCAGCTCTGCTGACATCTTGATTTTTAGCCTAGTGACTAAGTTGGAAGACTGTGGTCTTTTGATGTCCATAATTGTAAGGCAACACATTTGGATTGCTTGAGGCCATTAAATTGGCAGTCATTTGTTAAAGCAGCAATAAACAGGAGACCAATACAGGGCTGCATCCTCTTTAGACCAGAAGTTGTTAACTTGTCTAGATTCCTTTGGGAATATGAGGCTATCCATGAAGCACCCTCTCTGAAGTAGAAAAAGATGCACCTATATATGTGTCTACTATTTCAGAGAAACCATGGACCCCCAAAGCTCGTTCCCAGACCTCCTAAAGTTAGAGCTGTCCTTTCAGGGCCTCAGCTTTCTTTTCCTTTCCCCATTTCCCAAAGGTAGGCTGAGATTCGTGTCTGTGGTTTGAGAAATATCAGATTGTTGGGAGGAGTCCCTAGAGGTCATGTACTCATTTTAAAGATGGAGAAAAAGAGGCCTGAGGTAGAAAAACTAGGACTTGGGATGCCTGGGTGGCTCAGCGGTTAAGCATCTGCCTTTATTATTATTTTTTATTATTTTTTTTAAATAATAAATTTATTTAAGCATCTGCCTTTAGCTCAGGGCATGATCCTGGAGATCCAGGATCGATACTGCATTGGGCTCCCTGCATGGAGCCTGCTTCTCCCTCTGTCTGTGTCTCTGCCTCTCTCTCTGTGTCTCTCATGAATAATAAATAAAATCTTTAAAAAAAAATTTAAAAAAAAGGAAAAGAAAAACTAGGACTAGATCCAGATCTCACAGTTCCTGATCCCAAGTACTCTTTGGCTTGAATAACCTTTGTCTTCAAGGAAGGAGGAATATGGGATGCATTCCTGGGCTCAGCTGGGGTGTTGGAAACACCTCAAATTATAGATGAGGAAAATTTTCTTAACTGAGCAAACACAGGCAGTATAGGCCTCCCACAGGCTGGTGTTCCCCTCTGTTGGAGTAGGAAGTGGTCACATAGAAGACCGCTTCAGGGACCCCTGGCTGCAGGCTCCAGGTCCTATGAATTAATCCTGAGCTTCTCTGAGGAGCTCAAGGGCCTTTCCAAAAAGGGCTGGGATGGGGAAATAGGCCTTGCCTTCTCCCCGTTGATTTTTAGGAATAACTCAATCTGACCTCCTGGCTTTCTAAATTTCTGGGGCAGTACCCTCCAAGTTGTTTCCTCTCTCTCCTCTAGACCTCTTGATTCTTGACTCTGTTGGAAAATAGCCTTGGATTGAATGGGGAGAAGGGGTAATGAGCTCTTCTATGATATGCTTTGAACTTCCCTGGGGAATCTGAAGGGGAAACCCAGGTTGGAAAGAAGGAAATAGGACCCTTGGCTGCAGAGGGGAAAAACAAATGATCCTGGCTGACTGAACCCTCTTTTCTGAATCAGTTCCAGTCATTGAGCACTGACAATGTGCCAGGCACTGTGCTAACATGATTTGCAGCAGTCTCCCCTTAACCACAGGGATTATGTTTCAAGACCCCCAGTGGACTCCTGAAACTGTTACTGAACTATATATATATAATGTTTTTTCTTACATACATACTTAAAAATGTTTAATTTATAAATTCAACAGTAAGAGATTAACAACAATAGCAATACACCATCATAATGTGAATGGGGTCCCTCAAAATGTCTTCTTGTATTGTACTCCCTCTTCTTGTGATGGTGTGAGATGATAAAATGCCTACGTGATGAGATGAAGTGAGGTGAATGGTGTAGTGTCATGTGGTGTAGTACTAGGCTACTACTGACAACACACCAGAAAGAGGTTCATTTGCTTCCAGATCACAGTGGACCATGGGTCACTGAAACAGTAGAAGATGAAATGACAGAAAAGGGGGGATACTGTGATATTATTCTATTCTCTCAACCCCAGAAATAGGAATTATCACTGTTACTATTCTTATTATAAGGAACCTAATATTCAGAGAGATAGAGAACTTGCTAGTCCCTTGCAGAGTTGAGTTTTCAAAAACCAAGTTTTTAATCACTCTCTTTCACCCCTATTCTTGGCTGAGAAGGGTCCCAAGAGGGAGAAAATCACTCCCAACTGCTCCCAGCAGGTTGTGTCTGCGCACTGTCCCCCAGCTGCACGCCCAGCCACTACTCCTGTCCGTGTCCCTCCCTCTCCTAGCCCACCTGCACAGTCCTCCCTACACCCCTGTAGGGTAAAACCATGATGCCTATCGTCCACACCAGACAATTACTCCTTTTTTCTCTTCCCTTTTATGATGGCTGCTGTTTTGAGGCAGGCTAACTTGTTGACACGAACCACACGGCAAGCTTTTTGAGGGAGCAGGGGAATGGAGTCAGTCAGCAGACATAGATGGAACACTTTCGATGTGTCTGGCGCCTGCCGTGAAAAGCTCGGGCGCTAGGATGGTGCGCAAGACACCTGCCATCCCTGTACTCATGGATTGTACTCATCAAATGGTCACAGTGCACCGTGGACCACAGTTTTGATAAATGACCAGAGCATCAAGTAGAGGATGCACAGAGTATTTCCCAGAGCAACTGGGACTAGGTTTCCAGGAGGAAGGGCATTTGAAGTGAGGCCTGACGGGGGGCACTTGGTGGGATGAGCGCTGGGTGTTATGCTAAATGTTGGCAAATTGAACTCCAATAAAAAAAATTTTTAAAAATGAAGTGAGGCTTGAAGGAGGACAGAAATGCTTAGTCTGTGAGGACAGGGAGGTGGTGGTGGTGGGGGGCAAGCATTCCTGGCAGGCCCGGCAACGTGAGCACCTGCAGGGGGCCAGGGACAGCCTGGTCCAGGATGAATTGGAGAGGCCAGTGATGGGGGCTGTTTACCTTCCCCTGTTTTCGGAGTCGGGGTCCTCAGGTATAACAGGGGGATGCAGATTGCAGGAGCCTATGTGCGAGCCGCGGGGGCGGGCCGGGCTGTGCTGCTGAGGCCCTTGCACCCCAGGGGGAGCAGCGAGCCTTCTCCAGCTCCCGCCTGCATCCCGGCCACAAAGTGGTGTAAGAAAAGCCCCAACCAGGAGGCTCTTTGATTTCCCATTTTCCCGTTGACCTGCAACTCCAGAAGGCAGAAATCCCTGGGTTTTATTCTGACTAATGAAGGCGGAGCTTAGTATTTTTAGCTCCGATAGCATCTCCCAGCATATTTTCCCAGGGAAGCCCCGCTCGCCCCATCCTGCCGGAAGCTCTGGGCCAGCGGGGGGCGCGCATCTGGGAAGGCGAGAGGGCTGGGAGGGAGCCCCCCGGGGGATCCGGGTAAATCAAACCAGATGGGGGGGGGGACTGCCTGGGGGGGGCGCTGGTTCCTCGCCTCCTTGCCTAGAGGGGAGCAAATGGGTCTGACCCTTCCCCCCTTCTGGCTTTACTTACACTAGCGCAGCGGGAGGCAGAGTCAGAGCCCTCCAACCATCTGCAGGGACTGGGTCAAAGGTACCAAGTATCATATGTGTCGACATCAAAGTTCTACACCACACTATTAAATGGTTAGAAAATATGCTCTGTCTTCCTGACAAAGAAATATACCTTTATAACACAAAAGAAGGCACAGGTCAGGTTGAGGGTTTTATAGGATTGGGAGCTGGGAAAAACACCAGAGGACTGAATTATTATTACATATTCTTGGACGTTCTGTTGTTGGGCCGGTGGTGTGGGGATGAAAAAAACAAAACTATAAATCGAACTCTTAAATTAATATGCATTTATACTATACATTTTATCTTTCTTGCCTTCATTTTAGTAACATTGTATGTTATAATCCAGACCTCCCAGCCTCTGGCTTTCTGGAGATACAATTGAAATAAAAATTGTATATATTTAAGGTGTACAAGGAGATGTGTGGATGCATGTGTTCACTGTGAAATGATCATCACAACTAAGTTAATTAACCCATCACCTCACATGTCACCTTTCCATTATCCGCGGGGTGAGAACACTCAGAAGCTTTCTTTCTTTTTTCTTTCTTTCTTTCTTTCTTTCTTTCTTTCTTTCTTTCTTTCTTTCTTTCTTTCTTTCTTCTTTCTTTCTTTCTTTCTTTCTTTCTTTCTTTCTTTCTTTCTTCTTTCTTTCTTTCTTCTTTCTTTCTTTCTTTCTTTTTCTTTTAAGATTTTATTTATTTGTTCATGAGAGACAGAGAGAGAGAGGCAGAGACAGGCAGATGGAGAAGCTGGCCCCATGCAGGGAGCCCAACGCGGGACTCGATCCCCGGGCTCCAGGATCACACCCTGGGCCAAAGACAGCACTAAACCACTGAGCCACCTGGGCTGCCCAGAAGCTTTCTTTATACCATTTGTGCTCTATTGTCCGTTAGACCAGATCAGACAACCTTTCTTGAGTCACTGTAACTCTTTGGTTTTCATTAATTTTAGTTTGAAGAAATTCTGCTCTGGTAAGAGGATGGCACCTGAAATTGTCAATAGGATTTTTTAAGCACTACTTAAAAAATAAGCAAGGTATTTTACCGATCACATTCAACTACTGTAATGGGGTCACATATAATAACAGAAAATATTACAAAATATTTTCATTTTATTATACAAATATCCCTTACAATATCATTTTCACTGTCTCTTTGCAGCATCTGGAGCATATAGTATTTCTTGTTTTTTCAACTTTTTCAATTCTGGGATTGATAAGGAAACCTCCCTAAAAGTGGCCAGTGGATTCCCTTGTTCTGATCTTCCTCAGAACAATACTTTGACCATGATGGCCAAAAAATAGTTTGTAAGCAAGTTGGTTTGGCATTATTTGCATGTGAATCTTCTTTGTCATGCAAAGTATTTTTTTGTTTCACTGTTTCGATTTCTATTTCATTAGAATGGCATTTTTGTGGCATACATCACATGCATTTTCATTTGAGGAAAGCCAATTTCTGTAAAATCTGTAAAAATATTTGCGCCCCCTTGAAGCAAATTAGACAAACCTAGATGACTTTGATTTTTTTGGTAATGTCAATAATAGTAAGCAATAATGCAGACCAAATGACTATAGTGTACATTCAAAATGAATTTTATTTTCTCATAAGACCACTGCTCACTTTTTTGAGGATGTTCTGTGTCTTTATTTAAATTTTCGGTTCAGTTCTTTTATCCTATCTAAACTAAATCTAATTACTTGAACAGCATTTTGTCAGCAGTTCTACTGAGTGTCTGAAAGTGGTTATAATGTGAAATGGTTATAATGTGATATGTGTTTCATCAAACATTCTATCTTTGAACAACAGCTCCATAAACTGTTGTAGGTAATTTTTGTTTGTTTGTTTCAAAAAAGGGGACATCGTTAGAGGCACAGTTGTAACCTATGTTGCCTAGTAACAACTTCAAGCTGCATGCATTCTGTGGCACAAAAACACTCCTGGATTTTTGGTTAAAATTGCCATTCTCGTAGGCTTGCCCTCTTTCCTCACCTGTATGCCTCTACAGCTCAAGCTTCCATGCCTCCCAAGCAGAATGCATCCCTGGGGCCAGTGGCAGCACAGTGCACAAAACCTTCACTACACTTGGAGGTCACTGCAATCAAGGACATGGCCTAAAAATAAGTGTGAAGCTTCTACTGGGGCCTGAACAGCATCGGTCACAGGGTGGATGTTTAGGATCACAGGCCACCGAGCCAGCACCAAGCATCGGATTTTGAGGGACGCAGATGCACAACGCTACTTCACACGTGCATTGTTTTGCAGACTGTGACTGACATTCAGGGCCTGGTAAAGTGTAGGGTTAGGGGCAGGAGCAGGTTTAATCTAAGCCGGTCAGGGCCTCTTCTTGGCCAACATTTGATTTTGGAAAATTCTTTCTCTTCAGTCTTTTGGTGCCTGCATCTCCTTGTGTCCAGATGCTCATTTTTCAAGTTTAGGCAGAAATGGAACCTCTTGGGCACCTGGGTGGCTCAGTGGTTGAGCATCTGCCTTTGGCTTGGGTCATGATCCCGGGATCCTGAGATCGAGTCCCATATCAGGCTCCCTGTGGGGAGCCTGGTTTTCCCTCTGCCTGTGTCTCTGCCTGTGTGTCTCTCATGAATAAATAAATAAAATCTTAAAAAAAAAATAAATGGAACCTCTTCCCTGAAGTCCTCCCTGATATGGCCCTCACTCTATCTTACTCCAACGGGAAGAACACGCTTTCCTCTGATCTTAAGAGACACCTGGTGTGACTGTCTCTTGGGATCCCTTTAGGATAGAGGTGCTGCAAAGCATATTGTTATATGCTTAGTGGTTAAGACCTTGGATCTGGATCCAGACTTACTGGACTTTGAATTCTAGCTCCTTTCCTTACCCTTTATGAGATCTGTGCCTCAGAATTTGGCACAGGAAATGGGAGTAAATAGCAGTACCTACTTCCTACAATTTGTGACATTTAAGTGAATAAAGAATTTAAAGCATTTTTTTCTGATGCCTGGCGTAAGGAAGCTCAATAATTGCTAGTGATCATTAGAATTGTCATATTCTCTCCGTCACGTTCTTATTCACGATATGGTTTTATTCCTTCTAGAACTCCAGGAGTTCCTTTAAGTCTGTGACTATGATCAGTTTTTAATCATACAGAGTCTTGCAAATAGTATTCAAGATGTGTTCTCAAAGCAATGGTATCCCAACCTTCAAACAAGTCCAGGGCCCCCAGAGACAGAGGCTTTTTCAGACCTAGACTTTCTCTTCCCTAGCGTTATGAATTGTGTTCCCCACTCCAGAACTCCTGTGTTAAAATCCTAGCCCCCAGTACCTCAAAATGGGACCGTATACAGAGACAAAAACCTTTATTTAACAAGGTAGGTTAGGCAAAATGAGGCCATATGAATGCATCCGAATGCAATACGTCTGGTGTCCTGCTAAGGAGAGGAAATCAGGACCCAGACACAGCCAGAGGGAAGACCCTGGGAAGACAAAGGGAGAAGGTGGCATTTAAAAGCCAAGGAGAAAAAAAATAAAAATTAAAAAATAAATAAATAAAAGCCAAGGAGAGACTCTTAGAAGAAACTAACCCTGATGTTACCTTGGTCGTGGATTTCTAGCCTCCAGAAAGTAAATTTCTGTTGTTTAAACCATGGGGTCTGTGCGATTTTGTTATGGCAGCCTTAGCACATGAATATGTTCTGCTGCCCAATTCTCTCCCATTGTGAAAATGTTTTCTCCCTTCCATCTGAAATCCTTCAATATTTTGCCAGGTCCCTGCTTCCCAGATTGTGCCCAGGTGTTAGGACTGCCTGCAAGTCAGTGGTCCTTCTCTTCTGTGAGTCTTGTTTTTGTTATTTGTATACATCTAACATGGACTTCTATGTTCTTAGGCCAGTATTTTTCAAAGCATGTTCCATGAGAGGGTCACTAGTGTTGCAGAGAAAGGTGTTCCCGAAGTCATGGCCACTAGGCAATGTGGTTATTCTAGGCTGATTAGGTGCCGCAGGACTCACAACACTGGAGATCTTCAAGAAGGGAAAGAGCGTGAGGCGTTCCCCAAACCCAGATGGCCACAGAACCCCCTTTTCACTGAGCATCTCTCAGGACTATACCAATTGCATACCATCTACACCAGCTCAAATATACAACCCATAATGATGAGATTCCTTGGAAGGTGGTGACACATGGCTGAAAAAGATTGCAAATTTGTGAGTCAGGCCCCTCAAAGTACCCCCCTGGGACATTATCGGGAATCGGGATAGTAAAGCTGGAGGGGACCTCAGATTATTTTGTCCAAGTTGAAAAAGAGGGAACCAACGCCCTAAGAGATTAGAGGGCTGCCCAAGGCCAGAGCCAAAGGGGAGTCATAATGCCCTAGGACTCATCTTTAGGAAAGTTGCTGCTCCATTAAATATGAGACTCCAAGTACTGGTGTTGGTTTTAAACTCAACCTTCTAGTGTTCTGGTGTCACCCTTTCTGATGAGGGGGGAGAGGTACCTTCAGCCTGGGAACTCCCCTGACACCATGCTGGGCCTTTTTCCTGATACCAGGCTCTGCTCTATCTTACTCACCCAAAAACCTGAAAAGTCCAGTGGCCCTAAGTCTAGGTTCGGGGTCTGGCCTGGCTGATCAGTTCATGCCAGCATGAGAGAAAAAGCTCAGGCTTTGAAACTGGGTTCAAATCAGAACTGTCACTTAGTAACTGTGCGGAAACACACTGCAGAGCCTCTCTCTCCAAGGTGGGATCTATAACACACAGAGTGGCTGCGGCTGATTCGAAGAAATGGAGGGATGGGTTTTAGCACGGTGTCTGAACACATCAGGTCTTGTTAAATATTAGTTCCCAACTCTCCTCTGAAACAAGGGATCATTCAGTGAGACTATGAAATCCTGAAGAGCAGGAACTACCAGCCTGTATCTTGTCCAGTGTAAGTCAGTTGGTAAAGGTCATGCCCCCAGGAGAAAGCAAAACAAGCCATTAGTTTAGGATGCACTGACCTGCTTCCTATTCCCTATCTCCTTCCATTCTCTTTTGGGATGTTTTCTTAGTCACAAGTGTTCATGTGACCTTCCACAGATCCATGAGCCCTGGAATAAGACCAGGAATCAGGGCCAAGATGCTGGTTTGGAAGCAGTTTTAATGGAGATGGAAATGTTTATCAACTCAACACAGATACCCCAAAATACAAAGCAAAATATCATCTTCAGCTGCATAGCAAATATGGTTTAAGAATTTAACATCATTATTTGATCACAAGCGTAAATAGAAGTCACCATAAATAAATGTAAATTCATTGTACAAAAATCCCCAACAACTCTTAATACAAATATGGTACATTTGACAGTTTCTGAAACAATTTTTTTTTAAAACTTTTTAAAACCTAAGATTTTTTTTCCTGGTTCTTAGACACACACAAAAAATCAAATCAAAGGTGGCAGGAATATCAGAGAGGAAAGAATATTAAACCTGTTTGGTATTCATAAATAAATGCTGCCAGCGAGTGAGGGAAATGAAATGTCTCTCCTTAAGGTGAAGACCTCAGTTTACCAGGGTCCAATCTCCTGAAGATAATAGGATTCTACCGAGGGGGTCAGATTCAGGTTTCGAATGCAGGACCTAGGGGCTGGCTGTTGAAAAAGCAATCCCATCAAACGGATGATCCAAATCTCCACAAAAGCAATGGTCAAGGATTTGGAATAAACTCTAGGATTTAATAGTTGGTCGCCTATCTGAAATACCCACTGTCCCCAGACGGGAGTGAAGATTCAGAACACTGGTGCTTAGAGACTTTAATGTGGTTTTGGAAGGCATGTTTGACCACGTGGCATAGCCTCTCCCTTTCGCCTTTGGGACACATCTATGCTCATCAAGAGGAAAAAAACAAAAAAATCAGAATAGGATAAGTGGCAAGTCCAGACGGGAGGCTGCCAGTTTCCACCCTGGACGGTAGTTTTCCTACCCTACAAATATCTTCTTTCATGGCTCAGAGGGAATTCAAAGTCCAAGGTGGGGAGTGGAGAGACCCTCTATGGCAGTGGTCCTCAGATTTCCATGTGCAACACAACTGAGAGCGCTTGTGGGAAGTGCAGATCTCTCTGCTACTCTCAGAGATGCAAACTTAATTGGTTTGGGGTCAGGCCCAGAAATCCAATGTGCTCGTCTCAGGACATCCTGATGTAGGCTCTTGGAGCACACTTGGTGAGCCCCACCTGGCTCCTCCCTGGTAAGCAGAGTGTATCACACAACCCTCTTGCTATGGACTGTTTTTGCTCTTTCCATGGGGTTAACATGGGCCATCTGACTAATGGTTATCATTTCCATTTATCTGCCCTGAGGGAGGAGGATCAGTGCCGTTCTATTTTTCTCTCCTTTCTTTGCCTACCTGGGTTGGGGGAGAGATATTAAATGTTTCACTTTATATTTTCTTACAAGCTCAGGGTCACAGGCTCCCTTTGAAGAAGAGATGCTCTGTAATGAGACATTCTGCAAAGACTTTTGGTTCAGAGAAATCGAAGTAGGTATGCCCCTGTGAGCAACGCCACATGCCTCAAAATCTAAGTTAAGGAACACTAAGGACGTTGAGAGCAAGAGATAAAACATCCCAAGGATCTTTCAGCTTCTAGGACGATGAAAGTCCCGATTCACCAACACAGGATTCCTTTTCTGGGAGTGTATCCTGGTATTAAAAACTCATTGACAAGTGTAACTTATATTCCTTACCTCCCTGACCCCAATATGCTTTGGGCTTCTGTTGAAATAACCTCTTAATAATTTCTTTCTCATGGGAGTTTGCCTTGATGAGAGTCTGTGCAGAGAAGTGGTCCCTAATTTGGTCACCGGCTAGTGCTGAGGGCAGTACAGCTGAACCGTTCGGTGCTGCATTCCCAGTGTCCAGCTACTCACGGTATTTGCTTGATGAATAAAGGAACCACTTGCTCATCAAGCTGAGATGGTCTAAGAGCTTTTTGTTCGGGGCTAGGGAATTCCTGGCTATGTCAATAAATACTGCTTCTGTACAGCAGGCCTGACCATCTTCCTACCCTAATTCCACTCAGTGAGATACAGCTGTGAATGCATTTCTGAGTTCTCCCTTGGAGCACCCTGAGAGGGGAGTGTGGTTTGGGGAGTTCATGGAAGGCCCAGAGCCAACACCATCTATCACGGTGCCAGTACCAGGAACCTTGTCTTTTGTCTCCCATGGCTCTCAGCGTCTGGTCCACAAGTACTGTTGGTGGTAAGGGGCCAGAGGAGGGGAAGAAGCCAAGAAGTGGGGACACGCCTGTCAGGTCAGACTGATATCTTGAGGTATAGCCATGCTCTTGTCTCCAGCACTAAGACTTCCCTCTTGAGGTCACATGTGGGCACCAAGTAGGAGGTTATCATCTGGGAGGAGGTCTTGAGAAGCAACCACGGATGGGGGGGCAGGGCTGTGAGATGAAGAAGGGGTGAAACTAGGGCTCTTAACACAGCTGAGGGAAAAAAGAAAAGAAAAAGCACATACTGCCCTGTTTCTTTTCATTTTTGTTTTCATTTACGCTATGGAAAAACCACCATGGAGATGTCATGGGAGAGCATGCACAGGCCCAGCCCTTGGGAGGTGTAGATGTGTTTGGGGAGGTTCTTGTTTGCTTCCAGGCTTATCCCATGTGCTGTCCAGTCAGACCCTGCTGCAGGCTGGCCATGGCTTCCTCTCTCCTGGTGCTTCCTCTCTTCCAGGTGAAGGATCTGCAGGACCTTCCACCTAGCAGGTGGTGGCCAGGGACTGGTGGATGGGTGGCTGGAAGCAACGCACATGCTCTACGGTGGAACTGTCCGTCTCCACGGATTTCATGTACTTGTTCAGGATGGCAAAAACCTCATTGTTCAAGATCTGGTACTTCCTAATTCTGTCGGCCATCTTCTTCAGGGGCTGCAGATGGACAGGGATGTGCAGGTTAGGGGCAGGAGGAGGGGACAGAGAAATAAAAAGCAAGAGCAAGAGAATTCAGTGAGGTTGGGGTCCAGGGTCCTGATGCTTCAATGATCAGGATACTCTCTTGCTTAAGACCTTCTGTGGGTTTCCAGAGCTTAGCAATCAAGTGTTAACTTGGCTATAAAACCTTTTGTCTGTTTCAAAATTTACTACAAGGCTACAATAATCAAAATAATATGACACTGGCATGAAGACAGGCCTATAGATCAATGGAATAGACAGCTCAGAAATAAACTCTTCCATATATGGGCAAATGATGTTTAACAAGGGTGAACAAGGGTGCCAAAACCGTTCAGCAGAGAAAGGACGGTGTTCTCAATAAACGGTGCTGGGAAAACTGGATATCCACATGCAAAAGAATGAAGCTGGATCCTTACTTTATATAATATACAATATAAAAAAACAAACTTCAAGGTGGTTTAAAGACCTAAACATAGGATCTAAAACTATAAAACTCTTAGAAGAAAACAGAGAAAAATCTTCATGACATTGAATTTGGCAATGATTTCTTAGACGTGACACCAAAAGCATAAGTAATAAAAGAAAACACAAACCACATCAAAATTGAAGACTTATCTGCATCAAAGGACACTATTAACAGAGTGAAAGGACAATCCCACAGAATGGGTGAAAATATCTGCAACTCAAATATTAAATAAGTGATTAATATCCAGAATATATAAAGAATTCTACAACTCAACAACAACAACAAAACAATCCAATTAAAAAGCAAACAAAGGACTTGAATGGACATTTCTCCGAAGAAAACAAACAGCCAATAAGCATGTGAAAAGACGTTCAACATCACTAAATCATTAGTGAAATGGGAATTGAAATCAGAATGAGATATGACTTCATATCCATTATGATGGCTATTATCAAAAACCCCAGAGAACACCAAGTGCTAGGAAGGAGGTGGAAAAACTGGAACTCTTACGCATTGCTGGTGGGAATGTAAAATGGCGCAGCCACTACTGAAAACAGTATGGCAGTTCCTCAAACATTAAAAATAGAATTAGCGTGTAATCCAGCAATTCCACTTATAGGGAGATACCCAAAAGTACTGAGAGCAGGGGCTTGGACAAATATCTGTATACTCATGATCACAGGAGCATATTCACAATAGCCCAAAAGTGGAAGCAACTCAAGTGTTCATTGATGGATGAGTGGATAAACAAAATGTGGTGTATACATACAATGGAACATTATTCAGCCTTCAAAAGGAAGAAAACTCTGATACAAGCTACAGCATAGGGGACCTTGAACACATGATGCTAAGTGAAATAAGCCAGTCATGAAAGGGTAAATACTGTATGACTCCTCTAGATGAGGGACCTCGAGTCGTCAAATCCTTGACACGGAAGGTGGAAGTTAGGGTTAGGTGGTTACCAGAGGTTGGGGGGAGGGGAGACTGGGGGGTTCTTGTTTGGTGGGTGTAGTGTTTCAGTTTGGGAAGCTGAGAAAGTTTTGGAGGTGAATAGTGGTGATGGCTGCATGACCGTGTGAGTGAACCTAATGCCACCACGCTGTACACTTAACGATGGTTCAAATGCTTAGATATAGCTTACCATAATGGCCAAAGAACCCCTTTATGAGGAGGCTTCTGCTTCCTCCTCCTTTCGGCTGGTCCTAGGGACCTAACTCTTTGTTCCAGCCATACATCTTCATGTCTCTGGGCCTATGCTACAGCAAGCTGATCCCTCTTATCTGGAATATCCTCCCCACCCTGCACCCCATATTTTGCCTGGTTTATTGGCTGCTGGTCATTCTGGACTCAGTCCAAACATCGCCTCCAGGGAGGCCTTCTCTGACCACCCGTTGCCTCAGCTCAGTTTAGACAGCCCTTTTCAATTGCCCCTACAGCAGCCCCGCTTACCCTATGATGACGCTTCTCCCATCCCTGTACAGGCACAACTTCTGTGTTCAGTGACAGTCTGTGTGGCTGCAGTGCCAGCATCAGCAGTCTGGCTGGCACAAGATAGGGGTAATTCAGGTCTGGAGCCTGGCCCGGCCCTGCAGGGTGACCTGATTCATCCCAGCAGGTTATGAGCAAGTGACTCATGGCTTCCTACGAGAAGGTCCCCGACTGCTGAGCATCTTTGTACCTACCTGTGGTGTGGGGACTTGGCCTCCATAAACAGTTCGCCCTCCTTCGCAGATGAAAGCCTGCTTGTCAGGCCTGGCCCCACTCCCCAGGCCCCAGCCCTTAGCTGCTTACCACATTCTTAATGACCTCATCCTTCCCATCTTGCCTCTGTACTTTTAGCAGGTGGTAACAGAAGTCAAACAGGTCAAAGCGACGCTGTTGTCCCAGCAGGACAATGATGGAGCAGCCAGCCCAGTTCAAACCGTCACCAAAACATTGCCTGGGAGTGAGGAGAGAAAGCAGCTGGAATGAAGGGCAGGGGAGGGTGGGGGAAGATCCTCATCTTGGGCCAGGAGTGTAGATAGTGAGCCAGCCAGTCCCTGGGTCAATCCTCTCAATCTGTAAAGTGGGTGCAAGGTAAGACGTGAGCATACATTTGCTTTGATCCAGGGACTATGGATATATTACAAGTCTCTCTAACCACAGAGAGGTGCCAGCCTGTCGGCCACTGATGATGTATACACTTGGAGGGAAAAAATTCAACCATTCCTTGAGATTTCTGTGGCTGATTCGAATTTGGATGAGAATCTGTCTCGCCTCTGTAAGGGAGCCAGAGGAATGCTTGTGAAGTGAAGGACCCTTTTAAACCTGCAGACCAAGCGGCCTGTGGAGGCTGAGCGGGCAGGGACGGGTGTGCTGTGCGGGTGAGCAGCTGCTGCTGGGCCGTGGGCGCTGCAAGTCCTCTGGGTCTGGGAAGCTCAGCCTGCGTGCCACAAGCCCCCGACAGCATCCTGGGCAGGTCCAGAGGCTGCGGGGTCATCTCTCTGCTGTTTTTCTTATCCTCGAGCAGCAGCTGCAGCCCCCTGGGCAGGCTTTCCTGTTTCCCCATCACTCTGGCTAGAAGCGCAGGCCCAGCAGCTGCTCTGGAAACAGCTTGCTCAGCCCAGCCCAGTCCCAACAGCACTTCCTCAGGGAAGCCTTCTCTGGCCTTACTCGCTCATTCTCAGGGGCTCTTGGCTCCTGGAGCAGAGACCTTGTCTGCCTTCTTTATTGCACTACTCTTGATGGGTAGCTGGGTGAGGGAAGGAAGAACTGGAATCTGCTTCTGTCTTTTCTGATGACAATATTGGGTTCCTTTAGAAGGTTTCTTGGTTTTCAAGAGTACAGGCCTCACGAGCCAGGCTACTATGAGCAGTTAGGGCATGACGCTCTCCTGAGGAGGCACTTGTTGCTTTTCCTGGAATGTCCTCACCTCCTAAGAGCTGAATCCCAGGCAATGTTCAAGGCTCAGTTCTACTATGTCACTTACATTCCAATAACCCACTCAGCTCTCTTCTCAGGCACCTGTTGCCCTTCCTGCCTTTGCTGTATGAGGCCAGGAACCATCTACTTTTGCTCAGCACTGGTTTCTGTCTGGCACTTGGCACACAGTATGTATTCAATAAATAGTTGTCAGACAATCTGTCCCTGATCACTTTTCTGGTTGAGCCCTGGTAGCTTGGTGACTCTTGGTGGGGGGAGACATGGAAGCTGGGCGATGACTCGCCATTCCCCGAGGGTACTCACTCAGCCGTGAACTCGTTGGTCCCCACGGGAATGCAGTAGACGAACTGCATGGCGCTCCAGAGCCGGTGGAACTCCACACACTCATCGACGTGCATGACTCCATTGGTGGGCGGTGGGCCCCGCCAGATGGGGTCCTGCAGGTAGCTCCGAATGCGTGTCAGGATGACCTCAAACATGGACAGGCCACAGCACAACCGCTCTTTGGTCAGCAGGTCGCCCTCCCGAGCGATGGCGATTTGCTGGGAACAGAGAAGTACATAAATCTTCTATCCTCACCCCAGACCCCATCTTCCACCTCTCACCAGAGATTCCCATACCCTAGGGCTGGCTGTACCTGGACATCTCACCCAGAGCTGGGCACTAACTTTGTAGGTCCTAGTGCAGTAGCAGGGAGTCTTGTGATAAGACTTACTTGTGGTAAGTAAAATCTAGGAGCCATCAGGGAGGAAGAGTCAAACTAAAAAAAATCCCAGTCTACTACATAATGAAATGCTATGTATCCACTGAAAAGACTGAGTCGTTCACACTTACTGAGAGTGTGTATAATACATCAGGCCCTGCTCTGAGCTATTTATTCCTCATACCAACCCCAGGAAATACATGCCATCGGCATCCCCATTTTACTGATAAAGAAACTGAGGTTCAGAGTGGCAGCCAATGAGTGGTAAAAGCTGGGATTTACATCCTGACTGTCTAGATCTATGAGTTAAATTGTTAAGTGAATATAAAGCAAGTTTCAGAAAAGGATGTATGCTATAATCCTATTAAAAACATCAACAACAACCAGGAATGGGATCATACCCAAAAGACTTGCCATACATCAAAAACTTGGCACTGCCCAACCACCCAAGAAGGAGGACACAGTCGATTAACTTAATGTCCAAAAGGGAAAAATAAACCAGTTGCTCAGCATAAATAAAAGTATTCCTGCAAAGAAAACAAAACAAAACAAAAAACAAAAAACAAAAAAACCCCCCATCAACAACATGTCATCCACAGGCAAACAAACAAAACTATATGTGGGGTGTGTGTGTGTGTGTGTGTGTGTGTGTGTGTGTGTGTGTGTATAAACTAGTTTAGAAGGAAATGTCAACTGTGGAACAGATGGGCTTGGAGAAGCAGGCAAGATTTTCACTTTTTACTTTAAATATTCCTGTACAGTTGAATGTTCTACAATAAGCATATGTTAGTCTTTTAAAATTTGCCACTGATTTTACAGGATCATTTCCTCCCATTAGAAGTCCTCTGGCCACTGTAAGCTATCTCTATTAATAATTTAAACTGGCTTCACATCTGGGTCCTGGTTATTGCATAACTAATAATCAGCTCGCTAGACAAGCACATCAAAACACATTACCGTCTGCATTATGAGTAAAAATGTCTGGGGGTGGAAGTCTCAAAACCATTTGCAAATAGTAGATAGATTTTAAAATTTTAAGTCAAAGTAAGGTCTCGAAAGCTAGGGACATGGCTAGAGGAGGCTGTCCTCTGAGACGGAGAGGCCCATAGGGCACTCATGGGGTCTGCTCTCCAGAGGGATGTCTCTCCAGACAGCTCATTTTATAAAGTACCTGGAGGAAGTCTACCTGACTTCTCCCTGTAAGGTCCCACTCTGGAACCCCTACAAGGAGTGCAACCTCTAAATTAATCCACAGGGGGAAATAAATCAGGAAACATAACCCTGGGGCATGTTAGAAAAATGGGCCATGAGCTTAGTTGTCATGACAACCATAAACTGAAAGAAGTCTAGGACAAAAAATGTGAATTAGGGAAGACAACATGTGTTTCAAGCATGAAGGAGAGGGAACCCTGGATTCACGGTGACTCATCTTGATTCCGTAGGCAGAGAAAGCTCCTGAGCAGAGATGAGACCACTCGAGTTGCCACAGTTGGCTAGAAATAGGTCTTAAAAAAAAATCCTGAACCTAGTACTTGATTCTGTTCTTACATTAGGCAACACTTTACGGTGGTATTTGGACCCTGAAAGGGCTCTCCACTTTCTCCATCTCTCTCCACTACAGAGAAGATGGTCAGTAGATAAATAAAGGACCCATATTTGCTCTCAAGTCATGAATATTCTTCATAAATTAACACAGAGACTTCTGGTTTACTAATTAATCTCCTGTGTATCTAGTTAGTCTGAATCAATCCCCAGGGCCTGACAACCATGGTGGGAACTAAAAATTAGCAATGGGGTTTATAAATCTACAGACAGACTTTGAACTCTGGTGAACAACCAAAAGGGCCCCTGATGGAAAACATTTAGGGGCTTTGCCCTTTCCTCAGAAAATCATTCACCCTTCAGTTTCTCCTGGGAACTGTAAAAGTAACACACAGTCACTTGGGTAAATATGGAAAACCACTTTCAAAGAAGTCATAAGAAAATAAAAATCTCCCATAAACCCCATTACCTAGGAATCAGGTTATCTTAAAATACCGATCTGTGATTTGTGTTAATGTATGTGTGTGTGTGTGTGTCTATATTTAATAGAATTTGGATCATATGGTCTATCTTGCTTTTTTTTCTCTTTGGATAGCAGCAGCTTACAAAACCATTTCCTTCAATATTTTCAGTAACATAATTTTTTAATGGTTACATAAAATGGCCACTGATAGATCACCATTTATTGAGTCTTCCACTCTTACTGGTTATTTTAAAGTGTATACAAGTTTCATTATTAGAGACAATTCTTAAGCAACCATCCTTATACATAACACTTGTCTCTGATTATTTTCTTAGGATAAAATCCCAGGAGTAGGACTCCACAGTGGAAGTGAGCACATATTTTAAAAGACTTTTGCAACATAGTAGCCAACTAGACCAAAAGAAAACTGCCTTAAGTCTGCTCCTTGTACACTTTCGCTGTTGGCATTTATACTTTTTAGGGTGTCAGTTTTCTTCCATGTCCTTTTTCTTATGGATGTGTCTATCCTTTTTGGCTTGCTTTGAAAAAGCGTATTAATGACTATTTGCAGCAAAGGCCACCACTTTGAGACTTGGTGTTATGTACATATATATATTGTGTGTGTTTCACATAAATCTCATCCATTTCTTTTCTATTCTACTCAGTGGGGGGGATTTTTCTTCTTCTGCCATTCTTCTCTGAGTTAACAAGGGAATAGAAAAAGAATTGTGAAAATAAATGTGGAAATAAATTTCTGCACAGAATACTCTGATTACATTTAGTACCCTTTGGAGGAGAATGATACCTTGATAATCCTTTATATAATCCTTTGTGTTTTTTAAAAGTCTTTTACTTGTCCTTGTTTATCATAACATTCATGAAAGGCAGCTTCTTTTTTTAAACATTTTTAAGATTTCATTTATTTATTCATGAGAGACACAGAGAGAGAGAGAGTGGCAGAGACTCTCTCTCTCTGCAGAGGCAGAGGAAGAAGTAGACTCCCTGTGGGGAGCCGATCTGGGGTCTCCAGGATCACGCCCTGGGTTGAAGGCAGGTGCTCAACTGCTGAGCCACCCAGGCATCCCTCATAACAGGCAGCTTAACGAAGGCCGCAAAGCAGGTGTTAGCCCATTTCAAAGGTGGGGAGACAAAGGCTGAGACATTGTCTAACACCAGATTATGCATTGGTTCAAGTGGGAAGCTGGGATGAGGCTCCCTGCTTTCCACGATAGCACCTTAGCATGTCCCAGAAATAAATGCAAACAGTGCAACACCATTAAAACCTCTTGACTTTAAACATTTATTTGTCAAAACCTCCTCATCACAGACTTAGCTATTATGTGAGTCTCCTGAATCCCAGCTAGCTTGGAAGGTAATATTTCATTAGCTTTTCTTTGATCTCTGGGACGGCTAAATTTTGGGCTATTCCTTGAGGGCCGGGTGCCTTAGAAAACTGGCACTTCCTCTCCAGCAGAATGTCTAGGCTTTTGTTTGTTAAAGATTCGGCATTTGACAAATGGAGATTTCTATCAGTCCCAAGGAAATGGTGTTCACCAGAACAGGGAAGGAATTCACAGTCTTCTAAGTGGAAACACATGCCAAACCCTGGGTGCGAGAGGCCAGATTCTTGTAGGATGACACCAATAACAGAGCAGACACATTTATATGTCGCTCGCTGGCTTGGGGGATTTCTCCCTAAAAGGAAATCTTTAGAGGACTCCTCTGTTCAGCCTCTCAAGGCCAAAAAAGAAAATGTGTGTACTCCGCAGGATCTGAATTCTCCCTGTGGTGACTCAAAGAACCCAAATGCCACTGAACATTTAGTCACCATTTCCAGTAGGAGGTGGGTGGCACGCAGGTGGTCTGGCGAGGGTTGCTCATCAGCGTGACACCTGAGCAGATTGGGTCCTGCGATGTGCTCCAGATACTTGCCCTGATTTTTGAGAGAAGAGGCTGCCTTCTGCCCCCTGCTGAGGGTGTGAGTCCTTCAGACTCCTCAGCTTTTGTGATGAGAACAGAAAGGATCCCTGGGAATGCAAGTCCAAGTGAAGATCTGAATCCTAAACCTTTTAAAAAGTTGGCAAAGGTGAATAAAACAGACCACCCCAGCTTGTCTCACCGGGATGCCCCAGTTCTCCTCCTTCAGAATTCCTCCCCCAGCCTCTCTACAATGTGCCAGTTACTCAAATCAGTTTGAAAGGAGCCAGCACATGCTTTTGTTGCCTCCCTCCTCTCTTCTCTTCTTTCCTGACTCCTGCCACAGTCTCTGAGTTCTCTGAGGCAGGAGTCCTGCTCTACTCATCTCCATGTTCATAGCAACTGGTACTGGTTTGGAAAAGTTAATTTTATTTTCAAAGATTTTATTTTTATGTAATCTACACCCAATGTGTGGCTCGAACTCATGACCTTGAGATCAAGAGTCACATACTCGAATGACTCAGACAGCCAGGCACCTCTGTAAAACTTCATTTTAATTACAGAATTAACATATGAGCTTATTTGCTTTTGAAAATATTAGAAAATTACAGATAAAGCTGAGGTCTCCTGTGGTCATCATTCTATCTCTGTCTCTTTCATCTCTCTTCAGAGAGTGTCGCCATTACGGACCATGAGTATGTCATGTTTTAGGAAAAGTTTCACTGAAAGGTTTTTGTTGTGTGCTTTCTTCCCCTGACCACGCACTTATGATCTGTCCACACTGTCGCACCTAGATCTCATCTTTCCTCTTCATTATTATGTAGCCAGTAGTCAGCATTCAGATAACTTTAAAACCTGCTATTTAGTCAAATAACAACCTCTACTGGTTGTTTCTGTTTTTTTTTTTTTTTTTTTTTTTTTTAACAAACAATGCTATGGTAAACATCTGTGTTCCCATAAATGTTTTTCTAGCAAAGATATCCAGAAGTGAACTGCTGGTATTTGGGGTGTGTGGGGTTTTAATTCTCAAAGAGGACTTAGTAGAATTCCCAATACCTAACAGGAGCATATTAGATACTTGTCTGACTTCCTTGTTTCTTGGAATAATAGTTGATACAGGTGAGAAGAAAGAACTCAGGCCTGAGAAACAGCAAATCTCATTCCAGACGTGACCCTGCCACTAACAGGCTTTGTAGACATTCTTCCCCACTGTCTCTCTGGGCCTCAGTTTCCCTGCCTGTAAAATGAGGGGGTTGGACTAAATGCTTTCCCTAGAAAGTTCCTTTTGGTTCTCAGAGTCTGTAATGGAAGGATCATACCTGAGGGGTCCCCAGCCGCTCTATCAGTGGGACCAGGTGAAGCGGGGCATACTTGGCTTCCAGGCGTTTCATGCGGACCTCCAGACGCTCCCCTTCTGCAAAAGGAGCAGCAGAGCAGAAAATGAGATTCAGGGTGCCCTGGGGGAACTGAGGAAGGAAAAACTCTGAGAGGACCGGTGATGTATCTGTGTCCAAAACATGCATGGACTGTGTAGAACTGTTCTCCTTCATTCTAAAGTGTGATCAGAACTCATTATAAGGAAAAACATTCTGTTTTCTCTGTCCAGTGATAGATTATATATACCTTGTGGGGTGGTGAGTTCCTCATCATTCAAAAGAGTTAAACCAAGGCTAGGCAGGAATGCACTAGGGATGATCTAGAAGCACCAAGAAACAAGGCTTGGAGTATCACTTCCAATTCTGCAATTCTGTGAATACTGAATAGCTGCCCAAAGCTTTATTTAACCTTTTGCCTTTCTGACTGCAGGTCTGAGTTTATTGGGATTAAGCGAGCATGAAGTTCAAATGCAAGTTGGCTATGTAGCTGTTGTTAGTGGTTTCTTACCTTTGATGTAGACTCTAGGTAAGATATTCTGGAAGGGTGCAGCATGGAGCAAATCACAGACTTCCTCCTGAGACTGCAAACAGAGATAGAAGAAAAAAAGGGAAAACAAGTCACATTTTAAACCACAAAGAATTTTCACTCCTAAAACCTTGAGCATGAGCACTGCAGTCAGCCAGGGTTCAAATTTTGGCTCTTCCTCTTATTAGCTATGGCACCTTAGGAAAGTTGCTTAATCTCCTTGAGCCTATTTATTTATCTGCAAAATGAGGGCCAGAACAGTACTTATTTAAGGAGTTTTTGTAAGGATTGAGTGAGAGAATGCATAACCATATAGCATAGTCCCTGGCACGTCATGAGTGTGCAATACATTTTCATTATAATCTTATAAGGAATTTGTTGAGGATTTCAAATGAGTGACAGAGGAATTGAAGAGAAATGATGGGCCCCAGACTCTTTGTCTGTCTGGTTGGTTGTGAGGCTTGTAGGCTCAAAGCAGGTGGTGGATCAATCTGACAATCCACTCATGCAGATGATTCTGTGAAAAGCCTGTGTCTGTTTGGTTTTCTCCACACCAGACACCAGCTAGTGAGAAAAGGGAAACTAGAACCCAGGACAGATATGTTTTGATGGTGACTTGTTATGCATAGAAGTGAGCTTTAAAACAGCTTAAAAAAGAGGGGAAAGTCTGGGGAGAACAGACATGTAAGAGATGGTTTAATGGGCTTGCTGTCCGGGATCAGTTTACGATCACTGGATTTCAGAACAGAAGACGGGATAAGGGGACCTAGAGAAGCCACCCTCCATGGCTCGTGGTTTCTCTTCTTTAAACTGCAGGGATTTGGATTAGGTAAGATCCAGGCTTCATTCAACTCTGGCACTCCTGGATCCTAAGCATGTGAGAAAATCAGGATTGTGAGTGCTCTTGGCTTTCCTCACCCAGGCATGGGTGGAATATGCCATCCTAGAAATCTGGAAGGCTGGCTGCTCAAGAGGGGAACCCCAAAACTCCTTTTTTATTCTAGGTCAGTCCTTGAAATGATGCTAGCAGAGGAAAGACAAGTGAACCCTTTGAAGGGACTGACCTGAGTGTAATTCTGTTTCTTAGCCAGAGGGGAAAATTTCCCTCTTTCTTAATTAAACTATTTCTCTCATAACCACTAAATCAAATAACCTAGTACTGATAGTTCTCAACTCAGGTCCTTGGATTCATCATTAATCTAAAATTTGGCTTACTGGTCATTCAGGCTACTCTTTAATTTACTAATTAACATTGTTTGACTTTTCAATGATGAACCAGCCTTGCATTCTGGGAATAAACCTCACTTGGTTGTGATGCATTATCCTTTTTATACATTGCTGGATTTTATTTGCTTATTTTTACTCTATATTCATGAGGGACACTGATTTGCTGTTTTCTTCTTAAATGCCTTTGATTTTGGCATTAGGATAATGCTGACCTTCTAAGACAAATTGGGAAGAAATCCCTTCTTTTCTGCATTCCGGAAGCAACTGTGCAGAATTGGATATCCAACTGTGCAGAATTGGGCACTTGAGTGCCCCAAGTCTAGAATTGGGGTTGGTGAAAGGACCCATGTCCTTGATAAAATTTCTTTAATAGACACACGACCATTCAGGTTACCATTTTTTTCTTGAGTAAGTATTGGGGGTTTGTATGTATCAAGGACACGGCTCCTTTCACTAATCCCATGCTCCAGATTGGATATCTAACTCCTTGCTGGATATCACTGCTTGGATATTCCACACGTCAACATTTCCAAAGCTGACCTCTTCCCTTTCTCCCTGGGGTTCCTCTGCTCCCAGAATGTCATGATCATCTCCTTATCTGCCCAAGCCTAAAATCTGAGGCTCATTTTTTCTCTCTTCTTCACTTTCCAAGACCATTAAGTCCTCATATCTTTTGCTTCTTTCTATGTTCCTTCCTACTGACCACCACAATGCTCCAAACTCCTTAAGCATGAGGTGCTGTCTCTAGTTTTGCCTCTTCACCCCACTGAGTATAACAGTTTCTCAATAACTGATTAATGAATGCATATTTGTTATCTCATATTTTCTTAGATGAATAAATTTGTTTAGCCACATAACCAACCTCCAAGTATGAGAATATCATTACATACACTCACCCAACAGATATTGGTTGAATGCCTGGCACTGTTCTAGGCTTTGCAGATATGATGTTGAACAAGTTAGACTAGATCTTTGCCCTCATGGAATTTATGTTCTGGTTGATAGAGACAGATAAAAACAAGCAAACAAATCAGAAAATTTCAGATAGTGATAAAAGAAAATAGGGTAAGAGTCTAGAGAGTGACTGGGCATGGGGAATGGACTGCTTGAGGAAGGGTGGTTAGGGAAAATCTTTCTGAGGGAGAGATATTTGAAAGAAGATGGAATGAAGTGAGAGAGCCAGCCATGCAGATATGAGGTAAGAGCATTCCAGTACAAAGGCCCTGGGGCAGAAAGTAAGCTGGACCATAGAGATACCATGCTGGGAATACTGGAGTGGTATGAAGTCTGGATTTTTCTAAAGTGCGACGAGGAACTATGTAGGTATTCTCAGCAGAGGATTGGTTACAATAGTTTCAACTGCCAAATTTTCCTCTTTCTTCTTCTCTTCCAAAAATTTCAGTTGCTCCTACAAATGTTTTCTTACTAGAAAAGTTGCTCGTTGCATGGACTATCAGCTTTCTCTTTTAATAATGAGAATAAAATTGACCTTGGGTACCACCTCAGGGGATGGAGGAGAGGAATGTTCTGGGTCCTCTACAACAGGAGCAATGTTATTGCTTTACTCATTTTACATGATGAGCTTCTCCTTCAGATTTCTTTGGGAGGGACAAGAGTGTTCCATTTATCCCTCTCTATACATCCCCCTGTCCTCCAGTTAGTAACTATAGGATCAGAGGTGCTTTGGGGCAAGTGGAGGCTTCCTTGTGGCATGCTTCCTGTGTGCTCTCTATCTCTTAATGCAATTTGCTAATGAAGGTGAGGAAAGGCAGAAGGGTGTGTTTCCTAATAGAGGTGGGAAAGTGTCTGCCTGAAAGGTCCCAAAGGATGAGCTATGTGGTCATTTGCATAGTGAGGTGGCTACACACCTCGCAGCACCTTTTGGGGAAGGTATCTATTTGGCATTCCTTAGATGAGGCCATTGCAACTAATTAAAATGTCCGGTTTAGGGGACATAAAGTCTTATGTCAGGGAGGCAAACAAGCCTCCATTGTGGGTATCCATGCTAACGGTCAACCTCCTCCTTATTTAATATCTATCTTAAAGGATCCACACTTGGACTTCCACTGTGCCCCTGGAACCCTTGGCCTGTGAAGCGCCCTGAGTATGGGTTTCTTCTCCATTCACTCCCGGTTCCTTCTGCTCCAGCCATAAAAGCTTTTGTTATTTGAATGCCCTATCTGTGCACCCATCAAAGAGTTTTTTTACCTTCTTTCTGGAATGCTCCCTAACCTATCTTTTGCCCACACTCTCTTTGCTCCGTAAATTCCCACACTCCTTTCAGATCTTAATTCAACCATCATTCCTTCAAAGGAGACCTTCTTAACCCCCTCAAGAAAGGGGGGTCTGAGCCTGGGCACATTCCTTTGTCATGTGTCCTCAAAGAATCAAGTTCATTTCCTTTCAACACCTGAACTCAATTTATTTTATACTTTATACTTGCCTACCCATGACTGTTTGATTAATGTCTACCTCCCCCTACTGGAATTTAACCTTCATGAAGGTAGGGACAATGTCTTATTCTGACCGTATTTTATTCCTAATAGCACAGTGTCTCATAGATAGCAAATGCTCAGTAAGCATGTGCAAAAAAAGCTAAATGTTGGGACACCTGGGTGGCTCAGTGGTTGAGTGTATGCCTTTGGCTCAGGGCATGATCCTGGAGTCCCGGGATCGAGTCCCACATCAGGCTTCCTGCATGGAGCCTGCTTCTCCCTCTGCCTGTGTCTCTGCCTCTCTCTGTATCTTTTATGAATGAATAAATAAAATCTTTAAAAAAACAGCTGAATGTCTGCAGCATATAAGGGAACTAAAACTTAGGACAGAATCTCTCCTATTTGGGGTGTGGGCCCATATTATGCAGGCCTGCATGTTTCCTTTTATTACTAAGGAAAGTATTTCCTCTTCAGTTTTACTGATTACTCTATATAAATTATATGAAGCATTAATGTGTGGTGGGATTTTCAGGTGTCCTTAATTTTCTATCCCTCTCTCTTTATGTTTTTTCTTACTTGTATATATTTACTGAATTTTTTAAAAAAGATTTTATTTATTTTTTCATGAGAGACACATAGAGAGAGGTACAGACAGCAGAGGGAGAAGAAGCTCCCTGAGAGGAGCCTTATATGGGACTAGATCCCAGGACCCCAGGATCACAGCCTCAGCCAAAGGCAGATGCTCAACCAATGAGCCACCCAAGTGCCCTATCTACTGAATTTTCTATATTGAACATATATTACTTAAATTAATTTGAAAAACCTCTGGAAGTACCTACTTTCTACCTTTAAAATATGGAGCTTTGAGGGTTTTGAACTGGAATTAGAAGGAAGGAAATGAAATCCTAGCATGCCACTTGATCTAGCAAGGAATAACATCTGCACAGACTTAACAATGTAAATAGTATATATTTTTGTTTTGTTTTAAGCTACATTTAAGGACAGGTTACAGATGCAGAAGAAAATACAAGGGTTACAAAAATACAGCTTTGACCATATAATAGTAAAAGTGAAGCTGACGCGAGGTAAGAGGTGGAAGTGTTAGAAGTGGAAGTTGCGGGGTGTGTGTGTGTGTGTGTGTGTGTGTGTGTGTTAATTTCCTCATCTTGCACAGAAAGGAGTCAAGATACTAAATAATGTTACTAAAAGCAGCAATGGTGGTATAAGTATATTATCTCTGATTCCAAAGGAAGCAACAGAAGTAATAAGTAACATAATCAAATATTAAAGAGGAAGAGAGAGGAGAGATTTAAATCAGCTAAAAATCTCATCTTTCCAACTAGGGAGTATAAGTATTGTCTAGAGTTGCCAATTAAGAAATAGAAGCTATCCGATTATTAAGCAGCATTATGGTGAGAACAACGAGAAGAACCAGAAATAGAAATGATTACAACAAGTTGCCTTGGGGACTGGGATACAGGTGGGGAGAGGTGCAGCAGAGCCAAGAATGATGTTTCTCATCATAAACTCATTTGTATTATTTGATTTATCATGTGCAATTAAGAACAATTTAAATGGAATGAAATGAAGAGGTTGGATTAAATGGTCTCTAAGGGTCTTTCCCTAGAACTGAGAATCTATATCAACATGTTTGCTTTGTTCTTCAGGGAACGAAAGGCAATGAGCATTTACTGAACACTAACTATGTGCCAGGTGCTTTGTACCCGTCATCTGCTTTGCACTTTAGAATATCCTATGAGGGTAGCTCTTATGATCTCCCTCCAACACACCAGGACATTGAGACTCTCGGGGAGGTGACATTTCCTATACAGGTCCACATGGCAATAAAGAAGCAGTAGGGCTGACAGGGTTAAGAGCAAGAGCCACTTTCCTTTGACACCCATTGCTTCTCCATGGCAACCCATGCAGCCAAAGCCTGAGGAAGTGTGGAATATTTCCCCCCCTCATTATACATGCACATGATGAAAAAAAAAAGCATAGTTATCAAAAATAAAAACAGGAGATTGGTTAAAATCTCATCACCTGAGAAACTTTTTAGCCTCACATCTGATAGGATTACATCATTTGTTGCTTTATTTACTGGGCTTTTAGTCACAGCTACTAACATTCTTGAAACTTAAAAAATTCTGACACACACACACACACACACACACAAATATGCATTTTGAAGTATGAAGAATCTTGAGCTATCTTCTAGCTGATAAAACGGAGTTACTAAAACTACTCTTCTGCAACCCCCAGACATAACCTCTATTCTGGATTTGTGTAAATAATTTCTTTGCAGGCCACTCATTTTTTAAGGTCTGCTGGTTGGATACCAAGGTAAATAATAACTGGATCACCCAGGGTAATTTACACCTATAAATTCCTTCTTTCCCCACCCTCCTAACTTCCATGCATCCTCATCCATCCCTCAGAGCCCCACTCAAGCTTCACCTCCTAGGTCGTCTTCTAAGACCCTCCAGTCTACAGTGGTTTTCTTTTTAAAAACTTAGCAAAATCCTTGTTCACTCAGGCCCCATAAGCTGTCTGTAGGTTGAGCTAATCTAGCCCCAGACCAGGGCCCTAAAGTCTGTGGTTCTGAGGAAGAATCAGAGCAGTGTCTTATATCCTATGATACCACTGACTGAGAGAGAGTCTTCTTGGAGGGACCAGTTATATGCAAGACCCACATTTGCTCTGACATGAGAGGACAACAAAAAGAATATACAGAGCATAGGTATAATATCTAAAGACCAAGCAAGATCTGAACACCTTCATTCTGGCTAGGATATAGTCAGCACAGAAAAGAAAGAAGTCATTCATTCATTCATTCAACAAATAATAGGCATCTATTATACACAAGTCTCTCTGCAAGGGGTGGAGACATGACAGTGTTGGGGGCAGACCTGATGCATGGTACTTGTCAAGGTGATGAGGAAAACAAGTAAATGGAAAATTGTGGCAAGTGCTAGAGCTGGGCCATGCATGGGGCTATGGCAATGCATAAGAGGGTGATAGGGAAGGCTCTTCAGAGAAGGGAATACTAAGCTGAGACCTGAACCAGGAGTAAGTGTTGGACAGTTGAGGAAGAACACTTCCTGCAAAGGCCAAAGAGTGACAGGGACCACGGTGGGTGAAGGGCTGACCACTGAATAAGAAGCTTTCCATGCTGGAGGAAGATGGCATGAGCTGAGGGAGAAGGGGAATCAGGAGGCATATGTGGAAAGATCTTAGAAGCCTTGCTCAGGCATCTGAATGCCACCTTGCTGGTTTCCATCAGGGAAATCTGCAGTTTCACCTTCTGTCTGTAAAACAGAAAGGACTGGGGTAGTGGGGTGTGTGTGTGAAAAGAGGTGTTGGGATAGTCTAAGCAAGAGAGAGTAGGGAGTGGTGGCAAAGGAGACAGAGAGGAAGGAGCAGACATCGGAGACCTGGATGACAGATGGGATACAGGAGCAGAGAGGGCAATGACACCCATGACCACTTGCTCACAGGGTCCAAGGACACAGTGGGTTTGCAGGGAGCAGGAAGTTGAGATCAGATCTGGGTAAGGGGATTTTCTGAGGTCTGTGCACATTCAAGAGAAGACATCTAACAGGTAACTAGAGGTATGGTATGGGGCCCCAGAATCTGAAGGGTAGATCCGAACTTGGGAATCATCAGCATGAAGATGAAAACTGACTCCAGGAGAGGCTAATACACCAGTGTGAGGGTAGGCATGGGTGGGCATTTCTCAAAGTGACCAGACCCTTACACATACTTCAGCTCTTCTGACTTCAAAGAAAGAGAGGGTGCAAAGAGATCAAGGTGAGACTGATAAATTCTGGACACTTCCATGTCTACCAACACACTATGTGATGAGAGAGGACAGGCCATCTTGCAAACCAGGTGTGGGGAGGAAGGCTACTCCTACACACTTGGTGCTGCCTCTTTCATCCTTCCTTCACTTCACCAAACATCCACTGATTACTAGCTCTGTGGTCTGACACCCAACCTAAAGGCACAGAGGTAAGGATGGTGTCCTCTACAGGGTAGAGAGGGGCCTGGATGCTGCAGGAAACACAATGCCAGGTAAGACCAGAAAAATTAGATTTGAATGAAGTTTCCAAAGTAGTGGAGGAAGACAGCCCAGGACACCTGTGCCTGGGAAATAAATCAAAGGACTCTGAAGACTGGGAAGAAGGACAGTGACATCAAGTTCCTTGTGGAGAGCAGGCATTTGATAATAAGGTATGTGCTAAACTGGAGCTGGAGGGGAGGAGATGGTAAGGGCTTTGGGATGGCTGGAGAGAATGGGCCAGGTCCTGAACTAGGAAAGGTGCAACCACAGACAGAGGAGAGATAAGATCAAAATCAATGTGAAGCAGGAAATCATCTGCTGGGGCTCGTGAGGGAGGGGTGGGCTGAAAAGGCTGCAGGCAGTCAGGAGCCAGGCTCTCCATCTTGGAGACTTGTCAGAAAGGCCCAGCTGAAACCTACTTGCTCTGGGAAGAGGAAAGGGCCTGCTTATGAGGCTCTGGTGACTTTACATTCATCACTTCACTTAACACAAAGACTATGAAGTAGGAATAGGCTTCCTCTGTAATCTGGAAGTAGACCGTTCCTAATGAAACCTTTCCTAATCCCAAATGGCATACAGCAAAGAAGTAATGACACTTATTTTACATGGAAAAAAATTCTGAACATTCCCAGACCCCAAAAACAACCTCTCTCAGGCTTCTCTGATACTTCACAACACATCTTTAAGGGATGCGTAGAATAGAGATGAAGCACGGATAAAGCACAGCTCAAAGCTCCGGCAGCTTGATGCTGAGATGCTGAGTGGAGTCCCCGGGAAGGGGTTTGGTGCAGCCACTCACGTGCTGCCTCTAGACGGACTTGCTGCAAAGCAACAGTGAGTGCGGTTCTTGCTTTTCACCTTTTTTCCTGAAAGCAATATCCCCTTTGGATTTCTGTGGTTCGTGAAAACAGGTACCACCGTAAGGTCTTTTGTGAAAGCAAAGGGGCAGAATGCAAACTTTTTTTCAAAAAGCAGGGGATACTTACATTTAGCCCCAGCATTTTGGGGTGTGGAATCTAAGGCTGAGAGGATTTCATCCCTCTCTTGGAGTCTCATAGCTATTAAGTACAGAGGCAAAGCTTGAACCCAGGATGTCTGAGTCCTGAGATATTCCTTTCCAGGAGCACCTGGGAGTCAAGCTGATATCAGGCTGAAACAAACTGATGAAACTTGGCCTGGCCTTTTCCTTTGGCTCCTGATGCATTTCTGGGCTTATTCTGTGCAAGGTCTATAGATTTAGTGACACTCTTTCTTTAATTGTAAGGCACTGTGTATTCTTCTGGATATGGGCAGAGTATAAGTAAAAGACCTGAGATCTCTCAGAATTTTCTTGCTGACCTGGGCCTGGCTACTGGGCCTCCTTCCTAAACCAACCTTACCCTGTTCTTTCATTCTGCTCTACTGCTGAGTTATATAGCCTTGAATGAGACAGATCTTTCTTCAGAGGGACAAAGGCAGGTCAAGAGCAAGTGCCTGCAGCAAGTTTCAAAATGGGAATGCTTTTTTTTTTTTTTTTTTTTTTTTTTTAAGTTGCAAGTGGCCAGTTAGAAGCTACTGGGTGGTAAATGTCCTTACCATCTGAGTTTCCCTGGCTCATCATTAGATCCAGTGGACCCTGTCCCCCATCCCCTAGGACACATCTCCTTCCCAACCACTAGACTACACACCACAAATGCGAAGGCCTGGTCTTGATGTGGCCAATGCAATAGCAAAGGTCCCAGGGAATGACATTCATTGCAAATCACTTGGAATGAGAAATGAGCAAATTCATGGACTGGAAAAAAATGGAATTAAGCCTGAGCTTCAATTAGAACAAAGACTCATGGTCCTCCTTGAATCATGCTGCCTTGAAGCAGAAACAGCTGACTGGTTAATAATACCCAGTTCATGTCCTATGGTTTGCCATATTGTTATATTGGACTTTGCATCTGACCAAGAGGAAGCGGGCATTTCAGCAGCCTCCTAGATACTAAAGCACGACAGATTCTAGCGCCTAGAATATACGACGACTAGGCAGTTTCCAGTGGGGTCTCAGGCCACTTTACTTTTACTGGGAGATAATACCATCTTGTCAGGGTTTGTGTTTATTTTGGGGGGGAGGGGTTAATGATTTCCAGCAGAGATGACAAAAAAGAATCACCTAGGATTGCTATGAATGGTTTAAGAAGAGAGAATACTGTCTGCTCATCCTAGGGAAGGCCAAGTATACTACAGACACCAGAGACTGACTGTTTATAATGATCATTTTCTAGCAGATGTATTTTGTTCTTTAAACATCAATATTTTTATTTGAGAGAGAGAATGAGCAAGGGGAAGGACAGAGGGAGAAGCAGACTCCCTGCTGAGTAGGGAGCCCGATGTGGGGCTCCATCTCAGGACCCTGAGATGAGGACCTGAACTGAAGGCTATACTTAACCAATTGAGCCACCTGGGTACCCCTCAAACATTAATATTTCTAAAAATTTTTAAAAAGATTTTATTTCAGAGAGAGAGCGAGCACATGCACTAGCATGAGTGGGGAAAGAGGCAGAGGGAGAAGCAGACTCTGCTGAGCAGGGAGCCCCACAAGGGGCTTAATCCCAGGACCCTGGGATCACGACCTGAGCCAAAGGCACATGCTTAATGGACTGAGCCACTCAGGTGTCCCAAAAATCAATATATTATGATAACATTTCAAAAGAAAGAAGTGAAACATCTTCAGGAAGGAGACCTTTTCATGATTTACCTGCAGGCAACATATATGCAAGCAGTGGTCCAGGGGTCCTCTCCCAATAATCCATGACTCAGGCAGTGGTTGCTTTCGGAAAGGATTCTGACAACATATTCAGGCTCAGCAGGATTGATTTTTAATGTCTGCCTTGGGCTAGCATAGGGACAATGGCACTTAAGTCACAAATTTGTTATTCTTGACCTCTAAAAACCACCACCAGCACCACCACCACCAGTTACTTATGTGTGTTAACTGACCTGATATTTGTCATTTTCTTTTGGAAATGCATCAAATACTTAATTTAGGCGAGGACTGTCCCCTGAAACTATTAATTTGGCAGATATTCCTCGGGCTTTACTAAGATACAATTGACATGTTAATACCATGTAACTTTAAGGTGTACAATGTGATGATTTCTTAAAAAGGTTTTATTTATTTCAGCGAGAGAGTGACAGCAAGAGCAGGAGGAGGATGAAGGGGAGGGTATAGGGGAGGGAAGGGGAAGAAGCAGGCTCCCACTGAGCAGGGAGCCTGATGTGAAACTTGATCCCAGGACCCTGGGATCCTGACCTGAGCTGGAGGCAGATGCCTGACTGATGGAGTCACCCAGGCGCCCTTGTGATGATTTGATGGTTGTGAAATGGTTACCACCACGTAAGTTGGTGAACACATCTTTCACCATCTTTCACAATTACCATTTTTGTTGTGGTTGTGGTGGGGTGATCATTTAAGATCTACTTCCTCAATGGCTTTCAAGTTTACAGCACAGTATTGTTAACTCTTGTCACCATGCCTGGACCTTACACCACAGCGGGTATGTTTTTAAAGTTGTTACTCTAGCCCCTTTCTTTTTGTTGCTCAAGTATTTACGCTCATTTTTGGAAAAAAAGAAAAAAGAAAAATGCAGATGCATTTTATTTTAAGGAAGAAATTTATAATCCCACCACCTGGGGGGTCATCACTGATAACCTTTTGGGGTTTATCCTGCCAGGTTCTTCTACACGTATAACATTTAAGTATGTATTTTAAAATAGTGGGGTATAAAACACCTACTCTTTTGTAATCTCTTTTCATCACTTAGCATATACTATCAACATCTTCCTATGTGCAGTACAGAGTTTCTCATTTAATGTGTGTCTCTGTCTTTGTTTTGGCCTGGAGGAGTCTTGTTTTCCCCACATCCTTTCCTGAGTGACCATCTTACTTACTCATATTATTTGATAAATGATTACCCACTAAACTACTGGCTCTCACAGCATTATCTTTTTCAAACGCATCTCAGCAGACTTTGTATTTTAGTGAGGCTTTTTTTTAAAGATTTTATTTATTCATGAGAGACACAGAGAGAGAGGCAGAGACATAAGCAGAGGGAGAAGCTTCTCCTTAGGGAGCCCAATATGGGACTTGAGCCCCGGACCTGGGATTGCGCCCTGAGCTGAAGGCAGATGCCACCCAGGCGTCTCCAGTGAAGCTTTTAAAGATCAGATAACAACAACAACAACAAAAAATAAAGATCAGATAACATTTCAAATCAAAAGTCTCTAACAGGAGGATTTCAAACACTGTTGGAAATGGGAAGAGATGCTTTGGTTTGGGGGTGGTGGTGAGAGTCTTCCTGGTACCCCTTGAATTATAACACCAAGGAAGTAAATGTCAATAGGCATTACGGTAGAAACCAAGGAGGTAGGATTTGGCTATACCCTGACGAAGACCTCCCGTGTACCTTGGTTTCCTTATTTGTACACTGACCTTCTGGGTCTGATGTGGCTAAACTGTACACAAGGGAGAGGGTATATAATAAGAGATGAATGAGGTTGGAGGAAGAGTCATGGCTGAATTTTCTGGGCCCCTGCGTCAAAGCTGGGGGCTAGAACTTAAGTACAATGAGAAGCCATCTGTCAGTTTTAACCAGGAAAGTAACATGATCTGATTTATAATTGTCTGAAAGTGCTTTTGCTGCTAAATGGAAAATCAGCTCTGCCATTTTATTCCCCAATGCTTTAAAATTCCATCCTCGACAAGAAGGGTAAGGCAGTGACCCTCAAATAAGCTGGGTCTTAGACATTCCTCTTAAATTGCACACAGGGAGAAAGCATTATTGCTTTCTTTTCTCTAAAGGACCCTGAAGTAGAGGGAAAGCCTCCCCACCATGGCCTATAGGAAGAGGCCAGCTGACAGTGGCATTCTGGGAATTCTCTTAGGGCCACTCACAAATCCCATATGGTCTCTTTCTAATTTGGATTGGACAGCTTTCCCGACTTCATCTGCCTTTCCATGATTCTACACTGGTATTTCCTACTTATAAATCAAATAGATGGGTAGCATGAGAGTCGTGGCTGAGTTCAGCACTAGCAGATGCCTCTATAAATTAAAAAAAATGAGGTCAGAAGTAGCTCCTAAGCATACGTTATCAAGAATAAATCTCACCAACTAGCAGAACTAGCTGGAAAAAACAAAAAGCCTCATAACTTTTCTTCCTCCTTACACACTGTGACCTTGTCTGCTTAGTGATCTATTTTCTTCTTAACTTTCCAGATCCCATAATGAAGTTTCCTTTCTCCCATCTTGTGAAAAATACTGAACATATAAAATATTAGAAAGAACAATGCACATCCTTATACTCCTGACATAGTCACAAAAACCCTTTCTTATACCATTTCTGCCTTGATTCCAAATGTTTTACTGAATCGCTGAAGGCAAGTTGAAGTCATTGCATTACTCAGCTTTAAATACTTCAGCATGCAACTCCTAAACCCAAGATTATCCTCCTATGTGACCTCAGTATTATGACTGCCTACATTAAAAAATTTTTTTAATATCATTTAAGATACAGTTGATACTAAAATGTCCTTAGTTGCCTCTAAAACGTTCCTCTTATAGCCTTTTTTTTGGAACCAGCATTCAACTATAATGATTTTTCTAAAGTGTGAAAAAAGCATGATTGTTCTACACAAAAGGACTTCCATGAATTTCTTGTTCGGGACCTGCTTTGTGCTTCTGCTTCTGCATGGGGTTCTCTCTGGCAGGAGCGTGAGAGTGACCAGTGCGATTAGGTCACTTTTGCACTTATCAAGTGCCACACTAATGCCTGTTACTCCTACTGCTTAGGACAACTACTGACACCTCATGGTTATGAGAGCAATGATCATTAGATGATTAATAAGAACCAAAACCTACTATGAAATTGCCCTATCAACAGAGCAAGTAAAAGTGAAGAGGTTTTGGAATCAGGACACAAAAATCTTTTATTTTAAGGGACCCTCATAAAAATTCTTCAAGGGAGGAGTATTTTATTTTTTGTATTAGCTTCAGTTTTAAGATTTTCCTTTGCTATGTTACTTAAAACTCCTGGACCATGAGGGATTTTTTTTTTCCTTTTCAGTTTTTTTGGGGAAGTACTTTTAACTACTGATTTAAGTTTTCTTTTAAATTTTTTTTATTTTTTAAGTAAACTCTTTGCCCAACATGAGGCTTGAACGCACGACCCTGAGATCAAAAGTCGCATGCTCCAATGACTGAGCCAGCTAGAAACCCCTGACCATGAGGGAGTTCCATCAAATACCACAAAACTTCACGTTCTCAACTCACTCAGCCTGAGGCTAACTGAGGACTTGGTTTCTCTTGTGTAATAGATACCATACAGATTCAGGATACACATTTAGGAAAAACAGTGTCAATGTGATCCTACACAGATCGGATTCACATTCAACAGCATTAAACATTACCTTTAGGCTCCATGTCTGGGTGGAAAAACTATGTATTAGTTTTGGCCCATCACCTAAAGGGAATCGTGAAACTAAACTCAAAACAGTATTTTCCTAACATTCTAAGTTTTGAGGCAACCAAAAAACAGTAACACTAACACTAATATTTTATGTTTTTGTCCTTGTCAAGTGAGGGTGCAGAAATGAGCTGGGAACTGGAGGCTCTCAGAAAACTCTGGTTTTCTGGTGGGAAGAGTGTGTGTGTGTTTGGGGGTGGGGTACAGGGCCTAACCAGAGCCCAGCATTCTAAACATTCCCTTATATGGATACGCATAGATGGCTTGTGAAGTGTTTCCTGCATGCTGATGTTAAGCCCCAAAGATCAGGGCCTGTGAAGCAGGCAACAAATTAGGCTTCCCACAGCCAGCTCTGTACAGCAAATATGAGCTACAGCTTCCACCCCTGGTCTGGGATTCCAGGTGCAGTGGAAAGCTCAACTGTGATATATTCCATCTGCTCCTGTTCCGTGGGGCCCTCACTTCCAGGAGCTCTTTGTAAACCTGGCCAAATACATCAGTAACCTTATCTGGTTCTGTGTATCTGCGTGTGTGTGTGTGTGGTCTTTTCCCCGCCAATCTCCGCCTCACTTGAATAATGCTGTATATTACCATGTCTCACCTCTGCTCTTTCCGCTCCCCTCTGAATTGTCAAGGGGAAAAATAATTCTTACTCTGGATCAGAATCATGTCTGGTCAGCTGGGAAAGATCTACAGCCAAGAAACAGGCTTAGAACGTAGCTCAGCCCCCTCCCCTTGGAGCACATCAATGTCTTCCAAGGCTGGCACTTCCTAAAAGGTGGGAATTGGGGATGCAGGGAAATGATATTTAACAACAGTGAGTCACGGTGAGGAAGTTATTTCCTTCTCAGTTTCTGACAACTTTAGTGAGAAAGTCTCCATTTGGATCCAACACATCTTATCACCTCTCTAACATTTGCTAATCTCCATTTTTAACAGAGAGAGCAGCCCTTACACTCAATGGCCTGTGCTGGTAGCAGCTGGAATTACATGAGTTTGGTTAATTTTAATTGAATTTGTTTTTTTGGTTGCTTTCTAATGATGGCAAGAGTTAATGATTTTTTTTTTAATGGAAGTTTCCTTTTAAAATAAATTTAAGTTAAAAAGTCAATTTAAATACAACTGTTTTATAAACAAGAGGACTAGTGGTCTGTAGATATGGCAAGAATCAATTATGACAACACTTCAATGAGTAATCTCTGGAAATGCTGGCTAAGAAGATGTAGATCAGGGGTTCTCCACCCTGGCTGTACCCTGGAATCGAGTGTGGAGCTTCTGGCCTGGCATTTTAGCCAGGGCCTCCTTGGAGCAGGATGAAGGACAGACACGGGATATTTAAAGAGCTTTCTGAGCAACTGTACTAAGCAGCTGCAGGTGGGACCACTACACCACCTCCAGGATGTTTGCAGATGTCCATTTTCCAACAACATGCAGGAGAGCAAGCTGCACTGTGACTCCTGAGCCCTCAGCTTCCAGACATCCTATCCAATGGGGTATCCTCATAGAAAAGTCATTAGTGCAGAACTGGATGACTGAGGCTCTGATCTCTTGGCAATTACTGGCAAGGTTAATGAAACAAACACGGCATGTTTCAAGGATTGGGGTGGCTTTGGATGAAGGTAATTGACAGTCTCTGCCTCAAATGGAATGGTGCTATCTTGAAAGACTTTGGGGTATAAACAGGGATGTTTCTACTTGTCATCTAGAATTGAGCTAAATGTCCCTCCCCTCATCATTTAGGCCATAAAGAGACTTGTGTTAGGTGCAGAGGATACAAAAATGACCCTCATGCAGAAATCTGTCCTATCATCCCCTCCTCCCTATTTCCACTGTTTTTTTTTTTTTTTTTTTTTAATTTTTATTTATTTGTGATAGTCACAGAGAGAGAGAGAGAGAATGAGGCAGAGACACAGGCAGAGGGAGAAGCAGGCTCCATGCACCGGGAGCCTGACGTGGGATTCGATCCCGGGTCTCCAGGATTGCGCCCTGGGCCAAAGGCAGGCGCCAAACCGCTGCGCCACCCAGGGATCCCTATTTCCACTGTTTTATACCCGTATCACTCTGTGGTTGTGGATCTTGGCTGGTGGTCTCCAAACTTTTTGGACCACACGCTTTTCATCAATACAATTTTGAGCAAACATCCCAGTTGACATGTATTTACTTGATCAACTCTGGATAGCTATAATTTAACAGTGTGTTAATATACAAGACGGCTTAGTTTCTTTCTTAATTTTTAAGTAAAGAGTTAAAAGCTATGAGATCATCCTGCCTACCCCCTGGACAGCTAACCTTCTATGCTGCAGACTGAAGGTGTTGACTGTGAAGGGTGCCATTAGGGAAGGGATCATGTCCAATGGCCTCTGAGTCCTGGAGTCCCACACACCGCCTGGCCCATGGGGGTATGTCTACAGAAGCTGTGATCCTCATCTGTCAGACCATGTTTGCTAGGTACCTGACATGGTGATGAAGCTAGCAGGTTTGTTTTTCAGATTGGGACATATGTAAAAGAATGTAAAATACTTAAACACTATAAAGCCTTGGGTACCTGGGTGGCAAAGTCAGTTGAGTGTTTGACTCATGGTTTTGGCTCAGGTTGTGATCTCATAGGTCATGAGATCGAGCCCCTAGTTGGGCTCTGCATTCAGCAGGGAGTCAGCATGAGATTCTCTCTCCCTCTCCCTCTTCCCTCCCTCCCACTCTCACTCTCTTTCTCTCTCAAATTAATAAATCTTAAAAACAAAAACAAAAAATAAACTATAAAACCATGTAGAGGACAGGGATTACTGTGAGTTGAGGTGACTCCTTTCCACAAAGCCTGGCTCATTGTTCACTTATTGCACCATTGGGCTCTGAGTCTGGGTTGGAAGATACACTGTTTGCAGATGGGCCAAGAGGTACTGCTTAGTTGTGCCTGGGTGTAGGATGTACCTCCTGAGTAGCTAGAGGGATGTTTTGTCAGGGTGATGGGAAAAATTACCCTAAATCAAGGATAGGTGGGAATATGGAGCAAAGGTCTGAGATGGACACTAAAGGGTGGGCTTTTGCTTCTTTACTTCCCATGCATCAAGATGGTCTACATTTGTTAAATGTGTGAATACTTCCTTTTAAGGAAAAGGAAGCAAAAATATTTATTGCACTAAAGCCAAACAATAATTTAGAGTGTAAAATAAAAAATGGGAGACCCCTATCTCCTGCTCCCATCACATCCCACACAGGTAACCACTCTTCCTATCTCGGTGAATGTTACTTTTATAACCAAAGTAAAAATCTATGAAAAAATTATTAATATGCTGGAACATAAAGACATCTGCAAGGATATCCTTTGGAATGTGAACAGTGGCTATCTTAGCGTGGCAATGTGGTTTTTGTTTTCTTTTTTCTGTGTTTCTGGGTTTTCTAGCCATGACTTTCTTTCAGTTATGCAATAAGAAAAACAAAATTAAAGGAAAGGACTATAAAATGGAAGCAGGAGATAGAAGGGTCAGACGTGGAGCTGGAACTAAAACAAAAACAAAAACCAACAACGCAATTTGCAAGGCTCTGTAGAGCAGCCCTCTGTCCCTGAGTATGCTAACTCTAAGGATATTGGGTTCTCACCCCAACTCCCGCACTAGCTGTAACCCTGGGAAAGTCATCTCCCTCTAGGGGCCTTGGCTTCCTAGCTGCAAAATGTGGGATTGCACTAGATCAGTGGTTCTCAACAGGGGGAGGTTTTGTCCTCTACAGGAATAATAGGCAGTATCTGAAGACTTTTTTGGTTGTCACAACTGGGGATGGTGCTACTAACATCTAGAGAGAAGGTAGAGTCCAGGGGTGCTGCTCAACATCTTACAATGCACAGGACAGGTCCCGAGAGTAAAGGGTTATCTGGCCCAAACTGCCAGCAGTGCCAAGGTGGTGAAAGCTGCCCTGGATGGCATTTGGTTCTGTGCATTTAGACCCGGACTCTCCTCGCCTCCTGTACGAGAAGCGATGGTTTCATGGCTGCCCAGACTCTGACTGTGGCCCACCCAACTCTAAGGAGGACAGGAGAAATAAACAACAGGGGCCAGGGCAGGGAACACTCTAAAGTCCTGGATGGAAGGTCCTGCCATAAAAGGCAGACAGGCAGACAGACAAGGCTGTCTTCCTCCCAGGGATGGGCCCTCGCTCGTTCACATGAACAAACAGGGCCCTCTTCTGGTGTATGTCGGCATAACGAACAATGGGCTGATGGTTCCAAAACTATGCAAAATTTGAGCAAAAACTTGGCGACTGTGGAGTATTTCCCTGATGACAATTTTATGATTTCTCAGGGTAGGAGATGCTAGAGGAAATACTAGTTGTTAATAAGAGAATTTCCTTTAAAAAACATAACAGAACTTATAAATAGATACCTGACAAATGCTGATTCATTTCAGACTAGACTCAACAAATATTTAAGAGGCTACCACGTCTAGACCCTTTGTGTGCACGCTTGATCAGTGACGCACACAGCCCCACCACCGCAGAGTGGGGAGAAGAAGGTCTCTTCCCTGGGACAACCAGGGAAGAAAGGAAACTGGATTTCTACCTCCCACTAGATACACACAGCAATTCCAAGTGGAGAACAGACTTAAAGGTCTGTTAAGCCTCAAAATGCTAAACTGTAAAACACTTAGAAGATAACACATCTTCATGACTTTAGATAGGAAAGTTATTTTTTTTTTAAAAGTTATTTTTTTAAACAAGCTACAAAAGCACCAACCACAGATAGGGAAAGAATGATAAATATATCAAGTCTCAAGAACTTCTGTTTATCAAAACACACACAACGGAAATATACTGATGATTCATGTATCCACAATATATCAATAATATGTATGGATAAATAAGGAAAAGATGACCGGATTTTAAAACAGGCAAAAATATCAAACAGCCTTTCACAAAAGAGGCTGTCCAAATGGCAGTGCCGTCTGGAAAGGGGCCCAGCATCCGTGGTCATCATGGAAATCAAAACGATAACGAGAGATCATGACGCATCCACCAGAATGGCTATGATGGAAAAGACAGACAAAGACAGTGTTCATGAGGATGTGAAGAAATGAAAACTCTTCTACACTGCTGAATGAGTGAACAAATTGGCACAATCACTTTGTAAAACTGTTCGGTATTATCTATCCACACACTGACTGAGCCATTTTACCACACGGTAAGTAAATCTAATAAAAATGAGAGCATAGATCCACCAAAAGAAATGTATAAGAACATTCATGGCATCTTCATTCATAATAGCATCACTCTGTAAACACCCACCCACAGTAACATGAATGATTCAATTAATCCATACAGGGCGATACTGCATATTCCATGTATTACTCTATTTACGTTAGACCTTAATTAAAAACACCAAGCAAACAACCTGATTGACAGATATAGAGGTTCCTATACTAACACGCACCTTGAATTTTGAGAAGTATTTGCAAGCACCTAACCTAAAGAGAATAAAAAAAAAATACCTTTGAAAAGGTAATCAATCTTTTCAATTTATATTCCCTCTACCTACGAATTAATGATCTATTAATAATCTCAGTTTTAAAACAAAAAGGCAAGTCACAGAAGGATAGGTATTTGTAGCAAAAATTGCAATACGGAACCTACAACGAGGAACTCTGCAAATCTATTAGAGAAAGACAACACGAGATAAATGGGCAGAAGACTTCTTATTTGTACTTTCCAGTTTTTCTGTTATTATTAATCTATAATTATTATGTCCTACTATTTTTTGAATTAATTTTCAGTTCAAACATAATGCATGAAAATACTTTCCCTGCAAAATATTAGACATTCCAGATAAAATGAAAGCCCCTGTCGACCCCCGATACCTAGAGAAAATGAACTTTCTGGTATCCTTGGTATCCTTTTTTTCCCCCTAGATCTTTGTTTTCAATACAGTGTTATTTTTGTGGGTTTTATTTTTAGTTTATTTTATACATATGGCATCATTATGTGTTTTGTCCTGCAATTTGTTCTTTTTTCACTTAGTAATCTTTCAACATTTTCTATGTGGGTATATACAAAGCTACTCGAGCATCTTGTCCTTTCTCACTGCTTCAGAGTCCTCCATAAGAACAGATGTAGCACTGTTTAAATAGTCCATCCTCTGTGGATGGCCATTAAAGCCCCTCCATTCATTCCTTCCTTCTTCCCTTACTTTCTTTTTTTGCTATTAGTGCCCCGCTTTAATTAGAATGGTCTAGATGTCATGCCTCATTCTAACTCAAAAAGCATCGTCTTGGCTTGTGGATCTCCCCAGTTGTCAACTGAAACCATGGTACACAGCTTTGTGGAGCCCTGCTCCTCGCTATGTTGGCCTCTGCTGGGACTGGAATCAGTGCTGAGAACCCCTGCTCTCCTTCTTCCACCTTTGCTGTTGATGGGCTGTGAGTCCTCCCGAGAGGACCCTCTCTGGTTCCCGTTTCCTCATGCGTGAAGAGAGGGAGCAGGAACATAAACCATTAAGGCCTCTGTCAGCGCTGAAGGTCTTTGGTCCTAAGCATCCTCTTGTCTTCACTGATATATGCAAGTGACCACCCTGGCAGGTGTGCCTGGGAAAAAAATTTTCCTTTCCTTGTAGCCCCCTCAATAAATAGTCCACTTCTTGGGGTTTGTGCAGGAGAAGCTTAACTGGTGCTCTCAGCTCTTGGGTTACAGCTCCTTATGAAAGAAGGTGCTCACAGGAGACACGCAGGCACCAAGATTTCTGGGGCCAACCCTCCCCCACCTCCACTCGTTCCGGTGCCCCTGGAGCCTCTCCTCATATCCTGCAGCCTTGAACAGAGCAGTGTTTCCTACCCATCTTGTTCCTGTGACTTCGGAAGGCTAAGTTGCCATGGCAACTCAGGCCACTGAACCATGTTCAAAACCTGTTACCATAAAGAGGAACACTTAGCTGTCTCGAGAGTCTATTTAAAGGGGAACAGAGAGGCAATTACTCCTTATGGAGGGAAAGCGAAACTGTGTGCATTTCTGAGCCTTTCCATGGGGGCAGGGTCTGAGAGAGCAGATGGGACATGTCCCTTGTAGAGGTGGGGACCATGGGCAGGCAGTAAACCTGCTCACTCATACAGACAACGAGAAGCAGGACTCTCTGGGGTTCTTATTCTGAGCATCTCCTCTTGCTTCACCTCCTCCCCTCTCCATGTGCCTCTTGCCTCCAGGATGACCCCTGGCCTGCGCAGCTGCACATAGCCTCAGTCTGCTTACGGTTAGTGCCTCTCCCAAGGCTGAAAGGGGTTTCAAATCCAACCCCTTTACTCTCCACCTCAGGAAACTCCAAAGGCTACCTGTCCAGCATGCGGCTAACCTGCCCAGGACTGCGCCTACCCACCTAGGACCCTGGCTACCTGCCCAGGATGGGGCTACCTGCCCAGGACCACAGCTACCTGCTGCTCCCTCCTCAGCTACTAGCTTGTTCCCTTTGCCTTTCTGCTCCAGCTCATTCCAGGGTTCTTTCCCCTTGTTTGTTTTTTTAAAAGATTTTATTCATTCATGAGAGACACAGAGAGAGAGGCAGAGACACAGGCAGAGGGAGAAGCAGGCTCCATGCAGGGAGCCCGATGTGGGACTCAATCCCAGAACCTCGGGATCATGCCCTGAGCCAAAGGCAGACGCTCAACCACTGAGCCACCCAGGTGTCCCATTCTTTCCCTTTCTTAAAGACATCCAGTTCCACTATCTCCAAAATCAGCTTGTCCCTCCCGACACTCATCACTCTATCCTATTTTCCTTTTTATTCATTTACAGCACGTACCGCCCTCCATATGCCCAGTCTTTGCTTGTTTACTTCTCCAGTCATCTGCCTCTCTGGAGTAAGAATGGTAATAATTTGTCTCCCTTACCCAAGGCCATTCACCCATAACCTAGAGCTGCAGTAGTCAACAGGCGGGTGCTCAATCCCCTCGTGCTGGATGAGTTCATGGATGCTGAAAGATCTTCCCACTGCTTCCTGAGGATTATGCCTCTCCCTATCCTTCTAGTGCTCCCCTGCTCCCCTGCACAGTTAACCCATGGCTGGAGGGCTGTGGAACCCCCACATGGAGGGGAAAAGGCAGCAGAGAGCATTGGGGAGAACAAGGGGAAGGCAGCCTCTGGGACTTAGGCAGGAGGGAGGTGAGGCCAGATGAGCGGTCGGGCAGCTAAAGGGTGCGCTGGGTCTGTGTGGGCCTGGGAGGTGGCAAGCCTCTACCCATCATGATAACCTTGACCAGTTATTTAGTTTTTTACTGTATGTGCTTTCCAAGCTTTGCCTCCTTTCAGCCTCTAAACTACCCTGTGGGTTAGAATGGCTGCTTCATAATAAATGAAGAGAGCACTGTATGCTCTTCCCTCACCCTGGACTGTCACTCCTGGTTCTTCACCAGATCAATCCCTGGTCATTCTCCCAGTCACCTCCTCAGGGAAGTCCTCCCTCTCCCCCAGCACCACACTAGGTACTGTTTAATGTTCCCACGAAACCATGCATGCCCCCCTTATAGCACTTGCTGTAACGTAAACACAGCATTTCTGTGTAAATACTTATTCAATATAAATCTCCCTGCTACTTACTGTCCAGGACCTGAGGCTGGGACTGGCCACGGCTACGTCCCCCAGTGCAGTGCCTGGCTTGTGGCGGCCAAGCAGTTATTGTGTAATGAATGGATGGAATACTAAGCTTCGATGGGTGGCCAAGATCCTGCAGCTAGTGAAGGTGGGGCTGGGACAGGAACCCAGGCCCTGGCTTTAGACAGAATGCCTGTGTTCCTCCCAGGGTTCAAATGGTCGGAGCTGTTGAAGGCAGAATGGAGATGCAGTGCGTGCCCAGTGCTGGAAGAGCACGAGTCTGTGCTGCAGGGCCTCTGGGCAGGATGCAGTAGAAGGGCCTCAAGTATCTGGCTGGGGCAGGGGTCCCTTCCAGCCTGGAGATGCTCCAATTGCTTTGGGCTCACGACTCACCAGAGCTTGCTCTATGAGCAGGCAAAACAGGATGGCATTGCCCACCTCCCTCAGGCTCTGGAACACGTCTGTCTTGAGCTCTGCATACTCAATGATGTCCTTCAGCTGATGGTGAAAGAACTCCAGGATTCCTGGGGGATGAAGGCAGAGTTAGTGGGGAAACTAACCCTGCTCAGCCGGGATTATGGGAAGTACTGACTGAGCAACAGTCCCAGATCTGAGCGGGAGAGTAAAAAACCAAGCCCACATCTCTCTCTATGTGGGCCAGGGGTGAGAGTTCTTTCAGGGCTCAGTACTACAGAAAGCTCAGGAGGCTGGCCAAATCGTTTTTTGGAATAAAACAAACATATACAAATACAGTATCCCTGGATCTCTCCTAGTCCCTCCAAAAAGTTGTCTGAATTCTTGATAATGCCAGGAATGAACATTTATAAGCATTAGGCATTGTGCTAAGCACTTTTCTACAGCTTTTCACTGAATACTCATAACAATATCATGAACTGGGCACTATTACTCTTATTTTCAGATAAGGCTCAGAGAGGGTAAGTGGCATGCCCACAATCACACAGCTAGAAAGTGGGCAGCTGGGATTGAAAACCAGAGCTTTTGAGTGCAAGCCCCTTTTCTTCTGAATCACACACACTCAACACCTGACAGCTTGATTTTTAGGAAAAAACACCAGGTTCCAAACTCAACTCATAGCCTCCATCTTTTCCCATTCTTCAGTCCCCAGATTCAGTCTCTGAGCCATTCATTCTTAGGGAAGGAAAGAATGATTTCTCTGCCCAGAGGCAGAGTGGCCAAAACTCCTGTTTCCTGATTCACCTTGGAAATGTCAATTATACCACCACCTGCAACGCCTTATACTACCGCCTCCCACAAATGGGCAGAGGGAGGAAGGGACCCTAGAGGTGCTAAGTTAGAAAAGACATTTACAAGCAACCTCACAAATGCTCTCGCAACTGCTATCTTCCCTAGCTCCCCAGTAGGCCTGTGAGGCATTCCAGCATGCATCCTTTGCCTTCCCTGGGCAAAATGGTACTATTGCCCAGAGGGATTAAAAATGGGTCAAGGCTACCTAGCTAGCAGTGGAGGTAGGACACAGACCCAGTGCTGGGCCAGCTTGTTGGCATGATAGGGAAGCCAACATTCCTGGGGAGATGGTGGGGCCCTGCCGCCCACCATGGGATGGGCCTAGATTATCTTCTTATCACCACCCTCTGCCTCCTGGGCCCCACTGCCCACCTGGAGAACCGTATTCATGTCGGGGTAAGCGGCATATCTTGGGCATCACCTCGATCAGTGTTTTCACGTACTGGAGAATGGTTCCTTGGAGCTGACAAAAGAAAAGAGCAGCATGATTGAACGATCCACCGTTGCTATATATGTACATCTCTGGACTAAATAATGGGCTACTGAGGTACACAGGGTTCTGCTGCAGCCTGTGGGCAAGTGTCATAGATTGAATGTTTGTGCCCCCTCCCAATTCATATACTGAACCCCCCCCCCCCCCACAATGTGCTGGTGTGGAGATGGGGCCTCTGGGAGGTAATTACATCATGAGAATAGAGCCTCCTGATGGGATTCCTGCCCTTGCAAGAAGAGACAAGAGAGGTGAGGACACAGGGAGAAGGCAGGCATCTGTACCCCCCATCCACTCCATGCTGGCACTATGATCTTGGACTGTCAGCTTCCAGGACTATGAAAAAATCAACATTTGTTGCTGAAGCCAGTATGTGGTATTTTGTTATAGCAGCCTGAGCTGCATGAGACAGTGAGGCACTGTTCCTTGGGAGGAGAGTAGGTCCCCTTCTAAAGGTGGCGCATGGCCCCATTCTCAGAAAAATACATATACAGAAAAATGGGCCTTTATGAGACAGAAAGGGAGCTGTCTCAGTAGCACTCCAGGCTGTACAGACTTTCAGAAGGGCAATTTCTAGGCATGGGGTCTTTCCAGGGGCTGAGCTGCTTCCATAAGATCCAGGACTGAAATGTCATGGGCCAAGGGGCTGTGGAGACTGAGACACATTAGCCAAATTTAAACACAGAAAATACATAGCACATTTATCCCTCCTGTGTCCGAGGCAGACACCCATAATCCATTACATTACTTCAGAGGCCTGGAGTTAGCAGGTGAATGCTGTTTCCTATTTCTGGCAAGGTTATTCATTATTTCATTTACTTCTTTTTTGTCAACTCCACATTTCAGGAAAATCTGGTTTAAATGTTTCAGCTTTGCTTCAGCAGTGTCATGGAGAACTAAATAAAGGTTCAGATGATCATACTTGGGATGAATATAGAATTCTCTTGAGGCCAGTGCAGTATTTGCAAGTGTTGAGCAGTAAACCCCAAGGGAAGAAGCATGGTGATTGATTAGAGATGTCTGCCGTGAGCACAGGGTAGGGAAATGGTGGCACATATGTCATGGATTTGTGATGCTCTAATTAGAAAACACTGCATGGGAGGAGAGTATGAACAGTAATTAGTAGGCCCTAAAGGTAAAAAAATGAGAGGCAAAGCCCCAAGATCAGAAGTACACAGAAATGTTACAGAGCTTTAGGTAGGAGGAACCCAGGCATAAGGGCCCAGGATTTCTAGGGTGATTCCTCTGCACAGAGCTCAAGGCATGACCCAGGCCTCACTGAGGCCCTTCCTTACCAAGCTCTTGACAATCTTCAGCAGTTCCTCCATGACCACTGCGATGCCCTGGTAACCCAGGAGTCTGCAGATGGTCTTGAAGTGGGGGGGCCCCACAAAGTTCCTATAGGAGCTGTAGATGTGGCTGTAGGCAATGTTGAGAGGCTGGAAAACAGAGGTTGTGGCAAAATAAGAAACAGGGAGGTAAGTGGGTGCTGGCATGAGTCCTGCTGGGGGACAAAAGCCTGGTATCTGTAATCTCTCACTGGGAACCCCTGTGAATATGTTTGCAAGAAGACGGTCACTGAGAGAGGTGTGGCCAGTGACCGCAGGATGGCCCGAAAGCCACTCCATGAACAGCAGTTCCCCAGCAGAAGAGGAGAAAGAGCTTCCAGGCAAGTATCTTTTTTACAGGCACTCCTGCCACCCACAAAACAGGACTTTGACAAATTGAGGCATGGGGTAGTGGTAAAACAGATGATTCTGTTTTTTCTAGAGACATCTTTGTTACTAGAAACTGGCTGGAAGAACCATGTGGGAACTCAGTAGCTGACTTAATACTGTCTCCTACTGTTCCTTGTCTCCATTTATTACAGGGCAGGGTCCCAAGAACGCACAGGCCTGGGAGTCAGGAGACCTGTGCTGAGTGCATGCGAATCACCAATGCTCTTCTGAGCCTCAGTTTCTTCATCTATGAAATGAGGGTGTTGGATTAAATCAGGGGTTTCATAACCTTTCAAGTAGCAGTCCAAACAAAAGGTGTCATGGAAGCTGCTATGGGAAACAGACAAGAGCAGTTGCTCCATTTGACTGCTCTTTGGGGGCCACCACCATTGTCCTCTAGACTCCATGAGACACCTTCACTGATTTCATGAAATTTGCTTAAGATATTTTTCTGTCTGGGAATACGTGACTAAAATATAGGGCCCCAATTTGGTCTCACTCAGTCAGTGAGACGGTAAAGTTATGGTTGACTTCATTTTTGAAATGCTGCTATTTATGGAAGACCTCATGCCAGGCTTTGTGAAGCCCTCCATGTGTGTACTCGTTCAATCTTCACAACAAACACATGCATACAGACAATTCCTGGCCCCATTTCGCAGATGAGGGGACTGAGGTTCAGGGTGTTAAGTAGCTTGCTCAAGGTCACACAGTCCTTAGATAACTGAGCCCTGACCTGAATCCAGAGAGGTCTGATTCCAAAGCCCACGTTCTTCCCCTCTGTATGTAATGGTGGACTTCGGAGGCTGAATTCTATTAGAAACCATATCCAGTTTTTTAGATAAGGTGTCACTTCAAAACTTAGTTCCGACTATAGTATCCTATCTGGAATTGTAAAAATCTACATGGAACATGCAAATATGTAAAGACCACAGCTGATATTTTATTAGCTGAAATTTTCTATTAGTTGGCTAATTAGAAATTCTATTAAATAGGAACTGTAATGATGCTTTTGGAGGACTGTAAGGTTCTCAACTCCCTTTGGAGCCATTGAAGGAAGACTTAATTATGTTCAGTCTAGGCTTTGCGGTAAGTATGTTCTACTATATATGAATTCTAAACTTTACGAAAAAAGCATCACATTTATAGTACTCTCTAATAACACGGATACATGAAGAACACAATTAGAGGACCCACTAATAAGAATTTGTGAGGAATCAGAATACCCCTGCATCCAGCAGGTTGAATATTAGCTCGTTTGGTAAGGTAATGCCTACATATGGTAAGGCTTGGAATGTGAGGAGCAGTACTCTGCACTCAACACTGATGGGCTGTCCCAGTAAATTCTACTTAACCTAAGGGAGGGATGTCTTTATGTAGTTACTAGAGATTTCTAAATGTTATGAGGCAGGAAAGGCTTATGTTGGGCAGGAAATATGTAAGATTGAAAACATGATGTTTGCCGAAGTCAATGTTCAAGAAATCATGGAAGTATACGTATGGATTGTTGAGTTTGATTTAGTCGATCATGAAACCAGGCTGGGCCATATAATTTTCTGTATATGAAAGTGAACTGTTTTAGTGTCTCTGGAATAGTCCACCTATCAAACAGGGCTGGGACAGGGTGAGGTGAGGGAGATGCTCATTCTCCTAAGTGAGTGCATTTTAGCTCTGGTCCTGTTATCAAAGCCCTATTCTGTATTCTCCTGTTTTCAGTACTAGGGATGAGGAGTATACAGTAAACACCAAACAAACCATGGCTGACCCCTGGTTGGAGAAGGAGATTGATGAGAAAGGGGCAGGAGAAAATTGTCTAGGTAAGAGAAATGCCCTACTTGCTGCTTGGGTTGTTTACTACACAGCTGTATACACTTGTCAAAACTCATGAAACTGTATGTACACTTATGATCTGTGTATGTTATGGACAGAATAGTTGTATACTCTCAAAATTCATTTGTTGAAATCCTAACCCCTGTTGTGATGGTATTAAGAATGGGACCTTTGGGAGGTAATTAAAGTCATGATGATGGAATCCTCATGAATGGGATTAGTGCCCTTGTAAGAAGACAAACGAAGGCTTGTTCTTTTTTTTCCTCTACCATGTGGGATACCGCGAGAAGGCTCTCTGCAGAACATCAAGTGGGTCCATGCCAGACGCTTGATCTGCCAACACCATGGGTTCAGACTTCCCAGCCTCTAGGCAATAAATAAATGTTGTTTAAGCTACCCAATCTATGATATTCTTGTTATAGTAGCCTGAACTGATTAAGACTGCCATCTTACTGTATGTGATTATAACTCAGTATAAAAGTAAGTTAAAAAACCTACTGGGCTATACCATAGCCTAATTTACTTCCCAACATTTATTTTCAAAGATTAAAAAACAAAACCATGATTTGGATTTTCTCCTGAAAAGGGCTGCAGCTCAAGCCCGCACGGGAACAAGAGAATGATGACCTGGCTGTGCTAAGGGCATGTGACAGAGCTTACTGACTTGTAGAACTACCTTCTCATCTCCCCACCCACACCAGGCACTCTGGACTTCTTCTCTGAACCCCCAGTAAAGCTGTGAGCATTTCTCCTTCATCCATTCTCAAATATCCTATGAAAGGAATTTCTGAGCAACAGGGAGCTTTCAAATGGATATCCTTGAAGGATACAAAAGCAATCAACTACATTTTTTTTTTTTTTTGGACGTTTTTGTCTTGCTTTGATTCTAGGGGATGGTTCTGGGGGTGGGTATACCTGAGTTTAAATCCTAGGTCCACAAATTTACTAACTAGATGATTCTGAGCAAAGTACTTAAGCTCTCTAGGCCATGGTTTCTCCTAAGATAATAATATGAACTCCAATAGGGTTGTTGGAAGTTTATTTATTTATTTATTTTTATTATTGCTATTTTAAGTAGGTTCCATGCCCAGCATGGGCATGAATTCATGACCCTGACATTAAGACCAGAGCAGAGATTAAGAGTTAGATGCTTAACCAACTGAGCCACCCAGGCGCCCCTGGCTGTTGGAAGTTTAAATGAGATAACATACATAAAACACTATGCGTGGGGCCTGGCACACTGGAAGCACTCGCTCCAATAACCACCATTAATATTACTTTGATAATTTGCTAAGTAAAGACTAAAACAATACCACTTCTTGGTCAAATGTCCCGCAGCAGCTCTGGCTACAGTCACGATTCTCTGAATGTGGAGAGGGGAGTGCACATGTTGGATACATTTTTATAAAACCCACCGTACGTCCCACGTGGGGGTGTGACAGAGGTCACAGTTGGACTAGCTGATAGAACACATCAAAAAAGCAGATTTTGCTCAATACTGATTATGTTATAAAATGGTGTCCAACATCAGACTGTGTTGGGTAGAGGCCCTCACAGCTAGAAGTGCCCCAGTGGAGGCTGAGAAACTGTTGCTAGAAGGGAGATCTCCCTGCACTCATTGGATAGATGTGCTTACTCTCCCTGCAGAGCGTTCTGCTGCAGTGCTGGCTTCCTGGGCACTTCTCCAAGGCAGTCTTAACCTTCGTTCCTACCCAAGTAGCACGTTTCCCTTCACACTCATGGCAAGTGCAAATTAAAATATGTTCAAGTAGATGGAAACTGTTCAGTAGCTTCCCCAGTTCTCGGCAGAGAAGGAGAATAATTTTGGGATTATTTTACCACACACAGCAGTGTAAAGAATTCCTCTCACAGACCGGGCAGCGCACATAAGAGGCCCCTTGTTGCCATTCCTGTATCATCAGTCTTGGATCCTGGTCTAGACCAAAAATTTAGGCCTTAGTTGATGGCCCAAGCTCAGGAAGGATCAGTGTGAAATGAGCAGAATTCAAGTCCTCCTAAGTGAATAAGCTCCCCTTACTCCCCTCACCCCCAAAATACACCACACCCATGCAAGAGGAAACACACACACACACATGCATGCTGCAAAGTGCATGCACACACACCCCCGGAGGGCACCCATCTGACCTGCTGGCTCAATAGGAGGCTGGGCCCTATTGAGAAAATGTGGGAATATGGGAGCCTGGCCATTTTCTGAGGTTTAGCAAAGAAAAACAGGAAGGCAATATGACTTAAGACATCGGAAACTTGCTACACATCTCTTATACTAAACCAATCCTGTTGACTCAGGTAACAGTCAACTGGCCTGCCTTAGAAACTAATTATGTACCCTATTTAAGATATCTCACTTAAAATCAAGCTTGTTTCAAATCACACTGCACAAAATAGCTAACTTTATGAGATCTCAATAAACAATCTGGATTCAGAAATTAGAACCATATTCTTAATGTGACATAGATGTGCATATATATATATATATATATGCGCACACACACACACACACACACACATATATATATATATATATATATATTTTTTTTTTTTTAAGGCAGGGCAGTATTTTAAGGAGAGAAAATAAAGTGAGTTTTATCTGGCAGATTCTGGGCCCTATAATATTATTTTACGGACTTAAAAAAACTGTGGTAATATATGCATAACATAAAAGTTACTATTTTTTATCATTTTTAAGCATTGCATATGGACTTTTAAGTCCTAAGGCCTCTACCTCTGACAGTGAACACAGCCAGCTCCTCTAAACAATGAGGCCTATTTATCTGGCAAACTGAATTTGCAAGCAATTTGCATCTCTGCTTTCTGGAATCACAATCCCTGTTTTTCAGAGATTTCAAGAGGTATTAAATGGTTCCTAATTTCCTATGTTAGTTACAATTTCTCTAATGTTCCTTGAGCAACCAGAATCCCATCAGCCCAGGGACACAAACATGGCTCCCTAATTCAAGTTGAATTCAGGCTGCAGCTCAACTCTCTGAAATCCCCGCAAGGCAAGAGAGATTGAGAGATGAATAAAACTGCAATGCAGTCTTTGTTAGGAGAGCCTATGGGCTAAGATGGGTTAAAGGACTGATAAATCCTGAGTTACAGGTTCAAGGGCATCAGTAGGGCTTGCTGACGTTCCTGTCTGTCCCTTCTTGATATGTAGAGAGCTGTAGGCTAGGTCTCCAACATCTGGGTTCCATTTGGGCTTCTCAGCTCAGAGGTTGAAAAATCCAAGGGAATTGCTGTAGAGACCTCAAGAATTGATGCTCCTCTCTTTCTGGTCTCATGAATAAAGACAAGTGGAGAAAAGGAACCAGACTTCCATTCAGCAGTATGATACCCGTACTGTAATACTCAGAGATGCTAAAATTTTTGGAAGAAACCAATGTCAACCCTTTTTAAATAACCTGTACTCATATGATGATACACAAGTGGATAATACTTCTCTGCTTGTGAATAATTCTTTCATAACTACCCAGGCATATTGGTTTTCTGTGGCAGCTACAACAAATGACCACAAATCTGGTAAACCAGAAGAAATATATTCTCTCGTAGTTCTACAATCATAACCCAAAATCAGTTTGACTGAGCTAAGATCAAGGTGTCAATGAGGCCACACCTCCTCCAGAGGCCTGAGGGAAGAATGGATATTTTGCCTCTTCCAGCTTCTGGAGGCTGTCAGCATTCCTGTATTGTGGCCAGCTCCCACCCATCTCCTGAGATTTGGGTTCTTCCTCTATATGTATGCAACTTCCCTCTGCCTCCCTCTTAAAAGAACACTTGTGATAACATTTAGGACCCATCCTGTTAATCTTCTCATCTCTTCGTCCTTCACTTACTCACATCTACAAAGCCCCTTTTTTTCAAATAAAGTAGTATTTCCGTGTTATAGGATTAGGACCTGATATCTCGGTGGGGGGTGGTCATTACCAATCTCCTACATCAGGTAAGGCAAGGTACAATCACCCCCATTTAGTAGAGGAGGAAGGTAAATGAAGTGAAACACAGGATGATATTTCACCATGTGTTTCACAATTGCCAAAATAACAAAATTCTTCACTACTAGTGGATCAGTAATGTTGTATAGCTGGGGAGTGGTGCCATGCAGACCTGAGAGCAGGGGTGGCCACAGCAAAGCCAGTGACACTGCTGGTGACGTTGTCAGTGGGGCTGACGCAGACTCACCTGGGCAAGCCACGGTGGGAAGTGCTGGTAGCAAGGGATGGATACAGAGGAGATGTACTCAGCTAGATGCAGCAGAGCACTGGGCCCTAGATCTTACGGATGGTGATTTCATGGAGAAAGCGTTTCAAGAGTACGATAAATTTCCCTGAGGTCAAATCATGGGGGCGTCATTTAGCTAGTGATGACCACACAAACACAAGGTCCCACCAGCAATTTCTAGAGACTAAAAAGTTACTGGGACATTACTGGCATAATTTAAGGGCTGATTTGTGTGATAACCTATGTCACCTGGAAGGCAGTTTTATGATCGATTCTATAGAACTCACTTTACTGGGATCCCTGGGTGGCTCAGCGGTTTAGTACCTGCCTTCGGCCCAAGGCCTGATCCTGGAGACCTGGGATCAAGTCCCACATCGGGCTCCTTGCATGGAGCCTGCTTCTCCCTCTGCCTGTGTCTCTGCCTCTCTCTGTGTGTGTCTCTCATGAATAAATAAATAAAAACTTAAAAAAAAAAAACCTCACTTTACTTAGAGAATAACACATTTAAAATTTAGGCTCATAGACTAATTTCAATGACTGGACCAGTTGTGAAATGCTTTTGTTTTGTTTTGTTTTTACATTTAGTATCACCTCTAACCCTCTTGGTCAGGGGTACATGGACTCTAGACTCACGAGCAGGGAGAGGAAACAGTCACTGAATGTGCTTCTTCAGATGTATTTGATGGTTTCCCTGCTTCTGGTGGCTGCATCCAGGTGGTTGGATGTTCTCTTTGAGGTCTTTCAGTTCCTTGTCTGTTCCCGTCATTCTGGAATCCACTGAACTGTGAAGTCCTGTCTCTGGCTTCTCCAGAGAAGCAGAGCAAAGGTAAGTGTTCCTGTTGACTACTGTGAACCGAGGAGGAGGAGTACATCAGGGAGGCAGTCCAGGAGTCCCAGCTCTAGGGACTACCGACCAGGAGATGGCACAGCTTGGCCAAACCTCGCTTTGTGATGATGGTCAAGTTAACTAACCCCTGTAAACCTCAGTTCCTCCTTTTGCACAATGGTAGTAAGAAGTTGACCTCAAAGACTTGTTGCCTTGATAAAGTGACAAAGCACATGTAAAATGCACCAAAACATTCTCAGTGGTTATTTCTGAGTTGTACAGGTTTGAATGTTGCCTTTGGGCTTTTCTGTATTCTTTAATTTATGTACAATGAGCATACTGTTATTATTATTATTTTTTAATAAAGCTGTTTCAAGAAAGAACAAAAAGCAAGGAAGGAAGCATCATGTAGGGTGCAAACCTTGCTCATTACAGCCCCTGGATCAAGCTACAGTCAACTCAGGAGATGGCTCTGGCCCATTGACCCTTTCTTCTAAAGAAGAGCAGCTGTTCCCAGGCCCAGCTCTTACAGAGATAGGCTCATCTCATGCCCCAACACTAGAAGACAGGGATTCCTGATACTCCCATCTTATAAGAAGGGATCTGTCAAGGCTACATAGGCAGGATTTGAACCCAGCCTTGGGTTTTAGGGCCTGCACTCTGAACAACTACCTTCTCCTGGGTGCCAGTCAGCTCTGGGACCCAGGAATGCCCCGGGAATGGCCTCAGCTTGTCCCTCTGCTGCCACCTTCAGGAACGGCACAGGGACCCTACTCTGGTTGATTTCCTCTGGCTATAATCTACTAACCATGTGAGCCAATCAGAGCCCTCCTGGGCTGCCAACTGAAGAGGCTATAAATTGGACTTAGATGGACTTGGACTTGGATGCAGGCAGGAGGGTCCTCCCTGAAGGTGGAAAAAGTATGGCTTTGGCTGAGATGTGATCTCCTGAGGGGAGTTCCCCCAGAAGATCTCATGCACTGAGGGCTGCCCTGGCTCCTCCGGGTGCAGCCAGAGGACGGTGAGAGCCCAAAAGGGGCAGGACGCATCCAGGACTGCAAGTTGGGGACTGGTTTCCACTCCTGGCTTTGTCACTAATCAGTCATATGGCCTGAGGAATGCCATCCTTCCTCTCAGGCTCTGTGAAACAGGAAGGCTTCTAGGCCCCACTCACATTCTCTCAGTGTCTCAGCTTCTCAAATAAAGAGCTTGGTGTTAAAATTGGCATCTAGAAGCATTAAAAATAAATTCCCATTTTCTGTGGCAAAGGCTTGAGTTCTATCCTGTCACTCCACAGGCCTCCTAAGTCTGGTATTTTTATTTCTCTCAAAATAACTTTTTCAAAAGGTACCTGCAAACTACCACACTAGCCTTTCTGGGGAGAGGACACTTTCATGTTCTGCAGGGAGTCGCCATTAGCACACATAACAGCAGAGTTTAGACAGGCCCCTGGGAAGACCTAATGCCATGGGAAAGCCACAGAGCAAGTGTCTAATCAAGGGACATCCTGAGACTCCAAGACTCACAGAGACCCTTGGCCAGGGGAGGGTCTGTGACTCACCAGGAAACTCTACATAACTTTTTGATTATCACTCATGTGAATCACAAGGAGACTTCCATGGGTTCACCTCAATACTTTGGCCAGGAACCAAGAAGAGAAAAAAACCTGACTTTTAAAAGCACATAATTTGTGTAAAATAATTCAGATCTAAATCTGTCTGGGCTGGAGCTGCTACAACAAATCTCCACACACTTGGTCAAGGCTTAAGATGACAGAACTTCATTCTCTTTATATTTCAGACATGCTCTGTGATTTGCCCCAGTAGAGGGATGGCAACAAATTCTTTCAAGGTTGAGGGGACCTGAAAGGGGTGGAATCTGAGGCAGATATACCTTTGTGGGAAATGGAAGCAGAATCAAGATTCTTCAAAGGAAAGGAACTTTGGGGATCATCCAATCCAGGAATAGTAAAAAGTTTCCATTTCTGGTGTCAACCCCAAGTGATGGATTGGTAAGCAGTTTCTTGGGATGCTTATGTTTCTGAGACCAGCTGGAAGGGGTGCCCGTATCAGTTTTCCAAAGCCATTGTAACAAATTAGCATAAATATGGTGTCTTCATATTGTACTATCTCACAGTTCTGGAGGCTGGAGGCCTGAACTCAAGGTGCTGGCAGGGCCACTCTCCCTCTGAGTGCTCTAAGGGAGACTCCTTCTTCGCATCTTCCAGCTCTGGGTGGTGCCTTGGTGCTCCTTAGTTATGACAGCATCCTTCCAACCTCTGCCTCTGTCTTTACATGACCTCTTCTTTTTGTGTCCCTCTGCATGTAAATCTCCCTCTCCTTTCTCTTATAAAGATACCAGTCATTGGATTTATGGCTCCACTTAAATCTAGGATGATGTCATTTCAAGATCCTTAACTAATTAAGTCTATAAAGACCCTATTTCCGAGTAAGGTCACACTCTGAGGTTCTGGGTAGTCCAGAATTTTGGTGGGACACTCAAATCAACCCAGCACAAATGCTGTGATGGTTCGGCAAGCCTGACCTGGGAGGTACTCCTGCTTTCCATCTGCCATCTCCATCTAGCCCAAGTCTGTAGCTTTACAGATGATGGAATTGAGGCCCAGAGGATAAAAAGCTCTTGACCACTGTCATGAGACTAGAAAATGCCACAGGAGATAAAAATGAAGAAAGAAGATGATGTAGAGGTGGGATGGCTTGGGATAAAATTACTATTTTAATTGTAGGATAACTGAGAAGGGCGTCTTTGCATTTGGCCATTGTCCAAAGAGGGTCTAGATGGGGCAAAAAATGATCACCAGCCAATTAGAGAGAAAATTTGGCAGCCTTGGAAGAATCAGTCCCATTCTGAGGATCGGTTTGCCGGAGACTGTTTGCCTTTTTTTGGCCAAAGGAATGAGAGCTCCTCTCAGTGGGCAAAAGCCTTTCCAGACTGGTCCCTGAAAGCATCGTGCGTACAGATGCCTGCTGGTTGCCATGGTGAATGATGCTGATCTGAAGAAATGAATAATGTGAGCGTTGGGGGCGACAGTGGGATTACTCAGACAGTGGCGAGAGAGGCATCAAGGAGAGCCCAGAGCAGAGGAGGCGAGAAGGCTCCATTCCTTCAGCTTTGGTCCACTCTGTCTCTGCCTCTGCAGACTGCGTTCTAACCAGACCCACCGCGAGCATCAGGTAAGGGACATACATGGCTCTTCTTGGAAATGGAAATGGTTTTTCCTTTCACACTCTTCTTGGAGGAGGGCCAGGCAATGGTAATATGAATAGCTAAAAATAGGGGGAATTTAGAAACAGAAGCAGAGAAAGAAAAGCAAATAAGGAAGCTTGATCTGGTCCCAAAAGCTGAGGATGCTGCTACAGTGTCTTGCCAGAAAGCTCTTAAAAATGTCTGCTGTAGAGAACTCAGTCTGCAGAGCCAGCCAGCAGCAGATGCAAAGCAAACAGAACAAAAAATTCATGACAATAAAACGGGATTCCTGATCACCCCTGATGGAAGGGTTGTACAAAGGCCATTGCCTCTTATTATAAGTAATGAATTAAACTCTTTTCATTGTGGTCAGAAGCGTTTACAAGGATGTGTGGGGTGGTGTGGGTGGGGGAGGTCATGAGAAAGGACAATGACGAAGGGAACGTAAACGTCTCCTTTGCAATGACCTTCCCGGGAGGGATCTGAGCACACCTGTCTTGTCTCTTTTATTATTCACTATGTTTCTGGGATGAAATTTCCAACCAAACAGAAGGGAACTATTCCCCTTCCTGAACATGTCAGTTCACTGTCATCCTTAGAGAAGAAAAACCAGGATTGAAAAATCACTCAGTGCATCTCTCTGCAACCCACCTCCTCTAGGAACACAGGCATGAAAATAGAAGGTCAGAGGGAAGCAGGAAGGGGAGAGAGCAGCTTGTGATAGAAATCAGTTTGGCTTCACATCCAATTCAGGTTCAGATCTGGTTGATGGGTTTTTACTGGGTCATTAAAATCTAAAACGAAGGCTTCTGTATTTCACATGAGACAGGAAGGGCAGAGAACAGGGCTGGGTGAGACCCGTATGTGAACATACACAGGTTGAATGAATATGGCTGTCCCTGAATTTTAAATCAGGGGAAATTCACTGGAGAGGAAGCTCTCTGTCTCTCAAAGAGATAGCATTTAAGAGAAACTAAAAAGCTTGAAGATGGTGCTCTCTTATCAAAGCGGGAGGGCTGGTAGTCTAAAGAGGGCTCGTTTGATTTGTGGAAAAACAGCAACTAGGTCTTAGTACCAGCACCTCATTTTGCAATAATGTTCTGCAACTAAACCCAGAAGCCTTGCATTTGGAAATCTAGCAGTTAAGTGGCTTTGAGTCTACTTACTAGCCAAGTGACCTGAGATTGCTCATCTGTAAAATGGGGATCTAGCTCAGAGGGTGTGATGAAGATTAAAGGGAATGTATTACAGTATGTGAGCATCTAGCATGACACATACGAGATGTGACACAGCCACCACTCACTAACTGTTGTTGATTAGTATCATTATTAACACTCATAGTACCAGAGACATTAAATAGTAGCAGCTATGCTGGCATTAGGAGCTGACTGTCTTGACCTATACAACTGATTTTCTGGGTACCTTCGGCTTTGAACAAACAGAGAAACAAAACATGAGCAGAGGCTTTGGGGAGAAATCAGCTGCCAAGAAGTGATGACGCAAATCTCCTCTTTCATGGGCAACAGAACTGGGAGGCTAAAAAGCAGTGGGCAGAATGTTCTAGATGGCTGAGCACTTGGAGCAGAAGCAGAAGGTCCAGAAGGGATACTGTAGGGGATATAACTGTCTGACTCGGAGGGAACAGAGCTGTGGTGACTAATATGGGCATGTGGTCTGATTTCTTTTACTGCCTTTCTTCGTTTTTTAAGGGGTTGGAAACACTGTTGTACCTAAAGGATCTGAGCTAGGGCAGGATGAACCTGGGGGATATGGGTGCACCTTTCTCAGGCCTGAAGGCCACAGGCTTTGATATGAGACAGCCCCGATTTGAACTTCTGTTCTGTTATTTCTTAGCTACGCCTTTGCTGAGTAATGTAACCTCTTGACGTCCACTTCTTTGTAAAACAGGGGCAATGTCAGTCCCCATCTTGAATGTTCACTAAATGGTGGTTATGAATATTGCAACTAAATACTTAAACAAGGGGATGTCATTTTTCCCTTTGATTCTGGTTCTAGAATCAGGATGAACATCGAGGTTGGGAACGTTTCTTATACAGGAGCCATCATTTCCTGGTCATCCTCAGAGCCCTGCCTGGAGGACTATTACCATATTATGTACAGGCCCAACTGGAACAGCATCTTCTCCGGCTATCTTCGCTACAGCTTCCATCACGAGGAGAAAGTGCCTCGAACAATCAGTTCTGTGGTGCTGGAACACCTCGCCCCTTCTACTCTCTACTTCCTGTGTATCAGCTGCAAGAAGGCTGCCTTCCCCTATAGGCACTACTGCACCATGTTCCATACCCTGGATAAGAGCCCACTGGCTGCTGGAAGTTCCCTAGTAGACCCCCAAATCTCCCTGTGGGTGTTGATGGCCATTCTGCTGGCTTGCTTCACAGCCGTCTTAGCTTTCATTTGCCTCCAGTTCTGGTGCATCCGTTGTCATGAGCCTCGATGGTCCTACAGAGCCGGCCACATGGAGGAAGCCAATGGGTTGGTGAGATGGCCAGAGGAGGCCCCGGCTCTTGGTCAGAGAGAGGAAGACCTGCAGGGGCTCCCCCTGGTGGAAATGCCACGCAAGAACTCCGGAGCTGAAGCCGAACCAGAAGCTGAAGGTGAAGCCGACCAGGATGATGCAGCTGACGAGGACGCTGCCAATCAGGATGTCCCTGATGTGGGTGCCTTACTGAGGGGCGGTGGTGATCATCCTGCCATACTGCCTCATTTTAGGGAGTGAGAGGTAGTATGGAGGAGGCAACCTATACTGTGTAGCTTAAAGCCCTCCATATAGTAGATCTTTGGTAAAAATGTGTCTCTAGACTACTCACTGGCCTCCCCTCAACTGTCTGTGCTCTTGTGGATCATCCTGGTTGGATGAATGTCCTGTGACAAAGCTTCTCAAGCTAAAAAGCATATACCCCCCAAGGTATGCCAAAGGAGAAACATGGCATCTCTTAGGTGTGTCCATTTAGGGGAGCCCAGTTAGGAACTAAAAACATTACTTTAACGTTAAAACAAACATGAATATATCATGGCAAAGAAAGCAAAATTTGCATGGCTTAAATAAAATACAATACTTCGAGGAAACTTTTGAGTTGAAGATGGGCTCTGCAGGTTATGCTTCCAATCAGCTGAGGCAGATGTCTAGTCTCCTCTGCTCTTGGGGAAGGGGGTTATTTTGGAAAGGTTGAGAAGCCTTGCTCTAGAGTGTTTTCCAGCTTTCAGGCAACCACATACCACCTCATACCCCACCTCCATTTTGTTTAAACCATAGACTATCTTTACTATTATTAACAATATTTTTCTTTAAATGGACTCATTTTTAAAACTTAAACTTACTTTAAAAGATAGGCTTATAAGACTCCATAAATTAAAACCAGCACCTTCCTGCTCTAAGTAGTAGCGACATAGGAATAAATATAATAAAAACAAAATCATATTAAGTTTGACTTAGATCCTATTGCTTACTAAAAACTCTGAACTTAAGGTCTGCTCTCTTAGCTTTGACAAAAAGGAAAATGGGAAAGCAGAAGGTATCGAAGGCATATTAGCATCAACGTAAAAATGTGTCTTTCTCCAATTATAATTACAAGGCTTGAAAGAGATTTGAAAAGGGAGGTGTTGTTCTTACTTTGTGAGTCAGTGTTTTTCAGTGACACATCTGTGAATTATTCAAAATGCTGGCTCTGAGTGTCCTGTGATTTGAGAAAGTTGCCTTGAGCAGACTGGTTGTCCTGGACCAGAGGACACCTGCACTGTCCCAGCATCATCCTAAGACCTTCTAAGCCCACCAGTAGGCCCAAGTGGTAGGAGCTCACTGATTCACCACACTTCCCAATCTTGGGCTCCCCAACCTTTTCTCATATGTATTCAGTCAGTTCTTCTTTAAAGTGTATCTGTGCTTACTTTTTGAAAATCGGGTCAAAGGTGGCCATTTCTAGTCCATCACAAAGAAAAATGTTGGTTTTGTTATTGTTGGCAAGTTTTACTCTTGCAGTGGCATTCTTCCCTTTCAAACCCACAGGGTAAGAAAGGCATCTCCTACATACATCACATGTTGGTGAGACTTAGTGAACACTGCCCCCGTCCCCACCATGGGTGTAGAAATTTGTGGAGGGTAATGATGTCTGTTTTAATCTCTGATATATCCCTAGCATGCAGAATCTAGCCCAATGTCTGGCCTACTGTGGGCGCTTAATAAATGTCTGTTTAATGAATGACAAAGGACTGAAAGTCTAGAACAGGGCTTCCTCTGGGAGGCCTGGTTAGTGTCAGGATGCGTATTATGAACAAAGCAGCAAAGAGATGGGAGAAGACCTGCTTCTTGACTCTAGCTCCAAAAATCTGGGATTTCTTTCAAAACTCCACCTTCCCAATTGCTTCCTGTCTGCAAATTCCTCACCTTTCTGGAACCCAAATCCCAGAATCACAGGACCATATTGCAGTGAATCAACTGAGCAACAGGAGACAGGATGAAGATGAGAAGCCCCACATACCTACTTTTCCGCTCACCTCAGTGAAATTGCCCCCAAACAATTCCCACCCAGGAACTACTCCCCTACCAGGTCTGCACTCACCCTCACCCTTGCTAGTTGTGCACAAATAAAGATGAATATACTCGCAGTTGTTTCTGCCTGGATCTCACTGCTGCCTCTCTAATCTCCATACCATTTTACTTTTATGATTTGGGGAACACTTTTTCTATTTGCTTTTGTTGACAAGTCCTCTTAGGAATAGGACGCAGGCAAGACTACTCACCTTGGATCCATAGAGGTAATAAGGCTGAACGTTGGCGGGTTTATCTCTTTGCGGTTCTTGGGTGAAAGGAATGGCAGTTCGAACAAAACTAGTAGAGGAATAGAGAGGGGGCAGGAATTAACCAGGTCCTAGGGCATTCTTCATGGGACGCAACCTAGCCAGAGCCCTTCCTGACCAGGTACAAGCAAACTGTTTCTAGGTGGTTGTCTATAAAGATACTAAACTCTTATCATACACTCCCATTCATTTACCTACTGTCTCCCTTCCCTAATGGGAAAACTGTAGTCCAGATTCTCAAGCTAGACTCTGGGCTATGGCTGCTCACGAGAATAGTAGGCAACCAAGAGACAATTGGCTGGGCCTGAAAATGGCCTTCTTTGGGGCTCCAGATCCTTCCCTCCACCCCCAGTTTGGCTTCTTACAAGCAGGGTTCCACAAGCTCTTTCTATAAAGGCCCAGATAGGAAGTATTCCCAGCTTTGCAAGCCAGATGGTCTCTGTCACCATTACTCAGCTCTGCCGATAGTGTGAAAGCACCCATAAACAATTGTAGATGAATGAGCATGGCTGGGTTCCAATAAAACTTTACGAATTTCAAATGATTTTCACTTGTCATCAAACTATAATTCTTCTTTGGATTTTTTTCCCCAACCATTCAAAAATGTCAATAGCATTCTTTATGCGTGGGTTATATAGAAACAGTTGGCAACAAGATGTGGCTTGTGGGCGATAGCTTGCAGACCTCTGCTCAAGAGGATTAAAAGTCCCAAATCTTTACAGAACCAGAAGCGTGTCTTGCTAAGTGTGTGGATTCATGTTCATCTGTGGTTTCCTCCCAGACCCTTTAATTCATTCAACACATACTTATTTAATACTGGCTGTAAGCCAGGCTCTGAGGGTACAGAGAGGACCTGTAAACACATACATGTTTGTATAACCTAACGGACTTGTTTTGTGCGTGAATACATCTCCTCTCTTCTGTCAGGTTTTGAACCTCTGTGATGATAAGGGATAAGGTCTTCTCCTCACCTTGGTGCTCGATACAGGGCTGTGTACACCTTGCAGGAGACATATGCCACTTCATCACACATACATGTGCCTATTCTGCATGAATGTATTCGTGTATATGGATGTCCTCATAAAAGCACCATCTGAGGGACACCTGGATGGCTCAGTGGTTGAGCATCTGCCTTCAGCTCAGGGCATGATCCTGGGGTCTGGGGATTGAGTCCCACATCGGGCCCCCTGAAAGGCACCTGCATCTCCCTCTGCCTGTGTCTCTGCCTCCTCTGTGTGTGTGTGTCTCTCATGAATAAATAAATAAATTTTTTTTAAAAAAGTATCATCTGATCATAAAGCACCATGCTTAATCCTATCTTGGCCTGTGGAGTAGTGCACAGCGCGGCTCCTGCTTCCTTCCAGCTCCTATATTATCTTTCATGGCACCATTCCCCATCCCATCTGTTACACCCTCACTGAGCTCTCCACTCCTTGGAGATTTTGCCCGGGATATTCTTCTCCCGTTTCTTCACTTTTTTTATTCTTACTCATCCTTCACGACTCTACTCAAGCATGACTTCTCAGAGGAGGAAGCCTCTCTTGAGGTTCCCGTCACTTCCCAGGCTGGATCAGGTGGTGGTGTTTTCTCGCTCATGACTGGGGTTTTCCTCCATCTCCAAATTCACTCTTTCTGACAGTACATTTATCAGGGGACCGTCGGATTGCCTGCCTTGTCCTCTGGCCTGAGGGCTGGGAGAGGAGACTTGCTCACGCGGCAGCCCCGGCTCTGCGCAGAGCCTCCAGCCAGGAGGGACTGACTACTGCGGGAAGGACCCGCTTCCCCGGCCCGCAGCCCGTGCCCCGTGCCCGCGCCCTTCGCCCTTCGCCCAGGCACTCCCTTACCGGTTGGTGGACCCATTGTAGCAGTAGTTGGGGAGGAAGTCGAAGTTCAGCTCCCAGAAGACGTGGAGGGTGATGCGGCCGTAGGGGGCAGACACGTTGTGATTGGCCTCCCGGAACATGGCGTCGAAGCTGTCCAGGGTCATGTGCTTACACAGCAGCCGGTGCGTGAGCCGGTTGATCTCCAGCAGCCACTCCAGCTCCTGCCAGAGAGAGCCCACGGCCGCTGAGGGCGTATACGCACACTTCACGCGCACACTGTAATCTGACGGCCCCCTTCGTGCGGGGGAGAGGCCCTCACACAACCTCCCACTGCTGACGTGGAGACGGGGCACGCGACCACGCGCCCTTCTTCAGAGGACGAGTCCCCAGCCTGGGCCGAGGGAAGCTGCACAGGCGCTCTGGGAAGGCTCCACAGACCGGGGGCAAACCCGGTCAGTCCCCCTTGGGTGGAAGCAGGCCTGCTTGCTTTCCAGTCTCCGTACTGGGGAGGAAGAAGCCTGCGTCTCAGCGCTACGGGCAAACAAAAGGAAGGTGCGCCAGCCTACCACCAGGGGCTGTACCTCCACCGATCAGAAGTGCGGGTTACCGCTTGCTAAGTGCTGCCTGTTAGCCAAGACCACATGAAACTACTGGTTTTCTAGCTTAAATACCATCAGCTATTAGTAGTTATTCATGTGATTCAGTGTATTATACGCCAAACAGTATCCTAAGCACTTTATGTGTCTTAACTCATTTCATGTTCAAAAACCCCTATAAGGTCACCGTTACAGTTGTCCTTACTTTATGCCTAGAGAAACTGAGGTTTTGAGAAGTTCAATCACTTGACTCCAAATTCAGGAAGTTGGGCTCTGATGTCCATATTCTTAACCACCATACACTGTAGAAATTTTACAAATAGCCGGGGACAGAATGCCCCCTCCTTTGGATTCCTCCTGTGTCTCCCACTCAAGGGCTGGACACATGTTGGCAAAGGTGCAGTTGAAAGCCATGGACCAAGGACTCATGTGAGTGGTGGGCCCTGACTGCTTGAAACCCTACCTTTGGGCAGAGAATGGGAGCAAAGTGGCCAATACGCAGACACAACAGGTCACTGCATTTGCTGGCAAGTAAAAGGAGACTGAAACCCTTTGGGCTGGCTCTCGTCCTTAGTGCTGCTATGAAAAAGGATCAAAGCACAGCCTTGTGCAGAGAGAGAGGGCATGCCTCTTCGTAATGCTCTAGGACGCTCCCGTATTATTGTGGTTAAGCCTTCTTTTGAGATGGGTATGATAGCCCCTGTCTTATAGAGGGGACAAATGAGGCTCAGAGGGTGAAGTGATTTGCCCAAGGTCACACAGGGAATACAGAACATGGTTTAGTGTGTGATCCTGGGCCCCTGGGACATGGCTTCCTGGAATAAAGGAGCAATTTGCTAAGAAATCACTTTGAAAAGTAATGATAGTTTGACAATATAAAGACTCAAGGAACACTGGCAAGGGCAGGTCACCAGAGGGTGGCCAGGAGGCAGGACAGCTTTAGGGGCTAGGATGTGGAGCTCAGGTTGGTCACAGGATGCAACCTCACACCACTGAATCGATCTTATTCTCATCAGCCACAAGGTGTCCCTAAGGCTGGCTGGGGTCCAGAGTGTGGCCAGGTGGAGGCCCCAGACCATGCTTCCAATTTTGGAGCTCTGTCTTTCTGCAACTGAGATTCTATGGATCTAAATTGGGGGTGTGGAATTGGATCGGAGCTTGCAAACTTAAATGGCTGTATAGGCCAGCCCAGCTCAGGGAAGAGGGACAGGCAGGAGCAGGAGGGATTCCTGAGGCTGGGCTGCCTGTGGCAAAATGTCTGTCTGGACAGGGTAGTCTGCTACTCAACTCCATATAGGTGTGCTGCCTTCTCAAAATGGGCTCAGTGATGATAGACCTCATCATCTTTCAAAAGAAGGTCAAAATCTGGATTTTAATTCTGGAATGACAGCTGGAAGAATCAGTTTCCAGTCACTGTGCACCATGAAGTTAATGAAGGGCAGAAACACAGAATCACCTCTCTGCTTCTGTCTCTTAGGGCCTAGCCAGCTGGACTATTAATTTTGTTCCCATTCATTTAGGATGGGTAAAAAAATAAATAAATCAAATAAATGGAGTAAGCACTAATGATTTTATTTCTAAGCTCATCAAGTCCCTCAGCACACTGAGGTGCCATGTTACCAGGAAGATAATTGCAAATGAAAAACTTGGGGATAATTTCTGTTCTAATGTTCTGCGATTTTAACAGTCTCACGAATGTGTGGCGGTGTTTACAAGGGAGACCAAAGGAGAGAGGAGTTCTCAGTGCTGCTGATGTGGGGCTGCTGGAAATGTAGGCCCACCTCTTCTGCCATGCAAAAGTAGCAAGGTTTTTGTTATGTAACCCAAGCCCTGTTTTGGCATCAGCCACGTTCTTCTGGCCTTTAAATCATAGAGGGCACTTGGCTCTAGGATGCAGAGCTCAGTGCAGCAGGCTTGGTGGTTTAAAAGGCCACGTGAGTGGTGTAGGTGTCTCTGAGAGGGTCTCGGTTTTCTATAGTAAAGCTGGTTTACGGAGAGCAACGTAGAGAAGCAGAGCTGGGGAAATAAAACACCTAATGGGGCAAATGGAGAGGAAAGAGCTCTTGGATGGGAACCAGAAAACCTGAGTGTCGGCCACCCTGGACTGCTGACTAGCTCTGTGGTCCCAGGTAGGCAGGAAGAATGGGGGTCTCGAAGTCGGGTGCAGTGAAGTGTGGAAGGCCATACAGAGGAATGAAGTACCCCAGTGAGGCAAGCTGAAGAGAGCAGAGCCCGGCTGATGGGATAGTCTAATCATTTCTAGACAATTGTTGCCATCTGGAAAGGCTGGTGTGATGTTGCCAAAGCTTCTGCAGTTTTATTCAAATTCTTCCAAATGTTAAATGTTGGCTCAAAATTTCAAATGTGCTCTGCAGCCTAAACAAAACACAGCCTGCAAGCTGCCAGCCCTCAAATTCAGCATAGGATCTCTCCGAGAGTCTATTTGCTCAACTGTGTAGGATGAGGATGGCTGACTTAAGAAATCTCTGCCACCCGCCCAGCTTGGCATTGAGCCGCTTTCTCATCTCAGAACAGAGCTTCTAAGGTGGAGGGAAGGGCTGAATGGAGCAGATTCCTCAGGCTGTTTCTCACAAGAGGCAGAGCTTTCCAGCCAAGGCCAGTAGGGGCCTCCTGACCCCACAGGAGGGAGCATCCCTGGGGTCTCCTCTTCATGGGCTTTACAGGGAGTGGCCACTCTTCTGGGGGCTGCTGGCCTCACCTGATAAACACCAGCTTTCGCTGCTTGTTTTGACTGTTCTCAGCTAAAAGAACATTCAGTGCCTTTGAAGGGATGGGAAGAGGCCATGGACACCCACACACACCCCAAACCAGTTTTTCCATGAGATATGTTCATTCATTACTGGATAACTAGAAGATACAGATAAACAACAAAGATGAAAACAAAAAAATCCCACCACTTGGAGATAATCACTGCTAACATTCTGGCATAAATGTTATTTATTTCCTTTCCTTTCCTTACCATTTATTTCCCTCTTTTTTTTTTTTTTAAGAAAAGTTTATTTCTTAAAATAGATCTCCCAGAAGAACACGTGCTATATTATAGTTTCCTAAAGTAACTGACCCAGGACTTAGGTGGGCAGTTGGGGGCAAGTCTCCATAGGAAATGCTGCTAAAAATTCACCCTGAGAATGTCTCATTGTAGCTCCAAATTTCTATGCTTCTCTCATTCTCTTTTCTTTTTTTTCCTCATCTTTTTATTAAGTACAAGGAACTATGCAAAGCTCTTCCTAGGCAGTAAAGAGTCATCCTTAAAAAATGCTATTCTGTAAATTCTAATATTCCTCCATCATGTAGATGGGGAAACGGGCTTATACACATTAAGCAACTTGCCAATATTGCCAGCTAGTAAGTAGCAGGGCCAGGACTGGGACCCCAGGTCTTTCTGACTCTAGAATCCTTGTCCCTAGTCACTTTTTAAAACCATTCTGTCCACTTAAAAAACAAAACGTTTTTATTTTGAAATAATTACTTTTCTGTAAGTGAAAAAGCAGAATTCCTGCATATCCTTGACCCAATTTCCCTAATGCTAACATCTTATATAACCATAACATAATCATTAAATGCAGGAAATTAACATTGGTCCAATTCTAGTAACTGAATGACACACTTATTCAGATGTCACCAGATTCTCCAAGAGGCTCCTTTTTTCTGTTATGTGTTTCCATTTGGAATCTCACTTTGCTTTTAGTTGTCATATCTTCTTAATCTTTTTTTCAATCACTAACATTTTTCAGTCTTTGTCTTTTATGCTCTGATGCTTTTGGAAAGTATTGTTCGCATTTGTTTTTTTTGAATGCCATTTGATTGGGGTTTATCTGATATTTTCTCATGATCAGATTGAGAATATGCATTTCGGCAATAATATCACAGAAGATACATAACAGGGGTTAATGAATAAATATTATTACCAGTGCGTGTCCCCATTGTAAAGTTACTAATCTTTGGAAGATTAGTAAATATCTTGAAGGAGATAGTTTGAGATGATGCAAGAATTCTGCTTCTTAGTTTTTTTTTAATTTCTGAGTAGTTTAAAAAATTGTGGCCAAATATATATAACATAAAACTTACCACTGTAACCATTGTTAAATGTATAGTTCTGTGGCATTAAGTACGTTCACATTACTGTGTAACCATCACTACCATCCATCTTCAGAACTTAATTTCCCTCAACCGTAACTCCTTACTCATTAAACGCCAATTCCCTAAGTCCTTGGTAATCACCATCCCACTTTCTTGTCTCTATGAATGTGACTGTTCTAGAGACCTCGTGATAAGAGGAACCATAAAATATTCTTCTCAAAGGTCTGCCTACTAATTTTAGCATCCTTTGGTAGATTTTGCCCACAATGGTCATGTGGCATTCTGATGGTGACTTTCTATTTCTTGCATTCCTTCTACTTATCTGCTTTTGAAAGCATTAAAGTCTTCCTTTGATTCACTTCAGGACTGGTAGATCAAGTTCATCCTAATTCTTGGAGAGGAAGAGTTAGCAGAGAGTAACTCAAATTGCTGTTTAATAGAAGGGAACAGGACTATTCCATACTTGTGCATCAGGATCAAGACACAGTTTGCAGGTCCCAGTGCAAAAATGGAAATGTGGGGCCCCGGGGATCCCTGGGTGGCTCAGCGGTTTGGCACCTGCCTTTGGCCCAGGGCGCGATCCTGGAGTCCCAGGATCAAGTCCCACGTCAGGCTCCCGGCATGGAGCCTGCTTCTCCCTCCTCCTGTGTCTCTGCCTCTCTCTCTCTCTCTCTCTCTCTCATAAATAAATAAATAAATCTTAAGGAAAAAAAATAAAGTATTAAAAAAAAAAGGAAATGTGGGACCCTTGTTAAAAAGTTATTAAGAATTTCAAGATGGCAAGAGCAGAGCATTAAACCAAGCAGAGTCCTTCTGGGCCCTATACTACTGCACACCTATGATGCCCGCCCTTTGTGCAACCGTCTCTAACTTCTCAGGACCACCCCTATACTTGCTCACCTGTGTAGAAGCCCAAAGGACAAGCAATTGTGCCCTAGTTTTGTCCATCTCAGAGATCTCAGGGCAATCAGGAGGTAAGATCATTTCATTCTTTTTAAGTCTTTTTTTTTCTCTTGCTCTAATCAAGTTGGGAAAGAGACTCCCTGCTTCTCTTTAACTAGCTCAGTACTAGGCTAACAACACCTCAAATTAGGCTTCAAGTCTAAGGAATCCCAGACCAGAACTCTCACAGGCCCCCAGTTTCTTACCACAATGGAAGTCAGGTCCTCACTCTCAAAGCGGCTGATGGCCTGGTCCAAGGATTTATACATGGCGGCAGAGATGCGCTGGGTAATGAGTCTGTTCAAGTCAATTGATCTACCCAACAACTGCATGGAAGAGACAGAGAGAAAATTTACTTAAGGTTCTCACAGGTACATGACAACTAAATGCAATGTACTGATAGGAAATTGGATTAAAAGCATAAAGGACATTACAAGGACAAATGGGAACTCTATGCAGAAAACAGTATTGTTAAATTTCCTGAATTTGGTTATTCTATTTTGATTATGAGAGAATGTCTTCTTAGGAGATACATGTTGAGGTATCCATTGGTAAAATGTCATGACATCTGCAACTTACTCTCAAATGGCTGAGAAAAAGTAAATATATTTAAAATGTATATATTTTAATGTTACATATATGTATTTTATGTTATTTACATATTTATTTATGATTTATGTATTTATTATTTGTATACTATTTACTATATTTGCTATATTTATAGTATATATACTATATACTACTCATACATTTATATACTATTTATGTACTTTTTACATGTGTGTTTATATATTTATACACATACATGTGTATTTACATGTATATAAATACACACACATTCATATACTGCACTTTTCTAGGTGCCCAAAGATTATTCTTAACTATTTTTTAATGTATTTGCAAGAGAGAAAAATATGTATATAAGAAAGTGAAGCAACTAGTAAAAAATAGTAACATGAATATGTCTCTAGAATATATATATATATATATAAATATATATATATATATGTTCATTGTGTTATTTTTTCAACTTTCCTGTAAGTTTGAAATATATAAAAATTTGAGGAAAAATATAATTCACCCAGACCGTAGGAAAAGGCTCAGCATAGGCTTGGGACCCCATGCAATGCTGACATCCTAAATTTAGCTATGAGGTCTTTCCCACATGAGTCCTGTGCCCCACTTCAGTCACCAGAGAAGGGCAGCTCCCTAGCAGGCCTCCTGTGTGCCTTTATGGGGATCAGCACAGAAGCACAAGAATCAAGGGCTGATTACAAGATGGAAAACAGAACTTACACTAATTTCCATTGGGGCACACACATGTGGGCATTATCACAGATGCTATGCAAATAACAATAAACATTTACTGAGCACCTGCTATGTGCACTGTGCTTTGCTAGTCACCCAAGGGTTATTCTTAACAATTTTACTTTTCTTCTATTTCTCTTTTGGGAGATTTTCTACCAACTAAGACCCCTGGCAGCCACCTTGTACACACATCAAGCCTTCGGTGTTGAAAGTCCTGTAGCTAATTCTGGTCACATCAGTAACTGATTGCTATAATTTCCTGAGAGGCCAGAAGAAGAGCACTGAATTCCTGCTGTTGGCAGAGGTGAAGATGTTCTTTTTTCTCTCCTAATTCTCCATTTCCCTTTGATTTATCACAGCAGTGAAAATGTCCAGGGTAAGCCTTTCCTCTTCATTGGGGCACTTCTCAGCCATGTCCCTTCCCCTGGGTGGGTCTTGCCGACAAACACTGTGGCCCACCTACTAAACATAGAGGTCATGGCATAAAGGCTGTGCCACCACCGCTTGGCCAAAGGGGGGCTTAGGAGTTGGGCAGCTGCAGCATCTTGTATTTTGCCTGCCTGGCTCATGTTAACATTTTTAAGCATGGATATGTTTCTGAGCTCCTGGCAGCATTTATTTCCTCTCCATCTGGGGTCAAATGTGAATAGAAACCAACTCCATAGCAACAAACTGTAATTTCTAGCGTGGGTTTAGCTGACACGCTCCATTTCAAAGCATGAAGCAGCCTGCCTTCACTTATATCAGCATTTGGACCCCACTCAAGAACAGATTTACTTATTTCTTAGCTGCAATCCTGATGGAAGGGAGTGAGCCATGGCTATGACAAGAGAACCAAGGCTTTGGTGACCACAACTCCTGAGAGATGAGCTGCAAGGGGGACTGAGAAGCCCAGAACTTGAACCACAGGATGCCAACACCTCTTTATTGCCTGTAAGATTCTAAGGCTGTGCTATACCCATGTTCAGAAGGAGGGTGGAGAGTATGCAGTCCTGACTTCCAATCTCCCCACTAACTTCACGGCTACCTTCTAGCCCAATCCAACTCCCTTCTGGCTTTCTTTGCCATACCTGGACATGTCTCTGCTTCAGCAGCGTTTCGTAGCGGTTGGATGGTGGGTACGGGATGATGACTCCGTAATTCTTACATTCAGCCCTAAAGCGTTTATCCAACAAGACGCTGCAAGGGATAGAAGTTACATAAATCCAGTAAACATGACCATGGATGGTTTTTTATCTCCCAGCCATATCTATTTCAGACCACAGGATCTGCTCAGGAAGCGCTAGCTGATATATTTTGAATATAGCTGTTTTCAGCTTTTTAGCCACATAAGCTCAACATGAAGCACAATTTCTAAGTTAAAGACAAGCAACACAGAAGTTGAGCCATTTCCCTCTTTTATTCATTTACCAAAAAAGCAATTGAGTGCGTGCTTGCCATATCCCAGGGAACATTCTGGTACTGGGGACACGAAGTTCCTGTCCCCATGGAACTGACTTCTAATGAAGAGAGATTGTAACTAAATAAACAAAGGAATAAAATAATTTCAGGTGAGAGAAAATAACGCACCATATTTAGGGCTTATCAGGGACACACACACCTGTACATGGTCATTTTTAATCTCAAGACACCTTCTGAGTTAGATGTATTACTATTACTTTTCACACCGAGTTACATGTTGCAGAGTAATAGTGTTCTGAAGATGATAAAACAGGATCATTTGGTGCTAGGAGGTCAGGGAAAGCCTCTCTAAAGCAATTTTGCTGGATGGGCACCTACATGCTAAAAATGTTAAGATCTGGGGGGAAGAGTGTTTCTGGCAGAGGAAAAGAAAGCTGGTTAGGATGGATAAAGGACAGGGCATGCTGGGGAGCATGACACAAAAATGGATTTATAAAGTTAACCTAGGGGCTAGATCATGTGGGATGACATCAGCCACAGTAAAGAAGTTAGCTGTTTTCTAGATGTCACTGGCAGCCACTGCCAGTGGCTTTAGGTAGGCAAGTGACATAACATAATCTACACTTTGCAACAGAGAGAACAGCCACTAGCTCTACAGGAGCCCACCAGCCACCTGCAATGTGGTGGGTCCAAGCTGAAATGTGCTAGAAGTATAAAGTACACACTAGACTTTGAACACTTAAGAAGAAACAAGAAAACTGTCTCTTTAATAATTTTTTATATTGATTTCATGTCAAAACTGTATTTTAGATATACTGGATTATATAAAATACATGATTCAAATTCATTTCACCTGTTTTTCTTTCTTTTTAAAAATATAGCTACTAAAAAATTCAAAATGACACTTGTGGCTCACATTTGTGGTTACACTATATTCCTAATGGACAGCACTGACCTACATCATCATTCTTCCCCTCCTGTGTTTTCTTGGACTCTCTCAATATCTCTCAAACTCCCCCAGCCTCCCATATATTTGGAAACCACTGATCTTACAGGGGGTAGTATAGATTAAGGGGTATTTTTCAGATAAGAATATTCTGTAAACTAAATTATATGAAGGACCCAAGGGTTTGACAAGTCTGAGTTTGTGTAGATAGCATATTTGAAATGAAAATGATCTCAGGGGCAGCCCGGGTGGCTCAGCGGTTTGGTACCTGCCTTCAGCCCAGGGCCTGATCCTGGAGACTGGGATCAAGTCCCACGTTGGGCTCCCTGCATGGAGCCTACTTCTCCCACTGCCTGTGTCTCTGCCTTTCTCTCTCTCTGTGTCTCTCATGAATAAATAAATAAAACCTTAAAAAAAATGATCTCAGACACACTGGAGGTCCAGCTCACTGTTACAACTGCATCATATTCAACCCAGACACTTACTAAGTGACTACTCTGTGAAAGGCTATGTAATCTGTGCTTTCCCTGAAAGTACATGCTTTGTGTACTTCCCATCATCAAGAACCATTCACTTCATTTAATGCACATTCTGTGTTAACAGAAACTGGTGTGTTCTGCACGTCAACTCCTATTTGAAATATGTCAAGGCAATCTTAGCTGTCAAAAGCAAAATGAAGCAAATTCTCTTCATAGAAAGAAAAATAATTTATGACACTTAAGTCATTATTCTTGACATTATTGGTTGGTACATTTGGATTTCCAAAAGAAGGGAGATATTTATTTTGAGGTTTTTCTTGACCAGTACTGCTATGGGTTCTTGAAAGCCAGGAATTTACTAAATCAACACATACTGGCAATACCAACGAGCCTCCAATACTTAATATGTCTCTTACTGGACTTCTTCACTGCTCTCCTATGTGGCCTTTATATACTCATTCTTGCTCACCACCAATCCATTCCCCACATTTTTGTTTAGGACAGATTTTTAAGAATAAGATTTGAAACAGGTTCCCATTATACTTTTGAAATCCCAAGGTATTCTATTCCTCCTAGGTAGATGTCTACAAGCCCCATCCCCTGAGCCCTGCCTATCTCTCCAGCTTTATCATGTAACTTGCCTCCTCTTGTGGCCTGTGGACGAGGCATTTACATGTACTAATTCACATTAATTGTCTCAACTGCCCTATGGAGTAGGCATGCTGTCAATACAATACTTCTACTTCAGGGATTTTGCACAAGCAGTTCTTTTGCCTGCAATTTCCCGTCTCATCCTTTACTTAGTTTTACTTAATCCCTATCAGCTTCAGATAAGAATGCCAACATTACTTTCTCGGGATAGCCTTTCCAGTTCCTCATCTGAAAGACTAGTTCAGGTTTAACCATCATAGATTCACGTATTCCCATGAACTTTTCCTTTGCGGGGAGCATGCAACCTCCCTTATCACTGTGCTTTCATCAGTTTTTACTAAAGTCTGTTATCCCTACTAGTCTGTAAGCTCCATGAGGTACAGCACCAAATCTGCCTATTTCCTTTCTCCTACATTTCAGCACCCAGTCCAGGCCCAGGTAATCATTCAGATTTCCTTAGGGGCTGAAGAAGAAGAGAGGTTTCACAACAGGAAACTATGTCTTACAGAGAGCAGTCTAAGAACATTTGTTCCTTACAGCCCTGGGATTCTCATACCTGCCAGCCATGGCTTTGTAGTAGGCAAAGATCTGGTCCGCCAGCTTGTAGACAAACTGGTCAAAGCACAAGTTCACCTGTGAAAGGGAAGCAGGAATGTCAGTGCTGTGCATCTAGCTTTATCACAGAAGCATAGGCAAATTGCAAGGGGCATCTGGGCTGTATTATGTGTTGTAGAGCAAGATACTTTGAATAGCAAAAAAAGAAGATTCTGTGGCTAAGTAAGTTAAGAAGTTTGGTCCCTTGCCCTCAAGGTCCTTAATTAGGTACAGAGAAGGCAAAGTTCAAAAAGCTGTTGAGGAACTGGCCTCTGCTTAGGTCCCCTCCTTGCAGTTCCAAGGTGGGAAGGCAAGATAGATCTTCATATCCTGCAATTATTCACATCAGCCCACCCTTCCTCTTCCCTGCTAGACCTTCTCATCTTTTCCTTTCATTTTATTTGTTACTTGCTTGACAAACGAAGAAATTGATGGTCCTCGGAAATTGAAAAAGATCTTTTTTTCAAACTTTGCTTGAAAACCTTTGTCTCTTAATGAATATGGGCTCAATTTGCCATCTCTGTGTCTGTCTCATCACATCGGTGGCAGATTGTGATGCTCAGGTGAGAAGTTCATGTCTGACACAGGATCAAAACCAAACCCTCCATTGATGGCAAGAAATAGCCAAGGGTGGGACCTTAATGAGATGGGGCTGTGGTGGTAGCAGAGCACCATGTGACTTCAAAGAGAACAGAGCATAATTAGGGGACTGATCTTCTAGTCTTCCTTCACCAAATTCTCAGCTCCATAAAGCTAATTCTTTATCTGAAGAGCTTCTGTATCTCTTACTTTATACCCTAGATGTTATCTTGAACATAAAACACAGAGCTGTGTGCAGTTTTGCCCTCAACTGCAGGTAAGGCCTCTGCTCTGGACTTATGCTTCAAGGGTCCCACCAGGTCTTCTTCCAGTTGAAGAACCTGCAGGGCTAAGGTAGAGGTGCCTACTCATACCCTAAGCTCTCCTTCTAGAACCAGCCTTTACTATCCTTGTCCCAAAAGCTCAAGCCCCTTCAGACCTGTCTGTAGTTTTCCCTGGTATTGTTCCTGAATGTGGATTGCATGGCAGGTGTAAGCACCCCTAGGGTTGAGGGTTAGCTAAGGGGCCATTGTTTGTGGGCAGTGGTGGCAGACAAAGCTTGGGTATCTACACACATGCACATGAGGCTCTTTGTAGTACAGAACAAAGTCTTCAGATGGGAAGAGAAAGGGGACAGCCCATAAGCTGGGAGGGGGGTCTCAATCTGTACTGACCCCATGCCCTCAAATGTTACCCAGGGCCTGGCTGTGTGCTTTCTTCATATTTAAGAATCTCACTTGGCCACATGACACTCTAGAATTCTTTTGCTTTCAACCTGTTGGAGAACACAACTATACAGGATCTTGTCAGAGCATGGGGTTGTCAAAGTTAAGATGCAACCAGTTCATTTGTCTCCTGGAATCTCTCTTCCCAAGTTTGAGCTCAGGAGAAGAGATCTGGGTTGGAGTCCATTAAGGTTTTCAACTCCCAAAGAAACTGGAGGGTAGAGAAAGCAAACAGTACCTCTCCTAGATTTTCTTTGAAATACATAAACTGTCAAACTAAGTTGGTGGTGGTGTTAATCCTAAAACACTCATGTCTTTCCTTTATAAACAAGAATGTTTTATATTTCTATGATATTTTTACCTAATTGGCCTCATTCTGTGTTTATATAGCCCCATGCAGTTAAGGAAGAACCCAGACTATCATTCCATTTCCCAGGAGGCAAAACTTAGAAATTTCAGTAGCCATCACTACTATTGGCCTCGTCCTTCCATGTGGCAGGATTGTACTTCCTTGCGCCTCTCCGTGAAGGTGATGCAGTCATGTGACTTGCTTTGACCAATGACATGTGTCATTTCCAGGTGGAAGTTTTGAAGTAGCAGTAACACTTCCTCCTGCCATGGCAATTAGTGAATGTTCCATGTGGGTCCTGACTCGCAGACTACATGGACCAGAGCCCACAACCAACCCATAAAAGAGAAATAAACCTTTGATTTCAAGGTACTAAGAATTTGTAATTATTTGTTACTGCAGCATAACCTAGCTTATCCTGACCATTACAGAAATAAAGCCATTGAGTGACTAATAATAAACAGCTTAATAGTTGAGATAAAGGTTACTTCAATCCTACCACTCTACCAAGTGACACTTTACACTGAGTGACCTTGGCATTATGATAACTGACCACTTTAAGTCTAAGACTAATCTGTAAAACAGATTAATAGTATATACCTCCTTAAATTGCTGTAAAGGTTATTTAAAAAGTTGTTTTAAAAGCAAATGGTGAATATATAATAACTGATAGGTGATATTGCTGTTATTATTATTAACAAAATGTTCCAACCATAAAAGATTCATTAGAATATTAATATTACCCATGCAGTTTTACCATTTGTTATCCCTTAATATATCTGAAAAAGAAAGACCATCATCTTGGTCTGGGTCCTTTTTGATGATCATGATTTGTTAAGATCACTCTCCATATAGTGAATGCTATTATAATAGCATTGTACGGGGACAGATGGTAGCTACACCTCTGGTGAGCACAGTTATGACGTACAGAATTGTAGAATCACTGTGTTGTACACCTGAAACTAATATAACATTGGGCATCAACTATACTGCAATTTTTTTTTTAAAGTCATAAAAAGAGATCATTCTCCAGAACAAGTCACTGATCCCACATTGCTATGGTCTGAATATGTGTGTCCCCCAAAATTCATATGTTGAGATCCTAACCCCCAAAAATATTAGGCTGTGGGGCCTTTGGGAAGTGATTAGGTCATGAAAGTAGACTCTTCATGAATGCGATTAGGGCTCTTGTAAGAGAGAAACTAGGGGCTCAGTCAGTTAAACTTTTTGATTTTGGCTCAGGTCATGATCTCAGGGTCGTGGGATCAAGCCCCCGAGTCTGGCTTTTTTTTTTTTTTTTTTTCTCTCTCTCTCAAATAAAATCTTAAAAAAAAAAATTCTAAAAAGACCACAGAGAGCTCCCTCACCCCTTCCACTATGCATACAATGAAAAGTCTGTGACCCAGAAGGATGCCCTGATCTAGACATCTAGCCTCTACAACAGTATTTTTTATAAGCCAGTCTGTGGATTTTTGGTATAGCAGCCTGAATGGACTAAGACAGCCCACTTTGTGCCAAGAGCTACAGATTTAAAAAGTCCACATTGTTGGAATAAGATTATAGGAACAAAAGGAGATGCGGGTCACTTGCCTCAGCTTCAATCTCATCATACAGGAACTGCTTTTTAAACTTGGTCAGAGCATAGTAGGCGCTGTCATTGTACAGGTCCAAAGGGTAGAGGACGTACCTGAAGAGAGAAAAGCAGAGACCAGCAGCTTACTAATCAATCTGAAAGCAAGTGGATTGGGAAATATGAAGGTTTGGGTGAAAACATGAATAAGCTTGGGGTTAATATGAGGGAGCCTTCCAGCATTCTGAGGTTTCCAAATTGCCTTCGGAATGCCTTACTTTACAGTCTGCCTATAGAAATCAGAAGTCCATGATGTTAATAAATCCAAGGCCTGAAACAATTAGTCTGGGACCAAAAGAAATCAGGTGGCAGTTAAGGATATTAGCTTCCTGGTCCCCAGAGATGACTATCTTCCAAGCATAGCTGCCTGACACTGACAGAGCACAGGAAGGGCAGTTGGGCTGGTATAATCCTGAGCCTATCTGCAAGGCTGAGTCAAATCTGGTATGACCTGATCCTTGGCATGAGCGCTTTTCCTAGTGGGGCCACACTGTCTCATCTCGAAAGTTCTGGAAAGAACAGAGCTCCCTAGCAAACTGCCCTCCCTCTGCACCCTGGGAACCTCCTTGCTGACCCAATCCTGCCTCTTACTCCATCATGGAAGGTTCTTTGGTTTCCAGGATATGGTCTGTTAGAATCCAGGGCATGGACATCTCAATTGGGAACTGGATTCGCCGGCCCATGGTTAACTCCAGGAAGAATTCTCGGAACCAGAGCTGAGAGAGGTCACAACATTGCTGCAGGGCTTCTGAAAGCATTAAGGAAAGAGCAGTGGGTTATACAGAAGAAGCACCAAAAGATCTTTGTTCCTATTAACTTGGTTCTTATTGCTTTTGCTATTTCTACCACTATACTGGAGTACAGCAGGTACTCATAAATATGACCTAATCAGTAGATCCTGCTCTTTTACCTGAAGGTCAGTCTAATATCTACTTAGAAAACAGTATCTGTTAGACTCACAGTAGCAGCCCCATGGTGGAGGAGAGCAGTGACATTTTAAAGCTTTCGATGCCCCCATAATCTCCATCGTCCTCCTACAAGGCCAACCTGAAGACCCACAATCTTAGTGGAAAAAGTGTGCTTGCTATCCAAACATAGTGTCAAGCCAGCTCCCCAAGTGCCCGCTTTTCACTGCTCCTCGTCCCCTTGTACATAGTAATTCTGGTTTTTATCCACTTAGAAGCCTTGAGGGGCCCTGGTCTGTGCTCTAATGGAGATGTCTGGATTCGTTAAGGTTACTGTTCTAGTACCAACAAATGCATTACCACTCCTGGGTCTCTGGAGGCTGCTGTCCTTCCCCCTGCCCTGTCCCACCTGCAGAGGTGTCCTGCTAATGGGAGAACAGGACTGGGGGACACGGCTTGGGGTCCAGCTTGGAAGCCTCCTTTGCAATGAGCAACAAGACTAATCAGCACAGAGCTGCTGCTTAAAAGCTAAGGCTTAAGATGCCTGGTTGCATCTGTGGGTATGTTGCTGGATTTAATCCCCTTTACTAAGGACTTCATGACAAATAAACCACAAATGTCTACCAGACAAATTTAGCTGAGTCAGAATAGCTGAACTGAGCCTGGCCTTTCCAAGTCCACCAGAAAGTGTGCATTTTTTACCTCGGTGGCGAAACGTGCCCTTCTGGCCGATGACCACATTTCTTTGCAACTTTTGGTCCAACAGCCTTAGTGGGTCTGGGACCTGCCCCCACCCAACCGTCCTCTCCCCACTGCCTGGATAGCGTCACTCACCACTGATATTGAGCAGGTGTGTGAAGAAGAAGGACTGTTTGTGGAAGTCCTCTATGGCGAGGACAATGGGTCCATCAAGGCTGCTCCTCAATGTCTTCTTGGAGCCACTCTTGTCTGCGATGAGCGATTCAAGCATGGTCCGCACCATGTACAGCTTGAAAGAGAAAGTAGGAGGAGAAGGTCAGGGGCTGGCCCTCTATCCTGGGGTAAAGGTTTCTTTGTGCTGTGTTTATATTTTTCTTTTTTTCTGCAGATGTCTGCTCTTAAAAAGCCCTTCTTAAGGAAGCACCAGTTTAGGGTTGGAGAAGTGAATTTCGAACATGTAAACCTTCATGAGGGAGAGTGGCCCGCCCAGAAAGGACATTCTGCCCAGGGCCTGTGGCATCCCTGGGTAGGAGGACCTGATGTAATAACAAGTCATTCAAGGCCCAAGTTTTTGCTGGCTCTGCTTGGCCAAGGGCGTGGGCATCAGAGGAGAACCTCAGTTCACATCACTCTGGAGTCACTCTCTGCTTTACTGGTTGGCTATGGTGGCACCCTGGACTTGGGTCTATGGCCAGGCGCTGCTACTGTCTTGCTGTGTGACCTTGGGCAACAAAGTCCCACTCTGGGCCTCAGTTTTCTTATCTGCTAATACGAGGGGGTTGCACCAGATGCTTTCTCAAGCCAGTCCCTTTCAGCTCTAGCATTTTGAGGAATTGCGAAATGCGGTTTGATCAGAGCAAGCCCCCCGCCCAGCCACCTCAAGCTTCAGACCCTTAGCACTTGGAATCCATTACCAAGGGATGGCGCCCTCTGGTGGCGCCAGCTGCATTGCACAGCCTACTGAAATCCTGGGTGATAAGCGGGTGAAGATGGGTACTTACACAGGAGGTCTACTAGACAATCAACTCCCGCTTACAGAGGGCCTTAAGTGCAAAGGGTGCAAGTGCTAATCTAGATCTTTCCACATCATATGTCTTTGAATCTTAGGGCTGGAAGGGGCCTTGAGGAGCCAGGCTAGTCCATTCCTGCTGCCTCCTGGAGAAGTGTACCCCAACCAACCCAGCCAGGCGGTGTTATACCAGGGATCGGCAGCCTCTTCGGCCCTGTGTGCCACCAGTGGGGTGAAACAAAGCCCGCGGGGACCACTGGCAGGCCTAAGACATAGATAGGAGAAAAGAGGAGGGAATGGGAGGGCAGGAGAGACAGGGAAGAGGGAGAGAGAGAAGAGAGAGAGAGAAAGAGAAAAGCAAGAGGTATTGTATATGGTGGGAAAGCCGCCGCAACTGCTAGGGGCCACTTGCCGACCACCTCTCAGAAGCTCCAACCTCCCTCTGCCACCACGTCTGCTCTGGATCTCCTCCAGGACCATACCCACCATGCGCCTGGCACCTGGCCGGGCAGTGCAGCCACAGAGAGGAGGGGCACACCGCCCCTACCGCAGCATTTCCCTTGATGGTCAAAGAGCTACCATGGTGGCTGATTTATGGGACAGTCCACCCACTGCAACCCCATCGGTGGGCAGGCCTGATCATCCTTAAGAACTGAGAAGCACTGTTCTGATGATGGCCCTTGGAGCCACCAGGATTCTAATGATGGCCCTTGGAGCCATCCTTCCAGGAAAGGATTTATCAAGTACAATCCATGTGGTATTGACTTGATTTGTATCAAATTCTATTTGAAAATCCATTTTGTTGGTAAGAGGGGGACCTCCTCTCCCACCTATGTCTATTGACTGGAGCATTTAAGTCATCAGATCAGTCAGCATCCCAGCTATGCTAGAAGCCCCTGTCCACTATGCTCTGCAGGCCCTAACAGAGCCCTGGGGCGGGAGTCAGGAGACCTGGGTTCTTGTCCCACCTCCACCTGTGACTCACCTTGTGACTTAGACAAGTCACTTCCCCTCTCTGGACCTCAGTTTCCCCATCTGTAAAGCAGGGAGGGCACTGGGACTAGCTTGTCTCTAAGGGCTCTTCTGGCTCCATTAGAGAGTCTACTCAATGCATTTGTACCACCTCACGTAATTAGAGGCTGACTTGTGGTCATGCTCCCCTCTCAGACCACCTGTATAGATACTCTTTCCACTCCTCTTGTCTCCTTCTCTCTCTCCCTCTCTGCCTGTTTGGCCCTTCCCCTCAGCTTCCTTTCTAGTATCTTTCCTGCCTTGTCTGTGTCTCACTCACTTGAGTCTTGGGGCTTCCAGAAACACCTGAAAGCCCTGCTTAGCCCCTCCAGGGTATTCTAGGCTGGAAAGGTTCTTGACATTATACAGAAGTGTTTGTAGAAGCTTCCTTGGGATTTCCAAGACCAGCAAGATCAGTGCAAACTGGCCCACGGGCTGTGAAGCCAAGGGAAGTGACAGTGATGCTGCTGAGAACCCATCCTACCCCATCCCTCCTCCCCGTCCCCTGCCCAGACACAGACACAGACACATAAAAGGGGTAGGGGTGGGCCTCGGATGGCTCATCTCAGATGGTTCACATTCAGGACTGCAGAGCTGAGTCAGGCTGGAAGGTCATGTCAAGGGGGAGTTCCTGTAAGACCCCTGAAAGTTCGATAGACTCTCATGCTTTTTTCCAATACTTCAAAAAGCCTACCAGGAACTGCTTATCCTTAAGTTAGTGGCAAGGATTCAACCAAGATGCCCAGATTCTTTTTCTTTCTTCTTCTTTTTTTTTTTTTGGAATTTAATGACTACTTTGGATAAATCACAGGTGACGTCTTGTTCAGAAGCTTTGGTTAGCAACTCTGAATCTCTCTGATTACTAGACTTTCTCTAAGGGGTCAAGGGTTTTTGATACTTGTGCATTTGAGGAGTTAATAATAATAATATTTTGTCAGTACCATGATCTCATTCAAAATTTTCACTTAATGGAGAAGATAATCAGAGTACAGAGAGATCAAGGTGCTTACCCAAGATCACACAGCACATCAGAGGCAGAACTTGTGAATTCCCAAGCTAGGACGTGCAGGGGAAGGGGCCAGGGTTCACTAAAGGGGGACAGGATAGATGCATATAGATTTGACTTTAAACTCTTCCTATATTTTGGAACCTATACTTCACAGGGCCAGGAGATAGCCAGTCCTGGTATTACCCCCATTTGCCAGATTAGACAACTGAGGCACAAAGAGACTGTGTAACGTGCCCGAGGTCACACAGGTTTCTAGGACTAGAATCCAGGTCTCCTGAATCTTAAGCTGGTAGTCCTCCCTCCTGTATTAAAACAAGATGGCAGAGTAAGACTAGTGCAGCTGCTGGACCCTGCCCCTCCTGCCTGAGGACCCCCAGCCCCATGGCCCCATGGTCCAGCCAGGATGAACTACCATGGCCTGGCTGGCCTCTAGGTCAACCGAGCTGGCCTGTGCCCGGAACCACTTACCTGTGTGCTGGAGGGCCCCACAGCACGCCGGGGCACCTTGATGTCAAATCCACCCTTGGGATCCTTCTCCCCTCTCAAGCATGGGTCATTGGGGGGCTCTCGGCCCCCCTCCCAGTCACAGATGGTTTTTCGAATTGCCTGCAGGACACTGGGAAGGAAGAATTGATACTCAGACCAGGTTTTACCACTGGAAGGAGGCCCTGCAACTCCATTTCTAGAGTCCGTGAGGGCCCAGGACACCTTGTCTTAGAATTCCTGGGTGCTGGGGAAGTATGCCCATTCCTGGCCCCACCCCCAAGAGGTGCCGGCTTCCCAGGCTTGAGCCATGGTCCAGAAGTCTAACTTTCAACAAGTGCCACAGGCAATGCTGATGCCCACTGGCTAGTTTCCTTTCTCATTATAGGGGAGTTTCAGGAGTCCAATTACATCTCTGTATGTTTGAAGTTTCAATAATAGCTTCTATTTGTTGTATACTTGCTGTGTATCCATGCTGCTGTGTGCTTAGATCTACACACTGATTATCTCACCTTATCATCCTACCAGCCAATAAATGAAGTAAGTACCATTATATTCCACATTTTACAGAGGAGGAAAACTGAGGTTCAGAGAAAGTAAGTTACTTGGTCAAGTACACAAAGCTAGTAGGTGGATACAGGCTTCCAACTCTTCCAGACTGGGGCTTAATTCATTTCAAATGCCAATCTACTAAGACAGCCTCCTAGAACTTGCTAGCAGAGTCTGTGTGTGTGCAGAGGCTGCGCTGGAAGCTGACTGAGCCAGGAACTTCCCCTGTGGTGTGCACTTAGCACCCTTGATTTTTTTATGTGACCCCTGGAAAGGGCCATCTGAAGACCCACCTGATAAGGACGTTCTTCTTCTTCCGCACTGCCTGTCTCAGGGGCTCACGCAAGGTCACCTGGGCAAAATCCTGCAGGGCCGCGTAGATGGTGTTCCTGATGGCCTGGTTGAAGACGCTCTCCATCCTGCCCATGAGTACCTGCAGGCCCTTGATCATGGCGATCACCTGGCCAGGCACAGATTAAGGTCAGGCTCACCAGGCTTCAGCTTACCTATCCATCTAGTACCCTTCACCGCATTGCAGAGAGGGTGCTCTGTGAGATGCCCAGAAGCAAAAGGCCAGTGCTACTCAAAGTGCCAGTTCACTGCTAGGTAAGAAACATGTGCCAGGATGGAAATCAGCACTCTGCCTTCTTCATCAAGAAGAGTCCTGCTATAAGGCAAAGATATTAGCTACACTGAACAGTGGGCTTCATGACACAGCCAATTTTCATTCTGGCACGGTTTCCTATCTTGTTGCTGATTGATATCACACAGCAGCCAGTCCATGGAGCACATTTCATAGATCACTCTGACATTGAGAGGCCTCTCCATGTACCACACACCCACAGACTGTATCAAATAGAACTTTTTTACTATAAAATTTTCTATAGAAGTATAGGTTCCATAGTGAGGGAGGAGTTTAAAGTCAAATCTATATGCATCTACCCTGTCTTCCTTTAGTGAACGCTGACCCCTTCCCTTGCAGTGACGTCCTCGAATTTTTACAATCTTTGCTTTTGAAATAATTTGGTCATTTGCTGTTTAAGTCCCTAGAACTTTTTCCTAATGATGTAAAATCTCTGTAGAAGTCTTGGGTGAGGGAAAGCCTCTGCCCCTCCTTTTTTTGCTTCCCAGGCTACAGAGATGGGAGACAGGCATTTGTGGTGAGTGTATCCTGGCCTGCCTTGGAGCTCTCCTTTGAGATCTGTCTGCCTATAGGGACAGATCCCCTTCTGGGTTCCTTACTTCTCCTTGCAATCACCATTCCTTCTCTATCCTGAGGAACAAAGGCATGTATGTATCATTTGTTTCCCGGTAGGTAAATTTAATGGGATGGAGAAGGAATAAGAAGCTTTGGGTGGCCTTGGGTGGAAGTCACATCCCTAGTTTAGCTCACCTGTGACAAGCCTGATCCTTTGGCCCCTATCAGCCACGAGTGCTAATATTGGGAGTGATTCCGAATTCTGAGGGGACAGCACAATGCTACAGCAGCCTCCTGACAACCACCACACTTATCACACCCAACGTGATGTGCTAGACTTCTACCTCTGCATCAGACTCTAGGTGCTGAAGGGGTGAGGCCCAGCAATGTGCACACCCTAGGCCTACAGCCTGGGCCTGGAGTGGGCCGTCAGAAAATTTTTGTTGAAAAGGAATGAATAAAGTAATGAATGAGTTTAGATGCTAAGATTTTGTCTTCCTCTAAACCTTAAAGGAATAAATAGAACATCTGAGGTTTGGGGAAATGGTGAGAACAGTTCGGGAGGTAAGGATTATATATATACCATAAGCATAGTGGTTCTGCTGGAGAGAAGCCTTAGTATAAAGAAATAATGGGACAGAAGTCTTAAGGGAACATCACATCATGAAAACATCCAGGCTCCTGGCTAGAGATGTAACTAGGAAATAATGAGACAAAGGAAGAAACAGATAATGGAGAGGTTTTAGAATAATTCCAAACACAGCAGAGTATGCAGATCTGTTACACCTATAGGGAAATCTTTGCAACTTTGGGCTAGGTGGAGATTTCTTAGATAGAATACAAAAATCACAAACCAGAAAATAATGGTAAGTTGAACTTTATCAAAATTAAAAACAGTCGTTCTTCAAAAAAGGTACCCCTAGAAAAATGAAAAGGCAAAGTCAACAAATACAAAAAATATTTACAACATATATATGCTAGGGGCTTGTAACTACAATATATAAAAATTCTCACAATTCAATAATAAGACAGAAACCCAACTTAAAAAATGGGCAAAAGATTTCAGAAGACAACATTTCAGAATGGAAGATATATGAATGGCCAATAAGCACATGAAAAGATGCTCAATATCAGTAGTCTTTAGGGAAATGCAAATTAAAACCTCAATGAGATTTCACTAAATAGTCATTAGCATGACTAAAATTAAGAAAATTGGCAAAAGCAAATCGTAGCACAATTTCACAATGAGGGTGTGGAACAATGGAACTCTCATCTACCATTGGTGGGAATATATAAGGGTACATCCACATCGGAAAACCATTTGGCAGTTCCTTAAAAAGTTAAGTATTAACCTACAATGTGACCGTTGCAAGAGAAATAAAAGCCTTTATCTATACGAAGACTTATACTCAAATCTTTAAAGCAACTTTATTCATACTAGCTCAAAGCTAGAAACAGCCCAAAATTTATCAATAGTTGAATGGGTATACAAATTATAGTATATATCCATACAATGGAATTATACTCAACAATACAAAGAAACAAACTATTGATACATAAAACAATGTGGATAAAACTCAAAATTATGATGGTGACTGAAAGAAGCCAAACACACACACAAAAAATGCAAACTATACAAAAAAATAGGAAATACAAATAGATCTATGGTGACAAAAAAAAAGATATGTATCTATATCTATATCTATATCTATATCTATATCTATCAGGCCCGTGGATGGTTGGAGGATAGATAGTAAATGGTACAAAGTCTTTAAGGGGAGGTGGAAATGTTCTGCATCTTTTTTTTTTTAAAGGGGATGTATTGTGAATTTGTGTGTCATCCTTGTGGGACGTCCAGGCTAACCTTCTCTGTACTGTTCCAACTTTAGTCTATGTGTTGCCAAAGGGAAAACAAAATGTTCTGTATCTTTGTGGTTTCATAGGTGTGTATATAACAGTCAAACTTTACATGCAACTTTAAATGGATACAGTTTATTGAATATAAATTATACCTCAAGAAAGATGATAAAAACACTATACTATCCTCATGAATGAATGTATGGCATGCATGACCCAAGAATAGAGTCTTATAAAAGGAACATTTAGAGAACAAGATGGAGATTCTGGACATTAAAAATATAATAGGGACAACAAAAAATACTAAGAGTAGGAAGTTGAACTTCAGGATATATCCCATAAGACAGAACAAAAATGAGTGATGGACAAAACAGAAAAGATAAAAACATGAGACACTAAATCTGGGGGATCCAACATCTGATAACTCCTCTCATCTTGGTTTCCACCTGTCATTCTTTGATCACTCATTAGCCTGGGCATTTTTCTTATCTCTTTTAGCCATTTGTCTGTCCTTGTTTCTGCTGTTGGCTTCCTTTTTCCCACTTTTCTAGTAGAGTAAATGCTTCCCCTTTGGATTCTTAGGAACAGAGTGAGTTTCTAATCATTTTTGAATGGTAACTTTATTTTTTAAGATTTATTTATTTTAGAGAGAGAGAGCATAAAGGGAGAGGCAGAGGGAAAGGGAGAGAGAATTTCAAGCAGACTGCGCTGAGCGCAGAACCCAATATGGGGTTCGATCCCATGACCCAGAGATCATGACCTAAGTAGAAATCAAGAGTTGGTTGGGTCACTTAAGTGACTGTGACACTCAGGTGCTCCTGAATGGCAACTTTTGACAAAGATTAAATCAGGCAGGGGGAGAACAGGGAAGTGTATGCATACAAGGATCATGGCTGCCATCTTGCTCAGAAGCATTGTTGGAATCACAAGGATCAACACCAGTAGCAGCCTGGGATGGGATGGTAAGGAGTGGGGGGGGGGGGGGTGGAGGGGTTGAGGAATGGAGGGAGTCAGTACCCACCTCGACGAAGGCAAACTTCTCTTCACTAGTGTAGTTGTAGCGCGTGGCTCTCTCATACTCTTCTGCAGTACCAGGGCAGTCCTTGTTGCAGAACTTGTCTGTGGGATGGACCAGCTTCCAAGAGTACTAGCGAGGGGGGGAAAACCCAAATGTCCATCAGCAGATGAGAGGCAAAAGCTAACATGGCGTGACCTTGTGTGTTGGGGGGTACTCCTCAGTTATAAAAGGGAATGAAGTTCTGATTCAGGCTATAACATGGATCATGGTTCTTGAAGGCATGAAGTAAAGAAGTCAGACACAAATAACTACATATGATATGATTCTACTTAAGGGAAACATCCAGAACAGGGAAATTATAGAGACAGAAGACAGATTGCTTAGGGCTGTGGGGATAGGGAATGGGGGGGTGATGGCACAGGGTTTCTTTTGGAACTGATAAAACCATTCTAAATTTGACTGTCGTTGTACAATTCTGCGAATATGCTAAAAACCAACAAATCTGCATTTTAAATGAGTGAATGGTATAGTGTGAAAATTATCTCAGTAAGGCTGTTAAAGGAAGAGTGCTGGGGAGAGGCAGAGGCAGACAAGAGTTCGCGTGAATGGAGGTCAGGCTGGAGAGGTCTGGGGAGGGGGAGGCCCTCTGCCTTCATGACACCTACCACCTCCATGACGTGCGCGCTCCACTTGGATAAAAGCTGCAGGCCCCGCAGGGCCAGGTCGAAGAGCTCACGGTACTCCTCGTCTGACTTCTGGCTGTCCAGCCCGGAGCCAGTCACCACCTGGGGAACATGAGCTGTCACCCTCACCATGTACGTGCCTGGCACTTTTAGATGCTATCTGAATCCTCCACGAAGAATACAAAAGAGGTGCTAAAATTATATCCTCTTTGATAGATAAACCGAGGTTCAGACAAGTTCTTGGTTGAAGGCCACATGGGTCGTAAATGGTTGAGGGTTTAAACTCAGGTGGTGTGATACCATAGCCCCACTCACAACTACCCCAGCTATACTGCAGAGCTGTGGCTTTCAAATTTTTAAATTGCAAATTATAGCTGTAGGACACACAACAAATTAACTCAGGAACACATACCTGTATATATATATATATGAACCAACATTTTTTCATGAAGTAACTTTACTCATAATTTCTCTGATTGTCTATTCTATCTCATACAAAAATGCTAATCATAAGCCACTATATTAATTTCACAACTCATTAATTAGATGTCTCACCAATTGAAAAGTGCTGAAGATAAACACCTACTTGAATGTGTATTATTCCATAAGGCAATATGGATGTATGCAAGTGCATATGCATAGATATGCATGCAATATGTATGCATACATATGCATACATACATATACATGCACGCATATGCGCATATATGTTTGCGTGCATACATGTATGTACCTGCATATATGTATATACATATCGAGTCAGCCCTCATTATTTGTGGGTTCTGGTACTGTGAATTTGCCTACTCACTAAAATCTATTTGTAACCTTCAAGTCAATACTCCCAGTACCTTCACTGGTCATTCACAGGTACGTGCTGAGTGGTGAAAAATCTGAGTCCTGTCCCAGCTGAGGTTGAACATGATGACCCTCTGCCTTCTTGTTTCAGTAATCATGCTGTATACATGTCCTTTTCATGGTTTATTTAATGCCTCGTTTTCCACATTTTTGAACTTTTTACTGGTGATTTCACTATTTAAAGTGGCCCCAAGTGTAGTGCTCAAGTTCTGTCTAGTGATGCTAACTGCAAGAAGGCTATGACATGCCTTAGGGAAAAAGCACAGGTTTTAGATAAGCTTTGTTTGGATGTTAAATTATAGTGCTGTTGCATGTGAGTTAATGTCAACGAATTAACAATATATATTATAAACATACATTACATAAGGGGACTTTAAATAGAAATACACAGAAAACGAGGTTATACATTGATCAGCATATGAAAATATTGTGACCAAAGGTTCAAAGGAACTGAACTCTGTACTTCCTCTAGGAGCAATAGTTCAGCATTTGTTGATCTAGTGTTCGTGCCCACTTTATGGAATATAATTTCTGTGAATAATGAGAATTATCTGTGTATACACATGTATAACATGTATAACTTAAAAAAAAAACAAAACTTTAAGCCAAATTCATTGTTAGGTCACACCAAAACTTGACAAAGATGAAGGAGGCCCCAGCGCTCAAATTATTCCCATAGCTTTATTTGATTGTCACATATGGTCAAGAAAACCAAAGGTTTGGGCTTGACCTTGGTCTATGTCTTCTAGGAGACCTCCTAAGGATATGGGCCGCCTGTCTAATGACCACACCATGTGCACCTGTCTGTCCTCATTTCAAATATGCTGCCCTTTGATCAAAGACATTTTCTGAGTTTGGGTTTGGAAAGCATATGCATTATCACCGCCAGCCACATGATGGAACCAGTGAGCAAACGTAGGATAGTGCAGAGTCATCCAGGTTGGAATCCAGAGACCTATGTTTATCAAACCAATATGTAAATTTATTAGAAGGGTATATATGGGAAGAGTCCAGGAGGATATAGAAACCGAAGTATTAATCACAGTTGGTGCTGGTTGGTACAATTTTACATGATTGACTTCTCTTCTTCGTATATTTGTATTTTTTCTGAGGTTTATGCATTGGCTATATTTCCATATTAAAAAAAAGGAAAAGAAAAATTTGACACCAGTAAAAATGTAATTGGTGGTATTGCAAGAGATTTTATGGTCTTCTGTCCCTAATTGCATTTTCTGATGTGTTATAAGGATAATTTATTATTGTGTAGTTTTAAAATATTTAGTAAGTGCTTTGAGCATGACTGTTCAGAACTGTTTCTCTTGCCATCCAGGGTCAAAATGGCTGGGATTGTGTGCAGATCAACCATTACTGGGCCACCATTATCTGCTGGGCAAGATGCATTTTCCATGCATCCTACTGTTTAATCTTCTCAATGAACCTTTCCAGATACTATTACCCCCATTTTACAGATGAGGAAACTGAGGCACAGAGATTATGAATAACTTGTGAAGGTCAGTGGCAAAACCAGAATCAAATCCAGTTCTGTCTGACTCTCTTGGCCAGTCTGACCTCTTGCCTCCGATATGTACTGCCTCACTCCTGCTCTCCATTATCCCTGTGATCATTTCCTTCCTGGCTAGTCCTTGTCCCTTCACACCCTGAACCCCCCAGGCCTCCATCCTAGCAGCCAGAGCTAGCTTACCTCACTGTTGCTGTAGCGAGCGAGTTCGGAAATGAAGCGGATGTGGTCATCCCGGATCTGAACCATCTGCTCGCAGATGTTGTACTGGGGGCTGATGCTGCTCTGGGTACAGGTCCACCTGGGCAGAAAATCACAGTGTTGGAGCAGGTCCTGGTCTTATATACCTCAGCAGGATAGGCTCCTTCCACTCACTAGTTGCTCTTGGCGATCAGCCAAATGTGGCTGGCTCCCCTGGGTAGACCCAAGAGGTGTCACAGCCACCAGCTAGAGAGCCTGCCACAGGCCGACTGCAATTGTCTTTTTCCTCCTCTGAGACCCAATCACAGGCTTTTCCGGATACCTTATGTCCATGGTACTTACCAGTTCTATGAGCGAAGAGCCTCTCTAGGGCTACAAAGAGCTGAAAACCGAGTGAAGAAAAGGCAAGGTGGGTGACCTCCCCAAACATGCCTACTGACTGTCAGCATTGGCGGCATCCTGTGGTTGAAACCGGCTTTGGTAGGGCTGCTGGGGTGGGACCCGGGAAACTTACAGGGATCGTGCCTCTTTGTCAACAGTGATCTGGCAATGTGAGAGGACTCCATGGCAAGGGATGTGTTCTGAGAGGTACTGCTGGCAGGCTTTTCCTCTCTGTCCCTCCCTCTCTCTTTTGCCACTCCCTTCTCATTCCCCTTGCCTCTCTCCTTTCTCAACTCTTTGGAAAAAGATCATTGGGAAAACCATCCTGAAATGGAGAGTAAATCAAGGAATGAAAGTCTTCACTCTCCTTCCCCAAGAGAAAGAAGACTGCCCCCTTCACCCTCTTCTGTCATCTGGTGCTGGGTGACCCCAGGGACAGACTAAGCATTAGAACCAAACAAGGTGGATAAACATTTTGGGAAAAATTTCATATCTCAAAAGGATCTCCTTGAAGTGGCTCTCATAAGAATGCTTAGATTGGTGATAAATTTCTTCATGCTTTTACTGTGGCATGACTCATATTTTGGGTTACTTGTGCAGGGGGGACACAATCACTCAAACTCCTGACACCCCACCGTGGCCACATCACCACTCCCAACCAACTTTAGATGGTCAAGGATGTACGCAGGAAATGTAAGGAAAGGAGTTCAGCATTCTCAGTTCCATGCTTTCCCTAGAGAACCTCCTCACATGCCAGCAGCCAGCAGGTTATGAAAAGACTAAATCAGCTTCCTTGGTGAGGCTCCCTTACAGGGTCTCAAGGCTGGTGGGGCTCGAGGACACTCCATTCACATATTCTTAAGGTACTAACCCTCACTTTTGACTAAAGGACAGTCAGCCACTCTCTGTTTCGAAAGGTCATATTCATTCAGCTTTGGGGAAGATGCAGACAGAAGGAACTTTATTAACAACCCCAGATATCAAAGGAGTGGCCAAGGCTGCACCTAGATGTCACCCACCTGCCATGAGTCACTGACACCCCAGATCCTAGCACAAGTTACCTAGAACGGTGGTTTATAAAACAATCTAAGGCGAGGCTATCGACCCACTTTGCAGGTAGAACCACCAGGCCATATACTCAATGACATACTTACTGCATAGACATAAATCTGAGGAAAGAAGCAAGGTGATGAAGGATGCCATTTTGCTCCACCCGACCATGGAGGGCCAGCCAGTCCTCCCCCTTCTTGAGGGAAGGTGGGCTCCTGCCATCCCATTGTGGGCAGCATGGGTCAGCGCTGGGACGGAGAAGGGGCAGGGCTGTGCTCTGAACACTTTTGAACCCTGGCAGCAAAGGGCAGATACAAAAGAGCTCAGAGCACCCTCTGCTGTTCCCTTCTGGCCGGCTGGGTGCCAGTGTTGTGATGGAATCCACCTGCCCAGGGCTCTGGGGAGGGGGGAGGGGCTGAAGTGGCCCCTCGGCCCCCTGCCCGGGCTGGGCATCCTCGCGGGAGCCGAGAGACATTATGGCAGGCACTCACTTGGACTTGTTCTCTTCATAGTGAGCACTGGTCTTAATGTATCTGGCCAGCTCTATCTGCATGTCGCCGAAAAGGGGCACCACTTGCAGCTGCTGCAAAGGAAGCAAACACAAGGCGTGAGATGCTGAGAGAGGAGTGGGGGTAGGTGGCTGCCTTCTGCTGGGGAAAGCAGGCCTCTGTGTACCTCTGGGCCAACCCCTAGGTTCTTCTTCTGATCATGCTACTTTGTCACCTTGGCACCAGAAAGAGTCCCAGTTGTACAGGTCCTCTCTTGCCTCCAGCCAACCCATGTTCCAGCAACTGAGCACAAAAGGGGCAAAGTGATTTGTCTAAGGTAACACAGCAGGCAGAATGGATGAAGGATGAGAATCAGATGGCCTGCCTCCCAGGGCAGGGTCCTTTCTGCTTTAATTTCCCTGGGATTCTTGGATCCTTGCTGCCGTGAACTCTGGACTAGGAGTGGATACCTGGATGCTGCCGGCTGGGTGTGTGGCCTTCCTGAGAACTTTACAACATAAAGCAATTGAAACCCTAACACTAAACGCCAAAGGGCAGACAGGTCCTAAATGAACACCAGGATAAATGGAGAGGAGGCTGGTATGTACTGCTGGCTTCTATGCACAAGTACCATATCAAACTCTTCGAAACCAGATTTTTAGGACGGTGGTGGATCCATGTCATTCTGCATTTGTTAAGTCACACAGAATGTAGAACGCCAAGAGGGATTCCTCATGGAATCTATGGACTTTGGGTGATAATGATGTGTCAGTGTAGGTTTGATGATTGTAAAGAGTGTATCACTTTGGTGAGGGATTCTGATAGTGGGGGAGGCTCTATATGGTGGAGGGCAGGGGAGTAAATGGGAAAACTGTGCACTTTCTGCTCGATTTTGCTGTGAACTGAACTGCTCTATAAAATAGTCTATTAAACAAAAAAAACAGTCTCTCAATCCATACAAATACTTTGTGAGGTCAATACAATTATCATCCCCATTTCACAGATGAAAAGATTGAAGTTTAGATAGCTCAAGTAATCTTCACACAAAATCAAACCCGAGAGAAGTCAAGGAGCCAGGATGATAATCCAGGGCTCTGCCTCCCACTGAATCTTCAAGGAAACTCTATAAAGTAAATACTCTTTGCATTCACATTTTTCGGGCTGAGGAATTCCATTTCAGAAAGGTTTGGTGACTTTCCAGAGTCATCCAGCTGTTGAGTGGCAGAGCCAGACTAAAACCCAGGCCTGACCATGGCAAAGCTGTATTACTCAACTGCACCCCAATCTCATTCCTGACTGGGGGCAGAGACGGGTTTTACAAGGTCTCCTGAGATGAGCCCTGTTTTCATCTGGGGCAGCTCCAGAGAAAAGTGAAAGTTCCTGCCTTAAAAAGAAGCAAAGCCACAGGATGCCTTTGGTGATTTATTTCCCTCTTCACCTGGAAGCGTCAGTGGGATCCAGGCCCAGCCTAGTGTCCCCCATGCCACATGGGGGACTTTTAATGTTAAGCCTGGGTTTTCCATGTCTAACCTCTGAGGCTCTACTCCAAGCCTGGAGTGCCTGATGCTAGTTAAACTGACACCATGGAATTCAATTCCAAAGCGGGAAATCTCTTCATGAAAACCTCAAAGGCTTAATTTAACCCCAGGTTTTCTTTTTAAAAACCTGGGGCCAGAAAATCAAACCTCGGAGGCACTGCAAAGGTCTGAGTGTATAACGGACCATGATGAGGCATTGCACCCAGAGGCAGGGGGCAAGTAGAGGGAGTCCTCAGTGGACCAGGAGAGGCTGTGACTTTGCAAGTGAGAATCAATTTAAAATCCAGTCTTTAATCCTCCTGCTTCTGTGAGCTCTTATTCATATGGAAAATTAAAGCAGGCACTATCTTCTGGGATGCACCTCTTTCTTTAGATAGCAAGGAATTCAAGAAAGACAAAAAGTAATATGCAGAAAGAATCTTAAGGCCTCCCAGCAGAATCCTGAGACTTGGGAGCATGTCTGACTTCAATGGGGCAGCCTTCTACGGAGGGCAGTTGGAGGTCCTTATCATTCTACCCGCCTCCTCCTCTTGGGGACTTTAGAGCTGCAGCTCCGTCAACAAGCCCTGCTTCCTGCAGATTTCTTCCCTTTCCTCAGAGAGATTGCCCTGCCGCCCGGCCCCACCCTCAGGTACTGACCTTAAAGAATTTATCAATTTTGCTGAGGTTGATTCTCTTCTTGGCATCCAGTTTGTAAATGTTACTGACGTTTCCATCCATCAGGTAGAGACCAAAACCCATTACCTAGAGCAAGAAAGTGCAGAGCACATCATGACCACTGGAAAAGTTTAAAAAACAAAACAAAACAAAAAAAGGAGGTCTGTGCATGTGCACACACACGTATGTCTTGTAGTGACACCTTCTCTCTCAAAACCCACATGTCTTCAATTAAAGAAAGGAGACATAAATCTGATTTCAACTAAAAACTTGATTTCTGTGAAGAAATTCAGACCACCCTGTAGTGTGTTGTAATGGTGGTCGCTTGTTGAGTCCTTACTATGCGTAGGGCTTTACCAGATATTCTCCTCAATTCTCACAACAATCTTATGAGTCAAGTCACACAGCTAACAGGTTGCAGAGACAGGGTCTGAAGCCAGATCGGACAAGAACATCCACACATTTAGATGCTTCCTGCGAGGAAGGGCTGAGCGCTGCTTGTTGCTGCATCCCTGGGGTCTAGCACATTACAGGCACTTGGGAATACCTGCTCAGTGTCGAATGAATGTGAAACTGCTGACTTCTTTCCCCAAGGAAGCTAAAACAATGCAGAGATTCACAAGGAGCCACTGGTGACTTCATTCGGGAACATGTTTTTGTCTGACAACGCCATGTAAGTAGGTCAGGCTGACTCTGGATGTGCCAGTCCATTTAATAGCTTCTCGAATGCTGACATGCTTTGCTCCTTCTGTCAAATGCACAGCAAGGCTGAAGGGGGCCTGAACAGCTAGGCTGAAAGCAGCTTCCCTTGCTGAGAGCTGCTGTGACCGTGGGGAAGTCACATCTGACACGTAAGGGACTGGATTAGAAGACTATTGAGGTCGCATCCCTCTTAGCCCCATTCTGTCTCCTGCTCTGCAGGGTGGGCACCAGACTCTTCCACGTTAGGTGAGAGGTGCCCCTGGTGGCAATCTGAGCTGCAAAACCAGGGAACAATCAATATTGAGACCCAGAGCCTGGGGGAAAGTGGTGGAGAGCTGAGGGCAAGAAGATGAAGAAGTAGAGGAGTAGAGGGATTAAAAGCCAGTGAGAGAAAACCAGGGCCAGAGAATCTGCTGGCAGCATCTCAGAGAGCTTGGTGGGCTGGAATTTAGTGACCTGGTATGTGGCAGCAGCTGTTCTGGGCAGAGCTTTGGGACCTGCCCAGGCACAGCAAGGGGGTGAGAGAGACCACTAGGCTCTTGGGGACTCATCTGGATTTCTGATGGTACAGAGGAAGCCGGAGGGAACAAATCACTGAGATACCCCTTCCTACAGATATTGTCGAGGTGCTGTGGGAACAGAAAGAAGGAACCCCAACAGGGCTGGGACTCAGAATAGCATGCCAGAGTGGCAAGGCAGAGAGGAGGAAAAATAAAACTACCAGGAGAACTCTGGAAGAAGGGGAGGCTCTGGGGAAGACTGAAAAGGGGCTATGCAGGGTGTCAGCAGAACATGCAGAAGGCTGCTCATCTCAGTGCTACTGCTGTCCAGAGAAATCAGAACCCAAGCAGCCAAAGGCCGAGTAATGGCAAAAGAAATACAAGCACATCCGTATCACATTATTGAGTGGTTGCATAATATTCCCACTACACTTAATGAAATGGAATACAAATTACACACACATCATTTATGCATATAGCATATGCTAAAGAAGTATAAGCACAGAAAAACTGAAATATATCAAGATGCTAAAAGTGTTACCTCTGGAGGAAAAGATGGGGAGACATTAAAATTTTTTGTGCTTTTCTATATATTCCAGATTTTCTACAATAAATATTACTTGATAATTTAAAAATGAAATTTGCAAACCGCTGGAACAAATGTGACTACTTTGTGACAGCAAAAGCTTGAAGATTTTGCTTTTCCTTTGAGTCAGCAATTTTCTCCTCTATGACATTTGACTTGGCAGGAGTATGTACACAAAAGTTGCGCTCTAAGAGTGTTCAATGCAATTTGGCAAACAAATATCCAATGATAGGATTTGTTTAGTAACAGTATCCATGCACAATGGGACACTCAGCAGCCATTAAAAATTACATTGTAGAAATATCCTTAACAGCATCTGGAAAGGCGTATATGACATATGGAAGGAAAGAAAAAAGGACAAAAAATTATGTCCGGTAAGATCTGTATCAGTGTTTAAGAAAAAATAAACATTAAAAAAAGATTTTAAATAAGAAGGAGGTGAAGGGGCTAGCCCAGGACGTGGGGTGTGTGACTACAGTTATACCTTGAGGAGCATGTGCTTCTCGCTGGGGGTCAGATACATCTTGTTCTCGTAGTAATCCACGCAGATGTTGACAATGTCTGCCAGCAGCTCCTCGTAGCCTGGGATCACTTCCAGTTGCTGATGGAGACACTGAACAGCAACGCCCCCCACCCCTGGTTAGCTCCTCTCCCTCCTCCCCACCCGCACCACCACAGAAGGCCCACGGCTGATTGGCAGTGACACTGCACAGCCCCCCTGACCATCCCAGGTGGAGGGAACCTGCATATTCTCCTTAAAGTCCCCACTTCTCCTTAAAGCTTCTGCAATCTTCCACGGCAGGCAACCTGCCCCCACTCTGAGCTCTCCATTTTATTTCCTGGCAATTCTGACATTTAGCAAGGACTTTCTTGGGCTGAGCTGAAAAGCAGTTCAGCTTTACAGTAACAGGCCTGAGTAATCTAGGCTTAGCTTTGAGGGTATAGACTTAGCCATGATACCTCAGACGATGACAGAAATACCCAGCCCAGGGGAGGAGAGTGGGACCAGCAGGTGTGTCCCTCCTGGCAGGACACAGTGGTACAGAAGCATTTCCCATAAGAACAGAGTCTAAGAGCTCCATCTCAGGCCCTTTCTCTCAAAAGGGACAACCTGGGCCCCTGTGGAGGACACCGTGAAAGACACTGCTGGTGCTTTCCACAGACAACCTGGGGCTGAGACGTGGGGCTGAGTCTCGGAAAAGAAACATGGAGCCTCAACACTGGCAGCCTTGTGCAGTTAACCAAGAGCAGGAAGGGTCCAGTGAAGCCAGGAGCATCCCTGAGAGAGGTTTGAGCCTGAAATGTTTCCAAGATGCACGCCCCTCTCAGCTGGAGCCCAGCTCACATTCTTGCTGGTGCCTGTTTAGGCTGACCTGACAGGTGAGCAAGACGGGTTACATTAAGTCAGTCAGAGCAAAAGAGCCATAGCTGATGGGGGTGCCCAGCAAAGTGGTGGCAGTAACGATAGCTACGGCAGCTTATACTCTTACCACTCATCAGGCTCTGCTTACTAAGGGCTTTTGATATGATGTTTCATTTCTCACAACAGTCCTATGAGATGGACTCTTATTCTCAAAAATAACAGATCACACCACAGATGAGGAAACTGAGGCTTAGACCTCAGTTCTAAGATCTGAGGGTCTCAGATCTCACAAGATCTCACAAGGGTCAGTGGAGGGTCCAGGATTAGAAAACAAGGCTGTCAGGGCACCCGAGTGGCTTAGTGGTTGAGTGTCTGCCTTCAGCTCAGGTTGTGATCTCGGGGTCCTGGGACTGAGTTCCACATCGGGCTCCCCACATGGAACCTGCTTCTCCCTCTGCCTCTCTATGTCTCTCATGAATAAATAAAATTTTTTAAAAAAGAAATAAAATGAACAAGTCTGTCAAACTCCAGAACCCAGGCCCTCAATCCTCACTGCTGTGGGGGTAGCACATGGGCTGAGAAGGCTTTCAGGGAACCAAATCCGCAGGGGGTGAAAGGGTCATCTGTGGCTGGGGAGCGGACTTAGTCTGTTAATCCATCAGCAGGGAAGTGAGGATGTTAGATCTGGACTAAGCTCCCCTGCTTGTGGTCCCTCAATCTTCAGGCCCCTGCCTGTGTCCTGGGACACCAGGCTGAGATGAACAAGGACTCTGCCATCACCTGGGTGATCCTGTTGTGATTGGCCAGGAACATGGAAAGGTTCTGTGACTCCTGGATAGACTGGGGGTCCGCCATCTTCCTCAGGAACTGCGCCGCCCTACACGGTGTTGCAGAGAGGAATGCTCAAGCATAACCCGCCTAAGCCGGGCCTCACTGACTCCCGCTCCCACCTAACCCAGAGTCGTGCCCCCACCCCCCCACCCCCGCCCCGAGGCCTGAGGTTAAGGAGCTCACAATATCACAGATGACTCTATTATCAAAGGAGAGTGTATTCTGGAGTCATTTCCTTAGGGACCATATACACCTTGTACATTTAAGGATACCTACATTTAAGAGGCAAGAATACACTGAAGGCCCAAACCGGCAAGTTTAAGGGCAACAAGCATCTTATCAACCAGCCAGAGGTGGCAAGACAGAGCGAAATGGGCATCCCTGCGCCATGCTGTGAAACCTGCCGTGAAACCACACAGTGGTCATGGAGAAGAATCCGAGGCAGGATGTGTTGGTTTTGCATGGATTATGTTACTTACAGAAAACCTCCAAGTTTCTAAAGCAAAGCACTGCGTGGAAACAAAAGTCTATTTCACCCAATAGGGTTATAGGTGAAGGGTGATGGTTGTGGGGAGCACTCACAGGGCTCGATGGGGGAACACCACGCCATCCTGGTCTGTCCCAGCCTAACCTGGTAGTGGTGCAGCCCATATCACGACTGACCACGAGAGCACAGACAAGACACCCGCCTTGCTCACAGCCCTAGCTGCTCTGCATGGTGTCACTTATGACCACGATGCAAGGAGTGGCCAAAACTGGGGAGAAACACAGGGAGCAGCGGGGGGAGATGTAGGAGATATTATACTATGAGTTGTCTACGAAATCTTTGTGAAAGCTGCCATTTCTGCACCAGGCTGAGGAGGGGGCTCTGTCTATGGACACCCCCAGGTTACACAGTTCACTTAGGATACAATTGTGGGAATAGGTCTGTTGCCTGCTTTTTCCAGTTACCTTGGAGCCCCAAGAGGATGTGATTCAAGGAAGAGGGGGCCTCTTCATCAGTGACACAGAAAATCCCTCCCAAGATACATCTGCAGACACTGAGAGCTCATCTGAACATCAGCAACATATAGGAAAGATACCTGTTGCTTTCAAATGCCCCCTGCCACCTTCTAGGTGGTGGTATCCTAATTTCTGGAGCACGACAATCCCTCACACATTCTCAGTCCTTCTTTCTCAGCTGACGCGGACCTCCAACTGACTCTGAGGGAAAGCACCTGTCCAACTGGAGCCTCCACTCCCCACAGTTACCTGATGGAGGGGTCCACACGGGACCCAAACCAGAGCAATGACAATCTGTGGGACTTTTGCAAAAGTTATTTCAAAGAAGCACCCTTTCTTTCCTTTGAAACTGGGGGTGCTGTGCTGGTCAGAGGGTAGCTTCTAGCTGCCGAGGCCACCACAGGGCACAGGCCTGCCTGAGAAGGAAGCTGCTATCAAGGGAGGTTGAGCCCAGAGGTAGGGGGAACCAGACCAACAGCATCTGAGTACCTGGATCCAGAAACAAGGAAGCTTTTCAGTTTTGGGAGCCAATTGAGTTCCTTTTTAATATAAACAGTTTGAAATGGCTTTCTGAATATTGCAGGAAATGACTGATGTGACTGACCATTTTATGATGATCTTGCAGGTCCTATACTGCATGGGAAACTACTACTGCTCCACAGGTTAGGGAAAATGAGGATCTGACCCCACCTTGAGACAGAACATCTACAGAGACCCAGTTCTCCAAAGACTCAGCTCTGCATGTTATTTCTCAAACTGCAAAAGCCGGTAACAGGCCCAACCCTGCTCGTGCTGGGGAATGGCCAGCTTGGTTCTGGAGGAGGAGCGTGGCAGGACTGTATCCTCTGCCTGCCCCAGGCTGGCTCCGCAGGAAGAGGGGGGTGGGGTGAGGGCGCCCTGACCTCTTGTAGGCAGAGTGGTCATTCTTGACGCTGCACTTCATATTCTTCAGCTCATCCAAGACGGCAAACATGTTGATGAACTTGCCCAGCGTCAGAAGGTAGGCCTCGGAGACAAAGTCCTTCCTCCGCTCGGCATGGCACAGCCGCTTCACCTCACTGCAGAACCGCTCGATGGCCTTGCGCTGCAGGCAGAGGGGGCAGCAAGTAAGGCCAGGCAGCCCAGGAAGGGGGCTCACTGTGCTCTCTGTGGAGAGCAGGGTCAAGTCTCCCTCCTCTGAGGCTCTAGTCAGAGTTTAGAGAAAGTCAAATCTGTCAGGTCATTCTCAGAGGAGTCCCTAAATCCAGGGCTCATTTCCAGAGGGTAGCCTGGAACCTGCAACCTAGTGAGTCATATCAATGAATTCATTCACCATGCCTTCACTCAAAAACCTTGTCTTATTCTCTTATTCATTTTTGTGTCCCAGCACCTAGGACAGTGTCAGGTGCCAGACAAGAGTAGGGTAGGGACCACGAGTGACAGAAACATTCAGAGAGAGAGGGTAATGTATCCAATAAATAGTATTTACTGAGCATCTACTATGTGCCAAAGATCATTCAAGGTACTGGAGTAAAGTAGAGAACAAAACATAAAAGAAAAATTTCTACTCTAAGGGACTTGTATATGAGGGAAGGCAGAAAACAAAACAAATGCTCTGTATTAGAATGTGATATGTACTACGGAGAAAAATAAAGCAGGAAAAATAAAGCAGAATAATAAAGGGGAATAGGGAGGGCAGGGGGAGCCATATACTTTAGTAGGAAGATCAGAGAAAAAATCATTCAGAGGTGATTTCTAGGAAAAGAGTTTGAAAGTAGAGAAGGAGAATGACAGGGATAACTGATAGAAGTGCATTCTGGACAGCATGAGTGGCCAGTGCAAAGGCCCTGGGGCAGGAGTGTGCCTGGCATGTCTGAAGGATGAGTAATAAACTAGTGGTTGAAGTGGAGTAAGCAAAAGGAAGAAACTGGAAGCAGAGAGGAACCCTTGAGGCCTTTGTGAGGGCTCAGGTTTCTACACTGAGTGAGTCAAGAATAATATGATCTGAATTGTATTTTAAAAGGGTCACATGGGGGATCCCTGGGTGGCTCGGTGGTTTAGCGCCTGCCTTTGGCCTGGGGCACAATCCTGGAGTCCCAGGATTGAGTCCCACATCGGACTCCTGGCATGGAGCCTGCTTCTCCCTCCTCCTGTGTCTCTGCCTCTCTTTCTTTCTCTATCATGAATAAGTAAATAAAAAAAAATCTTTTAAAAAATAATAAAAAATAAAAGGGTCACATGGGACACCTGGGTGGCTCAGCAGTTGAGCATCTGCCTTTGGCCCAGGGTATGATCCTGGAGTCCCAGGATTGAGTCCCACATCAGGCTTCCTGCATGGAGCCTGCTTCTCCCTCTGTCTATGTCTCTGCCTCTCTCTCTATCATGAATAAATAAAATCTAAAGAAAAAAAAAAAGGTCACAGTAGCAGGCAAAGCTAAAAGGAGGGAGAATAGTTAAGAGATATGAAAATATGTCTACCCCAAAATGTATACATGAATATTCACAGGACCTTGTTCATAATAGCCTCAAAGTGGATATAATCTAAATGTCCATTAACACAAATATGTAAATAAAATATGGTAGATCCATATAGAAGATTAGTATTTGGTCATACAATTTGATACCTGCTACAATATGGATGGATCTTGAAAACAATATACTAGGTGAAAGAAGTCTGTCACCAAAGGTCACATATTATGTGATTCCATTTATATGCAGTGTCCAGAAGAGGCAAATCCATAAGACAGATTAGTGGTTACCTAGATCTGGAGGGGGGCAGGTGGAAGGTATGATGGGGTGATAGCTAAAGGGAATGGGATTTCTTTTTGGGGTGAGAATGTTCTACAACTGAGTGTGGTGGTGGATGTACAACTCTGTGAATATACTAATAAAAACTGTTCAATTGTCCAATTTAAATGGACAAATTGTATGGTATATGAATCATACCTCAAAAAAAATCTGTTCCCAAAAAGAGCAGCTGACAAATAACAAAAAAGGGCTAAAGTAGCAATTCTGAAAGAGACACAGAGAGAGGAGGAGGTGGAGGAAGAGGGAGAGGAGGATAACTAGGAGAAAGGAGAGAAATCACTCCTTGTATGTGAACTTTACTCCATGGACATGGGATACCCTGCCAGTCATTCCTTCCTTCAAAGCCTAGACCAAGCCAGACTTTCTCCATCCAGAGTCTAAGTCCAATAAAACTTCTTGCAATGATGGAGATGCTCCACATCTGCACTGTCCAATATGGTAGCCACTCATCACATGTGGCTACTGAGCATTTGAAATGGCCAGTGCCCTGGGGGACCTGAATTTTAAATTTTATTTAGTTTTAATGTAGATAGTCCCATATGGCTACTGGCCACTGTGCTGAACAGCATAGTTCTAGATTACATCAGATCCTCCTCTCAATATTTCGTTGAAGGCCCTTTGTTTCGCACTCAATCAGCCTCTGGATAGTTCTCTCTTGGGCCTGCCTTCCTAAAGAGAGTAGGCTCCTAAGGGCAGGTCCATGATGCTAGTCACAGCAGCTGCCATTTATCAAACCTACTCTGTAACCAGGACTCTATTTGACTCTTTACTAATAGACCTCATTTGTCCTCACCACAAACCAGAGATTAGGCATGATTTCCAAGGTGAGAGAACCTTTGTCAACGCAAAGGTGTGAGACGTCACATAACTCCCCGGCACACAGGGACAGTGGGGCAAAATCTTGAGTTTCCCTGCCTCGGACACCAGGCCATCTGCCCAGGGCTGCATGCATTTGCACCTTCCCCAGACATTCCCCATCTCCCACCCCCCGGGGGGCCCGGGTAGAGCTGGGTGTGGGGTGGACATCTGGCCAGGGCTTGCAAGTCTATTTATGAAGCTCAGCTTTTCAGTGGACTGTGTGGAGGGCATAGAGCGAGTGCCATGACTCCCGCCCCAGGGTACAGACTGTTCTTGAAGTGTTCAACCTGCATTCCTGAACAGCATCTGACCTAACTATAATAATCAACCAATTTGCATTATTTTCTCTTTGCCATTCCTGCTTAACCAGCCTGCCCTCTAGTCTTCCATTGATGGAGGCCCCTCAGCTCTCTTTTCTCTTCTCCTCCTGACATAATTCCTCTTCCTGGCTTCCCAGCTGGCTTCCGTGCTGTCTCTTCTCCCCTCCCACCTTCCACATCTGTAACTGCCTCCCACCTCCCATCTGTTTCCCACACAGCAGCCAGAATGTTGCTGTAAAACCTCAAACCAGAACCCGTCACAAGAAACCGCCAGTGGCTTCTATGGTGTTCGAGTAAAATCCATATATTCTCTTCATGTCCTGCCTCCTGGCCTACAGTGCCCTAGAAGGTCAGGTCCTGTCTACCTCTCCCATGTCACTTTCGGTCCACCATCCCTTCTCACTGCAGCATCCCTGGCTTCTTCTATTTCTTAAACACATCCTTCTTCTTCAGGCCTCAGGACCTTTGCTTTTGCAGTTCCTTCTGCTTGAAATCCTCTTCATCTGATCGTCACACGCCAGATGATTGTTACATACAGATTTCAGTGCAAATACCATTCTTGACAGGCCATCCCTAAAGCTGCACCATGTCACAGACACCCTCTACCCCAGAGTTTTGATTTTTAAATTTTATTTACTCACAGCACTTACTCTACCCTGATTGTGGGTGGACTGTGTATTATTTACTGTCAGTCTCTCCTACCTGAAACACACTTGTGTACTCACTAGGATGTAAATCACATGGAGAGAGGGAGGCTTGTCTGTTTTGCTCACTAAGGGGTGTATCACGGGGGCACACAAAAAGCTCTTGCTCATTGGATAAATAACCTGGGTCAAAAATCCAGACCCCAGCAATCAGTGAGGTGTGGCCTCTCAAGTCTCCTGATCCAGATCCACCCTAACCCCTCACCTGAAAGTACATGAACTTCATGAGCTTGGTGACCTCTGGCTCTAGCACTTCCACTGTCTTCTCATAGATCTCCACCCGGTTGGGCTGCTCATTGCATTTCACCTGTGTGGGGAGAGGGGAGATCACACATCTTCCTTTATCAGCGCAATTCTGGTTCACATCTATCATCTTATTAACGGGGCCCATTTGCACTCTTGAAGGCACTTCGTTTAGGATGGTAAATGTGGTGGTCACCCTAGTAAGTGGGGGCTGGGGTAGCCCTGCCTGACGGGTCTGACCAGAGCAAAACTGCTCCCTAGACATTGGCTGCAGGAAAGAAACCAGTTAGTTCTGAGATCAAAACCCTCCTCCTCTTCAATCAGTTCAGTACCCTGACCATGAGCTGTATACACATCTACCTTGATCTGCAAGGTCTCCCTCCTTCAGCCTTTTCAATGAAACTCCCAAGTGGGGCCCCACCAGCATCTGAGCAGAGAAAAATGTTCTAGCCATTTCTCTGCATGCAAATGGAGCAAGGCCCCTGGCCATACTTGGCCCCATCAAGAAACCCATTTTCTCTGCCCAGTAGTTTTCAACACATCAGAATCACATAGCAGACGTTTTCATAGCATGTGTACCCAAGACCTGATCAAGTGAAACTGAAGAGTGAGCAAAGGATAAGCACGGGGACATTCTTCACGCTGTTGCTTAGAAATTCTTAAAATGGTAGCAATAAGGTAAATACCCACCAGTCAATGATTAAATGGATAAAATATGATGTACTCATACAATATCCTCCTAAGGCTGCTAGAAGTAATGAGACAGATGGATGTGAAGTGACATGGAGACATTGCTACCATAAACTGACAGGTGAAAAAAACTTGCAGGACATGAAGTGTAACTGAGTCCCATTCTTGTTAAACGAAACACAAAACAAAACAGTGTTTGTTTGTATGTCCATAAATAATACAGGCATAGAAAATCTGAAAGACTTCAAAGCAAGCTGCTAATAAGTAGTCATCTCTGGGGGCTAAGATTAGGGGAAGAGAGGGATATAGTTTCTATTTACTTTGTACACCTGTGGTTTGTTAATTTTGTTATAATGGGACCCTGGAATTACATGATGATAATTATTGTAAATATAATATCTGCATAAGGCTACACAACAAAGTTACTAATAAGGAATCAAGTGGAAAAAAGCAATCGGCAGAACAATATAAATAAGAAGCTTACTTTTGTGAATGATAATTTACAAATAATATTTGTAGGAACATACAGGAAAAAGATCCAGAGGAATATGCATCAAAGTATCCACAGTGATTATGCTTTGGTGGGAGGTGGGACTGAGTGGTGGGGGTGAGGAGGTGGGAATATCTTGCCTTTCACCTTTATCTTTCTGCAGCGGTTTGGGTGTCATACAGGTAGTACATTTCGCTTTTGAAATAAATCAAACAGATATTTTTTTAGGTTGTCATCAGTTTTACGGGAAGCTCACTAAATGTCTTGAAAAGCACCCTTGAATAACAGGCCCTGCTTCACTCACTCCCAGCTACCTGGAAAAGCTCAGCTCCCTGGATGAGGGTAAATAAAGTGGAGGGTGGCACCCAGCAAGGACAGTCTCACCTGGGGGATGGCCCGGGAGCAGCTGCGCCAGGTGTACAGCATGACTGCATACTCGTGCCCTTCCTCCAGCATTTCATTCTGAAAAGCAAAACACACTCAGCAGGGAGAAATTACACTGGAGCCAGAAGGCTTCTTCACAGCCCCCCCAGATCAGATCCTCATCACTCCCAGTGGCCTGTGGACCAGAGGCATCAGAGGGACCTGGGAAGCTTACTAGAATCTCAGGCCCCTCCCTGGGCCTGGGGAATCAGATTCTGCATTTCAATAAAACTCCCAGGTGACTCAGATTCCCAGGTACGCAATTAAGTTTGAGAAACCCAGGCTTAAATTAGCCTCCTCAGACACCCAAGGGCTCTACCAGCAGGCAACATTTTTCAAAGATTGGGCAGACAACTTAGAAAAAGAAGGCTGATCTATTTGTTCCCATAAGAAGTTATCTCAGATATACTGTGAGCAAGAAAATAAGCAATGAGAGAAATGGTACATACAGCAGGTAAGTTAAAAAACCAAACACAGAGTAATAATTATGAAAGTATATTGTCGTGTAATGAAAAATATTTTGGTGCCATATGCACCAGGTTATGAAGAACAAACTCTCTGTGGGGCTGGATAAACATGGGCTTTTACTTTTCATATCCCAGAGTACTAGGTTTGCCCTTTTATCGGAGCCCATGCTACAATTTCAGGAGCAAGAAAATGACTAAGATCAATTTTTAAAAATACAGCAGATGGCAAAACCAATAACAGCATGGAAAACGAATCTGAAAAATACAGTGATGACTCACCTCACCCTGCAAGTGCTAAGAGCCCTAAACTCGGGATCTAAATATCTGGGCTCAAATCCCAACGTCATCCCTTCTTAGGTCCTTTATCTTCAAGAAATCACTTAACCTAAAATTCTCCATTTAGTATCTGTGTAATGATGATGATGGTGACAACCTCCAAGAAGTTTATGAAAATTAAATCACACACACACAGCAAACATACATCACACATCACACACATTCTAGGTGATCTGTAAAGGGAAGAGTGTTATTAGGAAAAAGACAGTCTGGCAGAAACGTGCACACTTGATCACAGTGGTACTGTCCTAACACCAAGAAGTGGAAACTACCCAAATGGCCATTAACTGATGGGTGGATAAATACAATGCGGCCCAGCCACCCAAAGAAACAGCACTCATCAATAAGCAGGAGTGAAGTGCTGATACATGCCACAGCATGGATCAACTCTGAAAACATTCTGCTAGTCACAAAGGTCGCATGTTAACATGATTCATTTAGATGAGATGGCTCAGAACAGACAGATCCACAGAAACACAGCAGATTAGTGTTTGCTAGGGGAAAGGGAGAGACAGGAATTGGGAATGACTGGTAATGGGCTTGGGGTTTCGCTGTGGTGATGGCAATAAAAGGGTAGGGATTTTGTATGACACTGTAAATACATAAAAGAAACACTGAATTATACCCTCTAAGTGGTGAATTTGATGCTATGTGAAGTTTCCAAAAAAGCAATAAAAAAGAGTATCATTAGACCATGTGTCTTGTAAATGTATGTACTGATATAAAAATGAACCTTTACTAATTTTTAAAAAAGATTTTATTTATTTATTCATGAGAGACACAGAGAGAGAGAGAGAGAGGCAGAGACATAGGCAGAGGGAGAAGCAGGCTCCATGCAGGGCGCCCGACATGGGACTCAATCCCAGGACTCTAGGATCATGCCCTGGGCCGAAGGCAGTTGCTAATCCACTGAGCCACCCAGGGATCCCCTAATTTTTTAATTCCACATATCACATCTACTTCATAGTATCTCCCTAGTGCAAGATCAGATTTAATTTGGAATCTATTACTTCTTACAGTTTTGCTTTCAACAGCAAATGTCAATAATGAGTCGTACTTTCAATTTTTAATTTGGAGTACTTTTAAAATCAGTAACAGATTGTCCTTGAGACCAGAGAGAACCAAGAACCTAGCCTGTGGGTCTCCTGCTGCTCCTGCTTCAGAAAAGATGTCAAAAGAGAGAAGTGACAGTAACAGAGGGAATGTGTGTCCACTTGTTAGCACCAAACAGCCCACCAGCAGGGTGAGATTTGGACTTTCACTCAATGAATGGTTTACTGCGTGCTCACAGGTCCCAGGCTGCAGGCTGTGTGCTGTGAGCAAGTGCAGCGAACAAGTATGGTGTAGATGCTGCCCAATGGATCGTTCAGGTGACCATCAACTTTGCTATTTGCCTGGAGTGCAGAAGTCAGGACAGCGTGGCAGGAAGAGCCCTAAGTGCAGCCTCAGGAGATTGAAGTTCTGGTTGTGGCTCTGCTTAGGCTCATCTTTTACCTTAAAAATGTCACCATTTTCTCATTTAGAGTTGGCCTGAATCACTGGATCACCCCTGATGCCCAGGCCATGCCCCACAAGAACTAAATCCTTATTTCCAGGTAGGGGCCCAGGCCTTGGTGTTTTTTAATGCTCTCAAAGCAAGTGCAGTGTACAGCTCAAGAAAGGGCATGTGGGCAAAGAGAGAGACACTATATATGTGTGTGCACAGAGAAACCCAAACCCAGGAAGTCTCTGAGAATCTTTGTGTCTTTGCTTCTGCTCGTTCCACCATCTAGTGTGCCCTCCCCACTTCATCTCTGACACATAAAATTCTAACTACATGAGACAGCAGAATTGAGTGCAAAGAGATCAGGACTGGTAACCAAAAGCCTTGATTCCAAGTTCAACCCTATAATTTGTTAGTTTGTGGGATCATGAGTAACTTGCTTCTTCACTTCTCCAGGTCTCAGTTTTCTCATCTCTAAAATGGACATAATGATCCCTTTGTGAGTCACAGGGCTATTATAAGGCTCCAATGATATCTATGTGTGAGAATATCTTACACATTTTAAATTTTCATACAAATGGTTAAAATGTGTATCTGTATATATATATATAGCATACAAGGCCCTACTCAAAAGCCCCTTCTTTCATCAAACTTTCTCTGACCCTTAACTCTTCAAAAGCACAGAGCTTTGAACTTTTACCATGTCATTTACCTTTAACTTAATACATTTCTATTTGCCTACACAGAGTAATCTAGAGCACAGGTTTTATAGTCAGACAGACCTGCATTTGGCCAAGTCATTTGTCAGTGGCAGGGCTTGAGTAATTCACTAACTTTCTGAACATTGGGTTTCCCTATCTGTAAAATGGGAACCTATCTTACAGGGTTGAAATGAGAACTAATTCAAACAGTGCATTTAAAATATCTGACAGAGAATTTATGAATAGACATTTCTCCAAAGCGATATCCAAATGGCCAATAAACACAAGGAAAGACACTCAATATCACTCATCATATCAGGGAAATGCACATCATAATCACAATGAGATGCCACCTCACGCCTGTCAGAATGGCTAAAATCAAAAGCATAAGAAATAACAAGTGTTGGTGAGGATGAGGAGAAAAAGGAACCCTCTTGCACTGTTGCTAGGGATGCAAACTGGTACAGCTACTGTGGAAGACAGTTTGGAAGTTCCCCCCAAAAATTAAAAATAGAACTATCATGTGATCCAGTAATCACCCTGTTGGATATTTACCCAAAGAATATAGAAACACTAATTTGAAAGGATATATGCACTTCTGTTTGTTGCAGCATTATCTACAATAGTCAAAATATGGACACAACCTACATGTCCATTGATAGATGAATAGATAAAGATGAGGTGTGTGTATGTGTGTGTATATACACACACACACAGTATGTTTTATATATGTGTATATATGTATGTACTACATATATTAAATATATATTATGTATATAATTACATATTATGTATATATGTATATAATATGTATTTTATATGTGTATGTAATATACATATTTACTATGGAATGGAATATTATGCAGCCACAAAAAAGAATGAAATCTTGCCATTGCAGCAATACTGATGGACCTAGAGAGTATAATGTTAAGCAAAATAAGTCAGTCAGAGAAAGACAAACACCAAATGATTTTACTCATAGGTGGAATTTAAGAAATAAAACAAACACAGGGGGGAAAAAAAGACATACCAAAAAATAGACTCTTAACTACAGAGAACAAACTGATGGTTACCAGGGAGGAGGTGGGTTGGGGAATAGGTGGAATGGGTGAAACAGGTGATGGGGATAAAGAGGATACTTAGAATGAGCATTGAGTTATGTTCAGAATTGTTGAATCACTATATTGTATACCTGAAACTAATATAACACTGCATGTTAACTACATTGGAAAAAAATTATATTTTTTTAAATAAATAAAATACCTGCACAGAAAGTGTTCAATAAATGGAAAGTTTGTTCACTTGCCTCATTGAGAATCAAGACTGGCCACTATTTGTCCTTGTGTATCTCCCTCTCCTACATTTAGCACAGTCTCTGCAGGTACCAGGTATACAATATATATTGAATGAATGGGGCTAGGGATGATAAGGCAAGGCTTTAGCATATAACTGATACAGTGAGAAAGGTCCAATGAGCTACAGGCAGAGCCTCTGAATGAGGGTTCTGAAATTCTTCAAATTCCAGGGCTACATGAGAATAAAAACAATGGGGACGCCTGGGTGGCTCAGTGGTTAGGCGTCTGCCTTTGGCTCAGGTTGTGGTCCCAGAGTCCTGGGATCAAGTCCTGCATTGGGCTCCCAGCATGAGGCCTGTTTCTCCCTCTGCCTATGTCTCTGCCTCTCTCTCTCTGCCTCTCTCATGAATAAAGAGAGAGAGAGAGAATAAAATCAATCAAAGCCCAAGAGGCAAGTGGCAAATGGATGATTCCTCACAGATAGGTCAGATACAGACCTATTAGACCATCGACCCCATTTGTGAATGATTTAGACCACGAACTTCCTTGGGTTAATAAGGCGGTATTCTATAGCCACCATCTCTTCTTTTTGAGAAACCTTTTGCTTTTGTCAAGAGACACATTTCCACATAGCCAGTAATCTATAAAGTATAAGACAAGGCAGGATTAAACTGCACATTAACCTGAAAAGCTACAGAAGTTCACGGATATAAATAATGGGATCCAGTGGGGCCCCACAGGCGAGCCAGAAGGCAGGGGAACAGTGTGCCCGAGGCATTGAGAGGGGGTGGGGCAGGACCTGAAAACCGGCTTACGGAGACCAGTCTGAGGCAGGCAGCTCTGGGAATAGCTGAGCACAAGCCCCTCCCATGCTGGCAGGATCACGGCAACTTACCATGCTGGAATGGACGGTGGCCTGCTCAATGTACCTTGCAATGCCTGTGACAAATGCATTCCTGTCCTCGAAGTTTGTGTCAAAGTTAGCCTGGAGGAATTAGAGGACAGAAATATTTGTTTGTTGGAAAATGAGTCCAAGGTGGCTGGGTGTCCAAAAACGAGTCCAAACCGCTGCCAACAAAGGCCACACGTCTCTGTGGAAACCTATCTCCACATTGTTCCTCTGATCTTCCCCCAAGAAACCCCACTCTGACTCACACTGGGCAGGCGCTGGCTAGACGGGGCCCGCATCTGCTTTCCCAGGTTCACCTGGCAGAGCCTTGGAAGTACACGCTTAAACTATAGAAACCTAAAGAGCTGTTAAAAATTAAGGTGTGCATTATTTTCATCCAGAAGTTGCAAAAGTACTCACCTGAGGCTGCAGATACTTATGCATAAGGATGATAACTGCAGCATTTTTGGTGACAGCACAAATTGGAAACCATCCAAATGTCCATTAACAGCAAAAGGCTAATAAATAAATAATAGCGTATCCATACAAGGGACTTATAAGTACTATGTGGTGGTCAAAAATAAGATGGTAGCACTGTAGTATTGCTATGGAAAAATACCCACAATAAACTTTAAGTTAAAAAAGCCAAATTATAGAGCAATATATATACTCTGCTTCCCTTTTGGTTAAACAATATATATCTATATCAATGTATAATATATATATCATATATATGGTAAAAAGGGGTATGTGTATGTATATGTAGTCATAGTTACAGGGAAATTTTATTTTGTTATACTTTTCTGTATTGCCTGTAATAAAAAAGATATTTATGTAATCAAAAATTTAATGTGGGTTAGAAAATGTGAATAAGCCGTTTTGTCACTTGAACCTTCAGGAATATGCTTAAATAAAATCTAACTATTGAATGAAATTACAAATATATTATGCATTCATATTTAGTTTCAGTTAGCAGGCCCAGAACCTACAAAAGGTCAAATATGGCTAAAAAGTTCATATTAACTTATTCTTTCCCAATGTGGCATGCTCACCTGGCATGCCCGGATGGGGGGCTATCTATAAAGTGGACTCCAGCTACACTGCTGTCCTTCCCATCATGCCCTGAGGGGTGGTTGGGCGGGGGGAGGGGGGCATCATGGTTTTGAGCGATCTGATCATGGTTTATCATAAGCTCAGGCACAAGCAAACAATGGTGACTGGCATCCCTGAGCCATTAGCTGCTATGGGGAGCTGAAAGCTCTTCTCACATACATGAAGGAAAAGTAATTACCCAGGCAGGCTCTAGGGGTTTCTAAATTGTAATATTTAATTCATGAGATCAGAGCTCCCAGATCCTTGGTTGGTGCCGCAGCAAGAACAGCAGGGAAGGTATTTGGGGTCAGAGAGGATCAACAAGCCTTCCCTGGGGAGGACAAATAGCCCTGGTTTATGTTTACGAGCTAATCTATTCCTCATACTCAGCTCCACCAGGGCACGAGGGACTCCATCAGCTCAAGACCTTTCACCTTTTAGAGGCAGGCATCCCCCTTCCCTGTGCCTTCAGGGCAAACCCTCAGAAGGGATCTGGAACTCCCTGGTCCTCTGGAAGAACTGACCTGGTACATGATGGAGGAAGGTGGTGGCTCGATGCATGGCTGCTGGTCGGGGAGGGGCAGCTCTTCCAGCAGGTCCACGTTGGACAGGGCATCTTCCAGGGTGACGTGGGTGGTCATGGCTGCAGCTGCTGTCTTCTGCACTGAGGGAAAAGAATGTTAGGGGCCTCCAAATGTGTCTCAATATCTCCCAGAGAATGAAGGGGGTTTTACATGCATCGAGACCATCTCCATCTGCTGCGTCTTCACAAGGTGCTCACAACCTGTACCTGATATTTGAGGATCTCTTTACAGTTTAGAAAGTTTTTTTTTTTAATGTCTATTATCTGGACTAAACTTCACCACCACCTTCTGTGATCAACACGGCAGGTGGTTTACAGAACTGATAAATGAAAAGGCTCAGAGCAGTTATATGACACCCATACAACCACAGTGACTAAGGGCAAGGGCCTCAGATGTACCTGATGCTAGACATGAGCCTCGGCCACCTCCAACTTCTGTTCTGCATGAGGATATGCAGTTCTACTCCTAAATTACCAAACAGCACAAATACACATGATAGAAATAGCCACGATTATTGACTTGATTCTACTCCAAACTCAGTAAGCTGGAACTACAAGAATTCAGACTCCAACAAATTTAACCTTATTTGCAAAAATGGAAGAGCCATGGTCTTCCTTGGTCTGGAGATGCTTTGAGGCACACCAAGTAAATCAGTCCTAAATGGACATTTCTGTGTCCTGGACCCTGGCAGAGTGCAGTGGATTTGATGAGAGCTTCCCCTAGCAGTGAGGCTAAAGGGGATCTGAAGATGCACTTAACCCAACCCGAGCTAACTACTATTTTAAGAACTCAGCACAGAATACTCATTTTTTTAAAGCGTACATGAAACGTTGATAAAAAAAAAAAGATCCTGATTTAGACCATAAAACAGGTTCTCACAAGTTCCCCCAAATATGACATCCTAGAAGTTACATTCACAGATGACCATGCAACACAATTCAAAATCAATAATACAAATCACAGCCAAAAAACCTCCTATACCTATGAAAGTTTGCAAAAACATACTTCAAGGCTACTCACAGCTAAAAAGGAATTCAAATAGAAATTATGAAACACTTAAAATTGAAAGATAGCTGAAATAAATGTCTTAAACATATTTAGCAGAAAGTAAGAAAGTGAAACTAAATGAACCTAATTTTGACTCAAAAATCTTAAAAAGGAATAAAAAATCAACCCAAAGAAATGAAAATGCAAGGACTGATCATTACAAAAGCAGAAATAAATGAAGCAAAGTACAAAGCAAAGCAAAACAGAATAAACTAGGTGAATAAAAGTCAAAAAACTGAGTTTAATAAGATTAACAATAATAACGAGCTGCCCCTTTAGCACATTTGAATAAGGAAACAGAGAAAGCCCACTTCTGATGGTCTGAGCACCCCTCCCCTCCCTTCCCCAAATCCCAGGCAAGCCTGAGATGGGCTTGCAGGCTAGAGTTTTGAAGTGTCAGAGAATGTGTCTTGATTGCTTGTCAGGAAATGAGGCATCTAAACCAGGGTAGAATAGGACCACCAACATGACAGCTGGATCTAGGGGCTGCAGAGTGTACCCAAAGGCATGCTGTCTCTAAACTAGTGTCTCCTTCAGGCTCATGGCTGGGAGGGCAGCTCGGGGCTGAGCAGCTAACTATGCTTCACACTTCACAGAGTCTCCTAACACACTTCCCTGTCAGGTACTGTGGTGACAGCGAATGCCACGTCAAATGAGGGCATGAGGAGCCCAGAGTTATTTCCCCTCTGTCTTCTGCAGGTATTTGACCTCATGGTGGTGGTTTCAGGTCCTCTCCATGCCTGTGCTTCTTCCTACTCTCTCCCCTGAATTCTACGTGTGGCATCCAGTTCTACAGCAAAACCATTTACCAATCAACACACAAAAAATTATCTTCTTTCTTACATTAATATTAAATTCATTTCGTAGGAAGAACTAATAATTTTATAGAGCATAATGATCCAAAGGGCTCCAAAGCCCTAATAACTCTTCATTAATTCAAATAATAATAATAATAATAATTCTTTAACCCCTACACTGCTAAGCACTCCACTATTTCTGGATTAACCTTGCATCAACCCCATAAAGGTAGGTCCTATGATTATTCCCATTTTATAGAAGAGCCAACAGAAGCTCAAACTTAAGTAATTTCACAATGTCAAGTGCTGGTAAGTGTCAGGCTGGGGTTGGAACCAAGGTGTCTCCAGTTCCAGATTTTGTGCTCCCTTCCACGTGCTCAGACTCCTATTGCAAGACTGCGTGTTACTGACAGGAGGTCTCTACGCTAAATCCTTTCAAATGCTACACATCAGTGATTATTGGTCCTGCTTGTGCCAAAGAACTACCGGCACAGTTTTTTTTTTTTTAAGATTTAGTTATTTGTTTGAGAGGAGGGAGGGGCAGAGGGAGAGGGAGATAATCTTAAGGAGGCTCCCCACAGAGTACAGAGCCCTTCATGGGGCTCAATTTTATGACCCCAAGATCATGATGTAGGCCAAAATCAAGAGCCTGATGCTTAATCCACTGAGACACCCAGGCATCTCCCACAGGCATAGCTTTTTAATAATAAAATGCCTGGGCTCCATCTCTAGGACCTTGGTAAGGATGTAAGATAGCATAAGGAAGGAAATCTGGTAATATCTAACAAACTTGTATATGCATTTTATTCTTTGACCCACAATCTCACTTCTAGGAAACTATCCCAAAGATAAATTGATAAAAATGCAAAAAGACATTTGCACAACGCTATTGACTGCAGCATCATCTGCAATAGCAGACAAAAATTTGCAAAATGCAAACACCCCTTAACAGAAGATTGTGTGAATAAACTATGGTACAGCTGTACTGTGAAATACTAGGCAGCAGTAAAAAGGAATGAGGAATCTATCTATACACACAACCATGGGGTGATCTCCAGGATAAAGTTGTGTACAATACATTTATTTAAGAAAGGAGTGATGCACGCGCGCACACACACACACATTAAAAAACAAACAATGAAAGGATAAATCACCTAGTTTTAAAAACTGGCCACCTATGGGGAAGATAGGCTTGAGGGTGTAGAGATAGAGGCAAGAATTCTTTGGATATACTGTTTTGTAGATTTGACTTTGAAATCACATACTTTACATAATTATAAAATAAAATTTAAATTTAAAAAAGCAACCATCCCCCCAAAAAAGTAAGATAAAACAAATGAAGGTATATTTGTGTTAGTTGTTGGCATAACTACACAGAAACAACCTATTCCAAGTGATTTTCACATTCAGAAATTTGATCCTACCATTTCTGATGGGAGATACCCTAAGAACAATGAAGAGTTGCAAAAAAAACAAACAAACAAACAAACAAACAAAAAAAACCTCATGCTTTTTTTTTAGTAATTATATTGGTTAACTGTTGCAGTGCAAAGTAAAACAAATTAGTAATTGTGGAATACTCTATCATTCCTGGTGGTGTTGAGCACTGCCATTCTTGGTGAAAGGAGATATTAAACCAAGTAAACCAAATAGTCCTGAATAGGAAATTGGGTATTAGTAGGAAGTCATCATGTGTTCTGACTTTAAATATACCATATGTATGTTTGTATGTATGTATATATGTGCATTTACTTCCTAGCTCTGTGCACTGAAAAGCCCAGGACGCAATGACCAACCCATGAGCAATGAATGAGTGCCTTTAGTGTCAAGCTGTGGTCTGAAAATAGCATTTCCCACTAAAAGGATCAGTATTTTGAAGAAACAGCTCATCCAGGTCTGGGACAGAAAAAGTATAAGAAAGGCTTAGAGCAAGTTGTCACAGAAGAAAGCAAGGAAGCAGGTCTCTAACCATGACTCCTGGGGTGTGTCCAAGGGACCCAGGAGCCAACCTGAGGCAGCTTCCATTGGCCAACAAAGGGGACTGTGAGCACAGTTAGTATACCTCAATGAAGCAATGTCAAATATGTTTAAATCCATGAAATAATAAAGACAATTAGACCTTGGTTTTGTTAACTTTTGTTTGTTTACTGCTGGAGGATGCCTGTGAACCAAACTTTATGTTGAAAATAGGTACAAAAAAGGAAAAAAGCAAACATTTAACATACCTTTCCTATACAAACTGACCGCTGGATAACCAAATTGCAGAAGAGGGGATGTTTCTCTCTATAGATATAGGAGTTCTTTTTTTCCCCCAGAAACATTGGCAACTAAAATATCCCCATTTTTCTAACCCTTAAAATGGATATAGGCACTGATCATCAACCACTGCTGGCATCACTAAATGAATTACAATCAGATATTATGTGCCTCCTGACGGAAAAGCACACCATTACCTTATGAAGAATGCTGGACCCAAAGCAAAACACTTAAACCCAATCAAGCCTTTGACACTCATTCATAGGAAATGGAGGGGACACAAGAACACATTAAAATACACCACAGTGATGTAATTAGTAAAACATAATCTATGGGAAACTCTGTGGGATAAATGACTCAGTGTCTTCAATAAATAAATTCCATGGGGGAAAAAAGAGATGGAGGGGAAACTATAGCCAATAGGGGACTTGGCAGACGATCACAGTGCGTCACCTTCTTTGGATCCTCTTTCAAACAAAACCATAAGAAGCCAACCATAAGAAAACAATCGTAAAAAAATCGTTTATGAGGAGATAGGAAAATTTAATAGTGACTGGATGTTTGATAATATTGAGGAAACAGTGCTATTATTTTTCAGATGTGATAACAATAACAAGGTTATATTTTAAAAGAGTTCTTATCTTCTAGAAACACTTCCTAAAATATGGGTAAAATGATAGAGGAGTTTGCTTCCAAATAATACTAGATGGGGAGAAAGTGAGTAACAGATGAATCAAAACTGGCTAGGAGTTAATAACTGTTAATGCTGTGTGATGCTTATTATATTTTTTCCACCCAATTTTATATATGTTTGAAAATGTTCAAGAAATCATCAGCTCAGTGTATATAGTATCAGCTTTTATCCATGTCCCCTTCCTTTACCTTCCATGACTCCCACTTGCCATGATCTTTCTTTTCACCTTCCTACAACCTGGGTTTCTTCTGGACTTCACAAGCTTCAAAACAATTTATCTACCAGAATAACCCTTCAGGTTTTTCCTTTAACACAATAACACCCCTGCACCTCCCTTGAAGAGAATCAATAAGTAAACAGCCTACAAGCCAGTAAATTAGAAGTCTTTATTTCTGTTAATGCAACCTTCCTTTTCTCCTTGTAAATGCAGCTTCTCTAATGGATTCCTGTGTTTGTTTGTAGATCATTCACTGCCTCAGGGAGAAGGAAATCAGACATTTTTAACTCAAGTGCTGTAAGTCACTGCCAACTCCACATCAATCAGAAAGAAAAAAAAACATTTTGGGCATTTTAAGCAGTATACATGAAAATAGGCACTTGTTTTCTGGCTCAAGTGTCCTGCCCATTTCGCAATCTTCCAAATGAGAATAATTCCCCATATCCAGTCAATGAACATGTGGCCATTTTGCCACTTTGGAAAAGAAATTAATAAAAATATTGAACAATGAACAGTGCTCTGAGAGTGTCACTTACCAGGCACAGCTGCAGGCTGTCAGGGCAGGCACTGATGGCAAATTTAAATTCAACATCTTGCTAACAAGCTCAAACCCAGCAGCCTGGTTTCACCAAAAGGTAAGAACTCTGGGCTCCAAGGCAATCTGCTTCTGGGAAGGGCTTTAGGGGCACCGTGGCTCAGATGACTGAGGGACCCCGAGAAGAGGAGATGGGCCCCATGAACACCAGCAGGGTGCCAGGAAAACCTGGCTTGGGGGATGCAGGTTCTGACTAACCACACCCTAAAGGCTGCTACTATGTAAGCAAAAGATCTGCATTGTCATTTTCTATTTGACTTTCTGGAAGGAAAGGAAAAAAAGAGTAAGATCTTTTTACAGAAGTGGAATACCAAAGTGTAACAGTTAAGCTTTAGCTATGGACTCAAATCTGTCATCTGTCACTAAGCTATATAACCATAAGCATATTAACTTCTCAAGTCTCCGTTTCCTTACCTTTATGGGGGCAATAATTAATAATAGTCCCAGTCCTCAGTGATTTATTCTGAGGATTATATAACATTACAGAATGTGGAATGCTGCCCAATAGCAGGCACAGAGTAAGCCCTTGGGAAATGTTAGCAGCCGGGTGGCCTCTTTTCAACACAGTGAATGGATGAAGCAAACACTGCAACAGTTCTATTGGAAAAAAAAAAAAAAAAAAAGGAGGGCATTACCATTATCTCAACTGCAGCATCTCAACTCTATAGGTCTTTCACATTGATTTCCTTAATCACAACCACCCTGCAGTTTCGAGAGAACAGGTGTTATTTTTGCTGTTTTTCTAAAGAGGGCATGGTGTTACTGAGAAGTGAAAACTTTCTTTCAAGGTCACGTGGTCAGCTGGTGGCTGAGCTGGGCCAGAAAGGGGTATCTTGACTCCCAGTCCTTTGCCCTTTCTTCTGGACGACACCTACTTTTGTACCTTTATGAAAAGTACCAAGGACTTTACTTTTTTCCCCTTGTAGCTTGGCTGCTTTTTCCCTCATGAAGAACAACCCTCTGCCAACCTGAAAAGATTAGGTAACTATCACCTCTGGGTCCCACAAACATCAAGAGGCCAGGAAATATTTTCGCTGCCTGTAATCTCTCCAGCTGGAAAGCAATTAAATACATACACAAATACAGAATTTTAAAAATTATAAATATGAAAAAATAAAATAAAAATTATAAATATGAGTATATTTATATATACAAATATTATATAAATAAATATGTAAACAAATATGTAAATATAAAAGGGAGGCTTAGACTGTCCCTCTTAAAAAAAAGTGTATTCTTGAGCAGCATTTGACTGAGCAAGGAAAAATCCAAAGAAGGAACCTGGAGTGCAGCCTGCTTTTCCATGTATACACTGGGCATGTTGGAGATTACACAGGGACCCAAGTTTGCTGTGACAGGATGTAGCTTCACAGGTCAGTATTTCCTCTGCAGCTGAGACCCTTCCACATGTCAGAGTCAGCATCTTCATAGGTGTGGGGGCCAAACAGGGACACAGTCACCCATATGCATCTTGCAGGACTTCCACAGATTGTACCAGAATGGACCCTGTGGCTTATCTTGAACAGGCTGGAAATGAAATGACCCAGTGGTCAAACCTTGTGACTTCAAACCCCACTGTGGCCACTTGGCACTTCTTTTAATGTATCGCCTATCTGTAAAATAAAGCCATAGGTTAGGTGCAGCCCCAGAGCTGACAGCAGCAAGCCTCACAGTGCTGCATGAAGAGGAGAGGCAGAGCCATACGGGATGGAGAGGAACTATATGGGCTTGGGAGTCTGGGCCACCAAGCACAGAAGCACAACTCTACATACTTCAATAGCCTATAGAAGTATCATCACTAGCACAGGACACAGTAGAACCCACTGAAGGCTTCATACATTGCCAGAATGATCCTGGGGCTGGGGGAGCGGAGGACGAAGGGAACATTACCTCCTTAAGGAGCCTTTCTGCCTCTCCTACCCTCTACCTGAATTCACTTCCTCCCCTGGCCCTCCTTAAACCCAGTGCGCCCCTACTTTCATGGCATCCAGAACGCTTTATTACATCTTTTACATTTTCTCTCCAGCTCTAAACGCCAAATTCCTTGAGGGCAGGAGCTGTGTCTAACTCCCACCCAGCTCCCAAGCACAGTATCAAGCACACATTCGTAGCTACGTGATGAATTATTCAATGAGTAGGTAGCCCAAGACATCAAGAAATACATAGCTATGTCCAAGATACCAGGATTTTAAGATTGGGAGAGGAGGAAAAGGAGTATAAATAGCAAAAAAAACCTGTTTATGTTTTAGAAAGAACTCTATCAAAAAGGTTCAAATAGTTAACATGTGAGCACTTAAAGTGAGCAGTTATCTCTGAAGTAAATGCTCATCCTCCTCTCACGGTATGACTGGATTTCACTCCTCTTTCAAGGTCTCTCCCCTCTGGGATCTGATTACTCCTTCCAATATCGGTGAGGCTGGGAAATTGGAACCCTCAGACATTGCTGGTGGGAATGTAAAACAGTGCAATAACTTATGAAACAGTGTAGCAGTTACTCAAATTTTAAAGCACAGAGTAACCATGTGACCATGTGACCCAGCAAATCCTTGCTTGCTAGGTAAAGAGTGCTCAATAAAACCAAATCCACACAACATACAAAAAGGATTAGACATCATGACAAAGTGAGATATAGCCCAGGAATGTATGATTGCTTTAACAATAACATCCAAAAACCAATTAATGAAAAAAAAAACAAAAAACAAAAAACAAAAACCAATTAATGCAATAAGCCATATCACGGAATAAAGGACAAATCCTACACGGTTATCTCAGTACATGCAAAAAGAGCATTTGACAAAATCTTATACTCATTCATGACAAAAACACTCAATAAACTAGGAATAGAAGGGAAGTCCCTAAACCTGATAATGGGCAGCTGAAACAAAACAAAACAAAACAAAACCCACAGCCAATATCAGACTTAATGGTAAAAGACTGAATGTTTTCCTAAAATTAGGAAGAAGACAAGGATGTAAGCTCTCTCCATTTTTATTCAACATTGTTTTAAGGTTCTAGCCAGTGTCATTTGCCAAGAAAATGAAATAAAAGGTATCCATGTTAGAAAGGAAGGAGTCAAACTATCTCTATGCGCAGATGCTTAATCTTGTATGTAGAAAATCCTAATGAAACCCACTGAAAAGTATTAGAATGAACAAACATGTTCAGCAAGGTTGCAGGATAAAAGATTGACATATGAAGATCAATTGTATCTCTATACATTAGCAACACACAATCAAAAAATGAAATCAGGAAAATATATTTACAACAGCATCACAAACAATACAATACTTAGGAATAAATTTGACAAGGAAAAAGCACAAAAAGTATACTCTGAAAACTATAAAACATTGTAAAAAATATTAAAGAAAGCACAAATAAATGGAAAGATACCCCATTTTCATGGCTTGGAAGACTTAATAATGTTTTAAGATGGCAATTCTCCCCAAATTGATTCAGATCCAATGTGATCTGAATCAAAATCCCAGCTGGCATCTGTAACAGAAATTGATAAGCTATTTCTAAAATTCATATAGAAATTCAAAACAATCCCCAAAACCAACAAAACTGGAGGACGTTCACTTCAAAATTTCAAAACTTATTACAAAGCTACAGTAATCAAAACTGTGAAAAAAATGTGTGGCATTGGTATAAGAATATGAAACAGAATTGAAAATCTAAAAATAAACCCTGATATTTAAGGTCAATTGATTTTTGACGAGGGTACCAAGTAAAAATTCAATGGGGGAAAGAATACTTTTTTCAGCAAATGGTGCTGGGACAACTGGATATCCACATGCAAATGAATAAAGGTAAACTCTACCCCATACCACACAACAAAAAACTTAAAATGGATCAAAGACCTAAATGTAACAGCCAAAACAATAAAACTCTTAGAAGAAAACACAAGAGTAAATCTTTGTGACTTTGGAATATGTAATGACATCAAACGTACAAGCAGTGAAATAAAAAATAGATAAGCACCTATTTGATTTTACCAGCTTTTAATAGCGTCAAAATTAACTTGACAATTTTTGTGCTTCAAAAAAAAAGAAACATCATCAAGAAAGTGAAAAGACAATCCACAGGATCGGAGAGACTATCTGGAAGTCCTATATCTGCTATAGAATATAGAAAGAATTATTAAAATTCAATAACAGAAAAAGAATCCAATCTTTAAAATGGGCAAAGGAGGGATCCCTGGGTGGCGCAGCGGTTTGGCGCCTGCCTTTGGCCCGGGGCGTGATCCTGGAGACCCAGGATCGAATCCCACGTCGGGCTCCCGGTGCATGGAGCCTGCTTCTCCCTCTGCCTGTGTCTCTGCCTCTCTCTCTCTCTCTCTCTGTGACTATCATGAATAAATAAATAAAATCTTTAAAAATAAAATAAAATAAAATAAAATAAAATGGGCAAAGGATAGGAACAGACTTTGCTACAAAGAATGTATACAAATGGACAATAAGCACATAAAAATTACTAATATCCTTAGCCATTAGGGAAATGCAAATCAAAATCACAGTGAGTTATCACTTCACATCCATTAGAACAGCTATAATCAAAAAGACAGATATAACCAATGTTGGTAAGGATATGAAATTGGAACCCCTATATTCTGCTGGTAGGAATGTAAAACAGTTGCAGCAACTTTGAGAAACAGTTTGGCAGTCCCTCCAAATTTTAAACATAGAGTTATCATATGATGAAGCAATCCCATGCTTCAGTATAACCCCAAAAGAACTGACAACATATGTCCACACAAAAACATATACATGAATGTTCACAGCACCATTATTTGTAATAGCCAAAAAGTGAAAACAACTCCAATGTCCATCAGCTGATGAATGGGTAAATAAAATACGGTATGTCCACACTGTGGAATATTATTTAGCCACAAAAAGGAATGAGTCATAGTCACATTCTACAACATGGATGAACTTTGAAAATCTGCTAAGTGAAAGAAGGATAATATGCTTTTTAAAGGAAATGTCCAGGGTAGGCAAATCAAGAGAGACATTAAGTAATTAGTGGTTGCCTAGGCTTGGGGTGGAGACTGGGGGAAATAGTGGTACTGCTAATGGGCATGAAGGTCCTTCTTTCTGGCGTGATGAACATATTATAAAATTAGTCACAATGACGATTGCACAACTCTGTAAATACCCCATTACTGACCTATATGCTTTAAGTGGGTGACCTGCAGAGTGTATAAATAAATAAAGTCGTTACCAAAAAAACGTGAGGGTTTGCATGAGTACTTGGGAAAACTTTGGGTATAACATAGGCAGGAGTGGTACAAAGAGAGAGGGAGCTAGAGAAGGAGGTGGGTGTGTTTGGGAACTATGATGCTACCCTGATGAGCAGAGACTGTGCTGAAAAAAAAAATCACCCGAGGAAGTGGGGGAGAACCAGAGAGTAACAGACACATCCACAGGATCCCATGGAGCAGCCCCTAGATGACAGGAGGGGTTGGAGCACCGTGGAGCAGGGCCCAAACCTGCACCTCCACCTGCTCCCCACCCCCACCCCAGTTTTGTTGCCCTTCCATCTGTCAAGTCTGGGGCTGCCCCACCCTGGAGGGGAGACTGCTCACACAGCAACAGTCTCTGACCCGGGGGATGGGCTTTGAGGTTTAGAATGAGAACGAGATGGGTGTGTAGTCCTCCTTCCACCTCCACCCTGAGCTCTCTTTCTGCAAGGAGGACATTGGGGCTGAGAGGCAAGACAGGTCTGGGCAAGGTCTACTGGCCAGTTAGGGGCAGAGCTGGGGTTAACACTGTAACTTCCTGGGAAGGTAAGAAGATCTAATACAGTAATAGATAGGACAGAGCTGTAAAAAAAACAAAAACAAAAACAAAAAAAGTAACATTAAATAGGTAGGCAGGAAGGGAGGGAGAAAATTCTACTTCTGCAATAAAACAAAAAAGCCATGAAGGAAAGGAGATAAATCAAAGGACATTGCCTAGCTCTCTTGTGACCATCATTTACACATCTTAATAATATAGATGCTTTAAACACGACTAAGGTTAAAACAGCTCTCCCTATATCAGGAGATGGGGACAGGGAGGGAGGCAGATGGTGTAAGAAAGCCAAGCCTTCTTCTATCACAGCAGGAAGTAAATAGACAATACATAGAACAGATAAATCAAGAAACGGCAGCGTAAGCATATCCTTTCGAGATGTGGAGACAAGTGCTGGAAGAAACAGTGAGTTAGAAGCGACAGCATCTACGGGGAGGTGGGCACTGCTTGGTTGTTCTCATCACGCACCTCTCAGTACTCTTTGATCTTTTTAAAGCATGTATCGCTTTGATTGAAATTTTTATATTTACTTTCAGAGACAACAACCCAAGGCCTCCTTCCCAGCATTTCCAGGGACATCTAGCCAGTCCACAGCATGGTCTCCAGGTGGCCTTCGCTACCTAACTCCCTCGCTGTGGGGCTTCTGGGAAAAAGGCATCATCACCGGCGGCTTCTCTCCACACAAGGGACAGGAGGTCAGAGCAGAGAAGTCCATGTCTTGGGGCCTCTGGAGAAGGCCTACCCTCCTGGTTGTTTACAGCAAAGAAAAAGACCCTGGCAAGGTTAGAAACCTTGCCACTGCTCCTGCCAGCCAGTTCTACTCAGCTGCTTCCTGTGTTGTCAGGGCTGAGGGGGCCTTTCCGTTGATAACCCAACTGGGCAGATCCCATCCTCTTGCAGGCACCGGGGGTGGGGGTGGGGGGCACACGGTCAGGCCAGGGAGGGTGGCCTGTCAATCTGCTCCCGCTGGGGCCTGTGACAAGCCACCATGTGAGGGGCACCAACGTGACCCATATCCGGAGATATGCTGTGTCTCAGAAGCACCTGCTAAAACTCAGGAAGGGAAGCCAGCCACGCTGCATCTGCTGTGGAAACAGAGTGAGACTGTAGGTTCAGCCCCCAGAGCAGAGCCTGCGGCCTCAGTCTCACGGATGTGAAGGTGCAATTTGGTTGTGGCTCACTCTGAAAACTGACTTAGGCCCTGGAATCATATTTTCACTCATTCTAAAAAGGCCATTTCCCAGTCTGTAAAATATGGAAGCTGCCTGGGCAATGGTTCTCAACCATGATGTCAAAACCTCCATTGTGAAGGTTCTTGTGGGCAACTTTTACCAGTAATGGTTTATGTAGTGAGGTGTGCAAGCAATGTACTTTTTATTGTGTCTTTGGGGAGGTTCCAACTGCTCCTGTGCTATCATTGCTTGCATGTGTATCTTTCCCTGTGTGGGAGAAAACGGGGGTGGAGTGGGGAGGGGACTGGCTGTGGGTGTGGTGTGTTGAGCTCATCAATATTGTCGATCATATTACTAAAAGAAAGAAAAAAGAGTGCAAACCCAAAAGCAACTAGTTAAGAATCACTGGACTTGAGACTATCTCAGGGCCCTTCCAACCAGAAAAAAAAAATATGACATGGACAGTAGATGGAGACTCCATGCAAAGGTCTTCTTTTAAGACCATAGTTCTCCAACATGGATACCACACTGGCCAGGATGTTTGGAGTGCCATTAACCTGCCCATGGACATTCCTGCCTTTGCTCCAACTCTCTCCACTCTCCAGTAGACTCTCCTCTCCCCTTCTTGAATCCTACCCTTAACCACTGTCAAGGCCCAATTCAAGATAGGCCTCCTTCATAAAGGTCTGACCAAACCCCCCAAACTTTCATTTCTCTGGATTCTAAAAGTGCACGAAGAGTCTACAATTTCCTACTGCATTATAAATTGATTTATATTTCACTAATTCTTTGGATCACCAAAAACAGGAATGGTCATCCTTTTTTTTTTTTTTTTTTAGATTGACTCATAGCCTTAGTACAGATCCGGGCACATGTTAGGCACATTTTATTTACTTAATAAGCACGATATGAACAACTTGCTGAATGCATAAGCCAACGACCCAAAACACATATCTTCTGGTAAAAACAAATTTTTTAATTTAAAATATTGTGGTCCTCTAAAGCATCATATCTAAGTCAACCTTCCTACTATGAAGACTTTGAAGAGACTTCTTTAGAAAATTCTGTCATGTAGTTTCCACCTTAAGACACAGGTCCTTATTTCTCTTTCCCACATGAAGGTATAACATACTTGAAGGCTGGTGACTGACCCCTAGTCCTGATTTCTTTTCTTGCATTCACACCTTGCCAAAATCTGTCTTAAGGCATCACAATTTAAAAGGACACATTGACTATCTTTCTCAGGTATCCCTTCACTTAACACTGAGTTACTGAGTGTCTTCTATGAGGGTCAGCCCTACAGATTCTTTGGTCTCAGAAAAGTTAAACAATCCTCTCATTCATCCCCCAGTTGATTTCTTATTCCACCCACAGGGGCAGCTGTTCCAAACCTCCGGAAGTCTCCTGAACTCTCCTAACCAGTCCACCACCTTTACTTTCTGTGGAGGACCTCATCTCCTCCCTTATTTAGAAGACAGAGACCATACAACATGGACATACTAACCTCCCTCGATCCTACGAAGAGATTAAAGTCTGAGAACCACTGCTCTAAGATGACCTAATGATGATGCAAACACACAATCAAAAGGCCTATTGATGAAGTCATCACTGGGTCCTTCTTGGGTATCTCTCCAGAAGGTCATGTTTACTTTCCTTTCTCCTTGCACTATTTCTGAGTTGCTGGAAGTCTCTCAAAAATGCCACTTGGCCATAATGGTCCCTGTAAGAATTCTTAAAACAATTCCTTTCAAGAATCTTCCTCTGTTGCCAGGGCCCCAGAAGTATGGCTTGAATGGTCATCTTTTGAGGCACACCACACACAGCCCTTGGCATAATGGCCATGGCCAGGAAGCCAATATCCAAACTCTGCATCCTGGGAGGCGTCCCACACCCACCAACTGAAATCTGAAGTGTCTTTGTACAGACAAGGCCATCCAGGGGCCTTGACAGAATCTGGGAATCACAAAGTGCCTTTCAGTTTCCCTTTGGCTCAATGTTACAGAGAGGCCACAGATTTGTCTTCTTAAATTGACACACAATATATAATTAATAAATTGTTCCTTTAGGAATAAAGGGCAGTCATCCAAAAGAGCCACCCATTCAGAAACCTCTTTCTCTTCCCTGTTTCCACGGCCTTTCTTCTAAGACTGGGATTTATAGACATTATCTCATCTGCAGGCTCCTGTGGCAACAGGTAGGTAACAAGCAGGGCAAGCTGCTTTCCCTGGGCTAATTTTTGAAGTCAGAGAGGTAGTGGAGGATTTAAAGGCACATGGCAAGTCAAGGATAAATCCTGTGTCCGAAGGCCACTGCTCTGCTCTGTCTGCCTGGGAAGTGAAGCATGCCCTTAACATTTTTGGCTGGTTGCAAAATGCTAAATGCACACAGGAGGAAAGTTCCTTCCTGACCTCTGTTTGTGTGTTGAAATGTGAGAACTACCTCTGGGCTTCTGCTCAGTATATTTCTTCCCCTTCTTTCTGCCTACTCAAGTTATACCCACCTTCAGTGAGCTACTCAAGAGCTACTTCCGACCTGAAGCCCTTACTGATACTACACCTTACCACTCTTTTGGTTAACTTTTGCAGGTAAACCTGCAGGGGCTAGGTTTCTTGGTCACAGAGCCAACTCCCCTGGGAAAAGCAAAATCCAGGAAGCCCCTGGAGGTAGGGTTGGGAAGGGCTATGGGTTGACTACACACATGAACCGTATTCTTAAATATATAAATATAATAGCACTTTATTATGTACTAGACATTCTGCTTAACATGTTCATGCATCCCTCATTCAATTAGAGCATCCAGTATTGAATACCAGCTCCTTCCCCACTACCACTGACCTCCCAGTCACTGCCCAGCAACATGCTCTACTACCAAGGCAGGGTCTATCCTCTATGCCCTAGACATGGGTTTGCTCTTTAGAAGGACAAGACCAAAGGCCTGTTACAAAGACTCCAATGAGGTGACTGATGTCTTGTTTCATCAACTACGAGTGAATAATTAATACTTGCTAGTAAAGAAATAGATGCATTGTTATGGTGGCCACATGGAGGCTACAAAAGGCCATTTTGTGAAGCTCTTGGTAGAACCCTGGGGCCAACAGCAGCCAAAAGAAACCTCTTTGAGAGTGTAGGCCGATTCTCAAATGTAGGGACTGGAGCCCTGTACTGTTTTCCAGGAGTGCTGTTTCCAATGCTAATTAGCTCATTGCCTATTCATCACCTCATTCAGCTTGCTGGTCAATGACAGCAGAGAAGGCCCACTGAACACCCAAGAGGGCACAATTTATCAGAGGGTACATGTAGTGTTCTCCTGGGGCCCTTTTCCAGATTTTATTTTATTTTATTTTTATTTATTTTTTTAATGATATATATATATATTTTTTAAATTTTATTTATTTATGATAGGCACACAGAGAGAGAGAGAGAGAGGCAGAGACATAGGCAGAGGGAGAAGCAGGCTCCATGCACCGGGAGCCCAACGCGGGATTCGATCCTGAGTTCCCAGGATCACACCCTGGGCCAAAGACAGGCACTAAACCGCTGCGCCACCCAGGGATCCCCCCTTTTCCAGATTTTAAATTTTAAATGCCTACTTCCTTTTCTGGGCCAGCCTCTGATTTGGTTCGAGAAAAAACTCTTGAACTCTCTTGGATCGGATACCCCATTCTTGGCCTAACGGCTAAAGCAAGTTTTTCAGTTTCTACTTTCAGCAGAGACTAAACAGGGCAGGCTTGGGTGCCTACAGAACTGGTCAGAACTTACCAGGAAATATAATAACGAAGCTTAGTGAGCTGACAGCTAATGCCCCCCGCCAGAGGCTCAGTGTTCAGAACTAGGCAAAGCACTGGCTTTGTAAGCAACAACACACTCTTCTTGTGGCTCAGTAACTGGCCAGGCAGATGGCAGCCAGTACCACTGAATAACTCTCTATAGCAAAGTTTCACCTCCCCCAAGTGGATACTGGGTGCACCACAGATACCTTCCAGTGCCAGGAACCCCTGGACAGTTACACAGACACACACTCCAATGGCATTTCTGCCCCAGCAGCAAACATTGCTGACAGATGCTAGATACTGTCATTTCAGTGACTGTTCCCCAACATTGCTACCCAGTTCCCCATTCCCACTTCCAGTCTACTGCCTGAAATTCCACCATTAGAGATAGCAAATATGTTGACTTAAAGCTTTGTTTTCCATTCAAATGCCTCCCAGCCTCTGTTTCCTTTCCAGTTAAACGACTTCTAAAGGACCTGCTCTGCATCGAATTTCAAATTCTTTTGTATTTAGCTCTTAAGGATAAACATGTTCACTGGCTCCTCTCTTGAAAATAATTTTTGACATAGGAGACTAGGGGAAGCACAGAACATGGAGCTGGAGCTGGAGATGGGAGGCCTCAGGGAGAGTCACAGAGAAAACTGCCTCCAAGGCCTCTGCAATCCTGCCCAGGGATATGGTCCTAGAATTTTGCCCTCCAACATCTGTGATCTCCAGGGTTACCGGCATGGCCTCCCACAGGGCCAGTGCCTAAGGGTAAGTAAGATAAGACAACCTGCCCTAAGAGGGACAGGGTAGGAGTTAGAAAAGAGGAGTATGAGAACCAGCACTCTGATTTGTCCCTCATGCCCGCAGGACTGCCCCAGTCTCCTTACCCATGCCAGGAAGGCACAGGCACCCGAGAGCTAGCTGGGAAAGACCCCTGCCACCTTCTTGTCCTGGCTGGAAGGGGAGCAGATGGCCCATCAGCTCTAGGTGAGTGCTTCGGCTCAACTGGAGACAGTAGGCAAGCAGAGGTCAAAGGCAGGTTCCTGGAGCTGAGGAGGGCCAGGGCAGTCCCAGGGTCCTTTCCTGCCAGGGTCTCCGCAGTACAGAGAACCGTCCTCCTGTCTGACCGTGACCAGGCTTCCTGCCCCCGTCCCCACCCCCACCTCTAAACAGAGAGCACTCCCTCCTCTTCCTTTCCACCCATCCATCGAGGGGGCGGGCTGTCCTGAAAAGCAGAAGCCACAACAGACAGGTAGGCGATCCTCCTGATTTCTTCAGGGCTCAAGAGAAATCCAACCTTTTCCCCAGGACCCGGCGCACTCGTCCCCTTCCCCGTGTCCTCCCCCGCCCACAGGCAGCCGGGAGGCAGAGGATGCCAGCGTAGGCCCGCAGGCTTCCAAGCGGTCCGGCTTCCTCCCGCCTCGCTAAAGCCCCGCACCCCCGGTCGCCGGCGGCCCCCCCGCCCCACCCATGTCGCGCCCAGCGCAGGGCGCTGCTGTCCCCGGCGGCCGCCAGGCGGGCCCACGCGCCTCTCGCTGGCCCTGGAGGAGGGGATGGGCCGAGGCGGCGGAGGCGGCGGCCGGCGCTCCGCAGTACCTGGGCTCCGGGGGTCGCCGCCGCTGGGCTCGCGGCCCCCGCAGGTGTCTCCCGGCCGGGATCAGCGCCGCTCCGTCTCCGGCCCGCGGCTTCGGCCCAGGCCGCGCACCTGCTGCTGCCGCCGCCGCCGCCGCCGCCGCCGCCGCCGCCGCCGCGCCCGAGCTGCGTCGCGTGTCCGCGCCTCCTCGCCCCGGGTCCGCGCCGCGGGGCCGGGATGGGCCGGAGCCGGCAGGGGCCGCGCGGGGCCTGCAGCCCTGCCCCAGGGGCTCCGGGTCCCCCAGGCCGCGCCAGCCGGGGCGCCGCGCCGAGCGCCCCCCCTCGGGCTGGGTGGAGGGGCGCCGGCCCCCCGCGCATCCTCGCGGCCGCACCGGCGTCCCCCGCAGCATCCCGGCGCCCAGGCCGGCGCCCAGGCCCGCGAGCGCCGCGCCGCTTACCTGCGTCGGCGGCAGGTCCAGGCGAGCGGCCCGAGGCTGCCGGGGGCCCCGCGCCGGGGCGCAGGATGCTCTGCCCGCTCCGCCCGGCTCCGCTCGGCTCCCGCGGCCGCCGCGCTCGGCCCCGCCCCCGCCCCCGGGCCCGCCCCGCCCCCCGCGCCCGGCTCGCGGCTCGCGGCTCCCGGCTCCGGCTCCGGCTCCTCCCCCGCGCGGGGCCGGCCCTCCGCCGCCGCCGCCGCCGTCACACAAAGAGCAGGAAATGGCTGCGGCGAGGGGCTCCCGGGGCGCCCGACCTGCCGCGCGGCTCCTGCCCCAGGACGACCGGCCGCGCGGCCCGCGTAAGGGACGGAGGCGGCACCTGCGCTCAGGTCTCGCTCGCCGGGAGCCACACCTGCCGCCGGCGGGGAGGGCGGCCCTGGGCTGCGCTCGGAGCTCATCGACCTCACTATTTCCAAGCGCTCATTTATCTACCTAATATTTATTGAGCAGCTACTTTGTTCCGAGCCCCGTGCCAGAAGCTGAGTATGCACCGGTGTACTGCCCTTTTGGAGCTTCTTACCTACCAGGGGAGATGGGGCACGCATTAACCTGGCCAACGCGCACTGACAGCGGGAAGAAGTTCCGTGAAGGAAAGAACCGGGCAAAGTGATGGGAAATACAGCTGAGGCTGGGGCGAGGGGGCCCCAACCCATTGATTCTGGCCCCCAGTGCCGCTCCTCTGCTCAGGAATACCTTCTCCGGACAAACATTATATGTTCTCATTCATTTGGGGAATATAAATAATAGTGAAAGGGAATATAAGGGAAGGGGGAAGAAACGTGTGGGAAATATCAGAAAGGGAGACAGAACGTAAAGACTGCTAACTCTGGGAAACGAACTAGGGGTGGTGGAAGGGGAGGAGGGCGGGGGGTGGGAGTGAATGGGTGACGGGCACTGGGGGTTATTCTGTATGTTAGTAAATTGAACACCAATAAAAAATAAATTAAAAAAAAAAAAAAAAGGAATACCTTCTCCGTTCCTTGGAGCCAACCCCCGGAAGGGGCCATCTCCTAAGGAGGCTCTGCCTCGACTTCATTGAGGGAGAATTGCCTAATGGACAAAAGGGAAAATGCGTGGCAACAGGAAGCCTTGTTCTGCGTTGAGGGCTGTTCAAAGGAACAGTCCTCACTGAACTGCAGCCTCGTGGGCCCTCAGATCCAACCTTGAGACCCCCTACCCAAGTCACTTCAACACTGTTCCTGAGAAGCCACTGTGTCTATAACGTGAGGGTAATGCTTGCCCTTCCTACTTCACAGGGTAAACACTGGAAAGCATTCGAGACGTTTTAAAGTGTGTACAGATATAAAGAATCAAGTCCTGTTACAAGGGAAGCTTTCTGGAGTGTTTGCCCAGGGCCCACAAATTTATACTTAATCACTCAGCTATTCCTATTTAGGGGCTAATTATGGAGGGGCCGTATTACAGGAGTCTCTGGCAAAGGACTTGAGGAATCTTTGCCCTCATGGATCTCACACCACTTCCCAAACCCTCAGAATTCATGATCCTTTATGGTTTGATGTTACATCACTCACTCCAATTTAAATTGCTATTTCAGAAAGGATGACATATATATATGTACACACACACATTTCTTCCCTGTGAGAAAGCTGTGGAGGTGTTTGTGGAGGATGGCTTTAAAAACCGAACTGAGTTTCTCTTTTCTTGCTTGCTTGCTTGCTTTCATTCTCTTTTCCTTCCTTCCTTCCTTCCTTCCTTCCTTCCTTCCTTCCTTCCTTCCTTCCTTCCTTGTTTAATTTTTCATTTTCCACTGTGATCCTTAGTTTTTTGAGTGTCAGTGGTTATGTAACAAGAGAGATTGGATCTTCATTCTAGAGGACATACTATGTTGGATGTTGTGGATTTCTGGAAGACACATTTCCCCTGCTACTCCTTCCTTGTCTTTTCACCTTTCAAGAACAAGTTGCTTAAGAGAAACAAAAAGACTATTGCATATATATTTGGTTAGATGTTAGGCAAGAATAATTCCATGACCCCTGATTTCCATTTGCTTATAAGGGGAAGCAGTATGGTGTCGTTCAAACCGCTGTGTTGGAAATCCAGAGGCTTGCCTTTTGGTCCCAGTTTTGCAAGTAAGTGATCCTAGGCAAGTCACTTCACCTGTTTCCCCATCTATACAGTGAAGTAAGTTGGATACATTCCCAAATCCTTCTACATGTAGAAAATCACATGAATTAAAGGGCATGCCCCTAACACACTTAAAGCACTTCACCAGCTCTCTATTGTTCTCAGTATGGAGCCCAAACTCCTTAACTAATGGCCCACAAGAGTCTTCATAATCTATCATCTACCTCTCCAGTCTCTACTGCTGTGAGCAAGCTCTCTATGCTTTCAGCTAAAAGCAATCTTTTAGTGTCCCAGATTTGCTGTGTCCTCTTGCATTTGGCCTTTACCTAAGCTGGACTTCTTGCTTGGAATGATCTATCCTCCTTTCCTCCCGCTTTTGCACATGCCCCCAGTTTGCTGACTAACCTCTATTTGTCCCTCTGGTGTCCACCTACCTGTCTGTTCCTTCAAGCTCCCTCCATGTCTGGAGAGACATGTTAGGCTAGTGTTAGTCACCTAAGCTCCCCAGAGCCCCCTGGGCTTCCTCTATCATCCCCCTTGTTGTGCGTGTTGTCACTGAGGACATACTTGCCTGCATACCATCATTAGAGCATAAAATCGAAGAGAGAGGGATGTGTCTTTCTTACTTCTCATTGCCTCCTCAGAGACTAGTACTTAATAGGAATTCGGTAAATATGAGTTGAATCAATAATCAAAAGTAAAATCTTAGTATACATGTTGCCAATGAAATGTGTAGCCATCTGTCTACTGCCTTCAGATATGCTTCATGTCCAACCCCCGGCTGCACCATCAGCAATGAGAGGATTGAAGCTATCAGGCAAAAATTGCTTTCCCACTTGTAAAGCTGTGGCCCACGCACCGTGGTTTCATGTGTGGCAACACTGCCTTGTTTTTAGAAAAGTCTCAGGTCACTTAGGACATCCAAGTCTCCATTTAAAATTCGCAGATTCTCCTTCATAGAAACCAGTACTAGAGTATCTGGAATGGATATAAGGATTGGTTCTGGAGACAGAGAACGTAAATATTAATGTTAACAATAATGGCTAAAATGTTTTAGAATCAATAATAATTGTTTTCAAAGTAGGCTCCTGGCCCAGTGTGGAGCCCGCACATGGGGCTGGAACTCACGGCCTTGAGATCAAGACCTGAGCTGAAATCAAGAATCAGACACTTAACTGACTGAGGAACCCAAGTGCCCCTAGAATCACTAATAATTTTTTTTAAAGATTTAATTAATTAATTTATTTGAGAAAGAGAAAAAGGGAGAGAGTACAGGAACACAAGCAGGGGAGGGGCAGAAGAAGAGGGATTGAGAGAATCCCAAATTCAATCCGTGCTCAGTATGGAGCCTCCGGCAGGGCTCATCTCAGGACCAGAGGTCATGACCTGAGCTGAAATCAAGAGTCAGAGGCTAAACCCACTGAGCACCCAGGTACCCCTCAATAATAAATTTTTAAAACAAGGAAAAGGGTATGAGATGGAGAGAAACTGTAAATAATACAAAAGAAGTCACTAAGTGCAATGGGCTTGCTACATGCAGTAGGCTCACACACTGGTGCGTGTAGTTAGCAGGAAAAGAGAAACTTGATGGTTTGTTTTGCAATTTACGTTGTCCGTAAGATAAGACCTGAGCACTTGCTCAAAATTGCCTCATTTTACAGATGAAAGAACTGGGGCCCAGAGAGGGGAAGAGTTGCCCAAGGCTGGTTGGACCCAGACCCAGGCCCTCCCATAGGAAACTGGATTGTCTATTTCCTTCTTTGAATATGGAATAATTTGTTAAAGCCTATGTTTTAAACTAACATTTATGAGATGTTTATTTGGGGCTAGCCTCTATGCTAAGTACTATCTATCTATGGATCGGCTCGTTTCATCCTTACGAAATCCTAAGAAACAGCCCTGTTATTTTATAAATGAAACATCGACAATGGATTTGCTGCTGAAAGATTGCAGCCTCATCCTGGGCCATTTGGAAATGCATGTCTCCCCTTCACACTGTCATTCTCTCATTTTGGTCATTTCTCACAACTTCTACAGAACTGGCCTCCCTTGAAGGTCAGATCTTTTACACATAACTTCATGGCAAAGAACATTTTATCCTTATTTAAACAAATTCTATATTCAATAATTTTAGATAAGAACTGTTAAGGAGGGTCGAGCATATTCTGAACAGGATCTGGAACACAGCAGTGTAGCCAAGGCCCAGGGGGCCCAGTGGTGCTGTGTTGTCAGAAGCTAGCATAATGAATCCTACAACCAGCTCCACAGAATGGTTGGGAGCATGGAATTTGGGGACAGATAGGTCTGGCTTCAAGCCCTCATCTGTCACTCACTAATTGTGGGACTATGAATTCTTTCCCTAATTTACTAAGCCCTCTTCTCATCTGTAAAATTGATCATAATAATAGCTATCCCTTGAATTCTTGGAAGGTTAAATGAAATAATAAATGTAATACATTAAGTGGAGTCATCATAAGTACTTAAAAATGGCTGTTTTTATTGTTATCATTATTATTATTAACATGGTTTGAATTTTAGTGTGACCTCTAGGAGGAATGCAGGACTTGGAAGGAGCTCTGAGTTCTAACCTCACCTTTGTTAAGTAGCTCTATGACCTCAGGCATGTTCTCTGTGTATCACTTCCCTTTTCTGTCTGGTCAGACCCATGCACTCCTGCTTTTATCCCAAAGCTGCTGAAAGATCCAACATCATCTTAGATGGGAAAATGCTTTGAGATATACAAAAAAGAAAAGCAAATGAATGTTTATATAGTTTGTCTCAGCTTATAGACACCCATGCCCCCATACGTGGTGTGGAGTAGTTTGAACAAAGTCCTGCTTCAACTCTGAGCATGAAGCCTCTTTTTTTGGCAGCACCTCTGTGGCTCTGAGATGCTGGCTGTGCGTGAGGAGCGAGTGCTGTGGTGCCTCTAGCCAGCCAGCTCTCACTTGCTGAGTTTCCCTTGGTATGTACCTTTTGCGGGATCCAACTGTATTAAATTACTTCAAACAGCCTAGAAAAATAAAGACAATTACAATGCCATTAAAAAAATATGAGGGAGAACCTGGGTGGCTAGGTGGCTGAGCATCTGCCTTTGGCTCAGGTCATGATCCAGGGGTCTGGGAATCGAGTCCCACATCGGGCTCCCCCTGGGGAGCCTGAACTCCCTCTGCCTATGTCTCTCTCTCTCTCTCTCTGCATCTCTCATGAATAAATAAATAAAATCTTTTTTTTTTAATTTAAAGACTTATTTATTTATTCATGAGAGACAGTGAGAGAGAGAGAGAGAGAGAGAGGCAGAGACACAGGCAGAGCGAGAAGCAGGCTCCATGCAAGGAGCCCGACGTGGGACTTGATCCCAGGTCTCCAAGATCATGCCCTGGGTAGAAGGAGGTGCTAAACTGCTGAGCCACCGGGCTGCCCCAAATAAATAAAATCTTTTAAAAAAAGTAAGACTTCAGGTTTTTCATCTTCCTTGGGTGCATCTCCCTGAAGAACCAGGGACCTCTCCAATGTGATAATCCAGAGCAGTCACAGTAGGGGTATTCTTCTCAGAGACCTAAGCCACTGTGGAAACAAAGCCCCAGCAGGATTAAACAGCGTTGGAGTCCAAGAGGACAACTGTGCCATACTCAAAATCAGTCTGGAAAATGGAAAGGCACCAGAAACTCTTTCACAGCTCTAGATGGGTGTAGATGGGTGTGGGTAGAGGTGACCCTGGATGGTGAGGAATCACTATCCACTTGGCTCCTTCAGCTGATTGTCCTGTAACCTCACTAGCACCTACTGCCTTTATCCTCAATGTTCCCAAGTCCTAATTTAAAAATAATGCAAAGAGGAACACCTGGGTGGCTCAGTGGTTGAGCCTTTGTCTTTAGTTCAGGGCATGATCTCAGGGTCCAGGATTGAGTCCCCCACTGGGATCCTTGCAGGAGGCCTGCTTTTCCCTCTGCCTATGCCTCTGCCTCTCTCCCTCTCTGTCTCTCATGAATCAATCAATCAATCAATCTTAAAAAAAAATAAGCCCAGGTATTTAAAAAAATAATGCAAGGGAAGAATGGGGAATACAATGTATTTTTCTTGTTTTATTCTGGTTTCTTTGCCTGAAATGTTCTTCCAAACCCCCTCTTCCTTGGGAGCTCCCATTTACCCTTCAGGACAGCTCAAACATCACTTCCTCTGTGAAGTCCTCCTTGATCTCTTAGGTGTTTTTGCTCTTTGTCTTTTCACTATATTGTCATCACTGCTCCATCAGGTAAACCTACAGCATCCCCTTGCAATCACATTTGATTCTCATTATTTGGTACTTACATTTTATAAAGTTGCCATGGAGATGAGCACGAGGTGTTATACTGTATGTTGGCAAGTTGAATTTAAATAAGATATTAAAAAATAAAGTTGCCATGGACACTGAATGAATGATACTAAACCATTGCTCCTAGGGGAAGTATAGGATTAGGTTCCTGTGAGCCCCTGGACCCAACATTTTCATTAACTGATCTATATATAACCTTGTTTTACACACATTTCTGTTGAAAAACTTTTATACCTTGTGGACTCATTAATGTTAAATTCACAGTTAACAGCATTATAACTCATGCCTGAATGAAACTTACGTAGCAAACATTTTCTTGGAAAGAGATGTCACAGCCTTCTGGCTCTTAGCACCACTACACAGCACTTCAGCTCTATGCTTAAGGGTCATTTTAAGCAGCAAAATGACCAAAAAAAGTACACAAGTGCAAAATGTGGCACTAAACAGACCTCCAAAAGGATACCTGTTTAGAGTATGATTGCTAAAATGTGAAGGCAGAGCACTACCTTGTCCGACCTCAGCTGGGAATGTGTGTGTAGGGCGACACATTTTTCACAGCTCTGGCATGGGCACACCATGGATGACTATGAAAGTACTGATTTGGGAGTTATAAATAAATTTCAGTGAGTAGGCAAATTTGCAAGTCCAGAATCTGTAAATAATGAGCATCAACTGTATTTGTTTCTGTGTTGGACTTCTGTTAGTAGTAAAGGGGCTTCTTAAAGGAAGGATGGTGTCTGTACTAGATGTCTTTTCTTTCTCCAAACCCCCTCCGCCCTTTGCACCCTGCTCTCTCCCCTCTGACTTACCTCTGTGGACCACCCTGCTACAGTTTCTTTGTCCTCTGGCTTCCAGTTGGGTTTGGCCAAGAGAAGCCCCAGCAGTTAATGGAGTAAGGGGGGAGAGCGGGTTCAGCATATTTATTCCTCTGGCTTCCTCCTTGTGACATTCTCTCAAGGAGACATTTGCCAGGTGACTCTCAGCTTTCACATTCAAATGAGCATTCCGCATCCTGCCTCTTCAGGCCTCCAGGTGGTAACTGCTCCTTGGCTGTTATTTTCCTCTCTACTACTTTCTGTGGTTCTCCTAAACCTGACCCACACTCTCTTAAATAATCCTTTCGTAAATAAGTCCTCCTCGAACTATCTTAATTTGAGTGTGAAGTATTTGGTCTCTAGCTGATAAGATATCTTATTCATCTTGTACACCTGACACAGGGCCAGGCAATGTCAGATGAATTGGTAACTATTATTAGTACATTATTAGTAAATAAATGATCTCTAAAACTCCTTCTAATAGTGACTGTATGATTCTGTGATCCCACAAGCCAACTACACATCATGACTTGGAGTTTCATAGTCATTAAGAGACACACACACACACACACACACACACTGCCCATCTTGCTTACCAGATTATTTTCTGCCTCTTCCTCAAAGTGGTGGACTTGTGTGTTGGGAGATTCCAGGAAGAGTAGGGTCTGCGAGATAAATGCTCTGAGAAGCAGAACTGTTCATCCAACCGCTTTAGGAGTTTCATATCTGGGTCATTTCCCAGTGGGAGTCAAGCGCTGAAGGGAGTCCCACAAAAGACTGTGTAGAAGCCACACGTTTTTTCACTTTTGCCTAATGGTCCTCTGGTGCGTGAACTGGCTCCTGCAGTGCATGTGGGCTTTTGGTAAACTAAAAGGTACAGGGAAAGCTCCACACACCAAAAATATAAGCCAGCCTTTATTTTACTGGGATTTTAAGAGGCAGGGGAACAGCTATTCATTGCTGTCCAACTGTGACTGAAGAACTCTGAATTACAATTTCTACATGTCACCCACACAGCAGATGACAGTGAATGAATATGAACAATAACCTGGTACTCGGAACAAGGCAAAAAATCATCTTCACATTCGCTTCTTTTCCACCAGCTTTGCATTTCCCAAATCCACTCACTATACTGCTGCCAAAATGTATTTTTAAACACAAATTTGACCTTCACTCCTTGCTCCATGACATCTTTTCTATCTATAGGTAGAGTTCCCATATTTATTGTCTTTTTAAAATACAGTCTTTATCAAAGATTTACGGCTTCAGTTTCAATTTGCCTAACCCTTTCTATCATCCTTACCCTTGTCAACGCCTCACACCCATCTCTGAAACTTAGCTCCAGCAGGATAAACTGATCATAGCCTCCCCATACATTTTGTTTCCTCTATCCTTCTACCCGGAAAGCATTTCTTTTATTTCTGCCCAGTTACCTCCTAAGAAAACCCATAGTTCATCTTCAAAACTGAGTCAGACATTATATGCTCTGACAGTACTTCTCAAACTTTAATGCGCTTAGGATCGTGAAGATGCAGATTCTCAATCACTGAGTCTTGGTATGAAGTCAGAGAATTCACATTTCCCATAAGGTGATCATATTGCTGTTGCTGGTCTGGGGACCACACTTTGAGTAGTAAGGTTCTAGGAAGTTTTTCCTGATGTTTCCCTTCCTCTGAGAGATTTTATTACTTTTTCTGAGCTCTTCTCCTCTTTGCCTATATTTCTGTTGTTGCTCTAATTGCTGGATTATAATTTTACTTGTTGATATGTCTGCCTTTTTGTATGACTTACCTGGAGTTTCTAGAAAATAAAGACTGTGCTTTTTTCATCTTTGTTTCCATAGCTCTCAGCACAGTGTCTCATAGGAACACAGGAAGCATTTGATATTTACTTGTTGAACAAATGTTGCATGATATATAGTCCTTACTTTGGAACATGAAGCCATGTAATCATTTTTATTTAAGGAAAATTTTTGGTTGTTTGACATTTGGGCAAATATGGAACCCAGGCCATATATACTGTATTTATTAAAGCATACAGCTTTATTTGCTAGACCCAACTTTTAACTATACATGCTTTATAAATGGTTAGAGATTTTTTTATTTGAGTTCAATTTGCCAACATATAGTATAACACGCAGTGCTCATCCCGCCAAGTGCCCCCCTCAGTGCCCGTCACCCAGTCACCCCAACAGTTAGAGATATTTGTAACATTTTTATTGTGAATACTAGCAATCACTGTACACTAATAAATATTCATTACATCCAAATATAAATAGTCTTAAAAGGTACAAAATGCAAAATCTATAAATTGCATCTAGAACCAAAACCTTGTATAAGGGAATTCCCTGGGAACACATGATACCATTTTCAAACTGTGAATGGAGTAGAAAAAAACAGGCAGGAAGCCCATTTTGCAGGATAGGACACTGAGGAGTTAACATGTTCAGTTATGTCCCCCATGAATCTGAGCTTGAACACAATAATACCATGCAAGGGGCAAGTTTTGAAACCAAGCCACAGAAATCAATCAATTTTGATGTTTTCCTTTTAGACTGGATGTTCCAGAAAGCATCTCTAATTAAAGGTTCCACAAGAGAATGTACAAAATGCCAGAAAGTAAACAGGGATGATTTAGGATATGTTGAATCAGATCACCTTTTGAATGATACATTTGATACAATGATATCTTGAGACAACCAGTTTCACAATAATTATAGTTAAAAGTTATGCATTGGAATCTTCAGCTGGTCAAAATATCACACGATTTAGATAGAACTAATAGCAACACCATCTAAGAATCTCTCTAAAATTTTATCTGAACATTGTAGGAAAATGAAATCTCTCTTACACCGGGGAATACCCTTCTCCACAAAATGTCCAAGAATACTGCAGCTGGCTCAAAGCCAAAATTATAATTAAAGGAAGCATTTATACACCTGCAGGAGGATCTTCCAAAACTGCCTTAGCTCACCTATAAATGGCTTCATGCAATATGACTCTGGAGGGGTGGGTGATTCAAAGGGTTAATTAACTGAGTAACTCCATCCTCTGACAAAGATGAGGAGCCAGATGGGAAAAAGAAGATCCTATTCCAAGTTGGAGGGCTACACAGCCAGCCATAATGGTCTATGTGGGAGAAACGTTACTTGGTGGTTGACTTCTTTAATTCGCTTTCTAGGTCTCCCCCAGCTGTTATTTACCTCCTCTGCAACCCCTTTCACCCTCAGTAGGAGGCAGTGTTGAATAGAAATACAGAAACTGCATTGGTCACAGACAACTCTGTCACTTAGGGGAGCTGTCTTGGCTTTTTAAAGCCTCAGGTTTATCATCTGTAAAATGGAAATAAGGATACTTTCTCATGGGGTTGGTGTGAACTCAGGATGAAATAAAATTCTGCAGATAAGGCCCGTAGCTCAGTACATATTCACCTTGCATACTTCAGTGCTCAATCGACCACAGGCTGCCTTGTGCATCTTGGAAGCACCCCACTCAGTGCTTGACTCAGTTTCCATCCAGATGGTTGGAGCGAGAACAGACCCTTCATTCCTCTCCTAGACTTTCAGAGACTTGAAGCGTTGTCTTAAAGTTGCAAATTCCTAGGGCTTAAAGAACCTTTCGGGATCTCTGCAAGGCCACTCTGCCCGGCATAGTGCTGCCCTCTGCTGATGAGGGTGGAAGAGTGCAGAGAGGGAACTAAACCTAAAGGTCAGAAGAATCCATGGCTGAGTCCCAGTAGGAGCCAGTGTTCAGAAGCGATCATCTTCTCCCAGGATAGCTGTGAAGCATTCTGTGCAGAGGAAAGGGACCGTCACCTGCCCAGCTTGGTACTGAAAGTGGGCATCAGGGTGGTATCAACCTAAGGCCTTTCTCTGTACCAGTTGACACCCTACCATCTGATACCCTCTTTCTGGGCAGATGCCACCTCCAACCACGGGATCCAAATTGTTCACCCCAGTCCATCATGCCCCTTCACGGAGGGAGGTGGCAGTGTGCTCAATGAGTAAAATCTCATAAAGCTGCTTCTCAGAATATCTGGCCTCATGTGTGAGCAGCTGTTCCATCATCCTCTACGGCAGGAAGCTGTGGCTGACAGCATCACAACGGCTGAGTCGCTCTTTCTGACCTTAATTAATTCACCAGTTCTCCTTGAAAAAGCATCACACTCGTCATTTCTCTTGCCCCATATCCTGGGATTCTGTATTGTGGGGCCAAGTAAAAATCCCTTGACCATAAACTTTAGATCCATGTTGGAAATAAAAATAAGCAACCACAGTCCTACCATGTCCCTCCTTTTCTCTAAGAAGTGCAAGAAATGTTGTCTGAAAGCTATCAGGTTGAGGTTTGCAAACCACACAAGATGAGAGGCTGGGAGGAGGGTAAAGGCATTGCTGCTGCTCTGGCCTCACTCCCGATTCAGGGGCTGAGCCTTCTGCTGGTGGCCAGGTGCCAGCCTCTGTCAGGGTGCTGCCTCTGTGGTGGCTTAGGGACTGACGCCACAGGCCAGCTGCCTCTGAGGAGTTCTGGGCTGGTGGCAGCTTTTAATGCTCTATGAAGGGAGAATTTGCTTCCCCCATTCAGGATCTGCAGCCCATGCCTCGTGCTGAGTCTCTGCTAAAGTCCCGATTCTGCAATTTCAGCCAGTTGACTCAAGAGTCTGCAGAAAGGTGGCCGGTCCTCTGGTTTCTAGAGAGGGAAGAAAAGAACTCTGTGAGTTCCTTGTCCTTATGTGTCATAGTTAATAACAAAGCAAACCAGAATTTAATAGCCCTCTGAGGATTCTTAAATATGCTTCCATATATATTATTAGAGGCCATGATGTAAAAGTTGTTAACAGCAGGTATTCTGGAATCATATGGACTACTTTTGTTTTTTGTTTTGTTTTGTTTTGTTTTTTTAAAGATTTTATTTATTCATGACAGAGAGAGAGAGAGAGAGGGGTAGAGGGAGAAGCAAGCTCCATGTAGGTAGCCTGACGTGGGACTTGATACCGGGTCTCCAGGATCACACCCTGGGCTGAAGGCGGCGCTAAACCGCTGGGCCACCGGAACTGCCCATATGGCCTACTTTTGAATCTAAGATTTCCCACTCAGCTGTGTGACTTTGAGCAGGTTACTTAACTTGTTTGAATCTCAGTTTTGTTGTCTGTTAAATGGGGATAATGATAGTCTCTATCTTATAAGACGGTTGCGAGAATTAAATAAAGTCATGAATTAAAAATATGTCATAAAATAAGTGCTAAATAGCAGCAAAAAAGGAAATACTTAGGTATAAATCTCACAAAATATGTATTAGGAAAAATACAAAGTTTTAAGGAAAGAACTCAAAGAAGATCCAAATAAATGGAGATATTTCATATTCAACAATGGGAAGACTTTATATTATTAAGATGTCATTCCTTTTCAACTTAATCTATAGATTCAACACAATCACACTCAGAATCCCAGAAAATTATTTTTTTTTTGAATCCCAGAAAATTATTTTGTAGATATTGACAAACTTACTCAGAAGTTTACATGGAAAAAGATTCAGAATAGGCAACATAATACTGAAGAGGAACAAAGTTGGAGGACTGACACTACCCAACTTCAAGACTTACTATAAAGCTACAGTAATGAAGACAATGTGGTATTGGTGAAAGAAGAGGCAGATAGATTGATGGAACAGAGTTGAGAGCCTGGAAATAGACTCAATATAGTCAACTTATCTTTGAAAAAGGAGCAAAGGCCATTTGTGGGACAGTGTTGTTGTTTTTTAACAACAGTGCTGGAACAATTAGGCAGCCATATGCAGTATAATGACCCTAGACACAGAACTTATAGCCTTCACAAAAATGAACTCAAAATGGGTCAGAGACCTAAATGTAAAACGCAAAACTTAGAAAACTTCTTGAAGATAACACAGGAGAAAATCTGGGCAACCTTGGGTTCAGTAATAGATTTTTAGTTACAACACCAAAAGCATGATTCCTAAAAGAAAAAATTGATGTTGAGCTTTGTTAAAACTAAAAACATCTGCTCTGTAAAAGACATTATTAAGAGAAAGAAAAGATAAACCACAGGCTGGAGAAAATATCTTCAAAACACATATCTGATAAAGGACAAAGACCTCTTCAAACTCAAGCAAGAAAACAAATAACCTGATTGAAAAATGGGCAAAAGATCTCAATAGACACCTCATTAAAGCAGATATACAAATGGAAAATAAACATATGAAAAGATGCTCCACATTATATGTCATTAGAGAATTGTAAACAAAAAGCTACCACTGTATACCTATTAGAAGGGTTAAAACCCCAAACACTTGATAACATTAAATGCTGCTGAGGATGTGGAACAGCAGGAATTCTCATTGCTGATGGGAATGCAAAATGGTACCGGCCACTTTGGAAGAGAGTCTAAAAGTTTCCTTCAAAGCTAAATGTGGTGTTTTCATATGATCCAGCAATCACACTCCTAGGTATTTACCCAGTTGAGCTGAAAATTTATGTTCATACAAAAACATGCACACAGATATTTATAGTAGCCTTTATTTACAGTTGCCAAAACTGCAAGTGATCAAGACGTCCTTCAGTAGGTGAATAGATAGCCAAACTGTGGTACATCCATACAATGGAATATTGTTCAGTGATAAAAAGAAATGAGTTATCAAGCCATGAAAAGACATGGAAGAGTTTTAAGTAAAAACTAAGTAAAAGAAGCAAATCTGAAAAGGCTACATACTATATGATTCCAACTATATGACACTATGGGAAAGGCAAAACTTGAACAATAAGAAGATCAATAGTTGCCAGGGTTTTGGAGAGAGAGGGAATGGTAAATAGGTGAAGCACGGTGGATATTAGGGCAGTGAAAATATTCCGTATGATACTATAATGGTAAGCACATGGTATTATGTATTTGTCAAAGCTCACAGAGCTGTACAACACAAAGAATGAACCTTAATGTAAACCATGAACTTTGGGCAGTCTGGTTGCTCAGCAGTTTAGCGCCACCTTTGGCCCAGGGCCTGATCCTGGAGACCTGGGATCGAATCCCATGTCGGGCTCCCTGCATGGAGCCTGCTTCTCCCTCTGCCTGTGTCTCTGCGTCTCTCTGTCTGTCTCTCATGAATAAATAAATAATCTTTAAAAAAATAAATAAACCATGAACTTTAATTAATAATAATGTATCAATAATGGTGATTAATTGTAACAAATGTACCACACCAATGCAAAATGTTATTAATAGGGGAGGAGGGGCTATGGGAACTCTCTGTACTATTTGCTCATTTTTTTCTGTGAATCTAAAGCTCTAAACAATAAAGTCTATTCACTTAAAAATCAGTGAAAGAGTTTTTAAAAAGGGAAGGTGCTAAGTAAATTCAGCTATCATGATTATTATAGTATTTAATCCTTGTGAAGTGGACTGGGTTTGTTTTTCTCTCTTCTTTATGTCTTCACTGTTTGTTTCTTTGTTTCTGAATACAAAGGCTCTAGGAATTTACAGATCAAGCATTATTTCATTCTCTTACTAGTAAGAAAAAGGAGGTTCAGAGATTGTCCAAGAGATTAATCCCTAAGAAATACTAAAGTGGAGACAAAGCCCAAGTATCCTATACTTCTTCAATTCCACTTGTCACTCTCAACAATCTGAATTTGTGTTCATTCTCTATTCAGCAACTTTCAATTGAATTTGAAGTTTAAAATTTCCTAATTCACCAAAGGACATTAAGACTTACACTGATGTGGCTTAAGATATAGCCTGCCCCCCCTAGGATGGGATGACTGAGGCATCTGGGAGGGCAAAGTAATTGGCTTCTCAATCTGAATTGTTGAATAAATAAAATGAACCCGAATTAAGTCATTTTCATTGTTTCACACCACAAGTGAACTTCTGCTCACCAACTTCTAGAACTTTCATGTATACTTGATGGTTTGTTGATGTTATAAGTGTTTTTATCTCAGAAAACTGACATATTGACATTGGTCTTACCCCCTCTTCCTTTCTAACAGTGTGTTGATGGCTTGTGACATTCTATTGCAAGTCAAATAATATTTAAGGTCGCTGCCAACTCTTTTAGGGTTGGGTAACCTCTTTTGTTAGTAGACACTCAAAGCCATTTTCTTGTTAATATACTTTAGTAACACCTGCTTCCTCATCCTCTAAGAGAGTTCCTTTCTCTAGGGAAGGAGACAGACCCTAGAGTTGTAGATTACAAGGTAGGGGGAAACCACTTCCTTTACTGACCTCTTTCCAGCAATGATTCATTATCTGGTAGATATTTGAGGAGGCCAGCCGGGGCTTGTATAAGCGAAATCCAGTAGTGATGTCTTCCACCACTTCTGAGTTGCTTCTATTTTCATACGGGATTTTGCCTTCACTGAAGACTTCCCACATTAGCACACCTAAAAGAAATGGGGAATGCAGCACAGTGAATGATGAAGTTCACAACTAGCAAACAAACCAGCCTACATCTATAAATTGCAGATTCCTTGACTTTCAGATTCACGTCCTTACCTTTAGGAAGGACAATACCAAGCCACCTGAGGCTTATTAGGCCTGTACTATTTCTAAAGAACAGAGATTTCCCAATCTTGCTTGTGGTGAGGAACTTTTAAACTCAGCCCTTTTTTTAATATCTAACTCAAATGCTACTACTAAAAGTTGCAAGGGATGTAAACTCAAAGGTCTACACATCATGTAAATGGATGGAGTGGATGAGATGTGTCTTAATGGGGATTAGGGGGTTTCTGGAGAACTGGAGGGTCAAGTTCCATCTTCAGATAACAGCTATGATTTAGCTCCAGCCACCATAGGGCACATGGGGATGAGGGTTCGGGATTGCCACATTTTCTGATTTTTTTAAAAGGAGTCACAAATTGAGAGCTTAGAAATAGAAATGCAATTTGATTTTTTAAAGTACTGTGTAGACAGAGCAAAACACATCTCCGGGGTGTCTATTTTTGACCTGTGATTTAATCCCCTTTCCTCTTCTGTCTTCAGCAGAAATGTCACACCCAATTTTATTATGTACTAATGTATTCATAGGATGTCAGAGTGGGAAGAGAGCTTGCAGATCACCTCGTTCAGTGGTTTTCAAAGCCTATTTCAGAGGTTCTTAGGGCAGAGTTTTCCAAAGTATGATTCCCCAAACAACTGAATAAAAATCACCTCAGAAGTTTGTTGAAATGGCAGACCCCAGGCCCTGGCCCCGACCTCTGGATCAGGATTTCTAAGGGATCCTCAGACATGCCTCTGGAGTTTTGGGAATTTGGAAACTGCCTGTAAATAAGACTGATCAGCTCCCCAGGTTGCCAGAAGTTCTAGTGAGATTTCTTTGGAAAATTGAGGTCTGCTGTTCAAAGCTCATTTGAAAACCATTTCTTTCATGCAAACCTTGTAATGCATTGATTGGAAACTGAGTAAGGCCCAAAGAGCTTACTTGACTTGCTTAAAATAGCACAGTTAATTAGGGCAAAATTCTTAAAATGCATGACAAAGCTCAATGGCCTTGAGGCAGGCATCAAGCTCCCAGACCATCCAGGTTTCTGTTTCTCAGGTTTGCCACTCCTGTTATCTCTCCCTCCCAACCTTGCTTCCAATGGTCAGTCTCCTTTTTGAACACTTCAGGGGGCACACCTTAGGCAGGGACGGACTGTAGCTCAACTCTCTAATTATATGATACAATAGAAAATTCCCAAGCTGGCCATCTGTGTCAGAATAAGCCTTATGCAGAATTAGCAGGTAAATGTGACAAAGTGGCCATGAGTACAAACATCTTGTTATGGGACACCCGGCTTGGTGCAGTGTGACCAGCTGCATCAGCCATAGAGAGTGGCCACACATCAGGCATACCTTTCCTCATTATACACATACTTGGGGAAAAAAGAATCTTCTGAGATTCTCTGGTACAGTTTTATTTCTTCCAAGTTCATTCTGTATCTTAATTTTGAATAACAAAATCTTAGCTAGGTCTGTCAGATAGGGAAGCTGTTTTAAGGAATAGCTCAGAAGAACTAGAAATTCACGAATTACTCAGTTGTCCAAAATGGCTATTCTAAAATGATGGGGGAGACTTCAAAACTAATTCTCTGAAGAGATTTAGTCAGCTTTTCCCTGGTTTCTACACTTAGTCAATACACTTGGCAAAATCAAACTCCAACTCATTCCTTTCCAAAGTATAACCCTTCTTATAATCAAAATCAAAGAGGTTGTCCAGTGTATTTTTGTGTATAGGTTAATACACACAAACTATGGCTTGGGATGATATGACAAATCCAGCAAGAATATTTGGTAGCTTTCTGCCACACCAACATCTTTCATTCTGCCTTTTATGCATGCCCATTTGCACTTATTAGAAATTCTAATTCCTTATCATGGAATACGGGATTTTGCTTTCACTGAAGACTTCCCACATCAGCACACCTAAAAGAAATGGTGAATGCAGCACAGTGAATGATGAAGTTCACAACTAGCAAACAAACCGGCCTACATCTAGAAATTGCAGATTTTCTTGACTTTCAGACTCAAGTCCTTACCTTCAGGAAGGACAATACCAAGCCAATTTCATTGTCTACTGTTCTCTCACTGAGACAGTACCCCTCCTTTCTTTGGACACACCAAATTTTTATATTTGCTGGTTTTTTGGTCAGAGACACTGTTCCCTGGATCTTCAAATAGGGATGACTTTCTCTCATCATTCAGATTTGTGCTCAAGGGTTACCTCTTTGGAGAGGCCTTCCCAGACCATGCTATTTAAAACAGACACTTCATCCCAATCACGTTCTATCCCATTACTGTTTTTTCCATTACTGTTTTATTCATAGCACTTACTTATCACTATGTGATTTGTCTTATTTACATATCTATTAGCTTGTTTATGTGATTACTATCTATCTCTCCCTAATTTATGTCCAAGAGAGTAGGAGTCTTTCCTATCCTATGCACCACTGCATTGTGAGGACCTAGACTAGCCCTAGCTTATAGTAGGTGCTTGATAAATTATTGTTGAATAGATGAGTAGGATATTTATTGAGGGTTAAATGTGGGAATAGAATTTTGAACAAAATATTCTCCTGGTCCTCAAGGAACTCATATTTTAATCTCCTGACTCCTTTAGCTTTTGATCTTACAAAAGCTGTCACCAGCATCTGTTTCCATTCTCATTTTAACCCCCATTTCAAAGATCTCCAAGAATGAATGCAATAATGAATGCTTCATCATCCTCTTCAGAGCCATTATCATACACAGACTATGAGTGGGATGCTCTTACCACCCAGTCCTGGGCAAGCAGGGTTGCTTGGATTTGACAAATAAAACAGCTGGTTGGAAGTCCCAAATCATGTGGGTGTGGGGCCAGGGTGACACTTACCAAATGACCACACATCTGACTTGCTGCTATAGCGACTGAAGGAGAAGACTTCTGGGGATGCCCACTTCACCGGGAACTTGGTGCCTGTGGAACTGGTGTATTGATCATCAAGGACAAACCTGGGTAGAGTGGAGAAAGAATGTCTGAATGATCTGGGGGCCTGAGTCCCATTCCTTTGTGGGCACCACATGCCTGTATTACCTTGTCATCCCAAAGTCGGACACCTTGATGACTTGGTTTTCTCCCACTAAACAATTTCTGGCAGCCTGGAGTAGAGACAGGCAAACAAAAGGGAAGGGAAAACTGTTGGTGAATAATCAATACAAGGAGTCTCCTATAATAATCTCAGTCTTTTGGGTTTTTATGTGCTGCTGTACGAGGGCTTTACAGATGTGAATTAAACTTCACTAGTTCCCAGAAGTGAACTAAAGAGTTAATGTGTAAGATCTCTTATCAGTATAAGTAGGTTTGGTCTTTTAGCTTCATTCCTGAGATCTTATTTGAAGAGAAATCCATGGTGTTATCTAACCAATGGTGTGCTCTAATGCAACCTGATGCAATAGGAAATGTTAATGTTAGGGATGATATAAAGAAAATGTCACGACAAAAATAAGAATGTTTTAAGGTACTAGTCCTCTTAAAACTATTCCTCAATAGGAAGAGTACCTAATCCCTAATTAGTATCACAGAATTGTCCACTGAAAGAACCCTAAGTGATAAAAAAAACCCCACTCCTTTTTTCACATTTTAAATGTGGCTACAATTCCCAAGGGGGATATGTTAAAATGAATATCCTGAGCTCTGACCTCCAGAGAGATTCTGAGGATGGTTTTAGCACCTCCCAATGTGATTGTGGAAGGTCCTTGAATAATAGTTTGAGAAAAATTGTGCTTGTCCATTTCCCTCATTTTACTACGAGGAAACAAAGGCACAGAAAGGTTAAGGAGAGGCTGTAAGCTTCATTTTGGAAGAGTTTAAATTCAGATTCAGAGGATACAAGTTATCCTCTGGGATTAAGGCTGGGATTAACACTGACTGAGTCCTACTAGGATATCCCCAAGTGGGTGGAAGAAGGAAGAAGTTGAGAGTGGACAGGAGATGTCTGTGACTTGTTATGTATCAACATATTCCCAGTATGGGTAGCTCTACATTTCAGTGGGATGTACCCCTTCCTCCCGGACTTGTAGATGTGTGCCCTGCATCCTCTTACCAGGTCTCTGTGGATGACACATGCCTCCTCCAAGTAGGCCATGCCTTCACACACATCCAGGCACATGCCCAGTAGGGTTTCTGCAGCAAAGAGTCCCCGCTGGTTGCGAAGATAATCTGACAGGCAGCCGTGTTCCATGAACTCAAACACCAGGCAGATGGGAGCTTGCTCTAGGCATACCCCATACAGCTGGACCAGTTTGGGGTGAGAGAGTTTCCTGGAGGAAAAAGGCAAGGGGTGAGATGGTCTAAACTCAGTCTTACAAAAATGCATTCCCTCCCCAAACAAAAATAACCTGAAAGATAGTGAGGAGTCAGATGGTATGTGCAAGGACAAATGGAGGCCAGTGTGGCTGGCGCATCTTGGACCAGAGGAGAGATTGGGGGGGATAAGACTGGGGAGTGGACAGGGCAAGACCATGACAGGTCTTGTAGACCATAGTGAGGAGTTTCATTTTGTTCTCCATGCCATTTAACCCATCACTAGATTTGAGCAGCAAAGTGGTGTAACATGACATCAAAATGGTATTTAAGGAACACAGCACAGAACATCCTCCCCAAGATGTCTTTGTGTACTCTTGATTTGACCACTCACATCATGACTTCAGCCTCCTCTATGAAGTCCTCTTCTGACATAGCCCCTTCTTGAATGGTTTTGATGGCCACCTTGTCCTTGTTAAGCCAGTAGCCAAGATGCACCAGCCCAAACTGTCCACTGCCAATCTCCTGCACAAAAGTGAGCTCAGTGGGATCAATCACCCATTTCCCTGGAAAAGAGAGACAAGTTTTTCCAGGGCTGGCATGCAATAGATAATGAGGTATAGGGCTTTAAGGAGACTATACAGAACCCTAGATAGAATGTTACTGTATTGTTAATATAACCCAAAGATGGCAAATAGTATAAGCTTTAGACTTAGACCTATCATGGATAGATAAAATTATTATCTTCCTACCCCAAATAATAACATAGGATATGCATTGAACACCATGAAAAATGTATGTAGGAGATTATACGGAAGAAAGACGGAAAATGGCATTAATCAAGATATCCAAAGAAAGTAAATGAAAGTGTTCTTGTAATGTCTCAACTATTTTTATACTTGATTAAATATGTTTTATTGCTATTTCTCACATAGGGCAAATTTCATTTGAGCTGATCATTCATTCATTCATTCATTCACTCATTCATTTATCCACCAAGTGCATCCATAGCACTCTGCTTGGCCATAGCAGGGATTGGGAGCAAGGAGGTGTGGATTCCAAGGGGCACACAGTCTGGCATGTGGTAGGCTTTCAAGAAATGTTCAGTAAACGAAAGAAAGGAATCCGATTCTCAATTTTCACACTGACAAAATAAGTAGACTCATAAAATAATCTCTGCGATCCCATCCAGCATGGATATATTAAGATTCTACAGTTATTAGAATTACTTTATTTTCATAAGGAGGCTAAAGGGGTATTACCCTTCCCTGGCATTTGGTTTTGTATCATAAATAGCTCAGTTTCTACCTCTTTGAGGCAGAGACTGAACAGAAAGTAGTATTGAGTTCCTGCCATGTACAGATATGGTGCCAGTTAGGGATGGAGAGTCTATAGCAATGTTTCTCAAAGTATGAGTCTCTAACCAGCTGAGGAAAAATTACCTAGAGCATTTGTTTAAAAGGCACATTCCAGGACTCCATTATCAGGGATTGTGTTTTGGTAAGTGTTAGATAGTGTCCAAGAGCCAACATTCTTTTTTTTTTTTTTTTTTAAGATTTATTTATTTATTTTTAGAGGGGAGGTGAGGGAGGGGCATGGAGAGAGAGTCTTAAGCAACCTCCTCGTTGAACACAGAGCCCCATGTAGGGCTTGATCTCAGGATCCTCAGATCATGACCCAACAGAAACCAAGAGTCCAACGCTTAACTGATTGTGCCACCCAAGTGCTCCCAGGAGCCAAAATTATTAATAAGCATCCCAGATGACTTAGATGTACACTGAAGTCTGAGAACCACCTGTTTAGGAGCTACAAAATGAAAATACTCCAGCCTCGACAAGCACAGTTTAGGGGGATGCAAACTCAAATGTTTTTAGGTTCCAGGCAGAAAAAGCAGAGGGAAGAAGTTCCAAAGGATGAGGGAATAACAAAGCTTGTGGCACTAGAGATGCAAGCCTAGATTGTATCTAGGCTTTGCCTAAAGGCACTGAAAAAAAAATTAACACCATGTCATGGCAGACAAACTTTTCTGAATGCGTCCAGCTTCCAGCCCTTGCAATGGACCATACACAGCAAACTTATATGATACAGAAGTTCTAGAAGATAGATGGGAATATGGTCCCAGGCATTATTTTCTAGTATATTTTTTTCTAATGGTGGATAGTAGAGTGCTCTGTACAAAGTAGGTCCTTGATAAACAGTCACTGATGAACTCTTAAGTAAAACCAATGAACCTTGATTTGGCCTTGATAAATGTATATATATATATATATATATATATATATATATCTTACTACACTCTGTAAATATTCCTTTGTGCACATCATATCAGATATACAGTGCACCTGTTGTAATGGTTATTTTAAGCCTGGGGAATAATTAAGTACATGGCAAGTCCATATAGAATTTGCCCCAGACCTTTAGGGATGTGACTAATGCAAATACATAACATTGCTGGATGCACTCTCACCGTATCTCAGTCCCGCAGTGACTGGTGCTTTCTGCCTCCAAGAACAAACTGGGTGCCGGAGTCTAGTGACCAGACCTGGGTTGATTACGAAGTGAAAGGCAGTAGTTAGAATTTTACCGTAGCAACTGTTCAAGTCCAATCACCAGGAAAAATATAATCCAATGCGAAAGCTATTTTTATTCTGGAAAACAAATCCCGAAGCCCAGTCACTGATATTACACCCCCTCCAGCAAGAGTCATAAACACAGATGGGCACGTGGTGAAATCCCATGGGTCTAACAGCAGAATTTGCTAATGGAAAATATATAATATGAGCAAATATTTGGCATTGTTTCCTATTTGTAGATTTAGTTATTATTTATGGTCAGCTTGTCTGAGATGAAGAACCTGGCAGGACATTTATCATTTTTCTCCAAGTTTCCCTGTGAGGGTTCCCCGCTGGCCCCTTCCTTTAGAACTCACCTGCTCCATTGTGTTGGTGATAATTGATGAGGAGAGGAATGGAGTCAAACACGTACTTCTCAGCCACATAATATCGCTTGGGGTTGTCATTTGTTTCTTTAATGTGATAGTGCTTGATACAGGGGTTGTTCTCACTTAAACAAATGAAACATAAATTCAGTGATTATTAACAAGCAATGTTTAGACATAAAAGTGTCTGCTGGTAGCCGATTCCTGTTAGCTTTGTTTTTTACCCTCTCAGAAGGATGGCAGGTATATTTCAACTTGTGTGTCAGTCTTGACAGGGTAGCCCTGGGTGCTATAGTAAGAAGGACTCGGAGGCTGCATCTAGACCCAGTTAGAACCAGGCCCATGATGGATTGGAGATGTTTCTTCTACAACCACGCAGTGGGTAATGGTCTTGTGTGTGCTACATGCTTTCCTCCTGTGTGTGTGGATTTCACTAACTGTCAGCATACGATAAGGGAACACTGGACCCTTAATACTTATGTGACTTTGTAGAGTAAAGAGTTAACATAGCAGCCCTGAATGCTTTTTTTTAGAAAGGCCTGCTTGCAAATTTGACCCGTGGCTAGCATCTGAGAACTTGGATTTTGGGAGGGCTTTCACCATTCTCTAACTGATAAGGATGGCTCCCTGTTCCTAAATTGTTTGTGTAACACTGTGGTTTATGTTCAATGGCTGCTTTTCTTTGGGGACTCTGGAATTTTGCCATGTGCTAGGCAGAGGGTACCTAGGTGGCCGGCCCCCAAGTGAAAACCTTGGGCACTGAATCTCTCATGAGCTTCCCTGGTAGACACCATTTTACCCTGTTGTCGAAGCTTGTTGCTGGAGGAATTAAATGGAGTCCTGTATGACTCCACTGGGAGAGGATTCTTGGAAGCTCATGTTTCACTTCCTCTGGATTTTGCCCCATGTGCCTTTTTCCTTTGCTTCCTTGATTTGTATTCTCCTGCTATAATAAGTCTTAGCCTTGAATATGACTATATGCTAAGTCCTGTGAGTTTTGGTAGTAGGTCACTGAACATGGAGGTGGTCTTGGAGACCCTCAGCATAGACTTTATTTCTCATTCTTTCTCCATCATATTTCATGGAGCTGCAGGTCACTTTCCTCCCTGTCCCCAGCCATGGCAAGGCATGGCCCCTCTGTGATGTGCATTGTCTTCTTTCTCATCCCTGGGCAGCTCCCTTCTTCTCCACCACATGTGTAGACCTTGCTCTTGCTCTGAATTTTGCTCATGTCCTCATTCTCCAAGAAGTATTCCCTGAGGACACCTTAATAATAATTTTTCTCTTTCCTCTTAATTCTTACCAGACTTTGCCCATTGCCAAACTGCTTTGTTCTTACTTACTCTTTAATTAGAAGAGAATTTGAGAGCTAGATAGGCTCTTAGACATTGTTTTACAGAGAGCAGGAACCTGGGATACAGAGCGGCAGACAAGCAGGGTCTTGTAGTCAGCCAGCTGGAGCAGAACAGTGGTTTGACCACTTGAGCTCCATTATCTCATGAAGGTGCCATTGGTTCTTTGAACCTTGTTTTTTTCTTTTATTTAATATTTTATTTATTTATTTGACAGAGAGAGAGAGAGAGAGAGAGAGAGGAAAGAGAGAGAGAGAAAGAGGGAGAACAAGCAAGGGAAGCTGCAGGCAGAGGAAGAGGGAGAAGTAGGCTCCCAGCTAAGCAGGGAGCTCAATGTAGGGCTCATCCCAGGACCCTGTGATCATGACCTGAGCTGAAAGCAGACACTTAACCAACTGGGCCATCAAGGTGCCCTAGCCTTGTTTTCTGTTTTGTTTTGTTTCCTATGTGGAAGGAGCACAGTAACTCCTGCCTTCAGAGTTTGTTAGGATCAGAAACAGTCTGTAAAATTCTGGCACATGATAAGGGTTTAATAAATAGTAGGTAGCTTTATTAGCAGAGCTAGAACTAAAATACGTATCTTTTCACTTGTGGCTGAAAGTATCTATTCTCTGTGGGCTAAATTATAAACTCATCAAATGCAGCCCAAGTATTTTATTTCCTTAGAGCTCTGCACTCAGGGGTGCTGACTTGGAAGAGAACCTGGTACCTGGACCTGGCTCTGTTATTTTCCAGCAAAATAACTTGAGTTGTGTCAAGTTAGTTAGTCTCTGGCATTGGTTTTCTCAGAGAGATCAGGGAAAGTACACAATTTCTAGTGATGTCTCTACCTCTTTCACTGTCTGATGTTGCTGTGTGTGGCTTGTTGCTCACACCCACCTCAGGACTGTCTCTCCCCACTTTGCTGAGCTAGCACCATACCTTACAATGGCTTTGGTGAAAACAGATACAGTATATGTTCCTGGAGTTCTGGAATCTCGTACCATGAAGGCTCCTTCTTTGCCCTAGGATAGTTAGAAGATACAGAAGGTTAGCAATCCTAGGAAACCAGGCTCACGCCTCCAGCTCCACTTTCTTGTCTATGAAAGGAGGAAATACAGTTTTCAGTGGCCAGTTTTGTACAGAGCAGACTTTCAGCAATAATGACTACCATTTCATTTGATCATTCAACAGATATTTCTTTAGGCCCTACCATGGATCAGAGGCTTCTGGTAAATGAAGACAGATAAATACAAGCTCTGCCCTTTTGGAGCTCCCCATGAAGCAGGCTCATTACAGATGTCATCCAACCCTCACTAGAACATTGCAACCTAGATTTTATATCCTCAGTTAAACTGATGAGGACACTGAATGCCACAGAACTTAAGTGATTTTCTCACAAACCACAACTAGTAAGTGGCAGACCTGGGACTTGAACTTTGAAAGTGGCATGTGAGCAAAGCCTATGTTCACCCTACTGCTCCATGACACCTAACTCAACAAATGTGAGAAGCCACTTCTCCGTTCCCTTCGAAGGACACAAAGCTTTCTGGTCTGGAAGCTTCATCTGTTCCTTAATGGGAATGTATGTATTGGGCCCTTTTTAGCACCCTTTTCAGAGTGTTGATTTTGCTGTGGGCAAAAGGAGAAAGAAAACCCGTGAAGTTCCTGGTCACATGAGGGAAGTAGACAGAAGGGAAAACCCCAAGAATGTACTCTTCACCCCCCTATGACAGTTTGCCAGCGCTGATGAAAAAAATATAAGCAAATGGCTAAGCCAATATATTCATTCCTGATGGGAACTTGAAAAATCTTAACTTTGTTTTGAGTACTTCATGTCTAATGTTCTGTTCCTGCCCAGCTGTAAATCTGTGCTGGCAATATTTGCAAAAGCTATTACTATGATTTATTTAACTTCAACATACTGAGGACCACAAGTGAGGGCTGGAGAAACACATGAGCTCCATAGGAGAGCCACACATACTGGTAGCGTATGGAGCAGAGTATATACAATTTAGAACAATGCAAGCCTCTCTATCCCCCCATCCCCAAAGTGGATTATCTATACACAGTAAAAGCAATACACAGAGATGGCTATGCTAATTGTTTGAATCCTAGAATATCAGCATTATAGGATATTTAGCAGCATCCCTGGCTTCTATCAACTGGATGTGAGACACGGCCAAGTGTTCCCTGGGGAAGAAAGTCACCCCGGTTGAGAACTACTGATCTGGTCTAACTCCCTACACCCCTGGGTCCTACACTTTGTTGATAATCACAATCACCTGAAGAATCTGAAGCAAAAGACAAAACAAAACAACAACAAACAGTTAACCATGCTTCACCTATACACTTAGAATCTCTAAGACTGGCACCCTGGTTCCTGAACTTTTTAGAAGCTTGACATATGATTCTTATAGACATCCAGGTTTGGTCTCCATTGATTCAACTGAACATGTAGCTCTTATTTATAATAGTTCTGATGAGTTGTCTCTATCTCTCAGAAACGATTATAAGTTAGAAAGCTCACACAGAACTATAACCTCTATCTCTAGCTTGGCCCTAAACCTGCAGGTGTGTGTGTTGTGTGTGTGTGTGGGGGGGCAGGGTGTGCCTAGAGACAATTGGCCCTTACATCATTGTGCATTCTTGTCAAGCCTATAATTTATCACATAAATATGGAACTTCCACAATTTTCTTATCTCTTCTGGGATTTTAAGAATCTATTTTGAAAATATGAGGAGGATGGAAGGTAGAGGGATTGGATGAAGGGAGCCAAAAGATATAAACTTCTAGTTATAAGGTAAGTAAGACACAGGAAGTAATGTACAGGATGATGACAACAGTTAACAGTATTGTATTTTCTATTTGAAAGTTGCTAAGAGATAAGATCTTAAAATTTTTCATCACAAGGGAAAACAGTCTGTATCTATATGTAGTGATGAAACTTATTGTATTTTTTTGAAACTTATTGTATTAATCATTTTGCAATAGATACATATATCTAATTATTATATCGTACACCTTAAACTTACAAAATGCCATATATCAGTTATATCTTGATAAAACTGGGGGAAAAAAAGAAATTTGAAGCTGAGACCTGAATCTTCAGGTCTTTATTGCTTAGCCATGGTCTCCCTATCCCAAGGCTGTGAGTGTGAGCTGCTCAGGTTGCTCCCTGAAAATGGGGGAAGAATCAAGGAAAATGCAGAAAGCTGCTATATTTCTTTTCTAAGATATCCTGAACAGTCCTAGTGTTCTTTGTTCACATAGAATTTATTTTAGTAATTTTTATTTAATAATTTTCTTCTAAAAAAATAATAATTTTCTTCTAAATTTAAGAAAATGCATTATAATCTTTCTGGAGCAATATATGATCTTGAGCCTGTAGGTAGCCTCCCACATTATCCACAAAGTGTTCTGTGCAGTATCTTAGACATGGTGAGAACAGAAGAGAGCTAAACAGATTCTTATTTTCCTTTTCTCAGATATAAATGTAAACTATTTTTCCATTGAAATATTAAAGACCCTTTTAACATTTGCTTACACATCATCCTTTAAAAATAACTTGATTTTCCAAGCATTAGATTTTCCCCCCCTTTGGGGTCAGTAGTTTATTTAATTTCTAGAGTAAAGGTGATCTATGTGACATAAAAAAATCCCAGATTAGGTTCATTTGATTTTAAGATAGCTTTTGAGGCATAATTTACATACCATGAATTCCCCCAGTTTGAGTGTATAATCCAATGATTTTTAGGAAATTTATAGAGTTGTGCAACTCAATCTAATCTTAGAACATTTCCATTACTCCCCAAATATACCTCTGTTTTATTTGCACCCCTGTCACATTGGTATGCTTTCTGTATTATAGGTTTGCCTATTCTAGATATTTCGTGAAAATGAAAGAATTAATATGTGGTCTTTTGTGCCTGGCTTCTTTCACTTAGAATGTTGTTTACAAGATTTTTCCAAGTTGTAGTGCGTATCAGTACTTCATTCCTTTTTATGACTGAATAATATTCCATCATATGGCCATACCACATTTTGATTAACCATTCATTAGCGGATGGATGTTGGGCTGTTTCCACCTTGTGGCTACTGTGAATAATGAATCCATGTCTGGCTTTTTTTGCTTGACATCGCGTTGGTGATATTTGTCCATGCATTACATGTAGCATAGTTTGTCTTCAGAGATTTCCTTCTTTGCCAAATATAGAAGCTTTTTCTCTTCCCTCATTGGAATGTGATGGGTTAAACCCAAGGCAGGAAGAAACAAAACTTCAGTAGACGAAGATTTTATCTGTGTATCTAAGTTATTCAAAAAGGGGAAGAAAGAGACCAAAACACCCCCCATAAAAACCAACAACAAAACAAACCCAGAAGTTTATCAAGTGTCTGTAAAGGGGGGAGTACAAATATCTCTTCTATTTAATTAGGAATGTTTTATTGTTGTTCTTCCAAAGAAGCCATTATTATTGTTATTTTTAAAAATTGTGATCAGAGTGGGGCTTAACTGTTAACAAGAGTGATCCACAGGCGTGAGAAAAAGGGGTGGTAAGGTTTGCAGTCAGCTCAGCTGAGCATGGGAGGCTCAGAGCTCTTCCTCCCCCACCTCCTTACCCTGTAGTTGCTCTAAGTGGCATTCAGTGAGGGTGACAGGAAATTGGTCTGGGGCTGAGGCGGCCTAGAGTTCTGAGGAAAACAAGGCATACTGCATGTGCCTAACTGCCTACTTCCTGCAAGGGGCTCAGAAGAAGTTGCAGCCCCCAAGAACACTGGAGCTTAAAGGGTCTTTCTCACATGACTGCCATGCAAAGGGGTACTGACTAGTACAAGGCAGCCAGAAGGGTGGCCCTTACTCCCTTGGGACATTTTCGAGGTCTCGGTTTACCTTTTACTAATTCACCTAGAAAAATAAAGAGGTGGGGGGATCCCAGGGTGGCTCAGCGGTTTAGCGCCTGCCTTTGGCCCAGGGCATGATCCTGGAGTCCCGGGATCGAGTTCCGCATCGGGCTCCCAGCATGAAGCCTGCTTCTCCCTCTGCCTGTGTCTCTGCCTTTCTTTCTCTCTCTCTGTGTCTATCATGAATAAATAAATAAAATCTTAAAAAAAAAAAAAGAGGTGGGATGCCTGGGTGGCTCAGTAGTTGAGCATCTGCCTTTGGCTCAGGACATGATCCTGGGGTCCTGGGATTGAGTCCCACATCGGGCTCCCAGCAAAGAGCCTGCTTCTCCCTCTGCCTGTGTCTCTGCCTCACTCTCTGTACCTTTCATGAATAAATAAATAAAATCTTAAAAAAAAAAGAAGAAAAGAAAAACAAAGAGGCAACAATAGGGAAAAAAGGTCATGGAGGTGGTGAAATACATGGATGGGGATTACGGGGACAGGAGACTAGAACTTAACTCTATAGTCCCTTGTTAACTGTCTGTGTGCATAGATGTACCCCTCTTCTAGTCCAGAACTATGCCACTGATTCATCCCCTGAATTTGGCCCCAGTTTACTCTTCTGTAACATAGATGATCTTTAAAGAGAATTCTTACTCTACGAGCCTATAATTCTGTGAATTCCAATTGCTTCCTGATTAAATGTATGAGCTTCAGTTTCCTCATTTGTAAAATGCAAGATTGCTGGGAAAATTAAAGTGCATAGAAGCCTTCCTGGAATATACCAGAATGAGGACTATTAGGGCTATCATTAGCCATCATTATCACATTTGATGGTATACCATCTGTTGGAGGTGTTAATTCCACTGTTTGCCTTTATCTGAAATATGTTGACATACTAGGAGTATATTTCCTTTTTTCTGCCCATATGATTTAAAGGTGAATCTACAGAAGGTAATCTCAACACACAGGGTATAGGTTACTGTAAAAGACAGACTAATAATTCATAGCCTGTCATGTGGCATTACACTTGAGAAGAATGTCTCTGACACATTCAGGAGTTGGTTGTTTTCTTCTCTTGATACAAACCCATTATTAAGTCATTTTTAACTCATAGAAATATAATAAACCAATGCCTAAGAGTAGGGCTCCTGCCTGAAATTCAGGTCACCCAAAGGGTGCAATGCTGTAAGGTATGGAATACTTACTCACAAGGAATTTACCCTCTACCTAAATGGGTTAAGACAGAAGAGAAACTCCTGAGGCCCAAAGCAGTGTGAGAACAGTGCCACTGGAGAAGTAATGACATTGCACTATGAGGGTTCAAAGATCAGGCCACCATATTCCATGGCCAGGGATACGGGAAGCATGACAGGCGTCTTAGAGGTGATATTATCTGATAAATTGATAGGACGTTGTAGGAAATGCTTTTCTGCAGTTTCCAAACTTGAGTTAGTCTCAGAATCACCTGGGCGCCATTTCTAGAGGTTCTGACTGGTGAGGGCTGGAATTTGGAATTTGCATTTTTAAAAAGATCCCCCAATGCTTCTCATGATCATCCAGGTTCTCTTTAAGCATGGCTGTTAATTTAAAAAAATTATGAAGCATTTGATGTATTCATTCATTCAACAAATATTTTTTGAGCAACTGCTTTGCCGTAAATACAATCTAGGTGCAACAGGAACAAGATAAAGTCTTTATATTTTAGTGGAGAACTGTGAATGGGGCAGTACCTCAGGACCCATAGTTAATAAAAATGAATCAATCCACCTTTTAAGGTTCTTATACTTGTTAGATAAAGAGATACTAAACACACCCAGGAAACAATTCTGCTATTGTTTCAAGCAGTGGACAATCCAGGGAATCACTGAAGTTTACCCTTTTATTACCTAATGAGGCAAAGAGGATTTGGTAAAGTAGTTCAGAATATTAGCAGGGAAGAATGTCTCAACTGCCCCAGCAGGCAAAGTGTATTTAAATGTCTCCAAAGTACTGCTGTAAAACGGGAAACCTCCTCAGCTTGTCATTCATGTGGGCTGTTTCAAGTGCTCTATGGGTAACGACACTTCATTAACCAATGTGCGATTGAAAATAACACAACCATACTTGTTTAAACTCATTATAATTCAGGTTTTAAGTTAATTTGGCAATCCTCTCAATTAGTTCCAATCAGTCAGGTTTTACTATGTTGTCCAATAACATAGGTTGGGGAACTGGGAGCTGAGTCAGCAGCCCAGACAACACAAGTTTGACTTGAAAAAATACAGATTCCCAGGAACTACCTCTGGAGATTCTGATTCTGCAGGTCTGGGGCGGGGCCCACTGGGATGCTGGATTTCTAAGAGTTGTACAGTGATTCGAATGCATGGTCTCCTGGGGACTGCAGGAAATAATTAAGTGCTGAGTTGATGTGGAACCAAGGAGAAACCAGAGTCCTGTCATGACTCAGCTCAATTCCTCCCCACACCCCCTCCCCATGAGATTTGGAACTCCTCAGGGTCTTCTCTGAACTCGGAGGCCACTGAAAGCCTGTCCCATATTCATAGTTTACCTTGGATTATCCCCTCACTCTTCAGTTTGTCTTGTTTCCCAGTAGAGTCTAAGGCTTATAGAGGTCAAAGATCCTGTCTCAAGTACCCCTAAGGGCTTAGTCTTGTGCTCAGCAAAATCATAAGGTACTCGAGCTTAGAGCCAGCAATTGTAATCAAGGAAATGGTGCACACACACCACGGCCGGGGGGTGGGGGTGGAGTGGGGGGGTGGGGGGGCGCTGCTAACGGAGACAGCTGTCTGAACACAGGCTGCCTCTCATGCATCCCTCCCTGGGAAGCACACACAGTCTTTTGGGAAATCCATAAACAACTGAACTTGCTCTCTTTGATGAGAACAAGCTACCGAAGGGCAGAACATCTCACCTTGTCCTCTATGCTAGCTGCTTGCTAAACGGCAACTTAGCCGAAAAAAATGAAGTTCAGTGTTCCCAGGATGACTGTGGGTTTTCCTTCTCCCCAGCCTTTTCCTCTTATAGAAGTTCTATTTTTGCCTTTGGTAGAATGAATCAATCTGTTACCATTTTCCCTTTCTAGAAAAGTAAATAGCATGCTAATAATTAACTGTATTGCTTCGAATTATTCTTTGGCACTATTCATTAACCCTCCACCTTCCCATCACAGCCTTTCACTCCCTTCCCGGCCTGGTCCCATGTTCCCTTCTCTGTGGCTCATCCCTAACCACTGTGCAAATAGTTGGCTACCAGGTTGGGTGACCAGCTGTCCTAGTTTGCCCAGGACTGAACGGGGCGGGGATTCCTGGACACAGGACTCTCAGTTTTAAAACTGGGACCATCCCAGGCAAACCAGGATGAGTTGGTCACCCCACCTGCATTGTGTGCAGGAAAGATTTGCAGTTTTATTTAAAATTCTTAAAGATAGAAAAATCTTTAAACCCAAATGGGAAAATGTTGTATGGTAAAATGGCAAGAATAGGGTTGACATTTTGGCACAGGGTGACTAATGCTTCAGTCAACTCATACTTACTGTTTACTGGTGTCACCAGTAAGGCTAGTGTTGGGCACAGGTCATTAACATCGTCTGAATATCAGACTCACCTGGAGAGATTTTTCTCTGAATTACTAATGCCAAGATCCTACCAACTAGATATTCGGATTGACTTAATGTGGGGTGGGGCTTGGGCACTGGTATTTTAAAAAATATTTCCCAGAAGATTCTAATGTGCAGACAGGCCTGAGAATCACTCCTCTAGGCATATATGCTGGTAAAGTAATTGATTGCTCTGGGGAGGACTTTTTCTGAGAAACTCCATGCAGTTGGTTTCTCTGAAAGAGCTATAAATGCAATATTCAGTGGACTCAAAGTGTGATCTGTGAATGTGTGCTAGTTGGCAAATTGTTGCTGGTCTGCCACACACAAAAAGAGAAACTGAGAGTAAGCATTTAGAAATTTTTTATAGCAATCAGAGTAATTTTCTGTCTAATGAATCTAAGACTAGTAAAAGAATGAACTTGCATTTTTTGGTGTCTTGGCCCCGTTATTTTTTTCTAGTTATTAGAAAAAAATTAGTTCATTTTTATTTATTTTACAAATGTAAGTCTGTGACAAATTTGAAATTGAAAACCAACCACAAAAAGAGTGATCCATCAATACAGATATTTGAGAGGCACTGTCCTAGAACAACAAATGACCTTCTGGTCTAGACAGAGAGGGTTCACCTTGAGTGCCAATCAACTGATGGCAGCTGCCTGGAGCACCATGTTGAGGAGGATCCTAAAGCCATGGACCATGATCAGTTGTGTCACATAAGATTAGGAGCAAAGGGTGACAGTATGAGTTCTAGGTAACTATCATCGCTGATTGAGGATATGTCCATCTTGTATTCATTGAGAAACTAAGGTCCAGGAAGAAGAAAGTTACTGTGTTGGTAACAGAACAGGAACTAGAACCTGTACTTTTCCCATCACACCATGCTTTCCTTCTTCTCATTACTCTCTCCCTTAATTCTGGCATCCCTGAGCAAGATCAGACTTGCTACCCATACTGCATGGCTCTTGAGAAGTGCTGCATAAAAATCAGTTAAAACAAGCGATATATTTCTTCTGGATACACAACCCAACCCAGTAGAATCTAAGTCACAGTCACCCTTGACCTAGTCAGAGAAGTAGGCAAGGCAAACTAGCCCCATGGCTCCCCAGGGTCAGCCATCGCAGCCAGAAAGACCACTATACCTGTTGTGACAGTTGTGTGTCACTAATAACGCCTTGGACCCTCCCTGAGTTTCTTATCGTATCATATATATGCTTGTTTCTATAAATCCCCAGAATATTTTCACTGGACATGAAAACCACTGTAATCCAGTATGTGATTTACTGTTGGCATAAAGCACAACATGGCTGGAAAGAAAAAAAGCAAAATTTGTGTTAAGTCTAAAGGTCGGTTAAGAAGACTTACTGTGTCCAAAAGAAGTTTTTCAGCTTTGTCTCGACTGATACTCTTATTGTACCACCTGAAAGCAGGAAAAAGTCATATGTCAATGCAGTTAAATTATTTTTATTATTTACTTATAAAAGATAATGCTAGAAAATGATTTGGTCATTTTCTGTCTATACCAGTGCTTTCAAACTTAAAAACAAAGGCACGAACCATTTCCAGGTAATAAAATGTTTAATTGGAAGGGAACAAATGAATCAGAATTGGTAAAGTATTGGTAATTTTTGAAACTGTGTTTTGAGTACATGGAGGTTCGTTATATTATCCTCCCTACTTTGGTGCATGTTCGAAATTTTCCATGATAAAACTTTAGAAAAACTTTAGTTTCTCCATTTCATAAGTCTGTGGGTGATTATAAATAGAATGAGGCTAGGACAGCTATAAAAATTAAGTAAAATTTGGAAGTTTAGGCTTGTAAAGCAAATGCAGTGTTTTTCTCATTTAGACTGGTTTTCAAGATCTGCAAAGTAATTATATTATTTCTATAATTTGGGGGTCTGGTAAAAAACCTAAAAAGTGGTAAGAAGAATATGAATGATTTTTAGGGATGAAGTTTTTGAATGTTGCTGTTAACATGAACCACATCTTGGCTTCCCTGGCTACTTCTTAGATAAGAGGAGATAGAATGATTATCAGTTAACAACCAGTTTTAGGAAAGTATAAACCCCAGAGGAGAGAAGTTCTGGGTGGGCAAGGAATACTACTTGTCAAACTTGTTGGGCTGTTAGAAAGTAGCCACAAATAAGTGGATCCATCTGGGCTTTTGAACATCATGCAACTGAATGGTATTTTTTTAAAAAAGATTATTTATTTATTCATTCATTCATTCATTCATTCATTCATTCATTCGAGACAGAGAGAGAGAGAGAGGCAGAGACAGAGACACAGACAGAGGGAGAAGGAGGCTCCATGCAGGGAGCCCGATGTGGGGCTCGATCCCAGGTCTCCAAGATCAAGCCCTGGGTCGAAGGTGGCACTAAACCGCTAAGCCACCCAGGCTGCCCCGGTATTTTATACCTCAGTGGGCTCTTGAAACTTATCTAGTTGAGGGATGGAAAATATGCTTCATTTCATGTGCAAGCTCTGATCAGTAGCTGCCTAAAGCTATGCACCTCAGCTCAGTAGGTAGGTGTGTCACTAAGAGTGATGTCTATCCTGAGTTCAAGGATGGGGAGGGAATGCCAGCTAGAATGTCTCCTTCATCTTGTCTGACCCTTCAGTTTAAGGAAAAGGGATCTGAGATTCAGCCTGGTGAGAAAACTTGCCCAAGGGTATGCCGCCAATCAGGGCAGGAGACCTGAAGCCAATCAATGGATATACCAAACCATGATTTTGTTCCCAGCTGGTATATTTTTGAGTTCTTATGCAAATATCACCTGAAACTAGACAATATTAAGTTCAAGGATAAAAAGTTATCATATTGAGTATTTTTAATACATGCATACATATATATGTATGTATATATGTATATTTAGAAATAGATAATACAATTCTAATATAAACATAGATATATTTCTAATATAAATATTGTATATCTAATGTAAAAATATATTTTAAAAGTATATGTGCATGTGTATATATATGTGTGTATATATATATATGTACTTCTAAATGTCTGGATGTCTGCTTGTGAGTCATTTTATTCTCTAGCTATGATTCTATAATCTGAAAATGCAAACTGACAGTATGTAGAATAGATAGGGCTCACAGACTGTTTTGCTTGTATGGTGTCATGTTTTGTTTTGTTTATGACTTAAAGTACCATCGGGAGGGGGCATACACTTTTTTATTTGCCCCAGGCTCTACCATTCTCTAGTGCTTTATACTCTGTTGGAATTTTGAGTTTGCCCCTTCTATCGTAAATGATGAGATTCTGATTAAAAGCAAAAACAAACAAAAGTTCCCAGCCTAGTGATCATTTGAAATAAATGCCTATTTTTTCCTAAAGGCATTGACTATAAAAATGAAAGAATTTTATTTAAGCATATTTCATACATGTTTCATTGCGGCTCAAGTATTCTTGGAACCGATGACTCTTCTGTTAGCTGAGGGAGGGGCTACTCACACATACTTGATCAAAGCCCGTCTCAGGTTGAGAGACTCTTCAGAAAATGATAGCTCTTCACTACAGAGTCCATTAGAATTTAAGCAACAAATAACTTGACCACATTTGAACTAATAAGAGCCCAAATGAGTTGATAGAAGTCTTCATTAGCTAATATTCTTCAACCCTGGTATCTTACATTTGGTAAGGACTTAAATATTTTTCATTTTTAAATAATTTCAAATGTATAGAAAAGGTGTAAAATACTATAAAAGGGCTCCCATATACACTTGACCCAAATGAACTAACTTCTGACATTTTATATATTTGCTTTACCATTCCCTCTGAATATATATATGTATATATATATATACATACACACATATATATATATAATTCCTAACCATTTGAGAATAGACTTTTACTCCTATGTATTTCTAAGAAATAGAACATACACTTATATAAACATGGTACAATTACCGAAATCAGGAAATTTAACATTAGTGCAATACTATTATCTAATTTCAGACTTGGTTTGAATTTTATTGGTTGTCCCAATGATGTGTTTTGTCACTTTTTTTTTTTTTTAAGAGAGGAAGAGAGAGAGAGAGGTGAGGGAAAGGAGCTGAGGAAAAGGAAGAGAGGGAATTTTAGGCAGGCTCCAAGCACAGCATGGGCCCAACACCAGGCTCAATCTCAGGATCCTGAGATCGTGACCCGACCTGAAATCAAGAGTCAGACACTTAACCAACTGAGCCACCTAGGTGGCCCTATTTTTTTTTTTTTTTTAATGGCTCAAGATTGCTAGTCATCTCCTTAGGCTCCTTTAATGTGGACCAATTTCTCAGTCTTTTGTGTCTTTTATGATATTAACATTATTAAAAAGCCAGTTATATTGTAGAATATGAATCTGTGTATTATTTTCTCATGATGAGATTCAGATTATGCATGTTTGGGCCAGGGTAGCACAGCAGTGATGTTGTGTCCTTCTCAGTGTATCACGTCAGGAGACTTGTGTTGTGAACTTTGATCACTTGGTTAAGATAGAGGTTTATCAAATATTTCCACTTTATTACTAATAAGTGATTTATGAGAAGATACTTTGAAACTAGGTAAATATCAAACTTTCACCTCCCTAGTTCTGAAATTTTCATTGACGTTTCTTCTCTGAATTAGTTGATACTTTGAGTTACAAATGGTGATTTTTAAACGTGGTCATTCCTTCTACATTCATTAGCTGGCACTGTATGGTAAGAAAGAAATTTCTAGTCTATCAAACTATGCTTGTTATTGATTCTTATTTTATTCAATGGATTGTAGTCCATTACTGTCATTACTTATTTTGATACTCAAGTTGTCTTATATTTGGCCAGAAGGTATAATTTTAAGCTGACTTCTGTGTCCATTTCAAGAGTCCACATCATTAAAATATTTTGGGGGGGCAGTACTTCTTTACTTTTTGGTGCAAGGTGTTCCAAGTTCATCCTGTTTTTGTCCCTGCCTCAACTCTGAATCCCCAAGCCATTTCTCCAAGAACTCCATTTTAGTGGGAAGTGCTATTTAGAAATGAAGATCTGTGAACAAATGCTATTCTGGTGCTATGGTGCTATTGCTTCTGGGCCTTTTAGCAGCTGAGCTAGGGAACATATGGACATGGTGAGTACATTGTCCACTACAATTGGATTTCATTAAACACTAAGTAGTTCCATTAAAATTATATCCATGTGAACTCTTCTGTAGATGACAACCTGAAGTAAACAATACAAGCCAAGCAGATATTTAATACCTCTTTGTCTGCTATTTTGGTATTGGAAGTATGCCTTAAAGCATATTTTAAAGTGAGTTTGTATTTGATCCAGTGTTCATATTGGTTTTTTGCTTCTCAAGTAAGACCAACATTCTCAGAAGAACCTTTCCTTTTACTGCAATCTGTGTAGGGATCTTAGAGTCATCTCTGATAAAAGGGGAGGTCACTACATATGTCAGTCCTCTTCTCCTATTTAAAATGTTCCTCTACTATTTACTTAGGGATCAAAGTACAAGAAGAAAAAAAATGCTGGTACTTTTATAATCAATCAATAATTTACTCCTAATCTAAGGAGGACCGTAGTACCATATTTTTAGAAAATATATAAAATATCTTACTCATAGGTTTCCAGGCTATTTGGAGACTTTTCCACCAGATAACTGCTTGGTACATATCCTTCATGCCTGTTAAAAGGGAAATTCATGTTTAGACTATTATAGGACAAACTTTCACATCTCTATTTTAGAGGTTGTTCAATCCACTAAAAGTCATTTAAAGATGGCGGAGTCCCACAGTATTTGGCATTCTTGATAAGACACTTTAAAGTTTTAGAATAAAAGAGTCACTAAAAATAACAAAACTCTGCCATCTGTTAAAGGCAATAGGTTTCATCACTAAAATATAAACCATAATAAATAAGAAGCGACTACTTTACTTAAAAAGCTATATTTGTTGCTCTCCTCATTGTGAAATTTCCTCTAGTGGAAAAAATATTAATGTTTGGTCTCTATTTTCTATAAGGAAACATTTTCTTTGGGGTGCGACAATCAGAATTTTTTCCACTTTTGTGCTACCATTTTATAGTGAGGAAGCCAAAATAATTAAAGTATAAAAAAATCACTTTCCAACCACAGGTCCCAAAAGATACTGCCAGTCAGTGTTATAAGTTTTTAATTCAAGGCCTTCCTAATATTTTATTGTTGTTAATTGAACTCCTTTAAACGTAAATGGTAAAACATGAGAAAAAAGAAGAATCACACTGGATTTAGAGGTGAGAGTTTCTTTTGAGCAGGAATACATAGATGTGCATAAACAAAGACATATGGATAAAGAGACTAATCAGCACACCAAAATACTTTACATTTGTGTATAGCACTGTATTTTTCAAAGCATGTTCACATTCATTATTACATTTAATACTACAAGACAAAAGCAATGTCCTTTGGACTCTCTGGGCCTCTGGCTCCCTCTCTGTAAAATGAAGACCCTAAACTAAATTCCACATAAAGTTCCTCCTGACTCTGCTAGTCTATAAAAAGATGCCTAAGAGTTTCTTGCTCTTTGTTTCATAAAGCATATTTTAATTTTTATATAATAAAGCCATTTTTCAATCTAGTGATGATATTTAATGAGGAATGTATACTCTATTTCACAGAATGGTTTTGAGGAATGAAGAGTTCAAAAATGGGGATGCCAAATATGAGATGATTGTCTCATAACCTGTACCCATGGCTGACACTGCTAGTCAATCGTGGTGTGCTTGCTTTGGAGAATTGAACATCCAGCTTCAGAATTACTCTGAATATGGTGTTCATGGCAGTCTGTCAATCGAAAGAAGTCAAGTTATTCTAAAATTTGCTATTTCTTTTATATCTATCTTTTTGAGTCCACTTGATCATGTCTGGTTTTGTCATGCCATACGTTTACAATTATATTAATAGATCTGATACCATTTTTACTTTTAAATAGAATAACCGTGTTCTAATATGCCAACCACATAACATCATGTGATAATATCATTATCACCAACGGTAATTCTCTTCCCCTTGCATGTGGATGTAGAATTTACAAAGCTTCTTTCACTTTTATCATCTCATTGACTTCCTCAACACTATGAAACAGACAGAGCTGATGTTACCATCTGCATTTTGTAGATAAGGAAATAGACCCACGAAGCATAAGTGACTTTTCCAAAGACCTACAAAAGTAGTTGATATCCAGTCCAAGTCTTCTGTCTCCCCATCTTGTGTACTTTCCACTATCCTGCATTATGACAAAGCACACTGGGGAAATTCCCAAAACACCAGCTAGACTTTAGGGTGTCCTCTTTGATGGCCTTTGAAGTGCAGAGCTGAGCATTTCCACAGGCCACTGAACAAAGGGTGCCACTGTCATTTGGGGAAGTGAAACCCAGGAGAAGAAGTTTCCTGGCACATTAGGTGTGCTAAACAAATGTCAGTTGACTGGAGGAGTGAATTTCTGAGTAAGTTCTGGTGTTTGTAGAACCAGGAAGTCTTATACCTGTCTCTGATGTGGGACTCCTTATAATAGGCAAAGAGAAGGTGATGTGACTGACCTTACTTGCCTTACGAGTCAGCTAGAGAGGGAAACTAGCTCTGGTCTCAGCTAGCCAGCAACACTGTCTCCCAGAATACAGTTCTTGAGCTAACCATATTTTACACCCGTCTTTCACTCTCCCCTATAATGGCATCAATGAGGCTACTTAAAGAGAAGGTGATGTGATGAAACAAATTTGTATGTAAAAACTATGGCCTTAACCTAAAGATATTTGTATGCTTCTTTCTTTATTCATCATATTAGCTTTTTTTAAATTATATTTTTAAAGTTAGTGATACCCACTGTTGACACTCCCACACACTGTTGGTGGGTAGTGGGAATATAAATTTGGCAATCGTTCTGACGGAATTATCTATCAAAATGGAGACATGCTCTAATTCAACAGTTCTGTAGTTAGAATGTGAGATGTATACTTTTTCAAAAGAAAAATATATTTTCAAAAATATATATGTTGCAAATCTTTTTTCAAAACATTGCCTGGAAACATGAGCATGAGCAATACAGCATCTTCACTGTGGCCTTGTTTAAAATAACAAATGAAGAAAACAAATGACTTGGAAACTAAGTGTCCCACCATTTCAGATCATTCAAATATTTATAATACAAGCATTATCGGGCAGCTCAGTGGTTTAGTGCCGCCTTCGGCCCAGGGCGTGATCCTGGAGACCCAGGATCGAGTCCCACATCGGGCTCCTTGCATGGAGCCTGCTTCTCTCTCTGCCTGTGTCTCTGCCTCTCTTTCTCTCTCTGTGTCTCTCATGAATAAATAAATTAAATCTTTAAAAAAAAAACCAAGCATATCTTCCAAAACTATGCAATTATTTAAAAAACAAAGTAGATTTGTATCTGCTGATATGAAAAGATCTCTGAGACACATTACCAAAGGTTAAAGGCAAGATGAACAGAATGAATCACCTTTGTTCAAGTGAAAAGAAAGGATGCATTTGTGTATGTATAACTTTTTGTCTGGGATACACAAGAAAATGTTGATAGTGATTACTTTTGGGATTGATATGGGCACAAATGGAGGTTGGATTTTTTTTTTTTTTAAATAAGACATCAATTTAGGTCATCCAAATGTCACAGTTATGGAGTATTTTTCTTATTTATATCTTTAATCAGTAATAACCTCATACTTTAAGAATACATAAACCCCTAATATTAACATACAAGAATGTTCATTGCAGTGTTGTTAATATCTGCAAAATACTGGAAGTAATCTGAATGCCCCAAAAGGGGATTCCTAATTATGGTACACTTTTGTATCGGATTTATGCAATCATTGAAATCATATTCTGGAGAATATTCTGTGGCTTGGGCAAATACCTCTGATGTATTAAAATGAAAAACTAAAGCCTTATAAAGCAGCACAAACCTGAGAAACTTAAAAACATTACAACTAAGGTTTTCATGCTAGTATCTAAGTCATATATATCCTAGGCATTCTGAAGGTTAACAAAAGTAATTTTGTTGTATTTCAGATCAGAGAAAGGCTCAAATCCTATAGTGGACAATTGGTATTAGCACAACTTAACTTTCTCCCTGACTCATGTAGATGGCTAGTTCAAAGACTGGTAACGTAGCTACTCTTTCATATCTTCTTCCTGATACTTCTTAATATAACCACTAATCTGTACTATTTCTACATGTCTTTTCTTTTCTTTGAAAATAGACACGTCATGATGGGATGTGCCTTCAGTCTCATCCAAACACTCAAGAAAATAGTGCTTCCTTGTAGAACAAGCTGCCAATCTCCTGCTCTGCGGATGTCTGTGGAAAAATCCAGGAATTTTTAGATGGGCTCAGAGACTGGGAGTGCTTGATGGGTAGAGAGCATAGCAAGTGACTGCCTCTGCCACTTCTGAGAAGTGGAAAGAACCCCTCAACCCACTTCTGCCTTCCTTTTCCTCCTAACTCTGCTCTCTTCTCCTACATCAGTGAAGTGGTCATGCTGACGGAGGGAGGACAAATCATTCCAGTGTTTTCTCTATTCCCACCTCACGTCAAGCGCTGGCACAGCAACCACAAAGATGCCTTACCCATTCCTGTCCTGTACCCTCCACCAGTGAATCTCGGAACTGTCCAGCAGGTAGTACTCCTCATTGCGTTGTAGCATGAGTTCCTGTGGGTCATTTGTTTGGTAGTCATACAAGGCAATGACAATGGTTTCTTCGGGTTCCCGAAGTGATCGCTGGAGGAGGTAGAAAACAAAACCAAGCAATGACATAGACAGGAGATAAACTGCAGAACAAAATCAACAAGTCCTTAAATTATAACTTGCTCCTGATTCTATGCTGGGTCAACACATCAGCTCCTACAATCCACTGGGTATTCACTAAAACCACCTGCCTTCTCTAGTTGGGTTTCTTTATGACTTAGGACTACAGTGCTGAATATGACACAAAGACACTCAGTACCTGGAATTCATTTCCCCTCTCATTCTGTGTGGTGAATTTTGACCACAGTGAATTCCAAGCAGCCACATGCTTTTCATAAAAGTCTGCTGGTCACACATTATAGCCTCTCTGCGGAAAGCGTCATATTCTTGGTGAAAGTGATGCAGTCAGTGCTAGGTTATTCAGTACAGACTTTTCTGATTTGACTGTGGTTTTGTCCAGATCTATAGAATCATAGACTACCAGAACTGGAATGCCTCTGAGAGATCATTCAATCCATTCTTTTGTTTGAAATGGGGAAACAGAGGCCCAAATGGGGAAATGAATATAGCTAAGCTTAGCACTTGAATTAGCCTTAATGCTTTCTCTTTGATAGCACATGGACTTCCTTCTTCCTCTTAGGGGCTCTCTTGCCTAAGTGTCTACTCCTCAGCATTTTTTTAAGGATGATATATTGAAGACATGAAGAAGAGACTACAAGCAAACAATTGTGGAAGTTCAGGAAGGGCACACTTGCTACAGGTTGGCAGATTTTGTGAGACAGTATATATGGAAGAGACTGAGATTACTGGTGATGATGAGATATGGTGGTGTTGGGAAACCAAAATGTCTGTGAGGACATTGAAGCATTTGGCGGTATAAAAATCCCAGAGATTTAAAAAGAAAAACTTGTCATACTAATGTACGAGTCAGATTAGGATCTGAAGTCTAGATATTGGTGGAGCTCATTAGGTAGTGTTTTGGAGTACTGCAGATGAGAGTCAATGGGACTGAGGCTTTCACCCCCACAGCTAATGGAGGAAGGAGTTGTATTCAAGGACACTTGGAGATTAAAGAGGGCTGTGACATCATGGTATTCATCCCATTATAGGCCCAACTAATTGATCGATCTCTGTGAAAAGATAGGTCACAGCGGGGTTCTCAAACGATGGTGGTACCTTTCCATAGGGAGCATCTTGACATCTATGGGAGTGTTGTGAATGTCACAAAGGTTTAGGTGTGCTGCTAGCATTTAATGGGAGAGGGCCAAGAATGCAAAAATCTCTGCACTATCTCACATTCTGAAAAACATTCAAATGTCCTGTTAGACATTCATATGGTGAGAAATCTGCTTATAATGATAATAATAATAATAATAATAATAATAATGTGTAATAATACTCAGAGCCTAGATACAACCTCCACCCTGTATAGGTGGGACTATGAGGGAAACCATCTGCAGCCAGAGTTGGCTTCCCCAGAGCTGGCTTGGTATTACTTAAATCTTATAGATCAATACATTAGATCAGTGTTTCTCCCTACTTCATTGTGCCCCAGAATTACCTGGAGGTTTATTAAAACTCAGATTGCTGAGACCCTCTTCCAGAATTATGAAGACAGTAGATCTGGGATCCAGTTTGAGCATTTATATTGCATTTCTAACAAGCTCCCAGGTGATACCAATACTGCTGGTCCAGGGACCACACTTTGAGAACCACCACTTGAATTAAAACCACCATGCCTGAAACTCTGTTGCCTACTAGCTTAACAACTAAGTTGCTGAATGGCCTTGGAAAAGCCTCAAAACCTCTCTTGGGACTTGATTTCCCAAGCTTTAAAATGTGAATAAAACTATAACCCTCTGTAGTGGCTGGCTAGAACAGATAGTGAGGAAAGGAGGCACATACACACACACATATATAGTATATATATATATATATATATATATATATATATATATATATATACACACACACACATATACATATACATCTTTGAAATAGTAAAAGTGTAGAAGTACTTAAAAATATTAACTATTATCAAAAGTAAGATGTGGAATAATTACACCATTTTATTTTATTTTTTAAAAGATTTTATTTATTCATCTGAGAGAGAGAGAGAGCATGAGTGGGGGTACCAGCAGAAGGAGATGGAGAAGCAGACTCCCTGCTGAGCAGGGAGCCTGGCATGGGGCTCTATCCCAGGACCCAGAGATCATAACCTGAGCTGAAGGCAGATGCTTAACCATCTGAGCCATCCAGGTGCCCCAGTACATCATTTTATATACATAGCTTTATTATACCTCAAAGTGGTCAGGTAGCTGGATATACAGTTTGATACCAATACGTTTTTGTTGAGTGAATAAAATAAACTGAGGTTTTAGCAGCTGAATTGTCCTTTTGTGCAAATAGACACATGAGACAGTTCAGGTCCAAGAAACCCAGTGTGTTCATTTCAACTGAATTACTACAACCTGCTGCATTGCCCAAGATTTGAAAAAATCTGGACAAATGGGGAAAGTGCAGAGGGGACATGCTAGTTAGGCAGCTGCAGTGCTGGGCGCCCACCGTGCCCTCACTTACCCTGTTGTCTTCAGGAGTAGGAGGAAGAGGCTTCTTTGAAGCTGAAACAAGAAAAACAGAAAAACAAAATGAACATGAAACTGAATGTGCCCAACTGGAGGTGAGCAGCCAGGGGGCTTTTCAGAGAAAAGAGGCCCTTGGGAGAACACTAGAAGCAAAGGGTCAGAAGGAGATGTTGAGACACAGAAAGGAAAATCGGCTGTGTAGAGCCTGAGTTTTATCTCTTTTAGCATGTTGGTTCCCCATTTCATTTTCTAGGAGATACTAGAAGCTTCTAGAAGTCAATATTCTGTGTTCCTAGGAAAAACCTAATCCAACAGTTGCTACAGAGGTGTTAGGCTTGTGTCCTTCTCTGTGGGCCGGGAGACCTCCACAAACACACCTACCACATGCCAAACCCCAGAGTGGGAATTGATGACTCAGGGTAACAGTGACTCACTGGCTTCCTGAGGCAGCTGTGGGCTTGGGGAGGGGGCGGGTGCGGTGAGGGAGGGGTCATTGTGTTAGTTAATGCTTCTGAGCATGTGTTCCTACTATCTCCTCCAAACAACACCCTAAGCACCTCTCTCTCTGTTTATCTGTTTGTGTCTCCACATTTCCCTCTCTTTACCTCTCCTCTCTGCCTTTTTTTCTCTTTCCTCCTCTCATCTTTTTCTCCTTTTTCTTCTCTCTCTCCTTTCATCTCTTCCTCTCTGTCTCTTGATATTTCTCCTTTGAGGCACTGAAAAGGTCAGGCCTGGAATCAATAGACCAAAATTGAATGTCTGGGAGTAGGTGGGGCATGGGAGGCAGCACATAGGCTTCTGCTTAATTCAAAGAATTATTTAATAATTAGATAGAAAATGGGAATAGACTCAATAAGTAGGTGGTGAGCTCCTCATCTCCATGTGAGGTTGACTCACATACAAGGTTAATCCTTGCCTGACTGGCACAGTACCTCCCAGGAATGTGGTAAGAGGAGATCCACACAATGACATGGGAACCCAGCCCCTGTGCTAACTTCTTAAGCAAGAGCACGGTGGGGTATTGACCTGGGTTTGTGATTAACCGAGAAGAAGAAAACAAACATAATTGGAAGCGTGGTTCCTACTGAGCACTCAACTCAGAGCACCAGGGGACTGGTGTTCTCACCCCAGCTCTACCAGGAATGAGCTGTGTGGCCTTGGGCCTCTTGTAGCCCTAAACATTCTGTGACAGGTATCTCTTCTTCTAGCCTTAGTCTTCCCTTCTTTCTTCTCCCTCTGTGTGAAGTTGGTGTGTACTGACATCAGGGCCAGTTCTGGTTGCAGAAATGAGTGTCACTGTGGATTGGGTAGAGCAGGGTCCATTTTTACCCAACCACCTCTGTTGCTTTCCAGACATAGACACACATACTGCTATATCTCAGGTTCAGATTCCTCTGTCCCCAGATAGGAAAGACTGGTAGGCACAGTTACCATTTATTGAGAACTCGGACATCTCAATGCCAGCAGCTGTGCTAAGAGCTTTCCACAATCCCATTATCACAACACAAATGCACAACCACTAACAGAGTGACTATACAGTGGTTAGGCCCTGGATTCATGTGGCAAGTTCAGCATGAGAAGCCCTCTCCAAGTGTCATCCTGGTGAGTCATTCAGATGCCCCCGGTCCTGTGTCTAAGACTCAATGGAGGTTAAATCCCATGCACCCTAAAGAGGATCAGCAGCAACATGCAGGGTGAAAACTGCAAAATGGAAATACAGATTCAAAGAATCCAGAGCTGGAAAGGGGCTTAGAAATTGTTTCATCTTAGGACCCCTGAAACTTTCCCTAACATGGGAGAGATGAGGACATTAGGGCCCTTGATGGCCAAGTGACTTGTCTAAGGGCCCAAGCAAGGTGCTGGCAGGAATTTGGAGACCAGGCTGCTGGGCTTTGGAAAGGGCTTTTACTCACTGGAGAAAGCCCAGGCCATTTTGTTATCATGGTGGATTTCACTCATATAAAACCTGTTTCTTTTTTATGAAACACTAGCCTTTGTGAGTATGGGCTGTAGGATAATGCAGAAGATCATTCACTTCTAAAACTAGGTATATATTGTTCTTCTGGGCTAAGCAAGGGACTGGCAACCTTAAATTTTCTTTCCCAATGGGGAAGGTGAGAAGCGGTGGTTTTAAAAGTGGTACTAAGAGGGGCTGTGACTCAGGAAGCCACGGAAAACCCAGCCATGTGTTACATTTAGCACATCCGTTTTGGGTTGTCAACGTGAGGTATTAGGTTTTTGTGCAAAGAAGAAACTGAGAGATGAGAAAAAGTGGCTAGGGTAAGAGAGGTTGAGAGGAGAGAGGAATGGGAGCAAAACAATTCACAGGATCCATCATTGCTATTCAACAATGGCTTGGCAGAGCACTTCCTCACGGTGTGACCTTGAGCATACCTAACATCTCAAGGTCTTCTGCTTCTGTGACTTCACACCATCTACCCCAGACAACTGTGAGGAATGGGAGCACACCATGTGTAAAAGTGCATGCAGGTGAAGCTGCACTTCATTGAAGGTTCAAGTCCCAGAGCCATCGCGGGAGAGAAAGCCGGGTTGCATACCAATCTCAAGTTCTGGGGCCTTTGACCTCCAGGGATTAGAAACAATGTTTTTTGTTTTCATTTTGCATTTAGGCTGTGGCCTTCTTTTCTCTGAGATTACAGAGATCAACAGCGAGTTTGAAGGGGAAGCAGGGAGAAGCCGCAGAGTGCAGTAAGCAGTTTTGGGGTTTGCTTTCTTCCCCTCCAACAGTATAAAGTTGAGCTGGTGTAATTAAACCCATGTGTGACGTGACACCATTATAATAAATAAATAATGTATGTACCTCTAAATCTGTCTCTACAACTTAAGATTTAAGTAGACGATGTCATTTACATTTTCTATCTTGAAGGTTATAGCAGTGTTTCCCAAACTTCACTGTGTACACAAATCTCCAGGAGATTTGTTAAAACACAAGTTTTGATCTGGTGGACCTGGGATGGGGTCAGAGAATTTATATTTCTAGCTCACAGGGATGTTGACACTACTGGTCCAAGGATCATACTTCTAGTAGCAAGGAGTATAAAGACATAAGGTTTGAGATGAAAAAACATCAGCAGACTAATGGTTGAGGCAGATGATTTCCCTCTGAAAGTTCTGAAAATGCAGAATTTTGTATTTAAGCCCTGACCCTCCTGATGACGGGAAGCTGAGAGCTTTTACTTCCTATGACTAGAGAGATCAGTCATTTTGCAAAGGAGAAAGGGAATTCCCAGTCCCTTACCATTCTTGGTTGGATCGTACTGAGCACAGCCCACTGCAAGCTTCTCCATCTGAGCACAGCACCTCCACCTCCCATCCATCCAGAAATTAGGATGGTACATGGGCACCAAACTGTTGTTATTCTTTGTTTCTGAAAGAGATCGGCACCAGTAGAAGAGTTACTTCCAGGTCAGTCTACCAAGGGCTACCAACTTTCCAACTCTCTGCAATCAGACCCTGCTGTGTGAGCTTGAGTGAGGAGTACCCAGAATAGTCAGAAAAAATGGTCTTTTCCCCAAGCATATCCATTTATGCAGCAGTACATGCTGGACTTAGGCATCATCAGATCTGGGTTCTTGGCGGCTGGCCTTGCCTTAATTGTAGGTCCCTTGCTTGGACAACACCCTCGTCTGTTCAATGAGATTGTTAGACTGGATCAGCGGGCCCTACAAAAGTGCCCAAGGGGCAATGGGGAGACTGAGTAGGAGGGATCCCTACCCCCTCGTCTCTCTACCTTCAACCACAGGAATTTTGCTTTTATCGGTTCCAGATTTGTGGCTTTAAAGTGAGACTTTGGTAGGAAAAAAAAAAAAAGAGGTTCTCTTGCCAAAGAAAAGAAGTATAAGGAATGGAGATCTAGACAAGCCATCTCAAATGTTCCTTCCAGCTCTAACATCCTGTGAGTAAAGCCCTCCACAGAGGGAAAACGGCCAATGGACATAATTGGGGCCCTTTTGATAACTTTTGTTCCTTAATGTTTATACTAAGTCCCATGACTTGAGAGCCTTTTCTAGCTTCTCTAGTGCTGGCCTGCTCATACCCCATTTGAGACAATGACCTTGGAGGGAGATAAGAACTGTATTTTTATTCTCATTTTTCAGATAAAGCCATCCTAGCTCCTGAGATTCCAAATGGCTGGCTTATACTTAGTCCTTATAGCTACTTAGGGACAGATTAGTATCTGAACCCAGTTCTCCTGTAAATCCAGGGCTTCAGGTGAAATAACAGTACTACTGGTTGAGGACTTTCTTTGGGTATTGTTGGAAGTATCTGATGGGTCTTTACACATTTAATTCTCACAATAATGATGTGACCGATGGTTACTAGTCAGAGTTTATAGCTGAGGAAATGGAGACACAGGAAGGTCAAAGAGCTAGCCCCAGGTCACATACTCATAACTGGCAGAGCTGGGATTTTCACCTTAGCAGCCTGGTTGCACATCTCGCATACACCCAAACACTCTGCTGGTTCTAATTATGCTGCCTGGAAGGGGAGCCTTAAGGAATACCCTTCCTGCTGCCCTGAAAACCGTTAAAGCTAGCTAACATTGATTGGGTGCCGACTCTGGCCAGGCTGGTTTCAAGGGCTTTACTTGAAGCAGTTCTGGAGGCAGGTACTATTATTATCACTCTCTCCTTCTTTCCTTTTTTATAGATAGGGGAAACTGAAGTGCAGAGCAGCTGAGGACGTTGCCCACGCACACATGGCTAGTCAGTAGCAGAGCCGGGATTCAAACTCAGGTCATCTAACTCAATGGCCCATCTTCTTCACACAAGACCAGGAGTTGGCAAACTTTTTCTTAAAGGGTCAGATAGTAAATATTTTAGGTTTTGTTCACCAGTAGGAAAAACCGATATATTATGGAGGTACTTCCCTAATGTTTTAAAATGGGGCCATGTAAAAATACAAAGACCATCCTTAGCTCAGACCCTTATAAGAATGGGTGGTAGGCTGGATTTGGCTGACCCTGCACTGTACTGATTGTTGCCTCTTGGGCCCAGGGTGAAAAATTGGAATCCAACACCAACACCAAAAGCAAGAAATATTTGACCATCAGCTGCCCTTTATCTTACAGAGGAACCCAAGCCTATAATCAAATAATCTGTGGGAGCCATTTACACAGGAGATTAGTTACCTTCTTTAAGGGCCAGAACCCAGCGCTGCCGGCTCTCACGGTCTGGAGCAAACACATAGAGGAGGTAGTTGTCATGCACAACCTGGAGATAGATACACACAGATTCCAAGGTGAATGGTGCACCCAGAGATGGATGGCTGACAGTAGGCCCATCTAGCATACTGAACTGAGAGTGGGGCCTTGGGCGTTTGTCACTTACAGGCACACATCTGGGTGATTAGGGGACCTGTGTCATTTTTAATTCAGATATTTGAATGCTGTGCAGACACAGGGTAAATCCCCACAGCTCACACAACTTGTTTGAGATTCCATGTTACTAGTAAGCCATTGCTAAATTAAAACAGCTAGAGAATAAGCTCTCCATGTGACAGGACATTTATTTCCCATATTAATTTTTAGGTGATTAAAAAATCTTTCTGGCATATGAAAGAGTAAGAAATTAGATGAAAAATGTATAATCGAGATTTTAGAAACTTCTTAGTTTGAAATAATATAATAATATATGAAACCACCCCACTGGTTCTATAAAGAGTACAGAGTTCCTGTGTTCTTTTCACCCACCTCTCCTTAATGATAACATCTTATTACATAACCATAGTACAGTTTCAAAACCAGGAAATTGACATTGGTCCAACACTACTAACTTAGAGTACAGATCTTTGAATTTCACCAGTTTTTTTCATGAATCTTAAAAAAAAAATTTTTTTTAATGGGCTCCATGTCCAGTGTGGAGCCCAACACAAGACTTGAATTTACAACCCTAAGATCAAGACCTGAGCTGAGATCAAGAGTCAGGGGTGCAGGTACTCCCTTAATGTAGTCATTTTTAAAAAGATTTCATTGATTTATTTGAGAGAGAGAGACAGCATGAGGGGAGAGAGGAGAGGCAGAGGGAGAGGGAGAAGCAGACTCCCCACTGAGGAGGGAGTCCAATTAGGGGTTTCATCTCAGGACCCCCAAGATCATGACCTGAGTGGAAGGCAGATGCTTAACCCCCACCCAGGGGACCCAAATGTACTCATTTTTAATTGGAATTTTAATGATAGGAAAATGCATGCTCTTTGTTTTATTTTCGTTACTAAAAATGTCAACCCGTGGAGGTCAATTTTCTAATAGGAAAAGAGTCCTTTTCTACATCACATTTAAAAATGGAATATTTACCTCTCAAATTGGCAAAGAGGAACAGTACCCTAGAATGTACAAGGAGATATTTACTCTCCTTCAGAGTCATAGATGCCAAGAGTGATGACAAGATTTGGACAATGTCATGACCTGAAGACTAATGATAACCTCCACCAATTCTGTCCAGTAGGACTTTGTGCAATGGTGGAAATGTTTTATAACCTGTGCTGTCCAATACACAGCTGTTGAACATGTGAAATGTTCATTCCACTGTGGCTTAGTGTGACTCAGAAATTTTTAATATTGTTTAATTTACATTTAAATATTGAACATCCACATGTATATTGAACAACACAACTCTAGATAGCTCTGAGATTATAAAATTTGAATCTTTTTGTCCCAGAATCTCCAAACAATTTAAAATCAAGTACTGCAATCTGTTGCCCCAAAACATGAGTAAATTGTACTTAAAGAAAATTGGGCTTGGGGCCATTTTTTAAAAAAGATTTTATTTAATTTTTAATTTTTAAAATTTATTTATTCATGAGAGACAGAGAGGTAGGCAGAGACACAGACAGAGGGAGAAGCAGGCTCCATGCAGGGATCCCGATGTAGGACTCGATCCCGAGACTCTGGGACAATGTCGTGAGCCAAAGGCAGATGCCCAACTGCTGAGCCACCCGGGCGACCCGGCTTGGGGCCATTAATAGTTTTCCCCCTTCCTTTAGGAACAGAGAATTGGGACTTTTGTTGAGGTAGGGAAGACATAAGAGAAAAGTAAATGAGGTAAGAAAACTTTTTCAAGATTTTGTGCTTTGCTGAATTGAATGAATGAATGAGTGGATGGATGGATGGATGGATGTAAGAACATAGCAGTTTTCTTCTGGGGTTAATCTAAGATCTAACTATATAGATCCTAGTCAACCCTGTCCCACCTTCTATTACAAAGACTAAAGATTTCAACCATTGTCCAAGGAATGGGGAGCTAGAACCCTTGGGCATAGTGGACTTACCTGAAATGGATATTTATAGTGGCATGGGATACTAATGTCACTTTTCACAATCTCGACACATTTGATTCGGGAGAGTTCAATGGAGCCCTTCAATGTGCGCTTTTTCTGTGCGGAAAAAAGCATATTCTATTTAAAGAAGAGAGCAGACAGTGTTTTTGTCCAGGTTGCTTGTAGAAATCCATTACTGGATAAGACCCATTAGCTTTGTAAACGAAACCCTCCACCCCCTATATATCTAGAAGCTACTGGTTGACCCTCTGTGCCTCAGAGAGATGCTCTCAGCAGACTCCTGGGAGAACATTCCCTGTGAATTGTCTCTTGATGAGGTGGACTGATTTTTACCCATTGAGCCACGACATCTTATATGTTAGGGACCTTTTGGCAAACAGCAGTATTGTAGCTGGGGTGAGGAGTGCAGTACAGAAACCACTACATGTGTGCACATTCTCTCTGTACTGTGCCAATCCATTACCTGGCCTGGATGGTGATATATACCTTCAGTGGCACTTTTCTTTTCTACATCTGCCTTCTCCAGGTCCCTCGTATTTATCAACAGTTCCACAACAACACCCCTGTAGGACATTCCTGACTCTGCCTTTAACTTTCTCTTCTTCACCTTCCTCATCTTACTGGCCTCATGTCTTATTTCCTTGGAAATTAGTTAGGTTTATTTCCTTGGTAATTAATTTACATTATGGTCATGTGATAGTCATGCTTTATAATGATTCTACATGTTACTTAATTCTAAGGGTCCTTGTACTTAGAGAGTGGATCCAAGGGGATGTCACCCAATGGGACAGATTCTGTTGTGAACTATCAGGCTCCAAAGAAGGCTAGTTAAGGAAAAGCTTCTGTGGAGCAGAAGCCTTTCACAAGTGCCTAGAATTAGACTTTCATTGAGAGTAGAGTTTAATTCAGCTATGGAACCAGATGCAAAATACTTCATTACACCTTATCTTTTAGAAAGAGGTATCAAATGGTGGTGACTTGGGCAAAAGGTTAAAAAAGGCTAGCTTCAAAGTTGGGTTCTATTTCCTTATTGATTTTCTGTCTGAATAATCTGTCAGTTGACATAAGTGAGGGTGTTCAAGTCCCCTACTATTATTGTATTATTATCAATCTCTCTCTCTCCCTCTATGTCTGTTACTATCTGTTTTATGTTGTTAGGTGTGCTAATGTTGGGTACATTGATACTTACAACTGTTATATCTTCTCATTGTTAGAATTGTAATATCTTCTAATTGTATGGGTCCCTTTATCATTGTATAATGCCCTTTTTCTCTTGTTACCATTTTTTTGTTTTAAAGTTTTATTTTGACTGATATAATTATTGCTAACCTGGATTTTTGTGTGCACGTGTGTCCATTTGCACAGAATACTTTTATTCATCCCTTCACTTTTAGTCTGTGTGTGTCTTTGGGTCTGAAGTGAGTCTCCTATAGACAGCATATAGATGAGTCTTGGTTTATTTTTTTTTTTCAATTCATTCTGTCCCCCTATGTCTTTTGAGTGGAGCATTTAGACTATTTACATATAGTTGCTATGTAAATACTATTTAAATGTAACTGCTTATTGATAGGTGTGTACTCATTGCCATCTTGTTACTTGTTTTCTAGTTGTTTTTGTAATTCTTCTCTGCAAGGTTGGCTCAACCTATAACCATCTCTGTGACCTTGGACAATTCATCTCACCTCCCTGAACTTCACTTTTTATATCCACTAAGTGAGGATATAAATACCTACCTTTTAGAGCTTATTTAGAGAACAAAATGGGAATATGTAAACAAATTACTTGGCTTAAAGCAAGTGCCCTCAATAAAGGGTACCCTCCCAATTAAAGAGGTTAAGGAATTCCTAACTATGGTAAGAGAGCCATAACATCATAAAATTCTCCAGAAGTGAGCTCAGCTTGTGCTTCTATTTTTTTATATCCAGCCTGGTTGCTGGCCTTTGCTTTAGCAGCCGAGGCAGAGAACTGGGATGAAAAAAGTCAAGATGTGAAAAGTATCCCTACCAAATATAGGGATGTGGTGTTTCTTTTTAAATTTTTTTTCTAAAGACTACTTAATTCATTTTTTGAAAGTACAAAATTTTTCCATGTTCATTGTAACAGATAAAATAACATGGCAATATGTTAAGAAAATATTTATAGAGCCCTATGATTGCACCCTTCTCCACAACCCTGAGGTAGCCAAGGTTAACCATTTGGAATGCATTTGTCTTTCCCACACACATTTATAGCACATATACAAACAAAAATAAGCATCTGCTCCACACAGTGGTTTGCAGCTTGCTTTTGTAATGTAAGGATGTATTAAAAGGTCAATTTTCCTTTAAAAACCTCTGAAAACATATATTCTTTGAGCTCAAAATATCTTCTCATTTAGAGTCTTCCATGGCCTGAAATACATGGGTTGGTCCTGCCCATAATCATAGTTCTTTAGGATGGTTAATCTGTTTTTCGAAAACAGAAGAACACAAGGGAACTGCCTTTTCAACAATCTTCTGCTGCTCTGGGTAAACAGGGAGTCTGAGCTTTGAGGTTATCTTGTTTTTTGACTTCTGTTGCATTATTTCCTTAGTAGTATACATAGAAAAATACAACAAAAGCCTCATGGCAGTAATATGACAACTCTGTTTGCACAGATGTTTATCCTTGGAACCCACTGAGTCCTGTTCTCTCCCGAGAGTGAGACCAGGACATCTATCACCATATCTCTAAGGCATAGTGGTGAGTCTCCAATAGGTGCTCAATTGGTATGATATAAACTAAGGGCATCACATTAAAGCACAGTTTAAACAATCTCAGATTTAAGGCTAATGCATTTAGCTATTCAGGAACTATTTACTGTGGGTCTGCTATAAGCTAAGTGCTATTCCGTGGGCAGGAAATAGAGAGATGAACATGGTTAACCTTTTCTTGGTGCTCACAGTCTTGTTGAGAAGTCAGACAATATAAACAAATGCTATAAAGAAAATAGAACAGATTGATATGCCCACCTTGTAGACAGGACAGGCTTTGTCTGGGGAGAGGGCCTTTGAGAAAAGATCAGGGAGTTGAAAAAGGAGCTAGGTATGAAGTCTAGTGGCATGGGGGTGGGTAATAATCCTATGCAGAGTTCACAGTAAAAGCAAAGCCCTGGGGAAGCAAAGTTCTGGATATGTATTGGTTGTTAATAGCCTAGGATCATCAAAATCAGGGTATAAAATGTTGTTAAGTATCAACCAGAGTTGTGAGTAGATATGAGAAGTCTTTGTGAAGTTCTAAAGCAGTGCTGTCCAAGAATAGCAGAATGTGAACTGTATGTGTAACTTAAAGTTTTTTAGTAGCCACACTAAAAGGAAGCAAAAAGAAGCAATAAAATTAATTTTAAGAGTGTATTTGTCTACCCTATTATATCTAAAATCTTATTTCAACTTGTAATCAACATAAAAAAATAATGAGATACATTATTTTCAGTACTAAGTCCTTGAAATTATGTATTGTATAACATATCTCAATTTGGACTTGCCACATTTCAAGTGCTCAGTGGCCACACAAGGCTGTGGCTACATTATTGGACAGTGTGGCTTCAAGATATCCAAGGAGGTTTCTCTTCCACCTCAGATTATCTCCTTTGATCTCTTAATATCTATTGACTTCAAACATGGATTTTTAAGAGACTGTGTTTTAACAGTCTGCCAGGTGAGCCGGCTCTCGGGTTTGTTCTGTTGGTATGGATATCATGTTCCACCATCAAAAGTCACTCTTTTTTCCTAAACAGGTGTCCTGAGGCAGGTTGTCCTCGAATTTCATGAGATCTGATATGTGGTAAACACAAGACCAGCTATGCAACCCCTCAACTGGGTACTGGGGTGTAGCCGGTCAGTGAGCTAAACACAGTTCCATCTCTGCAAAATGGTGATTGCCTGTAATCATCCCAAACAACTGTGCTATTTCTGAAAAATGCCAGGGTAAACCTTCCAAGGAAACCACACAATAGCCATCAGGAAAAGAGAGACACCATGTAAAACCTGCTCTCATTCTTATTTGTCATTCCATCTGCATCACTGGGGTGAAAAATCATAGGACCTCACTTGGCCTTTGTCTCTTCTTGGCCATGTTCAAAGCTGCACTGTCTTCATATTCCAAAGCTTCTCCCTGGATACCTGACATATGTCAAACGCAATCCAACAAGATTCTGGTGTCTACATATTTGCACAAAGGCAAGCTTGTGCATACAACTTTTATATCCCCTTTCTTTTTATGTTAGTATATTGTATAAAATAGAATTTTGAACCTTGAGTTTCAAAGAGAGAGGCAGGGAACAAAACTGAAATAAAGAATGATCAACATCTTTGAGCACTTACACTTCAGCCACTCAGCAGGCCAGAACCGATTTAATCTATGATCCTGCAAAGTATCATTGGCCCATCTTGCAAGTGAGGAACTTGTTCAGAGAGGTCAAGTCTCTTAAAAAGTGGAATGGCAGGTACAACCTCAAATCTATGACTCCAGAGTCTGAGCACTTAACGGCTATATTTCATGGCTTTGCACATGCCCCGACTTTCCACAGGAGATTTTCATTCCCCAGACTCCACACTAAACAATCATTTGCGTAATCTATACTCCAAGCTGTGGCCCAGCAGACATTTGTCTGCATCCTATTTGGTCGTGCAATGCTTGTGCTGGATTTGAAAGGGGGAGTACATTTTCTGCTTCTTCAGAATGATACCTCCACTTCATTTCTATAACATTGTCTCCTTGGCTGCTTGGTTAGTTCCACAGATATGTCAATGAGAAGCTATGTATCTGATACCTATGAAAAAGGATATCTCCACTCTTCTGAAAAACAGCCAAATTTCAGCTTTGGAGAGGCAAAGTGGGAGAGGATTGCAACTTTCATGTCAGGTAGACCTGCATCTGCATGATGAGCTGCGCAATGTGAGGCAAGTATTTCAACTTCTCAGCTGCCTTGTTTTTTTTTTTTTGTTTTTGTTTTTGTTTTTTCCTAAAGTAAAGAATGATAATAGTCCCTGAATTATTGGGCTAATTTAGAGACTTACAAAAATCACATATACCTACTCACAAAATAAACTCATTCAAATGATAAATCAATCACTCAAGTGTTCCTTTCTTTCTCCAAATACCGTACATAAATGAAGACTTTGTTCTCTCATCTTTTTGTGTCCGTTTTTGGAAGTGATTTTCTTTTGGGCAAATATGTAACCAAGAACCAACATTTGGGAGGGCAATGTTAATTTTTAACTGGTGATACTGGTAATTTTGACATTCTAGAGTCATTTGTTTAATTTGCAAATTATTCGTATAATCAGGCCCAAACCACAAAAGGGACTATTTCCTGGTCTTCTCAACTGTGTTACATTTCCTCTCAGAGGGCTTATACTTTCTGCTTTTCCTCCCACTTGCTTATCAAAATCTTCCTCAAATAGTCATTCACCAAAAGTTTAACTTATTGAGTAAAGCTTGGCTTATTTTTAGAGGAGTTTGGATTAGGACAGATATTAGAGACTGAAGCCAAGAAGGAGCTTTGATAATGGAATTTCAGGCATAAGCTAATAGAGTATTTTTCAAGAAGAGTATATTTCAGACTTTCCCTGATAACATTGTAAAAGTGGCCACATACTGCCTTTATAAGAACTTCTTTATAATTAGAAAATCTTTCTGGTGATGATTTTAACCAAGGCATTTCAAATATTTCACTCAATGCCTCTTTTGGTGTGTAGTGCATTGTACAATCTGAAATCACATGATGACACAATTGAAATTATAACTGATATCATGTGAAATGAAACTTAAGTGACTGATTTGGGGGTTGTCACCTCCAAACATACACAGTAGAATGCCAGTTCTAAAATGGGGCATAGGAGTCTTCCTGGATTCTAGTTTCATCCTCTGCAAAACATGCTCAAAGTAGCCCATGAATTTACTCCCTGCCTCCCAACTCAACAGAAGCCTTTGATGACAAAGGGGACCTGGTGCTGCAAGGGAGAAAAGCAGAGATTCAGAACTTGAAAAAGCCATGATTTGAATCTCTGTGATGACAAGTAGCACAGGGCAAGTTGTCTCTGTTCTTTGGGATTAGTTCTTTTAGCTTTTGAGGAGGAATGGGATTGCTGACAGCTGCTGTGTAGGGTCACTATGACCTAAGCTTTGGAAAGGCACCGGGCATGTTGCCTGATACCTAATAAGGACGTGATCATTACAGTCTCAATGAAAAAAGTAGCATCTTCTAAAACACTGGGGCAATTTGGGATGAACTGTTGCTGGCTTCTCCCCTCCCCCAACCCATCTTCACCTGGCCCTAAGTCCATGATACTTTTCAGTTCTGGGAGAATCTGGAGCTAAGGGAGAAGATGTTGACGCTCCTGGGCAGACATAAAGTCAGGAAACTATGATCCATCCCACACCTACCTTCTTTTCTTTCCTCTTTTCTACAAGCCCTTTTAGTCATAGCTAAACCAGAGTCAACTGGCTTTCCTCACCTCAGCTTTTCACAACGTGGTTTTCAATGAGGCTGGTTGTGCTGTGGGGAAAACACTCTAGCTTCCCTCAAAGTCTGCCATTTTGTCAGTAGTAGCACCCTGACGACCCAAGAGGAAAATGTGAAAATTTTACCTCAAAAAAGAAGAAAAAGTGAGAGAAGAAAAAACAGAGAGATAATGGACTATACTCTCATATAGTTTCCAGAGGGAAATTTGGGATCCTTTCTTAAAATTACGAGTGTATTCTCTCATGAGACACTATGAAGAGCAGACATTAACGGGAATGGCTCTGGTGTTTGGGAGTAGGAAGTAGAAAGAGAACTTTGCTTTTAACCTCATACCCTTCTATTCTGTTTCACTATTTTACCATTAACATGTATCTTTCTTATTGTATTTAAAAACAATTAATTTAAATACATACATATATAGATTTCCCTTATAGGATTTATCCTATAGAGACATTGGTTCAGAATATGTAAAGATGTAGGTAAAAGGATTTCATAACAGCATTATTTATTTCACCAAAAGCCTAGAGAAACTTAAATATTCGCCAACAGACAAATGGCTAAATTACTTAGGGTTCATCCATCCTGTGACTAATCTGTGGCCATTAACAAAGAGAAGGCTGGTGTATATGGAGGAACAGAAATATATTTTTTCTGAAAAAAGAATATTTAGAGCAATAGATGGGGCATTGTCTCATTTTTGAGAAAAGAAATAACAAAATATATAATAGTATATGTAAAACAAAGAAATAATACAAAAGGAACACTGCTAACACTGGCCTTCTTGTGGGTACCACTATGGCAGACTTTCAGTGTAAGTTATGTATTTTTATAATATACGACATTTTTCAGTGAGCATGTAAATTTACTAAGCAGAAAAATGAAAATAATATTTTAAAGCATTCATAAATTTAAAAACACCACAATGAACTACAACTTTGGCAGATGACTATTGGAGAGGGCTAAGGGGTACACATCGAATGATGGGTGTGCAAAATGAAGCAGTTCTCTGCTCTTGTAACCCCCTGACCCCACTAGCAGTAAGTGGCAGCTAGGAAGCACTTGTCACCGCTCTTCTCTATCATCCATGGAGGTTCATGATGGTGCTCTCATCTTCTTCTTGAGTGATAGCTATTTTCTTCATAGATTCTAAGAAGGCAACTCCGTACTTTTACGTGGGTATATTTATCTTAGAAGTGAAGCAATAATTCAGGAATAATTTCCAGGCCTCATTCATGTTAGATAAATATATTAGTGATCTTTGCCCTAAAAAAGCATGTTTGTTTAGATTTGCTTTCAAAAGGGAGTAGAGAGAAAAGGCCTTATGTAGAAATGAAGAGCAAGAAGTGAGTGCTGTGGGCCAGTGTGAAGTAGATCCTAAAGGTGCCCTGCACATTTTGTCTCTGCTCTGCAAATGCTCTTTTAAAACCCTCCTTCTTTCCAGAATAGGCCTTGTGAGATTGTTAATGAATTTGAAAGAGTCTATTTTCCTATATATCTTTCAAACATTGGAGGGTCAGTGGCCAAAGCGTATAAATTAATAACAACTTCCCGGCATTTCAGAAAATAACACTAGCACAAAGGTGACGCTTAATTAATATTTGTTAGGATTGAAGGAACAGCAGGTAAAGCTAAGTGTGCAGCAGAAAGTGATGTTTGTGAGCCCTATGACAAAACTTTTAATAGTAATGGTTTGGCAGGTGGATACAAATCTCTTGACAGTGAAAAGTTAGGTCAAAACTAGTCTACACAAAGGACTGAGCTAATAAAGAGCTCCTACAAATTATTAAGGAAAATATGGACAAGGTTATAGAAAAACAGGCAAAAGAAATATGAATTTCTCTTTAAATATATGAAAAAAATGCTCAAACTTGCTACAAAAACAGAAATGCAAATAAATTATACCAAGATACCTTTTTCTGAACCTGTCAGACTTGCAAATATCAAAACATATGGTAATATGGTGTTGGTGAGGTTTTGAACAAAGCAAGCATCACACACATGGCCTTGGGGAATGTTCATTGGCACAACTTCTATGGAAAATAGTTTGGTTGTATTTAATAAAATAACAGATGCAAATATCCTTTGACACAGCAATTCCACTTCTCGAAGTATTTTCTACAGACTAAGGCTTCTCAACCTTGGCACTATTAACATTTTAGGCTGGATAATTCCTTGTGAGTTTGTCCTCTGCTTTGTAGGATGCCTAGCAGCTCCCTAGGTTCTACCCAAAAATGCCAGTAGCTCTCCCCTCCCTAGTTATAACAACTAAAATTTTTTTCAGACATTGCCAATGATGGACAAAATCACCCTTTATGGATGTATTGATACAGAAAGTTACATATATATGAGGTTATTATTCCTCATCATTTATAATGACAAAATATTGGAAAACAGACTACATGTCCATCATTAAGATAACTTCTAATCCATTCAGTAAAATATTATGGCAACCACAAAAAAGAATGAAGAAACACTTTGCACATAGGTATGATTTGATTTTTAAAAAGTATTGCTAACAAACCAAAAGAAGGCTAAGAAGTATGTGTAAAGTATGTCATCATTGTATTAAAGGAAGAAAAGAATATTTATTTGCATTTATGTGTATGTGCATAAAGTATTATTGGAATAACTAATAAATTGATTATACTGATTGTTTTCAGGCAATGAAGCGCTATGGCTTAGGATAAGGGTGGGAGTCGGCCATTGCCTAATGCTTTGTAATTGTTTTTGAAACATTTATGTTAATGTATTAACCATTCAAGAATTTTTTAAAAAATTAGTCTATATTTTGCAGAAGATGGTCTAACAAAAGTGGCTGTGGAAACAGAGACCTGAAATCCAAAGGGCATACTGGCAGGGGGCAAGAGTTCATTCTACTGACAGTTCTGCTTTGTAAACTGATATCAATTTGCAACATGGATGAAAGCAACGAGAACAGTAGTAACCTAATGTCATTCAGGTTTATAATGGATTTTTAAAGAATTTTACCAGCTTTCTCTTGAGTTCAGAGAAATGTGGGGGTCAGATATTGGTGGCAGCAGGCTGAGTCACACCTGCCTAGGTAGAGCATGGGGGCCAAGAAGATCTCTTTTGCTTGTCTCTTCTATGCCCTGGTCTCTGTGGATGCACCTCAGTGTCTATAAATGTCCAGGGGGATTATTACACTTTGCTCTCTGAGCAGACTAGGTATCCGTATTTAAAAGCAAAGAATCAGGGATGCCTGGGTGGCTCAGCAGTTGAGTGTCTGCCTTTGGCTCAGGGCGTGATCCTGGATTTCCGGGATTGACTCCCATATCGGGCTCCTTGCATGGAGCCTGCTTCTCCTCCCTCTGCCTGTGTCTCTGCTTCTCTTTCTGTGTCTCTGCCTCTCTTTCTGTGTCTCTCATGAATAAATAAGTAAAATCTTTTAAAAAAATAAAATAAAAGCAAAGAATCATGAATGGTGATTCATGTTGCTTGCTATTCCATGGATTCAGTGTTTCCAGCCTTCAGTTTGCAACCCACCCACACAATTTCCATCATTATGTGGTTCTACCAATCGGTACCATATATTTAATGCTATTATTTACATTGACTAATTTTTCACTTCAACAGATTTATTCTAAGGAAGTTGTAAAGCACCACCATCCATTAAAAAATACTCTTCTCTAAAGTAAATTGCAATATGCATATAACTATTAAATTAAAACTGTGTCAAAACCAGGTTTGTCCAGGTACCATCTAGTACACCCCTTGTGGTACTCCACTTTGGGAAACACTTAAGTGGATCTCTGTACATGAAATTGACCATAGTAAGGACTGTGAGGAGGAGCTACATTTGGTGTTAGTGGCCTCAATCTCACTCACTTTCCGGGCTCCTAGTCCTGGCTTGTACCCCTATTTGGCAGTCTTTCCTGTATTACCGTGATGGGTATGTATTCCCAGAATGTTATTCTAAGAAAGTACCTAATGAGGGATAGCTGTTATTATGATTAGCTAGTCTGGTAAACTAAATAGAGCTGAGACCTATATAGCATCCTCCTTGGCAGAGGTCACCCCAAGAGCAGAGCCTCAGGTTTACAAGTTCAGGAACTCATTTTTGTTAGCCCACAGAGTCCAGGCCCACAGAAGCACACTGCAGTCACATGAGACTGGTGAATTCACAAACCTGTAGTGAGAAACAGAATGGCCAAGATGCTTGCGTCCGTTTTACAGAGAATTCTCACAGAAGGAGATTCTACTTGGGCAACCAAAATGATATCAGAAATACACATCTTAGTGGGATCAAACTACAGGGAATTACTATAGCCCAAGGCAAGATGCTGCTTTTTACACTTATTACCACTACTGTGACCTTGGGCGAATTTCTTAACTTTTCCATGTCTCAATTGCTTCCTCTCTAAAACAGAATGTTTCTTTTATCTTCTTCAAATAACTGTGAGGATTACATGAGAAAATTTGTAGGAATGTGTTCAGTCCTCTCCTTGCAGTGGTGCTGGTTATTGTTGGTGGTGATACTGTGGTGCTGTCATTCAGCTAAGCCTGGGGTCTCCACTCAGGACCTTCATCACACAGAGCTGGAAACTCACCAATAAATCTTTGCCCCAACTTTCTCTTCTCAGCCACCGTGGCTTCTATTACAAGACTTCTCAAACCCAAACAAGCTTAGATTCAAAAATACCCATTGAAGAACATTTAATCCAACTTAATATTTGTCCCAGATGTATGGCCCAGGAAAACACAGCTTCTCTAACCCTCTCCTTTCTCATCAACAAAATGGGGGATCTTTTGCAGGGGAGGAAGCTTTTTGGCACTCCTTAAATTCTGCTCTATAGATGGTGGGTTCATCTACATACATATAAGATTGACTTTAAATCAAATCATCTTATCCATATATGAAATATTATGTATCTTCTCACTCTCTCACCATTCACATTCAAAGCCTATAAAAGTAGTGCACTTGAAAATCACCACAACAATGGAATTCTTTTGTTTTCATAAGTTCCTTCTTAGAAACATAGTCTTCTCTAATGGTTGTGGTAACTTCTGGTGGCTCTGTGAATTACTTTAATTTCTATGACATGATGTAGCAGCAAAAGATAGAGGCCATAAAATATTCTTATCCTATGACACAGTTATCACCCACACACTACTCTATCCTAAGGAGCTGATTTAAAAAAGAAGACAGTTTTATGTTAGGTATACTATTATTTTTCAGCATTCTCATCATATCTGGAAACAACCTGAATGTCAAAAAATAGAAGATAAGCTCATCAATTTGTTCAGGTATATAGAATAGATAAGTATATCTCTGAAGTGAACTAATTTGATTACTACAAAAATCATATGCATGCAAAAATGATTACTTTGGAGACTATGTAGATATGTAGAAATGTATCTATAAAAGAACAATGAAGAAAGTAGCATATAAAATTGTCATGCATTATGATTATGACCACATGAAATTTATGTCTACACAAGAGCAAAGGTCATTCTCACAGACTGTAAACTGATACCTTTAGACAAAAGAGCTACAGAGAACTCTTGGGTATAATTATTTCATTAATTTTTAAAAATGGTGTGGGGATATGAATGCTTGCTGCTCTGTCTCTTGTGATTAATCAAAATGGATTTAACCTGATTCTAACCCATCCTCAGTCTTTGCGGCTAATGGCTGCCTGAGCTCAGTGCTGGTCCAAGGACTTCACTGTTGGTACATCAAGCACCTTTCCACCAAAACTCAGAGTAGGAGGACAAAGTATCCCCAGAAGAGGGGTGCTGTAAGGTGTCGTCAGCAAGAACCCCTGTCTTGAACTCTGTATGTTCAAGTCTCTGTGCCTCATGCAGACCAAGCCTTTTCCTATCTCAAATTCTTCACACTGTCAGTATCCTCTGCTTAAAATGCTTTTCCCTATTTCTTCATACCACTGGATTTTTCTTATCTTTCAGGCCTCAGCCTGGATATAAATTCCTTCTCTGACCACATTGTTTCCCAACTCAGCCCCAGCCACTGCTTAGTCTTTCCGTACAACCTACCACCCTCTATATCTGCCCCATGTATTTATGTACTTGCTGGTTGTCTGTCTTCTCTACTAGCGTGGAAGCTGGTGAGGACAGACACCTTTCCTCTGTCATTTACTACTGTAGTCCTAGCACCTACCCCAGAGTCTGGCACATAGTAGATGCCAAGAAATGTTTGCTGAACAAATGAATGAATCTTTAGATACCCCACCCCCCAAAAAAATATTTCCTTGACACAGGGTTAGGTTAAAAATAATAATAATAAAAGCTTTGGCACAAGTAGGTGTAGTTTAGGGATGAAAGTCCTATATTTGAATTTTTATATTAAACAGGTATAATTTCTGTGACTTTTTAAATATCAAAAATAATATAATGAGAAGCTTGCTTATAAATACCTTGATGTTAATGGGAATTATATGAGAATGTAAGATTTTGGATCAGGTTCTTATTTAATGAAAATACTGACAAGTTCACTGAAATTTCAAGAAACTGAGCAGACATTGGACCTAAAAAGGGAATTTCATATGCATGGAGCACCATTTCAGAGCTTCTGTTTCTGTCCCTGGATCACTTTAAGTGAAGCTCTGTAGTGTCATGAAATCAAACCCAGACTGACCTCTGGATGAAAATTAGACCCTTGAAGATCTGCTTTTTCAGTAGGCCTAATAATTCATGAAGTAGAAGAATTTATTACTACTTGGTTCAGAAAATGGAGGGATGAGGATTTACTATTTGGCCCGTGAAAACTTGAGAAGCACTTTAAAATGGTTTTCTGCAGGGTCCATTTCTGAACTTGCTATGAAGATGTCTTTTTTTCCATGGACCACATAGCTCAAGAAACTGAGCTCTTGGACTTTCCAGTGAAACCTTTCTTCCAGACTGAGTCAAGAACTAGGTCCTCACATTTATAGTATTGCTCCGTGGCCTATTTTTATTGCAAAGACTTGGTTGGCAGATACATCGGTACCTGAGGAATAGGAATTAAATTCAATTTTAACATGGGGAGTGCTTGCCTCCAAAATAAACACTCTCTATCCACTGGCTTTCTCCTTAAAACATCAATATCACATCACAAAGGTAAAACCAATTCCCAAAGAAAATCCAACAAGGTAGGCATTGAAACCATGTAGTTTTGGCCTTGAGTGGCCTGAATTGCAAAGTACTTCACTTTGGACCCTAAAGTGGACCCTTTGGACCCTAAAGTGGACCACTTTGGACCCTTCCCTTGGCCTCACTAGACAAGGCCCACCTTTTTTCATCCCAGATGCTCTTCTCAATTCAACTGAACTTTTTGTGACCTATGTTCATTCACTGGGCATTTACTGACCACTTGCTGTGGGCCCTGCACTGCTCTAGGTGTTGGTGATGCAATGGTGAGCAAGGTACTCCTGCTCTCATGGAACTGACCCCCCAGTGGATACACAGACAGAAAATAAACAGGAAAGCACATCCATATACCCAATAAATATGTACAGATGCTGATTTATTGAAGTACCCATATACTTAAAAAATAAAAGAAATGAAACTGGATCCTGAGAAAATATTTAAATAGGCACAAACAATTAAGAAACAGCCCCTTCAAAATGCCTGGGGTGCTCCTGATTGTGAGAACAATGAATACAAGCACTGAGAACCCATAGGCCTCAGAGAGCAAGCATGCCCTAAGTGTACCTACCCCTCACTTGCCTTACCCTAGTCCTGGCCATGTCCAAAGGCCCTACAGGGAGCGTGAGTTTGGAGTGTTGAAGGCTCACAAAGAAGGAAAATGTGGTAGAGGCATGGTGGATAGAGAGTGTGGTGTGAAATGAAATTGGAAAGGCAGGTAGGGACTCCTGGATGAAGAGTCTTGTAAGCCATAGCTGAGGATTTCCTTAAGTACTCTAAACAGCCCTGGAAGGGTTTAAAGTGGGAGTAAAACCTGATTTATCATTTTAAAAGTTCGTTCTAGGTGTCACATGGATAATAAATTGTACGGAGCCTAGAGTGACAGTGAATGGCAGTGAAAGCCCAGCCAGAAGGCAACTCAATCACATAGGAGTGAGGCAGAAGGAGAATATGACTGATGAAAGTCTCAAACAAAAATCCTCAGGTAGCTTTAAGAATATTATCGAGGCAGGTTTAGCTGTAGAGGAGAAGAAAGGGTAAGAGAGAAGAGAGTGTGGAGGAAAAAAGAGAACAGTGCTTTCTCCTAAAAAAAATGTGTGTGGGGGTGATGTGTCAGGGTGGAGGTCTGGCCCACCTGCTGATTCCTACATGTACCTTTCTGACCCAACTCTTAAAATTCCAACCTCCTGAATCCTCTGCTTCCTCTTTCAAGGCTGGGCCTTGAAAACTTCTACCTCTGGGGAGTCTTGTTTACTTACTTCTATACCCAGGACTCTTCCTTTTGAAGTCCTATATAACTTGCTTTGTTCTGCTCTTTTGGAATTGAGACTTGTTCTGTTAGGGGTTCATTTATGTAACTCTGACCTCTCCGATGGTATCTCTCCCTCATGTCCTTGCTCTTTCCCTCCTTTTCTTCCTTCCACAAACAATGAATGAGTGAGTAGTATTTGCCAGGCACTGTTATAGACACCGGTGATGCGATCCTTACCAAATTGGGTGCTGGCCCTCATAATGTTTAATGGGAACCTCTCTATCATTAAAAGGAGGGTGGGGGAATGACATTGACACAATAATCACTTTAACAAATGGGTAATTGCAACTCCAGGATGTGCTCTATAGAGAGGGTAGGTATTGCTAAGGCAGAGCAAAACAGGATTAGATGACCTAGTCCAGAGAAATTAAGGAAGCCTTTCCAAGCAACTGACATTCCAAATGATGGCCTTAGATTTGAAAGAAATCTTACGTAGTTGGGTCCCAGAGAGACGGGAGAAAACGGGACATGCGCTGAGATGGAGGATGGCATGTGATAGATTCTGGTGTCTGCTCTAGGTCTAAAAGGAGAATTGCTGCAGGGACATGTCTGCTTTTGATAAGGATCATTGGGACATGATTATAAGGTGTCACGCTGGCTGCTGTGTGGCGAGTAGAGTGGTGGGGGGCTGGGGCAGAGTAGGTGTAGGTAGTAGTAGTTCCAGATGAGAGCTGCTGGCAGGTTACATGGGGAAAGTGATCATAGAAAATGGAGATACAATTTTATAGGAACTTTAGGAAACAAAGTTTGCCCTGCCTCTCATTTCTTTTTGAACACATAGTGGGGCTCCCTGAAGTGATGAAGGCAAAGATTTGTCCTGGAATATGTGTAAAATGATAGAGCTCATGACACACATTATTGCAGAAGATCCATGTGCCCTGGGTTGCTGATTTTTAGGACTGCTTTTTTCCAGTGACGCCATCAGAACAAGAAGGCATTGCATGCTCTGCAGGAACCTGGGGGAGACCCTAGCGACCCACAGGTCACTACTGCTACTAGGAATTAGCATCATTTATCAGGGGGTACTGTTCAGGCCTGAGACATGTGGCGCTTATTTAAATTCTTCCAATACAGGTTATTTAAATTTTCTTTGCCTCCATTACCTGCTCTGAAAATTAGGGTAATAATGTTTCCTAAGGTATGGAGCGGTTCCTAAGGTATGGAGCGGTTGTAAAGATTAGATGAAATAATTTATGTTTAGCACAGTGATTGATACCTAGTAAGTGTTAAGTAAATATTAGTTACTATTATTATTAGAATTATGGTAACCTCCTTCTCATTAAAAGGCAAGATGAAGAAGGAATGTTTAATCATTACCAAAAATGCAAACAGCTTTATGTAGAGTCACACAGCCTTAAGCAACTTACGCAAAGCTGCATAGCTTATAAATGGGGAGCTGGTCTTTGATCCAGATGTGCGTGACACCAGAAACTTTGTTTTTGATTGACATGCAAGGAAAAGCAAGGAAGAAGCAAGGAAATTAAACCATCTTTAATTTAAGACCAATGCGTGCTCCAAGAGATGTTTCTGCTGCTAGATCAGACTGCAGGCTAACAGGCAGAGTGTAGAGCGTAGAGTGGAGGCCCTCACCCAGGCATTGACTAGAATGGTGGTCTTGACTGTTTACCCTGTCCCACACCGTGTAATGGCTCCCACACTATGGTGAGCAACACAAACTTGGTCCTGAAGGTGTAGAGACATTAAAACAGGTAGACCTTTCTGGTTGTCCTGAGGGTCCTTCATAAGACTGAAGTGCTACCAGTAGGGCCAAGCTTATAACATGCCTTTCTCATGAAATACTCAACATCACCCGAGGTAGGTAGGATGCGGGTCTTCGCTTTACAAATAGCAAACAGAGGCTTAAAGAGGTTAAATACCTTGCCTGAGATCCACATCCAGAAAGTGATAAAGTAAGAATTTGAACCCAGCTCTGGCTGGACCATCAATCAATGATGCTTTTCTCCATCTATGCTGCTCCTTCCATCCCATGCTTACTGAGAGTACCCAAAGCCCTCCATTTCTCTTTTACCCCAGAAAAAGAATCTGGTTTTGCTCATATACAACTAGGCATGTTGCTCAGCTGGTGACCCCCTCTCTGAACACTATTTGTATTTAAAGCTGCCAGTGGTATTTTGGAGTTGGCTTGCTGTGGCCCATGAGGGCTGATGGTTAAATTTTGAGGAGTTTTGTGAGCCAGTAGACCTCACATCCGTAGTTTGAAATTGGCCATGGTGGGAGTATTTATACCAGAGACATCAGCAAACACTATGGATTAGGGCTTCCTGATACTCTCCACTGCCACTACCAATGCAGCAGTTGCCAAACATTTACCAGCACACCATGGGGCCCTAATCTCATTGTCCTCTGTTAAAGAATGCCAGGCATCAGGGACCAGTTTGCAAAGAAATTGGCAGGCACAGGGTGGTGTGTGCAAGCATGCCTGCCAGTGAGCCACACAACTCGCCAACTCGATGCTTCCTTCTGGTCCACTGCTCCAGCAGGGAGTTCTTCCTGGCTCCACTGAAAACACTTGCACATTTCATCACCAGACACCAGAATTAAATCCTGGTTAGAATAAGAGGCTCAATCATATGGATATTCAGACATGGATATTTAAAGTTAGGAAAAACACACTTCATTTGCAAAATTACAGAATTTTTTTCTGAGTAGGTTGGATTATTTTTCATATGATGTCATAAATCCACAGAATCTTAAAACTACAAGGAACATAATTTTTAAAAATGAGCAAAGAGAAAAAGCAGCTGTGACCCCGAGAGGGGCAATAGTTGGTTCAGCATCACACATCATGCATATATATCTCCATAGACTTGCATTTAATCACTGAATAGAAAGAATCCAGGACCCTGACGTTAGCCTGGCTTTGAGAAACATTTCAATGTTTTTCTTCCTTTGAAAATGAATATGTTATGTTCCCCTGCTTGCTCCTTTAGAGACATGATGATGATACAAATAATGACTAATTTCTACTAGGTGCTTCTTAGGTGGCAGGGCTTATGCTAACTAAGTACATTACATATTAAGTTGAACTATACGAAATTGCTAATATCTGGTCTTTTTTGATCTACTGAGTGGTAATTTCAGATAGTTTAGTCTAAATACATTCTCTCTGTTAATCTTTACCATATTCTCGTGAAGCGAGTACTATTATCATATCCACTTCACAGATGATAAGGCTGAGGCTTTAAGTTTTTAAGAAACATTTCTTCCCATAAGCATAGAGCTATTGTCACTTACAGGTAATACATAGTGCACACTTGTGTGCAAATCAATGACCCTAAACAACGGATCATATATAGGGCATGGATACTAACAACTCACACACCTTACCTTTCTCAGTGACCTTGGATAAATTTGTAACCAATGGATTTTTACAATATTTAAAGAAATGCTTTTATCAATGTTGCATATGAATATGAACCACAGGCATTAGAAAACAAAAAATGTGATGTTTGTGCACTATATATCTGCTATATCCTGTATGGAAATGTTAGGAACTCTAGCTTTGGCACCCCAGAATTAAGTGTCCTGGAGTTTTTTAAGAATACTTAAATGAATAAGTAGAGTGATTTTACAACATTGCCTATATGCAAATTATAACCAACAAAAATCTGAATCAAGACCTTTTGGTTGTGTGATTATTTGTAAATAATATTGTACTAAATTCACAACCAAACAGCCCATAAACAGCAACACTGCTTAAAAATGATCACTGCTAACTAAAGCTCATGATGCCTGGAAAACAAAGTGGTGAAAGCTACAAAATGGGCTTTGAAAAAGATATTTAAATCAAATGACTCTTCTCTCAATATGAAAGAAGAAACCAAGTTATAATATCACAGTAAGAAAAAAATTGACCCATGCCATGTGATTTATCAGCTATATATGATGAATCCTCCAAGTTGGCTACTGGCTGTCTGTTAACTTAGTTAACAAATACTTACTGAGTATCTAGCAAAGGGACCTTGTCCATAAGTAATACCATGTGCCTTCAGATTGATTATTGATTATTTTCAGTACAAGTATCCTGAAGATTAGCATGTCTGAACCTCTAAAGAAGCAGCAGTATGATTTCACTGGCAGCATCCACAGGTTCCATCACCAGTCTGACCTCCTTCAGGGCTCCATTTTATTGAACACCTCAAAGCCTGGCTCTTGAAAGATCCCAAACTCATGCCTATACCTACTAAGTCAGATCCCAACTAGGAATGGAGATGTCTTTGTCTCTAAGTGACCACCAAGCACATAATGTTGTTTCCCCTTCTGTAAAATGTAAGTGAAAACTCTTGCCTAACTTCCTTAATAATGGGAAAAATAAATAATGATATAGTAATAAGTCACACACAAGCTTTGAAAATTTGCTAAGAAGGCCTAAACAGGTACAAGAATTTTTAAAGACGAAAGGAATGTTGTAGGTAGTCCCTCCAGACCTTTCATTATAGAAAGAAATAATCTGATGCAAAAAGTAGACATGTTCCCAGGCTCAATCACGAGAGAGAGTAGAGTTTGGTCTAATAACCAGGGTTATTATCAGCATTATTATCAGTGATAATAAGAGCAACATGAACAATCATAATATTACTGATCTTATAGAATATAAGAGTATCTCTAGATATATAAGAAGACTGACCTAGCTAAGCAGCTGTAGTCTTCTGGATAAGAACTATTGATCTGTACTGCAGAGCACTGCAACAGCTCCTGTCTCTGGCTAAGTTTTCCAAGGGATAAAGAGGTTTACCACTGGGTCTTGCAATTTTAACATAGTTAAATGCCCAGGGAATATTATTCCAAGATATCAAGTGAGTAATGACAGTGGGACAAATAGAATTAAATTCATAAAAATGTTGACATTGAATTATTACTTAATCATTCCAAGTATCAGTTTCCCCCACTATAAATTAAGGAAACTGGGCAAAAATTATCTCTTAGATCCCATTAAATGCTAATATTTTATTAATCTATGTTCCATAAAATCTAGTATATTTCAGATGAAGCTAAAATTCTATCCAATCATAACATTTGCCATATAAAACATTATTATTTTAAACTTGAACTTGCAGGAAAAAAATCACTAACGAATATTAAACATATTCTTTTGCAGGTTTTAGAATAAAATCACCGAATACAACCACCCCACCTCTGGACTTTTCTCCACATTCTCTTCTGATGATTCTTATTGTACTTTTGAGGCAGTTAGAACAAGCACGTCTGTGTCTCCTTTGGCTTTATTTTATTCCATGTGTATCTTCATGATTCAGCCCCATCTAAATAAAAAATACTGCTTAAAAAAAGACAAGACAAAGTGCTCACATACCCCGTGACGATTCTCAAAGTATGCCAGGCTGGTTTTGGTTAAAACAAAGAAACGGACTTTAAAGTTTGAGGGAGAAGTTCTTCTCTTTTGTTGTGATTTCTTGATGAGTTGTTCTTCCAGGAGGATAAAGTTGTTCATGATCCAATTCTTGGGAAGTGATGCACTTTGGGCATCACCCCGTGGCACCACCTGTGGAAACAGCTTTGGGGTGAGGACTGCACAGGGGAGGCAGTTGATCTTCAAAGAGTTGTTAAAAGGCCTCTTGCCTCCGAAGCTATCTTTTGATCAGTGTTCAGTCAACAACGTGGAGCTTCTCCTCTGATGTCAAAGGCTATAACCACATCCTTTCAAAATTCACAAAACTAAGAAGCGTATGTAAAAACTATACATAACCTTGGCTGTATGGTTGGGAAATGATATTTGAAGAATCTTAGACTCAAAATGATAGGAAGCTTTAGACTTTAATCTTTATAGTTCCTGATTTAGCCCATTGAACAGTTAAGGCGTGTTGCTATTAGGGTGGGAACACGGGCTCTGGAGCCAATGGGTATAGTTTGTGCACTAGTTTCCTCTTGCTGCTGACAAATTATCACAAAGTCAGTGGCTCACAAATGTATTATCTCACAATTCTGTAGTTCAGAAGTCCAAAATAGGCCTCACCAGGCTAAAATCCAGGTTTCAGCAGGTTTGTGATCCTTTCTGGAGGATCTCTAGGGTAGAATCTGCTTCCTTGCCCTTTTTGCTTCTAGGACTACCTGTATTCCTTGGCTCATGGTTCCCTTCCTCCATCTTCAAAGCCAACAAGATCTGGTCGAGTTCTCTCACTTTGTACCACTGTAAGCTCTTCTGTCCTCCTCTTCCAAAAAATGTTTAAAGATTTTATTTATTTATTCATGAGAAATACAGAGAGAGACACAGGCAGAGGGAGAAGCAGGCTCCATGCAGGGAGCCTGATGTGGGACTCGATCCCGGGACTCCAGGATCATGCCCTGGGCCAAAGGCAGGTGCTAATCTGCTGAGCCATCCAGGGATCCCCTCCTCTTCCAAATATAAGGACCCTTGAGATTACCCTGGTCTGCCAAGATAATATAAAATAATCACCCTATTTTAATGTCAGTTTATTAGAAACCTTAATTCCATCATCTACCTTAATTCTCCTTTGTCATGTAACCTAACACATTCACAGGTTCCAGAGATTAGGCATCGACATCTTTAGGGGATCTATTCTTCTCTCTACCACACTTTGAATTCAGGCGCTACCACCTAACTAGCTGTAAGACTCTAGGTAAATTACTCAAGAGTTCTGAGCCTCAGTTTTTTTTTAATCTGTGAAAGGGGATAGCAGTGCTCCTATACAAAGGCACTGCAGGGCTGCTCTCTGGCTTCCTTGCCAGTCTCATCTCACAGCTTGCTCACACATTCTCACTCCAGCCCTCATGTATGCTCCTTATACCACTTTGAACACCTCATTTAGCCTGAAAACAGCTTCTCTCCTCTGATTTGCCTGTTTTAACTCTAAATTATACTGCAAGTCTTAGCCTGCATGTCACTTCCTCAGGGAAGCTTTTCTGGCTTTCCTAAATCAAATTCGCTAATTATACGTAGATGATACCTTACACCTTTCTCTTTATACCCATCATGACCATTGTCATTGTACATTTTGGAGCGTGATTTTGCATTAATGTTTCTCTTCCCCACGATTCTAGAAGCTCCATGATGGTAAGGACTATGTGTGGTTTTGCTCACTGTTATATACTCAGCAACCATCATGATGCCTGGTGCATACAACGGATGTTAAAAAAATAAATGTGTTGGATGAATAATCACCAAACCGGACTAGACAGTTAAAAGAGACAATGACTATAAAACACTTAAGAGATGTATATTGAAGTTTATTATTTTTAAAAGTTTCAATGAAAGCCCATAGGAGTTACGAACAGATGATTACTTTCCTATTCTAAAACCTAGTGGAAAAGCAGATAACAAGTATAAATGACACAAAAAGCAAAGCATGTTTGGCCTTTGAGATAAAGAAACCTGCATTGGAATCCCGTTTCTGTTATTTACTAAGCTGTTTCTCTTTGGGTAAGCTACTTACCATCTCTGATCCTTGGTCTCCTTGTAGGATCCTTTAGAGGACTGAATGCCACAAATACTGAGTGATGGGTGCTAACCACATATCTTGCCTTAGAAATAGTAGGTTTTTTTTTTTTAAGATTTTATTTATTTATTCATGAGAGACACAGAGAGAGGCAGAGACATAGGCAGAGGAGAAGCAGGCTCCATGCAGGGACCCCGATGTGGGACTCGATCTTGGGACTCTGAGATCACGCCCTGAGCCAAAGGTTCAACTGCTGAGCCATCCAGGTGTTCCAAAATAGTACATTGTTGAAGTATAATATGTGAGTCCTACTCTGGCATGAAGTAAATAACCAAGAAATCTCAATGGAAACAGAGATGGAGTATACTGGACAGAGATAAATAATGAAATAAAACAACTGTTATTGCAGGATAGGAGTGCAACCTTTTAAAATTTTCTGTTTTGAATGTAAATTACCAGACTAAAGCTTAATTTTGTTTCATATATTGGACGCCCCAGCACAGTCAAGACACTCAAGAAGGTGGATAGGGGTGATACTTTAAATGATTCCCTCTCCCACCTTCTGAGGTTTTACGATGTGTGTGGAAATACACTGCCCAAAAGATGTATTATTTTTTTTCTGTCTGACTATGATGGGGTTGAGGCAAGGAATGCTGTTTTTTTCCAAACAGCTACTCTTCCCTCTTCTTTCTGGGTAACTGACTTCCTGAAGGTTATCTGGGCATATGGCTTCCAGAATAAAGACTACATTATCTGGTCACTCAACTGTTTTTTAGCTAATGGAACATAATGAGCAGATGTGATGAGCACAACTTCCAGGGGGGTGTCCTTTATTGGCAGTCATCATACTCATTTTCTTTTTTTCCCCCTTCCTTTCTACTGACTAGAATAGGGATATGAAGGTTAGAGCTGGAGCAGCAGTTATTTTGTAACATGAGGTGAAAATTGCATGTTGAGGACAATGGAGGGTTAAGATAGAAAGAGCCATAGGTCCCAATGACCTTGGATCCTCCATGCCACCCTGGGATCACCTTTTTTCTTTTTTAACATAGAGAGAGATAAAATACATTTTCTAAGCCTCTGTTATTTTGAAGTTCTGTCACTCACGCTAAACCTAGAGTTAACTAATATAGTGCTATATTTTGAAATAGACTGTAAACTCCTTTGAGAAGGATAGATATAGACCTGTTTTGTTCAGGTTGAAAGGTTTACAGACTTCTCAAAGTTTTATCTGAGAAAGAAAAATATCATGAGTAAATGCTGTAATAGGCGCTTTTCATTTGCCAAGTCTTCATGAAGTGAAATCATAAGTAATTTATTTTCTTTCTCATAATACCTTCAAGCCCACTCATTGGGATTTATCTTTGTCCTCAACTAAATGTGACCTTAGGAGCCCCAATATTTTCTCATAGCTTTCAGGAAATATTCATAAAAGTACATAATCTGTTTTAAGATTTTTGTTTATTTTTTTGAGAAAGTGTGACTGTGTGTGTGGAGAGGGGGCAGAGAGAGAGAGACAGAGAGAATCCCAAGCAAACATGCTGAACACATAGAGCCCCACAAAGGGCTTGACGCCATAACCCTGAGATCACACACTGAGCTGAAACCAAGAGTTGGACATTCAACTGATGGAGCCACTCAGACACCCCTCTTTGTTTTGGTTTTAAAAAGTCCAGTTTGCAGGAGCTAAATTCAAGAAGCTCCCACTTGTCAAAGATGCAGCAATTTGAGCATCAAAAAGAACAGTAGTGTCAATGAATTGAAGAATGGTCAGATGTTAAAATCATGGGTTTTTTTAAGATGCTTAAAAAAAATCTCAACCTATTGATCACTTTGGGAGAATGCTGGAGAACCAATTTATTATTATGAAAACTAGAAAACAAAGGGAAAGAATAAGACATATCTCTTGTCTTTCTTGAAGAACCATATCTCAGTTTAGTAATCAAATACTTAATAAGGGAAAGTCTTTCTTTAGAGAAGAATATCAACTAACACATGAAGAGAGAGTGTTAGAACACTGTCATCATGCAATCTCAATGACATGATGGGTTTAGGCAACAATCATCAGTGGCTACTAAAATCATCATGTTGAAAAGCCAACAGAAAAATATATTGTTTTTACATTAGCTTGATAATACTTTATTGATGAATCTTAACATCACATAAAGAGAGACAACTAGACATTATATGTTTCCTGATGCAATACAATAGGAAGTACACAAAACCACCTACGCAGCGATCTTACAAAAAAAAAATATTGGAGATAAAGGAACATGACAAATGACACAGAGAGATGCAATTGAATGAGTCCAGAATATACAAAATACTGAAGACAAATGGCCCTGTGTCTGCAACAAATTAGTCAGAGAAAAAAAACCTGTAGATTAAAAGACTAACAGGAAAAAAAAAAAGACTAACAGGCATATTAAGTATGTGATAGTTTTGTTTGGATTTATGCTCAAACAAACCAATTGTATAAAGTTATGAGACAACTGGGAAATCTGAACATCGGCTGCATATTTGATGATTAATTATTAATTTTTAAGATGTGATAATGTCCCTGTTATGTTAAAAGAGTCCTTATTTTGCACAGAAACATACTGAAATAATTATTTATAAAATAACAAAATGCTCACGATTAGCTTTGTTATAATTCAGGGAAGGAGGAGAAATAGGTGGAGAAGGAATGAGAAATGTTTGTCCATGAGTTGACAATTACTGAAACTGGGTAATGGGTAGGTGAGGATTCTTTATTCTGTTCTTTTTATGTTGCTATATGTTTGAAATTTTCCATAATGAAAAGTTAAAAAAAGAGAAACCAAGGTGAGTCCAGATCAGCATAATCATCAGAAGTCCAAATATGCATTCAATTTAATGCTTTTCCTCAATCCAAGCATGAGCCTGCCTCAGGCTTAGAAGTACATTGACTTTTCCACCATGCCCTGACTCTTTCTCTTTCACCTGGCATTAGTCTGGCTCCTGACCCACCCGTTCAGGCTCAGGGGGAAGAGAGGCAAAAGGCACTGCATTCAATGAGGCTACAGTTGGGATCTGGGGTTGATGCCCTCTGCATGTGGCAGATACACAATTGTCACTTTTTCTTCCATAGGAAAGTTTTGTCATGTGTTTTGTTGTTGTCATTATTTTCAGAGGGCGCCGAGTGTGGGAGGTGAGAACTGAGGAGAACAGCAGTTCTCTTGATGTGGGAGATGCCACTTGGACTGGCCAATGAGCCCAACTCTCAGCTTTTGGACACTTGCTGCTGTATCTTCAGCATGCCCCTTGTTCTTTCCAACTCTGTTGGGATCCCCTTGCCCATCTTGGTTGTCCTCTTGGATGAATTTTCCTTGAAAACTAACTGTATGCTATTTATTCCCTTTTATGGCTCTACCGTAGAAAGACTCAAGGATCCTTGCCCTGCAATTGATGGGTGCACCATTTGCCCTAAGTACAGCCTCTTCTCCCTCTTGACACCAAATAAATAGCTCTTCCACAAACTTTCACCATTACATTTCTCCAAGTGGGATTTATACACCAATCCTTATGTCTCCTAAACTCTATGAGACTTATGTCAAGTTCATGAAGTCCCTTTGAGTCCCTTCACTTGGCTTCTGAGGGATGCCAGCGCCCCCTGTCCTTCCCCCTCAGTGGGTTGGGAGAGGAAATTCATAGTGCACCAAAATCTTTCTCCTGACTTTTCAAGTCCTTATTTTCTAACGGCTGAAGGTGGGCAGACACTACTACTAGCAGAACCTGTTTGGCTCCTTATTGTGTCACAGATGACATAGTATTCTATTTTAGGATAGGAAGATGCTTGATTCCTCTAATTATAGTATTAGAGGTCTTTGTGGCCTCAACTGAAACTGAGTTGAAAAGCCTCATTTAAAACCCTATAACGAAGAAGAAAACAATTCAGACTGGCACTACTGGATCCAAACATCAGAATTTTTCATTTTCATTTCTGTGTTCGGCTCTGTGTTGACTTCATGCTAAGGCTCACTTTCCTTCATGGCAGCAACATGGATGCCAGGAGTTATAGGGCTGATGTGTTACCACCGGAACCGGATTCTTTTCCCTAACAGTTCCAGTGAAATCCTCAGAACTGTGGGTCATTGACCTGGTTTGGTGGCATGATCACATGCACCTCCATCATCACAGCCAAGGCAGTAGAATGTTTTGTCACCTATTTCTAGGTCTGCACTCTCTCCTGGATTTGGGGGCAGGGTACAGTCAGTGCTACCCAACCACATAGACTGAGAGTATGGGGGGGGCGGTGGCCCTCCAAAGGAACACCTGAGTGTTGCTGCCAGAGAATGTTGTGGAATTGATGCCAGCTCATCAATAAATCATCTGCCTTTTCCCCAATCTAAGGTCTATCTTTGTTGCTTTATCACATGAGGTCCCACAATTCTAATCCTCTTCCCTGGTCTAGGGAATAACCATTCAGATAAGCAAAGATGCTTCTTATGTAACCCCAGAGCCTTCCTGTGTGCAGGCCAAAGATCCTTTAACTGTCCTCTTAGGATGTAGCTCCGAAGCTCTTTCTTTTCCTTGTGGTTCTCATCCGAATTGATCAGATTTATTTATATCTGTTTAAAAATGATACTCAGAATATTTTGGTAATTACATAGCCTCTTCTGAAAAATGTTTTAAAAACCTCACAAACCTTTTTTCCTTCTAGAACTATTAGTCCTAGAGAAAAACAAAAGCAAAAGCACATTGATATATATGCACAAAGTGTTCCCTGCAGTGTTATTTGTGACAGAAAAGGTCTATATGCACATCCCTGAGAAACTTGTTAAATAATCTATGATGCCTCCATCCAACAGGATATAAGATGATGAAAATGAATAAAGTTAAAGCATATCTATAATGAATCACTCTAAAAAAGTACAAGATATATATAAGATAGAAAAGTTACAGACCACTGTGTATGGCATACTTCTGTTTTTACCTAAAAACCTTTTGTGTTTATATTAATGTATATATATATACATATACACACACAGGGAGATGTCAGAGAATTTACATATTAAACTTTCAGCAAATGGAATTGAAAGAGTAGAAAGATGTTTCATTTTTCAATTTAAATAATTTTTAAAATGACATTATGGGAGAACTCCTTTTTACTTCCCAGTTTAAAATAAAACTATGCCCTTTGTTGGAAATCTTTGGTTGGGTAGCAGAAGACAGTGATAATAGGTGGCTAGGAAGCTCAGAGCTAATTTCCTGAAATAGACCTATATTTCTGGTTATAACAGTGAAATACATCCTTGCTGGAAAAGACAAACCAGCAAATAGACAAAATAAATAATTACTTCTAGTGTCACCCCTCAGAGATAATCAATGTTAACATTGATTGTACATTCCTTCAGTATTTTTCAGAGTTAACTTTAATATTTCATTGTCATAATCATCTTATCCCAGCTCCTGAATCTGCTATCTCCCTCTACCTGTAGAGTTTCTAATCTTTGTTTTTATCTTTATTGTTAACTGTTTTATTATTTGTGTGTATATTTAATGGCAAGCTTCTATAGTATAACATCAAAGAAATAAATATATAAACTGAGGTAGGACATCTCCTGGCTTATAAACATAGCAAACTTGGAAGCTGAGAGGAAAATAGTCTTTTGTTCTTTTTCTTAAAATATTTTATTTATTCATGAGACACACACACACACACACACACACACACACACACACACAGAGGCAGAGACAGAGGCAGAGAGAGAGGCAGGCTCTCTTCAGGGAGCCTGATGTGGGACTTGATCCCAGGACCCCGGATTCATGACCTGAGCCAAAGGCAGACACTGAACCACTGAGCCACACAGGTGCCCTGGAAAATAGTCTTAAGACAAAATCCGAGTTTAATTTTGGCTCAGTATGGGGCTAACTGTAGCTGTGTAGGACAGAAGAACGAATGAAGCCAAAAGAAGGTAGAAGGGAAAGAGAGGTGACATTAGTTGGATCATAATATTAAGAAATAAAATTGTTTAGATCACCTGTTTGGCTTCTTTTATGCATAACAGCTCATTTTCTTTTTAAACCCAAGGCAGAAGTAGATTGATTTGCATACTGGCCCTTAGGGGAAGCATCAGGGTGATGGTAGTTTTTTTCTGACAGCCAGAGGTGAGGCAGAAATTGGATTGGCCTCCTGAAGTCCTTGGTACCTAAGGCTAACCGCAGCTCATCCCACGCCACCGTGCTTAGCAGCATTGACATAAAAGTATTGTGGATTGTATTTTAGGCCAGGGGATTTACCCAGCAGATACATATTGTGTATAGTATGGAAATCTCCCCGCCCTCACATCCTGCCCTAGCTCACAATGCCCTCTCAGGTGGCATATTCATTGAAAAGGCTATATATAGCTTTCTGCTTGCCTTGGTTTTCAAAATAATAGACGGGTAGCAAAAGTTATTGACTTGAAACCTCTTCCCATGATAAATAGTAGACTTCAGCCACCTATAATCTTGCATGTCTATACTCAGTATATCATACGTAGGGTTTTCACTTTGCATGTCTCTTTAATCTTAGGCTAATTAAAAATATAAGGAAAATTATGCTTAGAATTGTGGCTTTGGCAGTTTTTCATACAAAACAATCATTGTTGGTTTTAATATTGGGATGGGTGATATTAGGTTCACCCTTCATTTCAACTCATTCGCTATTTTACCCTATCATATATTTAATTGTCCTTCTGTTTTGTTGTCCGTTTGTAGTGTGTTTTCCTGGATCATAAGCTTTCTGAAATTAAGGTCATGGCTTATACACGGTTCACTATCTTCCTTGTTAAGAAAAATTATCCAAACTCCTTTTTTTTTTTTAAGATTTTATTTATTTATTCATGAGAGACACACACACACACACAGAGGCAGAGACACAGCGAGAGGGAGAAGCAGGCTCCATGCAGGGAGCCCGACGTGGGACTCGATCCTGGGTCTCCAGGATCACGCCCTGGGCTGAAGGTGGTGCTAAACCGCTGAGCCACCTGGGCTGCCCCAATTATCCAAACTTCTAAATAAAAAATTGTCAAGCAGGCAACATGTACTATCAGTGCCATATTAAAGCATTGCTTAACACACCAGCCCAAGGATTGCTTAATTAGCTAAGAGAAGGAACTAAGACAATGGAATTGGATCAATAAGTTAAGACTGAAGTATTGCTATCTATTATTTTTAGCAGCTTTACTGAGATACATTTCACATACCATAAAATCCATTCATTGAAACTGTAAAGTTCAGTGGTTTTTAGTATATTCAGAGTTTGTAACTATCACAGTGTAATTTGATTCAAGTATCAGACTCTGTGAAGTTCTGTCATAACTTACAGATTTTTGTTTAGAAGAGATGCAAATGATTTTTGCCTCATAAAAAAGATAACCTCAAAGGTTGAGATTGTGTTGCTCCGTAGAGATTTAACCAGTTTAGTAACTAATCTGAAATGTTTACCTGATATTCTTTTTTAATACCAATGACTATTCCTCTGATTCTTTTTTGTTGTTTTTTTTTTTTAAAACAAGTCATGGGATACTGACCTGCTCTTTTTTAAAAAATTTTATTTATTTATTCGAGAGAGAGAGAGAGAGAGAGAGAGAGAGACAAGAGAGATACAGGCTTCACACAGGGAGCCCAATGTGGGACTCGATCCCGGGTCTCCAGGATCACTCCTTGGGCCGAAGGCAGGCGCCAAACCACTGAGTCACCCAGGGATCCCTCTGATTCTTTTTTGAACCAGATTTACCATCCTGCTGGTTCTCTTATTGATGGATTAATTAAATCTTTGTCGTGTTTTCATTCTATATTTGAATGAAAATCATCTTTAAAATTTTTTGAGATTTACATTTTGATAACTTGAATGCTCTTAGCACAATAATCGGCAATGGAAAGGCCAATCAGTAAATATATCCTAACTTGTTGATCTTCATTTTTTTTAAGGTTATATTTATTTATTCATGAGAGACACACAGAGAAAGGCAGAGACATAGGCAGAGGGAGAAGCAGGCTCCAAGCACAGAGCCCCATGTGGGACTCGATTTTGGGTCTCCAGGATCACACCCCGGGGTGAAGGCTGTGCTAAACCACTGAGCCACCCGGGCTGCCCGATCTTTATATTTTTGATAGGGGATGTGTTGGGCTTCTAAAGGTTGGGAGGAGAGAATACGTTTTTGAAAGGTCTTAAGGAGAAATCAGAAAATAAATTTTGAATGATATTTTGTATTTTGGTTCTCAAATTCTGAAATGTGCTAGGGAGAGTTACCTTTGAATGAAGCTATTTATTTACTTCTTTTCTATGTGAAGGCCTGAATCAATGAATATTCTTAGAGTCTTACTGATATAACATTTTTTTATAAATGTAAAAATCTTAAAATATTGTCTATTTCTATGTAAGTAGTATGTGCAATGAAACAAAATCTGAAAGGTATAGAAGAGAATGCTCTGGAGAGCTAAGTCTCTATCCCACCATTTCCCTCAGCCAACAAGTTGCCCCAAGGTTGCTCCTGTTACCAGTATCTTGCACATCTTTGCACATGTACGGACACACACACAAACATATACAAGTTTCAAAATGTTTTATTCAAAAATATATGGCATATCATATATGCTATTTTGCAACTGGCTTTTTTTCACTTACTAATATCTATTGAAAAATTCTCAACACCAGTATATATAATAGCTGTCTCAATCAAAACATGTCTAGCAACTGATCACTCCTCACTACACTACTTGGATTGCTACCACACTTGTCTTACTCATCAACTCTTGCAGGAGCCACCTAGTCTCCACTTCTATCCCTCTGCAGCTCTACAATCTCTTTCCAGCATGGTGGCAAGAATGATCCTCCGTCTATGTCAGTCTGATCATCTCCCATTTAGAGCAAAGCCAGACCTCACAGTTCTACAAGGTCTGTCCTATGCCATCTGCTCCCCTACTGTCACCACAGCTGCCTCTTGGCCTCATTGCCAACTACTTTCTTTCATTCTACTCTTGTCACCGTAGCTGCCTTGGTGCCCCTCTAACATAGCAGCGATGCTCTTACCTCAGAATCTTGGTCCTTGCTATTGCCTCCGACTGAGAGGCTACACCCCTAGGTGTCTGCACCGCTTCCTCCTTGACCTCCTTTATGTCTTTGCTTAAATATCTCTCGTCACTGAACTTTGCTTGACCAGCATCTCCAGCTCCCCCTTCTCACTCAGATACTCCTGTTCAGCTTGCCTACTTCATCTTTCTCCATAGCATTTATCATCAGTGGGCACACCAAATATTTTACTCCTCTTTTTGTCTATGAACAAGTTCTGTGAGAGCTAGGGTAGTTGTCTGTTTTATCCATTGCTGTGTACTCTTAGTACCTAGAACAGGGCCTGGAACAAAGTAGACACTTAATAATATTAATTAAATAGATGAATTTATGCTGCTCAGTACTCGTATATGTGTGCTCTATTTGTGCGACTCAGTCTGGTGTAGTTTAACCACGGCCATATGTGGGGACTTCCATGTGTGTTTGATCTTTTGTGACTTTGAAGAAGTTGTTTAGCTTATTTTAGCCTTGATTTTCTCCTTTATAAAATGCAGATAGTAGTTGTACCTACAATTTATAGAGCTGTTGTGAGGATTCAATTTTTAAAAGAATGCAAAGTGGCAAGTAACCCACCTGGCTTATAAGTTCTTAATGATATGATTGTTTTCTCTTATAATTAACTATTCATCAGAAAAAAAAAACTTACGGGAATATATGGTTGCCTATAATATAGAAAAATCTAACTTCTTATTTTTAAACCTGATAGTGTTAACTTTTAGTGATTATCTCCTCAAAATAGAATATAAGCCACTTTGTTTTTTTTTTTTTATTTATTCATGATAGTCACACACACAGAGAGAGAGAGGCAGAGACACAGGCAGAGGGAGAAGCAGGCTCCATGCACCGGGAGCCCGACGTGGGATTCGATCCCGGGTCTCCAGGATCACGCCCTGGGCCAAAGGCAGGCGCCAAACCGCTGCGCCACCCAGGGATCCCTGTTTTGTTTTGTTTTTTAGGTATGTCATTTAACATCTTTAGAAGAAAACTGTTTAGTCTTTCAGAGGTAAAGACCTTTATCTTTGCATTTTCATTTTCTAGTTGGTCCCCAGATTTAGACTTGCTCAATCAGTTTTGTGGAATAAACAAATAGAAGAATTCATCTCAATGGCCATGAGGAAGCTCATATGTATTGGAAGGCTGCAATGTATCAGATAATGTGGTAGGTACTAGGGGTATAAAAAAGCACATTTTGGAGGCACCTGGGTGGCTCAGTTGGTTGGGCGTCCAACTCTTGATCTCAGCTCAGGTCTTGATCTCAGGGTCATGAGTTCAGGCTCCATGTTGGACTCCATGCTGGACAAGGATCCTACTTAAACTAAATAAATAAAGCTTTAAAAAAGAACATTTTGGGGTTGAAATACCTTCACATGGTGATTGTTGAGTTTGAGGGGGCACATTTTCATTTTAGAAGTAGTCTTCTAACTGGGGGAGGGGGAATTTGGATTAATCACCTGTGTAAAGTAAAAAAAAAAAAAAAAAGAAAAAAAAACACACAAAACCACTCCAGAAAGATGCCATAACTTCTCTGAAGTGCTTTTCAAAGAAACAAAACATCAGTGGTTATCAGGTAGACATCAAGAGTGAAGCAGCAGGCATACCAGTGTGGGAAATCCTATGGTGATTCAAGACCTCTATGAATCCCCGTGGTTCCCAGTAAGTCCCCACGCATATTGCTACCTGCAAATGATTCCATATTTGGTGCAGAATGAGAGTCTAATGGTGAGCCATGCAGCCTAAGGCAGAAAAAAGTCCTGACCTGAGTCACAAGACCTGGGATGGAATCCAGCTCTGTATTCTGACACTGACCAAGATAACCCTGAGCCTTAGCTCATCATCATAAAATTATGGTTTTAAAATTTCACCTCCTCTATATTTCACCTCCTTTATATGAGAAAATGGGTTAGAGAAGCCTCTGTGCCCTGGAAACCACTGTACAAATGGAATTTTGGTTCTAACAGGTAGCAGTAGCTCCTTTGGGCCATTTACTCAGCAACTACTTCTGAGTGCCCATCAGCAGTGTGCTATACACTGAGGACATGAAGAACAGCAATCCCAACAGGATCTGCCCTTAGCAAGCACATGGTCCACTTCTAGGATTTGATCCCCAGGACATAGTTTAGCAGATGCAAAATATACTTGCAGGAAGATGGTCATTATAGGGAGATCTGTAACAACAAAACCAGAAGCAACCCAGATATTTACAAAAGCAGAATGGTTACATAAATTATGCATCCTAACATCTTGATTAAAAGAATATCTAGCCTACCTCCACCTCCACACTGGCAGGGTCAGCCTGTCCCCTGGGGAAGGTGGTGGTTAGTTTGGGGGGAGACTGGTGACCCTGCCCCAAGGGGATGGCTGCTTGGAGGCTGGGACAAAGGGGTGTGTGATGGGGACAGGTCACAAAGGACTGTGAAGGATAAATGCAGTAGTGAGGGGAGATTTAGGCAGAGCCCTGCAGGGAGATGGGCAGTTGCCTTCACTCCCTCTTTCTCTCAAGGACTCGATTTGTGGCTGGTGGAGCTGTCAAGAATGAAGAGAACAATGAGCAGCGAGTGTTTGTTACCTTATTACACAGCCCACAGCTACCGTTCAATGGGTGTGTTCAATACCTCCATGGGGGAACTGCAACGACAACTGTACAAGGGAGGGGAGTATGACATTTTCAAATATGCACCTATGTTTGAAAGTGACTTTATCCAGATCAGCAAAAAAGGAGAGGTGATTGATGTACACAACCGTGTCCGAATGGTGACCGTGGGCATTGCATCCACTAGTCCCATCCTCCCGCTACCTGATGTCATGCTGCTGGCTCGACCAACAAAAGTCTGTGAAGAACATGCCAGACATGCCCGGACCACCACCAAGGGGAGAGGTCGCAAGCCCACAAAGATCCTAGAGCTCACCAGGCTGCTTCCCCTAAAATTTGTCAAGATCTCCATTCACGATCGTGAGAAACAGCAGCTGCGCCTGAAGCTTGCCACTGGCCGTACTTTCTATTTGCAGCTGTGTCCCTCTTCAGATGCACGAGAAGATCTCTTCTGCTACTGGGAAAAACTTGTCTATCTTCTGAGACCCCCAGTGGATAGCAGCAGTAGTACCCCGACCCTGCCAACTAGGGAAGGAGCCAACTTAGAAGATGACAAAAGCCTAATGGTAAGCATCAACAGAGACAGGAGGAAGTGGGGCAGGGTGCTTTGGGAGAGCAGCTCAGAGCTAATCCTATAGAACCCCTGGTGCTCTCTGAGGCACCTGGGAAATGCATTCCACTTGAATAGGCTCAGGGCTAAATGAGCCACCACTAGGGGACTTAACACGCTGGGGAGGTTCTGAATGCTTCTCACCATTGTTCCACAAGGCTGAATTTCAGAGAGACCTTACGTATTAGCTGTTCTGGTCTCATACCTAGGGTTGTAACTCCTTTCATCCATCTGGGCATCCTGAATGCCCAGTCTCTTCTTGAAAACTGATCCCAACCCAGTTACTCTCATCAGCTGTGGAACATTGTTAACAATTTGGAAGTCTCTCCTTCGTTCTGTATCCCTGTGACTACCATGTGCTGATTAAGATCAGGACAACCCATGTGTGTCGCACATGCACAATTTCAGCAGCCACCACAATGTAAAATATGTGGATTCCTTGGCCCAGCAATCCTACTTCTAGGAATCTGTCCTGCAGAGATATAAACACGTGTATGAGAGAAAAGTATATGAGGATGGGGAATTGTATCAGTGCTTTCCCTGGCACTGAGACTGTTAAGTAAAAACCAAGTGACCATTTGATAGGGGTGGTGTAGGTGGGATCTCGCATCAAGCAGGAGCATAGATTTGATCATTTCTACGGTCCTTCCAATTATAAGCTTCAAGTGGCTCAGCTCCAGCTCCAGGTTGAGAAAGGAGCAGACAGTTGTAGTCTCACTTTATCATCTCTTTCATACCTATTTCTCCTCCCCTTGGCACAGACCACAGAGCTCCATGGAGAAGGGGATCAGGATGAGTTCAGGCTTCACAAGCCCCGCGAGGTGTCTAGAGCCAACTCTTCTGCTTATGCTGGGGGAGAGGGAATCCATCATGATCACCGTGGAATGCCCAGTTCACCTGCAGTTATGAGGTCTGCAGGGATGGCCAAAGGAGCAGCTAACAGGGCAGCCTCAGGCATGGCAGTAGCGGGATCAGCAACAAGCTCTACAGCAGGCTTGGCAGTGGCAGGAGCAAAAACAAGCTCTTCATCAGGTGCTCTGAGCTTAGCAGCAACCAAATCTACGAGCACAGGCCAGGTAAGCACGGCCCTGTCTGGAGCCACCGTCAAATGTCCGGGAGAAAGCGGATCCAACAAGGCCATCGCAGGTGCTGTCAATATATCCTCAGAGGGTACAAATGTGGCCTTGGGTGCTGCAAGCATGTCCTCAGTAGGTGCTTCTACCCTGACCACGGGGGCTGCCAGTATCTCCCCAGGGAGCAGCATGAGTGTGGTGTTTGCAGGCACCATGACAACTGGCACAGCTGCTGCAGAAAGATCTGGATGCCTAGTTGTAGGACCCCTTGTCTCCACCTTGCAGAGTGAAGGCTACATGAGTGAACGGGATGGAAGCCAGAAGGTCTCCCAGCCCAATGCTGAAACCCGGAAGGGAAAAAAAGAAAGAAGAGAAAAGAAGGACAGAACTTCCAGCAGGAAAAGTTCCCATCACCACAGGACAGGTGAATGTCACCACAGGACAGGTGAAGGTCACCACAGGAGAGGTGAACGTCACCACAGGACAGGTGAAGGTCACCACAGGACAGGAGGAAATAAGTCGACCCGGAAATCATCCTCCCATCGGTCCTTATCCGGCCATGACAAAAGAGATGACAGAAAGGAGAAGGGGCAGAGCCATGCAAGAAGCAGAGGACACAGCTCTCACAAGAGTGGTACCCATGGCTCTGCAGCAAGGGTGTCAAGGACAGCTCACAAATTGGGGAAGATCAAATCTGCAAATAGTTCAAGTGCTATAAGTAAGAAATCCAGTAAAATTGGCTCTTTCTTCAGGAACTTGAGAGCCATGCCTGGTTCAAAAACAGGGGTCCCATCACACGATAGAGAGGTAGACTTCGTGGCTAAGTCATTAGAGAAGTGCAACATAGAGACGAAGGTAGAGAAAACCCCAGATGGCAAAGACCTGGAGATCTGTAGCACCATGACATCTGAATCAATGGAGACCATAATCTTTGAAGCTAAATCCATTTAAATAGGAGACCAGGCAGGAATCTGCAGTGGAGACCCAGCCTCAGAGAAGTATCCCTAGAGTCAATTCCAGCTTTCTCTAATAAAGGAAACCATGCAACTCCAAAAGAAATGCTATCTTGTCTGAATGTCTATATCCCCTAGCCTGATAATGACCTCACAGTGGCTCCTGTGATGTGAGCCAAGCTACAGCCTGAGACCCCAGCCTCCAGTCAAACAACTTCACCTCCCATCAATGACCACCAGAGTCCGTATGAGTGCCATGCTTTGCTTCAACCCCTTTCTGCCTTTGGTTTCCCCAAGACCATGACTACAAGTCATAGACTATGGGCTGGAAAGCATCACCACTCCCATGTTCCCATGCTCTTCTTTCTCTTTCTCAAAGGTTCCTGAACACAAACTTTCAGCCCAGTCCTTAGACTGAAGACAGGACTCAGATCTCCTTGGGATAATTGAGAGATAAAGGGGATATAGCCACATTTGTAGACAATCAGAATGAGAAGTTTATCATCTAGATCAGGAATTGGCATCCTGAGGGCCAAATCTTGCCAACTAACTGGTTTTGTAAACAAAGTTTTATTGGAACATAGCTACAGCCATTCAGCTATAAATTGTCTACGGCTACTCTCTCATTAAAATGGCAGATTTGCATAGTTACAACAGAGACCTTGTGGCCTACAAAGTCTAAAATATTTACCCACTGGCTCTTTACAGAAAAGGTTTGCCCACTCAACATCCAATCTTAACAATTCTTCCTCCTAAGTATATTCTTTGGAGAAACTCTCACATACGCTTGCCAGGAGACAACTAGGAGAATGTTGACAGTAAAACAATTTGTGATAGCAAAACCCTGGAAAAGCTCAAATGTTCATCAAACAGGAGGATCGATAAATTGTGGTATATGACTACAGTGCATATTAGATAACACTGAAAATGAATACCAGCCATTCATGTTAGCACGGATGAATCTCACATCATATTGAATAATATAAGCAATAGAAAAATACATAGGATATAGTTCCATTTATAGAACAGTTAAAAAACAAGATCAAACAACATGTTTAGGGGTACATATTTACTGAGAGTGTGGAGAAAAACAAAAGAGTAAAATAACATTCAGAATAGTAGATATTGCTAGGGTGGAAAGCTGAGAGGGATGATCTGGGAAGGCACAGAGAACTTCAACAGGGTGGGGATTGTTCTATCAAGCAAAGGACTGTGTCCATGGTATCGTATTATGGAATCTTTTATTTTAACATCCCCAAAATCAGGATGGCTTTTAAATTCCATCAGCCAGGCGGAAGTTGCCACTTTAGAAGAATCTTAACAAATTTATCTCACTTACGTCTTCCTATTAATATATGTGTAAGAGAGATAGACAACAAAATAAGTTTGAAAGTTTTTTTCAGTGCAAAATAAAAATTCTGAATGAATAAATACTCAGAATTCAGGAACATAGAAAAGGCATAGATATATTGTTGAGAAAGAATAATCCAAAGTGCTGTGTACAAATGGTATAATTATGTATGCATGTGGAAAATAATTCCAAAATTAAAAAATTATACCACACTAGAAGTGAGATTATAAATTTAACAAATGTCTATTGTGAAAAAGAAATGACATTGTTTTTTCAACTTAAAAGAAATTGTAAATGAGTTTCACAAGTCCATGAAAATCATTAAACTGTTAACAGGTGATAAAAGTTGGATTTGAGAAAAAATGATTCTGAGAACCAAGTGTGTTTGTATAAGCCTGGAGGTCATCCTCCCAGTCTTACTATTTTTTGCTCATTCTCTCTGACAATAGTGTCTACTAGGATGGAAGTTGAGTTTCCAGTAAAACTTGGGGACTTTCTCTGTAAAGCAAATCTGTGTGGCAAAGGTGGGGGAGGTGAGAAACAAGGTACTCTGGAAGGAGTGGTGGCTTGGGAGTATCAGGGAAAGTCCTTCTCAGTTGCTCTGGTAGTGGCTGGGAAATCCCACTTTGTGGTTTCTGATATACAAAGACCAACAGATGCTGGGGATTAAGATGTCCTTGGACTTGACTCTTGAAGCAGTGGGTACAAGTAGAAGGAGAGAAAGTGGCATGTCCTCCAAGACCTGACAGGCTTTGGAGAAGCCTCCTGGGAATGTCAGAGGTTTTGGGGTATGGGAGAGAGATAAAGGGGAACTCATTCCTAAGCCTTTGACTCAGTCCCAAATTTATACTATGACAGAGACTGAATTATAAAAGATACAGATGACTTAATCACATGATTCTGTAGATCATGGATTTGTCTTTTATCCTTGTTTTAGTCTTATTCTATGCATTCCTACTTCTATACCCTAAAGGGCTTCTTTAATACAAACCCTGTTTGTCCACCATGCAGAGTGTTAGCTGAGCAGACCCATTATTTACACAAATGGCACCAAAGTAAAATGGAGGTGGAGACTTGCACACTACAATGTGCTCTGCCAGGCACTTTCTCTGTATTTCCTTTTCTATCTTAACAGCTCATCAAGAGACTCATGCACTAAATACTTACAAATTTCAAAGCAAAAGACCTCTTCCTCCTGAGGGAGATATCAATTGGGACATCAAGTCAATACACTCTATCAGATAAAGTCAATATTGTTGACAGCAATATTCATCACCATGGTAGCTATTCTGCTGCTGCAAGTGCAATGAAGCAGTGGATGGTTGATTACTAATCAGCGTCCCAAACCTTAAAGACTGGCACACACATATGAGACAAGAAAAGGATCTTTGGCCAGCCACAAAGTAAGGTCATTCATGGGGCTGTTGTGATGAAATGGAGTCTTTCAGACACAAGATGTGCTATGGTGGGAAGAAACAAAGTGCCTCAAAATATCGAATGCAGTGTCATGACTGACAGAGTAAAAGTGATGTGAGAGAATGCAGCAGGGACAGTCCACACAAGACTTTGAGGTCATGTAAAGGATTTTAACTTCTGAACTAGAGTAGTAGAAAGCCACTGAAATGTTTTATTTATTTATATTTAAAGATTTATTTATTTGAGAGAGCAAGTGCATGTAAGCACAAGTGGGGGGAGGGGCAGAGGGAGAGGATCTTCAAGCTGACTCTGCGCTGAGTACAGAGCCTGACTGGGGGCTTGATTCCACAACCCATGAGATCATGACCTGAGACAAAACCAAGAGTCAGATTCTTCACCAGTTAGAATTGGGCTCAGCAGCAGAACGGAGGTGAAAGAGGAAAGAATCTGTGAACGGGATGAAAGAATAATCAAAACTATCCAATATGAACTACCCAGAGAAAACAGACTGGAGAAAAAAATGAACAGTGCTTCAGGGACCTAGAACTAAAGGTCCAATACTCACATTATTGGAGCCCTGGATGGAGAAGAGAAAAGGTGGGGCTGAATAGATGCTAGAAGAAATAGTGGCTGACAACATCCAAATTTGGCAAGAGATACAAACCTACAGGTTCAAAAAGCTGAGTGGATCAAAACATGAAAAACCTAAAGAAATCCACGGTTAAATTTCTGAAAATATTTCTTAAAAATATTTCTGAAAATATTTCTTAAAAAATATTAAAAGCATCTAGACGAAAATGATAGTCTAACTATACAGAAGACAATTTGATAGACAGTGGATTTATTATCTGAAACTAAGGAGGATGGAAAAAAGTAACACAATGTTTTTCAAGTGCTGAAAGAAAAGAATGGAAAACCTAAAAGCCTATGCCCAGTAAAAATATCCTCCAGGATATTTATTTTATGAAGCTAGTGTTATTCTGAGAACAAAACCAAAGGTAGTAAGTTAAAAAAAAAAAAGACCATTACCATTCATGAATATGGATATAAAAATTTCTAACAAAATATTAGCAAATAGAATTCAGCAATATATAAAAAGAATACTACACAATGACCAAGTGAAGTCCTCCTAGGATCAGGAACAAGGCAAAGATGTCCATTCTCACCACTTTTATTCAACAGAGTGCTTGGGTTTTAGGCAGTGTAATAAGCAGAAAATAAAATAAAAGGCATACAGATTAGAAAGGAAAAAATAAAACTGCCCTCATTTGCTGAATACATGATTATGTATGTTGAAAATCCCAAGCAATCTACAAAAACGTTCTAAAAAATAGATGATAAAAAGGACATAAAATAATAATAAATAAAAAGTGAGGTCAAGTTTGCAGAATACAAAGCCAATCACATTTCTATATATTACTAATGAACTCATGAAAAATTTTAAAATTAAAAATACAGTACAATTTACAATAAAAAAATACTTGTATGTAAATCTAAGAAAACTTATACAGAATTTATATGCTGAAAATGATACAATGTTGAGGAAAGAAATCAAAGATCCAAGTAAATGGAGAGACATACCATGTTTGTGGATTGGAAGTTTCCAAAATTTCAGTTTTCTCCAAATACATATATAGGTTTAATTCCTATTAAAATCCCAGAGAAATATTTTGTAGATATAGATGAAATTAGAGAAAGAGAAAGCACTAGAATAGCAAAAAAAAAATTATGAAAAAGAAGAATAAAGTGGGAGGAACAATCTACTTAATAACAGGACTTTGTTACACAGCTACAGTACTCAAGACTGTGTTATGTGTGGAGGGATAAGACTCAAAGGTAAGTGGAACAGAATACAGAATCTAGAAATAGATTATACAAACATTCCCAACAGATTTTTGATAAAGGTGCAAAAGCGATTTAATGGAAGAAAGAGTGCCTTTTCTACATATGGTGCTGGAGGAATTTGACATCCATAAGCAAAAAAATAAATCTTGACCTAATTTTACACATTATTAAAAAGAGAACTCAAAATATATCACAAAATTAAGTGGAATGTAAAACTATAGAACTTAGGGGGAAAAATAGAAGATAATCTTTCGGACCTAGGTTTGGGCAGAGTTCTTAGACATAACACCAAAAGAATAATCCATAGAAGGGAAAAGTGAGAAATTTGACTTTATTAAAAAATAAAACTACTTGCTCTTTGAGTGATCCTGGTAAGACAATGAAAAGACAAGCTTCAAACTGGGAGAAAATATTTGCAAAAGACACATTTGATAAATGACTGTTTTCTAAAATATATAGAGAACTTTTGAAATTCAACAATAAGAAAACAAACAACCCAATGAAAAAATGGTGAAACATCTTAACAGATACCTCACCAAAGAAGATACACACATGGCAAATTAACAACAACAACAAAAATCGCCCCACATTATATGTCATTGGGGAAGTGCAGAGTAAAACAACAAGATACCACAGCACACCTATTAAAATGACTGAAATCCCAAACACTGACAACACCAAGTGCTGGTCAGGATGTGGAGCGACACTTACTCAATGCTGGTGGGAATCCACAATGGTACAGCCACTTTGATAGTGGCGGTATTTTACAAAACTAAACACACTCCAATCATATGATCTAGCAATTGTGTTCCTTGGTACTTAGCCAAAGGAGTTGAAAATTTATATCCACACAACCCTGCACATAAATAGCAGCTTTATTCATAATTGCCTAAACTTGGAAGCAACCAAGATATTCTTTAGAGGTAAGTGGATAAACTGTGGTACCTCCAAATGTGGAATATTATTCAGCAATAGAAGGAAATGAGCTATCAAACTATGAAAGGACGTGAAAGAAACTTAAATGCATATTACTAAGTGAAAGAAGCCAATCTAAAAAGGTTACATACTATATGATTCCAACTATATGACACTCTGGAAAAGGCAAAACTATGGAGACTGTAAAAAGATTAGTGGTCACCAGGGGTTTAGAGGAAGAGAGGAATAAATAGGTTAAGTCCAGGGAATTTTTAGGACAGTAAAACTTCTGACACTCTAATTGTGGATACATGTCATTATATATTTGTCAAAACCCATAGACATTTAGCACCAAGAATGAACCCCAATGTAATCGATGGGCTTTGTGTAACAATGATGTGCCAATGTTGGTTCATCAGTTGTAGCATGTACCAGTCTGGTGGAGAATGTTGATGGTGGGGAAAGCTATGAGTAGCTGGGGGAAGGGGTTATATAGGAACTCTACACTTTCCACTCAATTTTGCTATGAGCCTAAAACTCTAAACCTGTAAACCTGAAAGCTCTAAAAAATAGAATCTACTTAAAAATTGTGCTTAGAGAGCTTTTCAGTTATGGAATTACAGAACTTTCTCCTGAAACCTGGAGAGATTTTTTTTCCCCCATTGGACATGACTGTGCACATGAGCTTTGAAATATGTGAGATTGCTATCTCTAAGGTGTATATACTCAACGATACATACATAGGCCAATACCAATAGAACTAATAGATATCAAATATTTAAAAAAAAAACTTAGAAGCCATATGATTCAGTGATTTCCAAACTTTTGGTACAGTTTGAACTTTAAAATTTTTTTGGTATGAAAACTTACATGAAATATAGCAAACAAAGAGAGGAAGGTGTAGGTGATCCACTTGAAGGTGCAGATAGAGTGCCAGGGCTAAGCTTAAGCTCTACCAGTTAAGCTGCCCTTAGCCTCAGGACACCTGGAAAGCATTTCCATGACTTAGAGGCTGCTGATTTTGCCTGAGATTCTCATTTTGCTTCGAGAAGTTATGGCCTGCCTAAGGTTATCTAACAGACTGGTTGAACTCTGGTCTTCTGACTCTCAGACCAGAGCTTTCTCCACTCTGATTAAAGTGGAAGGTTCCTCAGCCCAGGTTAACATGTGCTGGGGGACAAATTGGGACTCAGGTGTCAGAACCGGAGGAAGATGATAAGGGGACAAAGGAAAGTAGATTCAGAAGGAAGACAGCCAAATCCTGCATAAGTCACAAACACTGGAGTCTGTACAAATAGGGTAAAGGAGACTGTGGGAGTCTGAATTCACAAAATCTGTCTCCACTCTTTGGAGGCCCAAGGTTCTAAGAGAAGTTCATTTTGGACCTGAAATAGGTGGAACCAAGTGGCTAAAGATAACTGTAGAGAAACAGCTTCTGGACTGGTAGCGTGTTGGGCCACTCTACCTGCAGCCCCTCAGATAGTAGCTGGCATTTTGTAGATGAGCAATATATACTGGTGAATGAACAAGTTTGTTAGGATACAAATGTATCATCAAACTCTAAAAATCTCTCTAAGAGGGTATTGCCATCCATACTTTCAGAAAAATAATTCTGATCTTTGAATGATAGAGTTCCATGGAAAGGCCTCTCCTCTTTAAACAATAGTATGCAAACTACTGATCCTGTCTTTATTTAAAATTATAATATTTTGGGACATCTAGGTGGCTCAGTGGTTGAGCATCTGCCTCAGGTTGTGATTCCCTGTGACTCCCCACAGGGAGCCTACTTCTTCCTCTGATTATATCTCTGCCTCTCTGTGTCTCTCATAAATGAATAAATAAAATCTTTAAAAAAAATAAAATTGTAATGTTTTATCAATCATGGATTTTTTGCTTTAATTTTTATTTTTAAAGCATTGCATTAAATAGTATTTATCTTTACAGAATTTTGCTTCTCCTCCTTAATTTTGCATCTGAGGCAAGTGCCTCACACTTGACCCTAGTCCCAACCCAGATGTGAAGTGATATCAAAAGCGAGCAGGTCATAATTGTACACACTTGCCATTCAGAAGACATGGAGTTTTTCTTCTTTCTTTTGCTTTTATTCCATAACCATTTTTCAACAAAAATATATTTAGCCCTGGCTATGTGGGAGGCAATGCTGGGAATGTCAAGGTTGATGCCAGGTAAATCAGGCACTGAGCTGTTGCCACATAAATAAAGCAGGTGGATAATTATGACTTAAGGAAGAGAGGTGCTACAAGTACAGAAAAGAGGCTATAAGAGGGTATAGAGGTAATTTTTATTTGGGTGAACTTGGAGAAACCTTCTGTAGAAGGTCACATTTGAGATGGACCCCAAAGAAGGACCTTAAGTTAGTTGGATATAGCCTAGATTCTTGGGGGAATGTGTAGGAAATAATTCAAGCAACCAATGAAATGGGTAGATTTTGTGATGATTCAAAAACAGTTACAATAATGGTATGGCTACTTTTTCTTTGGTGAAATTCCACATAATAATGTAAATGTGGACTTTAACCACAGTAACAGCTACAACAAATAATTCAAAGGGGCTTACCTGACTTTTGTGGGATTCTAAATCCTTTTCAAGTTCTTCAGCTTGCAAGAGCTGAGATTGGCTCTCCCTGGGACCTCATATGTGGGACACAAGTCTTGCCCTTGTAAAACAAATTATAAACTGGAGATCACTCCCAAATGCCAGGGTTACTGCTGCCCCCTGCTGCCATGGAAAGGGGTAGCAAGCAAAGCAAACTTCTGGCATCCTCCCCTCCCACTGGCCACAGGCAGGTTGGGTGGAGATGGTTGTTAGTGATAAGGTGTGTAGTACCCCTAAGACAACAACATGAAAATGGTGATTACGAATTGAAACTATATTGAATAGCAGTGGTGAGAGTGGACATCCCTGTCTTGTTCCTGATCTTAGGGGAAAGGTTCCCAGTGCTTCCCCATTGAGAATGATATTTGCTGTGGGCTTTTCGTAGATGGCTTTTAAGATGCTGAGGAAAGTTCCCTCTATCCCTACACTCTGAAGAGCTTTGATCAGGAATGGAAGCTCTATTTTGTCAAATGCTTTCTCTGCATCTACTGAGAGGATCATATGGTTCTTGTTTTTTCTCTTGTTGATATGATCAATCACATTGATTGCTTTACGAGTGTTGAACCAGCCTTGCATCCCGGGGATAAATCCCACTTGGTCATGGTGAATAATCTTAATGTCCTTTTGGATCCAATTGGCTAGTATCTTGTTGAAAATTTTTGCATCTGTGTTCATCAGGGATATTGGTCTATAATTCCCCTTTTTGGTGGGCTCCTTGTCTGGTTTTGGAATTAAGGTGATGCTGGCCTCAGAACGAGTTTGGAAGTACTTCATCTCTTTCTATCTTTCTGAACAGCTTTAGTAGAATAGGTATGGTTTCTTCTTTAAACGTTTGATAGAATTCCCCTGGGAAGCCATCTGGCCCTTGACTTTTATGTCTTGGGAGGTTTTTGATGACTGCTTCAATTTCCTCCCTGGTTATCGGCCTGTTCAGGTTTTCTATTTCTTCCTGTTCCAGTTTTGGTAGTTTGTGGTTTTCCAGACATGCATCCATTTCTTCTAGATTGCCTAATTTATTGGCTTATTTACAACTGCACCCAAAAGCATAAGATACCTAGGAATAAACCTAACCAAAGAGGTAAAGGATCTATACCCTAAAAACTACAGAACACTTCTGAAAGAAATTGAGGAAGACACAAAGAGATGGAAAAATATTCCATGCTCATGCGTTGGAAGAATTAATATTGTAAAAATGTCAATGTTACCCAGGGCAATTTACACATTTAATGCAATCCCTATCAAAATACCATGGACTTTCTTCAGAGAGTTAGAACAAATCATTTTAAGATTTGTGTGGAATCAGAAAAGACCCCAAAGAGCCAGGGGAATATTAAAAAAGAAAACCATAGCCGGGAGTATCACAATGCCAAATTTCAGGTTGTACGACAAAGCTGTGGTCATCAAGAAGCCAGTGTGGTACTGGCACAAAAACAGACACATAGATCAATGGAACAGAATAGAGAATCCAGAAGTGGACCCTCAACCTTATGGTCAACTAATATTCGACAAAGCAGGAAAGACTATCCAATGGAAAAAAGTCTCTTCAATAAATAGTGCAAAAATGAGTGAAAATATCAGTGAGGTTGACAAAATATGAGAGACACCTAACTCTGGGAAATGAACAAGGGGTAGTGGAAAGGAGGTGTGTGGGGGGTTGGGGTGATTGGGTGCTGGGCACTGAGGGGGGCACTTGGTGGGATGAGCACTGGGTGTTATGCTAAATGTTGGCAAATTGAACTCCAATAAAAAAATAAAAAAAAAAGAATTGAAACTATACAGCAAACTTGGGGGAACGATGCATTAGCCATGATCACCCAAAATGCATTATTTAAACAATATATATGAGCTGATAAGAATCATATGGCAGGAAGAAACAGGGACTGGAGATGAAAAATGTAATTTTCTCGCCTTAATTTTTCTGCCTGGGCTGGTTAACAATGTAATTGGCTAGTGTGAATTCAGAGATTATTTTTTTTATGAACTTGTCTACCTAAAGTTATTGTATGTAAACTATTCCTTAGCAACCTAATCTTAAAAAATCAACAAGGTAGAGAAAAAAAAAAAAACTGCTGCCATTTAGACTCAAATGTGATGTCCTTTATGATGTGTCAGGCTCCTAAAGGCAAGATGCTAGTAAGACCAACAAAATTAAAATCAGGGTAAATTGTGCTAGAACAATTGGACTCCCAAATCCAAAAAAAAAAAAATAAATAAAAAATAAAATAAAAAGTAAAAGGAAGAGGAAGAAAAAGAATGGAATAAAAGAGAAAGAAAGAAATAAAGAAAGAGATGGAGAAAGAAAACATGGGAAAAATCTTTGTGACTTTGGATTAGGCAAAGATTTCTTGGATAGAAAGCAAAAAGTATAAACCATAAAAAGAAAACAACTGCTAAATAGAACTTCTTCAAAACTTCTGTTTTTTGAAAGACACTGTTAAGAAAATAAAAAGATTAACACAGACTTGGGAGGAAATATTTACAAAACCCATATCTGATAAAAGATTTACATCCTGGGTGTGTGTGCGTGCACCTGCCATCTTACAACAAAATAGTAAGAAAACAAAAAAGCCAGTTAAAAAAGTGGACAAAAAATTTAAACAGGTAGTTTGCCAAAGAAGGTACATACGGCAAATATGTACACAAGAGATATTCAACACTAGGGAAATGTGAACTAAAGTACTACATAGCTATGAAAGCATAGCTTTTTGTAAAAGCAAAATACCAAGTGCAGTTGAAAGTACAGAGTAACTGCAAGTCTCATAGTTTGCTAGTAGAAATAAAAAATGATACAGCCTCTTTAGAAAACTGCTTGACACTTATATAGCTAAATATATAACTATTATATGGCTTAGCAATCCCATTCCTATGTAGTTGTTCAAAAGAAATGAAAACATACATGTATATGAATGTTTATAGGAAAATAACCCAAATGTCTACCGACTGGTGAATGAATAAGTGAATTTTGGTGCATCCACACAATGGAATACTCCTTACCTAGAAAAAGGAACAAACTATAGATACATTCAACAACACTGGTCAACCTCAAAAGTTTTTGTGCTATGTGAAATGTCCACATACCATATGACATCATTTATAGGACATTCTGGAAAAGGCAAAGCCATATGAACAGAAATCAGATGAGTGGTTACTAGGAACTGGGATAGAAGGGGAGGAGTGAATACAAAGGGGCACAAAAAGAATTGCTTGGAGTGATAGAAGTATTCTGTATCTTAATTCTGGTGGTGGTTGTTCTAGGACAGTATGTATTCATCAAAACTCATTGAACTGAAATTAACCTGAAGTTAATTTTATTGTGTGTAAATTATTCCTCAACAACCTAATCTTAAAAAAAAATCAATGGGGTACAGAAAATACTTCTGTAGCCATTTAGGCTCAAATAATAAATAGTAATGTCTTTTATGATGTGCCAAGCTCCTAAAGGTAAGATGCCAGTTACTGTGGACCCCTGCCTATTTCTGCCCCTCATCTAGCACTCTTTTTCTTTGATCATTAGTATAGAACATGCAGGCCCCCTCTTTATCTATAACTTGGAAAGATCACAGCAGCCTCGGGTTCTTTGTACTTGCTCTCTTTCAGGTCTTTCCATGGTTGTCTCCTTGACATCCCTCATGTCTTATCTCCAAAGTCAGTTCTGGGAGAGGCTTCCCTGATCACTCTCAATAAAACAGCTAGCCCCCTGCACCACATAATTATCATGTTATTTTGTATTTTTTTCCTTCATAGCCCTATCACTATCTGAAATTATTTGTTTGCATGTTGCTCTCTGTGTCTCTCCATTAGAAGGCAAGGCTTTGTCTTTTTTTCCTTCTAGAACAGTGCCTGGCATAGCAGACATACAGTAAAGATTTGTCAAATCAACATATTCCTTGTCAAGCTATAGAAGGCATCTTTGATGAGTAAAGATTCTGAAAATATAGCCACATAAATAAATATTTATTACATGCTACATTTTTACTAGCCCCTTTCACAATATGAGTTTCATATCATTATTTATTTGTAGTTTACTGTAAAGAACACTAGACTGAGAGTCAAGAGTTCTAGATTCTAGCCTTAATCTAGCTACTACCTGAAAGACACTACACCTTTGGGTCCAGCAATTCAATTTCCAGGAATTTATCTTGGGAAAAAGATTGAGCAGGAGTACAAACAGATATGTACCGGGATTAATACCCAGTGTATTAATAATAGAAAAAACATAGAGGAAGGTAATTTCACACAATGGGGCTTTGGCTAAATAGACTGTGATTTATCCTTCAAGGTCGCACTGTGAATTCACTCGAAAATGATGACTGAATTAATTTTGTTATACAATAAATGTCCATTGGCCAATTTCAGCCACCATTCTAGGTGTGAGGATGTATCAGTGAATGAAACAAAAACCCTAGTGAACCTTGTATTTTAATGGGGATGAAAGGCAATAAAAATAAATGTACTTTATAATGTGATATCACATGATGGTACGTTCTATGAAGAAAGGATGATGCATAGTAAAGGGATTGGGGAACCCTCTAAGAGACCCCACTGTTTTCTATGGTGACCAGGAAAGACCTCTCTGAGCAGGTCATATCTGAGCAGAGACCTGAATGAAGTGAGAAAGTGAGGCATGTAAATATCTGTGGCAGAGAGTTCCAGGCAAAGACAATGCCCCTGAGGCAGGAGTTTATGGTGGCAATTTTGAGGGAAAGAAATAAGGCCTGTAGCTGGAAAAGTGTGAGAATGGAAACAACAGTAGGAAATTAAACTGGGGAAGTAGCCAAGGAGTTGGTTTTGTAGGGCCTTATAGAGGACATTAGATTTTATTGTCAAGATGAGAGAAAACCTTGGAGAATTTTGAACAAAGGAGTGGTCAGATCTGTCTTATATTTTAAGACTGTGATAAATAAGCTAGGGGAGGACAAAAGTTGGAGCAAGGAAGCAATTTAGAAGGCTATTTCAGAAGTCCAGTTTTCAGTCCTGTGCCATGGACTAGGGCCATAGCAGTGGGAATGGTGAAAATTAGTTATATTTGGGACTTTTACTTATTCTAAATAAAACGAATACAAAGGCAGGTATGGTAGTTTCAGTGGCCTATGGGAGGAAGAGGAGTAAAAGATAAATTTTTGGAGTTGAGTCTTTGTAGTTGAGTGAAGTGCACTTGAATAAAGATGTTGGATAAGGCGGGGTCTGAGTACAAAGGAGAGTATGTTGCCAGGGCCTGGATACCACCTCGTTCCTACCACGTGGATGAGATCGCATGAAGAAGTGAGAACTGAGTCCTGGGGAAATTCAAAGGATCAAATGTGCCAAATGTTGCTGCAGGTGGAGTAAAATGAAGACTAGGAATGAGCATGGGAGGTCTTGGTGTAGGTTGCATTGAGTAAGGAAAGGGTTAAGGTCTAGGCAGGGACAAAGAGGAGGCCCCTAACTCTCTTGAGGAGGCTCATGAAGGGGGCTGGAGTTGGGGTGGCTTTGTGACCAGGCTCACAAAAATCCCAGATCTGGAGAAATGCTGAGGCTGACATAACCAGAGATAAGGGAACAAACCAGACCGCCTGGCCCTGAATGTTAGGGAGTATTTTTTTTTTTTTTTTTTCCTGTGGGCAGCTACATTGTAATCACAGAAAATGACGATACCTCAAAGAAGTAAGTCATGTTATCAGTAGTCTTTGCTCAAACCAAGCCGGCACAAGAATTTCAAGGCCACATGCTTTCTGGTCAGTTCTCAATAAAAGACTGCCAGTAAAAGCCCACAGTGGCAACCCATATGGGACCTCTTTCACTCTAGAGAGTTTTTTCTTTCATTTCTGTTCTCCCTTTCACTTAGTCAACTTTCACGTCACTTCACCCTTTGAACACCCATGGGGTTCATTCTTTGACTCTGTGAGACAAGAACCCTGCAACCCTGTAACAACATTGGATGAGTGGGGAAGAAAAGTCTGATTGGGGTATGCTCACAAGTGAATGGATTTCTTCAACAAATACACTGATGTGGTATGGAGATGGAAAAGACTATTAAAAAGAAAACCATAAAGGAGTGCCTACGTGGCTCAGTTGGTTTAGTGTCTGACTCTTGGTTTTGGCTCAGGTCACGATTTCAGGATTGTGGGATCAAGCCTCGACAGGCCCCATGCTCAGTGGGGAGTCTGCTTCTCCCTCTCACTCTGCCCCTCTCCCTGCTCACGTGAGCATGTATGCTCTCTTTTTCTCTAAAATAAGTGAATAAATCTTAAAAAAAAAAAAAAAAAGAAAGAAAGAAAACCACCCCAGGATAGCAAACCAAGACTTAATTGCAGTTTCAACCTTTCCAAGAGTAGAATTTTAAATCAATCAATCTAGAATTTTCTGATCAGCACCAAATGAGGTAATCTATGGCACGGGCCATTGTTCCCCACTCCCAAAGGAAGATGAGGTAATCTTCAAAATAAGGCCCTGCTCTTCCCCCTCAAGGATTGTGACCTTGTGTGAAACAAACCTTTCCTTTGCTAATAACTTCCTTGCTCCACCCTCCTTTCTAGAAAAATGTTCCACTTGGCACAAATCCTTGGAGTTCCCCATTACTTGCTAGATGGGATTTTGCCCAATAGATGAATAGATTAAAAAATCCAATTAGATCTCTTAAATTTACTGGGTTAAATTTCTGTTACTTAACAGAAACTTTAGAATCAAAGATTAAAGGTAGTTGAAAGACACATCAGCCAGTTACAAAGGCTTATTGGATCCTGAAGCAATTGTTATCCAAATAAGGACTTGATTTTTATGATTTTTTTTTAAGAGAGGTAAGGGGGGGGGGTGTGTGGAGCAGAGGGCAGGAGAGAGAGAATCTTAAGCAGGCTGCAGGCTGAGCACACAGCCTGACATGGGGCTGTCTCATGACCCCAAGATCAAGAACTGAGCTGAAATTGAGAATCAGAAGCTTAAACAATTGAGCCACCTAAGTGCCCTTGATTTTGATGAATTTAAATAATTACTAATTTATTTTATTTTTTTTTAAAAAGATTTTATTTATTCATGAAAGACAGAGAGACAGGCGGAGATGTAGGCAGAGAGGCAAGCGGGCTCCATACCTGGAGCCTGTCGCAGGACTTGATCCCAGGACCCTGGGATCACAACTTGAACCAAAGGCAGACACGGAACCACTGAGCCACCCAGGCACCTCTACTAACTTATTTTTAAATGATATAACATCTGTATCCTTATGGGGGAAAATGAGAGTCCTATTTTGGACGTGTATATTAAAACGAAATAATGTCTAGATCTAATGGGTAGATATAGATTGAAGGTGGATAATGAGTACACTTTTTTTTTTAAGATCTTATCTATTTGAGAGAGGAAGAGAGAGAGAGAGCAAGAGCAGTGTGAGGGGAGGGGGAGAAGCAGATTCCCTGCTGAGCAGGGAGCCCAAGTAGGGCTTGATCCCAGGACCCTGGGATCACGACCTGAGCTGAAGGCAGAGGCTTCACCCACTCAGCCACCTAGGCGCCCCTCTACTTTTGCATATACTCGGAATCTCGTTCTTTTCTAAAAAATGAAACCAAGTAATCTTATTTTAGAGGCAAAGTTGAAAACTTTTATCAGAATAACAATTTTCTTTTATGTCCAGTATGCTCTCGTCAGATTTCCACGAATTTATAAGTTTGTTACTTCTTCTGAAAATCACCTCCCAAAAACTTTGATACATTTTTTGTTACCTGGAAACATAGCTATGTTTCAATTCCTAAATGAAAATAAATATGAATGTGAAGAAATAGAAACTGAGAACGCTATGAATTCCCGATCTCGTTCATAAATATTTCCAGATTGAAAATAAATGTAATGTTATTTTGGACAGTAGGATTAGAGTCGATCTAATTTTTAAAAATCGGCTTATCTGCATTTTCTAATTTTCATGTAAGGCAAACGGATAAATTAATCTCAGGTGTCAAAAAAAAAAAAAAGATAACAAAGGAGCGAAGCTACCAGTTGCAGCTTTTACTGATAGAAAGTACTAGCACAGACACCCCCACGCCCGAGGCCGCCGGCGACCCGACCGCCGAGGGCGCGGGGAGATACGCGCAGGCGCAGTAGCAAGGTTTTGGTTGGAGGCGGGACTAGAGCGGCGGCTAACATACAGTTCTCTCAGCCAATCAAGGGGCAGTGTCACGGGCTTCTTCCTGGAGGAGGTGGCCGGAAGTCGGCTTTCGGTTGCGGAGGCGAAGGCGGCTCCAGCGTAAAGCCTGGGCTGAGGTAAGTGGGCGGCGACGGCTTGCGGCTTCGTGCCGCGTGCGTCTCGCCTTCCGGACCCCGCGGCTCCCCCAGGGCCGGCTGGGAATGGGGGAAGCCTGGCGCGGACACGCTCCGTCACCTTCCTCTCCCACATCCCTCGGAGATGCGGCCTCGCTGCTGCTCGCGGGGAGCCGGGCGGAAGGTGCCGTCGGCGCGGCGCGCTCGGGGCTTCCTCCGTGGGGGAGCCCTGAGTTCCAGTCCCGCGCCGCGGGTGTGCTGAGCCGGGCGGACGTGGCGGGCCTCGGCCCCCGGGCCTTGCCCGCGCTCGTCGGGGATGGAGCCTGAGGTCGGCCGCGGTAGTGCGGGGTGCAGGAGGCCGCGATCCCAAGCCTGGTGGCCACGTCGAGGGGGAGGTGTTCGGGGGCGGGGCGGGACCCTGGAATGCCTTCCTGTCGGCTGAGCCCCACGGAAGGGGGGTCTGGGGTCCGGTCACCGGCCGTGACGCTTGGCGCCGGTTTCAGTGGAGACACCGCCTCGGAAGAGTTGGCCCCAGAGAAGCGGTGGAGGAATGAGCAGAATCGGTGCGACTCGTCAGGTTGCTTCCGTGGGCGAGCCTGCCCTGGGCCGCGGAAAGGAGCCGGGATGAGGAGCGTTGCCGTGGACTCGCTAGCCCCGACGCGGCGCAGGCGGCCCCTCCGAGACGCGGAGTCTTCCTCTCGCGAAGGAAGCTGACAGGCGTGTGAGGAAGACTGAGAGGCTTTTTTTTTTTTTAATTTTTTTTTTTTAAAGATTTTATTTATTTATTCATGAGAGACCCAGGCAGACGGAGAAGCAGGCTCCTTGCAGACGTGGGACTCGATCTCGGATCCCCGGATCCCGCCCTGAGCCACCCAGGCATCCGCCGAGAGGCTTTAAAACGTGCCAGTCACGTGGGACTGGGAACCTGCACGTTGAATAGAGGAGTGCTTGTGGCTTGTGGCGTGGGGAGGCGCGGAACCGGGCGCCCAACTAAAAATGCTTGAGTGAGGCAGAGCCTGGGCTGTCTCTTACAGTCGCTTTTGAAGTAACCAGATCAATGCTAATTCTCTGATTTTGGTAGTAATCACATATAAACACTGTTTATCACCCCCACCTCCACCCCCCACTCCCCGCAAGCAGTTTTACCCCTTTTACTCGAGGGCCGCCTTATATTACAGAGAAATATTTTATCCACTCCTCATATTGATGAAGTCATGGATGATTTCCGGCTTTTCCTACTCTTTTCAAACCTCGCTGCATTAAACACCCTTGGTGCACATTTTTATGCACTTGTGACGTAGGACAGATGTTAGGGTTTGAAACCAACAGCCAAGAAAGAGTTCTTGAGACGTCTGTGGTGCAAAAAAGTGGTCTTTATAGAAGCATGAGAGGGCAAGACCCTTGGACAGAAAGAGCTGCCCTGGGAGAGTGCGACCTCTGCTGGCATCCAGCGCCTGTCGCATGGAAGGTGTTCTAATATTTGTTGAATGATGGAGTATTTGAAATCTCGATAGTCCGTTAGATGAAAAGTATTCTTTTTAAAACTTTGCTTTTAGAAGTATATTAGTCTGAATAATTTTCTGCTTTTATTCAGCATTTGCATTTCCCTTGTCTTTTTTTTTTTTTTTTAAGATTTTATTTACTTGAGAGAGAGGGAGCTAGCCCAGCGTGGGGAAAGGCAGAGGGAGAAGGGAGAAGCAGATTCCCTGCTAAGCTGGGAGCCGGATGCGGGCTCAATCCCAGGACCCTGAGATCAGGACCTGAATCCATGACTTGAGCCAAAGGCAGAAGCTTAACCGACTGAACCACCTGAGCCCTCCTCCTTGTCCTCTTTTGTCTATTATTCTGTTTTAAAAAACGGAGGTTAAAAAAAAAAAAATCAGTGGGCCTTTATTGAGGATCTTTTAGGTGTTGAGGTGCTGGAGATGGAGTTGTGTATTCGGCAGTTCCTGAAGTCCTAGTGCCCTCCTTCCGGTGGGAGTGGAGTCAGAAAATAAATTTTTGAAAAGTCAAAATAAAATTTCCAATATTTGCTCTGTTAGCTTGCAGGCATTTTTCTCCCAAAAGAATGGGATTGTCTTTTAATTTTGCTTATGATAATTTTCCTGTGTGGAATTTTTAGACTTATTTTTGGTAGAACTGTTGGCCTTCTGTAGGAGCCTTAAAACTTGGTAGTTATTTTTGTGTTTTTTTTGTTAGGTTGTAAGTGGCACTAAGATGGAAGCAATGTTTTTTTGTTTATCCTTGATAATGTAGAGTAGTGTTTAAGATACTATGGTTCTGAATCCTTCCTCTACTACTTAATCTGTGACTTTATGCAAGTGGTTCAACCTGAATGCTTTATGAGCCATCCAGGAGATCAGGCAGTTTGGATTAGAGCTAGAAAGTACAGAGTCATAAACACAGAACAGGGCTTCTCCACTTTGGCACAATATTTTGACATTTGGGGCTGGGATAATTCCTTTTTGGGGGCTGTCATACGCATTGTAAGTGTTCGGCAGCATCCCTAGCCTCTACCAGTTAGATGCCAGTAACACCCCATCCCCCAGTTGTGACAAGTAAAAATATCTCCAGACCTTGCCCTATGTTTCCTGGTGGGCAAAATTGCCCTTGGTTGAGAATGACTGGTAGAAATGGTGTTAAAAGCCAGGGAATTAACTAATAATCACCCAAGGGAGAATATAAAACAGAAGTCTAAAACTATTGGCCCACAGACCACAAAGATTGTAGATAAGTTCTTTTTGACCTCACAAGACTTGACCATTTCTAGAACTAATTACCAGTATTTAAAAATTGAGAGATTCTGCATGAAATCTGGATTTTTGCCCTCTTTTAAGAAATAAACTGGGGAGCAATGAGTCTTCATTCCCATATGAAAGCTAATGGCTGGAGACTTTGAGATTTGGCATGCTTATTCATCTGGATCATTGTCCCAGAGTGCTTCACTGTTTATGTTACCTGCAGTTTTGGCACTTGAATTTCTGATTCCCTAATTTAGAGTGAGAAGAGGGCCCCCAGAGCAACACTCTGAGGCATATAACATTAAAATTTGGGTAGAGGAAAGGCACTAAACGGGATTGAGAGGGAGTGGCCACTGAGATAGGAGGAAAACCTAAATGTCGGCTCATGGAAGCTGAGGGAGAAGGGAAGTGTGTTGAAAAAGAAGAAAATACTGATGAAAGATTGAGTAAAATCACTTTAGAAAAATATCCATTGGATTTGCGGTGATTGTTGATGACTTTGAATAGTTTTTGTGGATTTAGGAGGTTGAGGCCAATTTGGATAATGACAAAAATGAATATGCAGGGGAGTGAATTATGAGTTGGTAAAGTTATAGTAGATCATGATGCCTTTGAGCACTGCCTCCTAACTCCACCAAACCTGCTCATTCACCTCACTTCCAAAAAATCCTTTTCACCATCTTGGCTTGGTAGAAACCCAGGGCTGCTCCACAGCTGCCCTTACTCAATATCTCACAAAATTCCGAATGTAAAACTGCCTCCAGTGTAGTAGTATTTGCCATCTTTGGTGTTGGATGGTGGTGTTACACCTTGAAAATCAGGTATGGTCGGTTTAAAGTTAACGTGTCCATAAGAAAATGTAGTGTGCATTGCAGGGAAAAAAGGTATGAAATTGGATCATCATTTCATCAAAGAAGCTCAGGTGATACCAGCTGTCTGAAATACAGCAATGTTAATTTTGTCAAAGTGTTATTAGACTTATAAGTAGGTGTTTGCTTTTGGAATCAATCTATAATATAAAACCAAAAGGATTGTGATACGAGATGGGGAGACAGCATGTGTAATTTGGCTATAGAGAGGTGTGGAAAAGTGATGTAATTAGTGAAGGCTGTGGATTCCAGATTTTATTTATAGATGAAAATATATTTCATATATTTTTTCTTTTTTTTTTACTTCATATATTTTTTGTGTGTGCCAATGAAAGTCTTAAGCAAAGAAGGAGAAATAGTTGGATGATTGAAGATACAATGCTAATTAGAAAAAGATGGCAGCCTGTCCATGTTGTTTTAGAAACTAAAGGGATTGTTTTGTCCTGTGCCCCAAACTGCCAAAGAAAAATAAGAAAAATACTGTCTGTAGTCACCCACTGTGACAGGTTAGTTTTATAACTCTACTCTAAATCTTTGGCTTATTTCCATAGGTTCTTGATCTTCCACTATGGGTGAGCCACAACAAGTGAGTGCCCTTCCACCACCTCCAATGCAGTACATCAAGGAATATACAGATGAAAATATTCAGGAAGGCCTCGCTCCCAAGCCTCCACCTCCAATAAAAGACAGCTATATGATGTTTGGCAATCAGTTCCAATGTGATGATCTTATCATCCGCCCTTTAGAAAGCCAGGGCATCGAACGGCTTCATCCTATGCAGTTTGATCATAAGAAAGAACTGAGAAAACTCAATATGTCAATTCTTATCAATTTCTTAGACCTCTTAGATATCTTGATAAGGAGCCCTGGGAGTATAAAACGAGAAGAGAAACTAGAAGATCTTAAGCTGCTTTTTGTACATGTGCATCATCTCATAAATGAATACCGACCGCACCAAGCAAGAGAGACATTGAGAGTAATGATGGAGGTGCAGAAACGTCAACGCCTTGAAACAGCTGAGCGGTTTCAGAAGCATCTGGAACGAGTCATTGAGATGATTCAGAATTGCTTGGCTTCTTTGCCTGATGATTTGCCCCATTCTGAAGCAGGGATGAGAGTAAAAACTGAACCAATGGATGCTGATGATAGCAACAATTGTACTGGACAGAGTGAACAGCAAAGAGAAAATTCAGGTCATAGGAGAGACCAGATAATAGAGAAGGATGCTGCCTTGTGTGTCCTAATTGATGAAATGAATGAAAGACCATGAAGGATGTTTCTTTTTCTTTTATTTTTCAGTAAATGGCATATATGGTTAATTTGCTTTGGAGAGTTTCAAAAGAGATATAACTAGAAGTCATGTAAATGACTTGACTCTAACTTTATCAATTATGAGATGTCACAGGCTGTAATTTTACTTTATGGCAAGTATAGGCAAATGAGGATATGCATACGTTAAAAGTAATCACCTTAAAAAGCAAAGTGCTGAAATTGTGTGAAACATCCTGGTTTTGGAGTTGCAGAAAACATTAAAGATATCCTCAGTAATAGCAAGCTTTCATCTTTGAAAAGTAGGTTTGTTATTTGATTTAAGAATGATAGATAAATAAAGGATATCAAGCTGTTTAAATGTGAAATTATAAAATCTTTAGATTTATTTTACTTAAAAATTTACTTGATCTCTAAAAAAGTAGTGTAACATGTTAAAAGAGAGGAACCCCATAGATTTATAAAACAGCAATTTTATTTTCCCTCTTGAGTGCTTCTGAAAACCCACTATCTCAGCTTCTTGTTCCTACCGTGGGTAGGTCTCATAACCTGTTTCCAGTCACTCAGATAATAAGTCCTTTGTTTTTTTTTTTTTTTGCAGATAATAAGTCCTTTGAATACTTTTCATTACATTCATTTTAGTAAAATGTCTATGTAATTAGCTATACATTTCCTTTAAAGCTGTACTCAGACTTGCTAAGGCTGGGAGCCTGCAATGAGAAGGGGATTAGTAGCAGAGACTACTAATTGGATTGTGTATTGGAGATGCTTGTTCCCCTGAAATATGGCTGCCATGCCAGGGTCTACATTTTTTCACTCCTTGGGTCTACATACAGCCATAGGACTAAGCTCTTAGCAATGGAATATGAGTGCAAAACTTCAGGCCTCTTGCATAACAATTTTTTTAAAAAAAGATTTATTTATTCACGAGAAACACAAAAGAGAGGGGCAGAGACATAGGCAGAAGCAGGCTCCCTGCAGGGAGCCTGATGCAGGGCTTGATCCCAGGACCCTGGGATCATGACCTGAGCCAAAGGCAGACACTCAACCACAGAGCCACCCAGGTGCCCCCATAACATTTTTTTTTTGTAAGTTCCTCCATTTTCTTCTCAGCTGCTGGTTGGATGGCTACATCTGGGTTAACTTTGGAAGCCACTTGAAAATAATAAAAGTTCAGTCAGGTGGGTCTTTGAATGGCTGAGGACTAGGCTCTCCATTTGTTAACCACCCCTACCCTAGCTGATTTGACTATATGAGTGAGAAGTCAGCTTGTTTTTGAGCACTGACATTTTATTTCTGCATTTTCTTTCCTGCCGTCCATCCTCTCTTCCACCAGGGTCTTTGTAAAGACTCCACTTTGTATCTGAACTTCTTTGCTGGTCTTTCTCTTTATGTAGGTCGATGGTTCTAAGTTTTGTCCAGCAGCATTACCATCACTTGAGGACTTGTTAGAAATGCAGATTCTCAGACCTCACCCTAGACCTAAATCAAACTTGTTGGGGAGGGCCCAACAAGCTGTGGTTTAAAAAAGCCCTTAGGTTCTGATTCACACTCAAGATTAAGAATCACTGATAAAGGAGGCACCTGGGTGGCTCAGTTGGTTAAGTTTCTGCCTTCGGCTCAGGTTATGATCTCAGGGTTTTGGGATCCAGCCTCACATCAGGCTCCCTGCTCAGTGGGGAGCAGAGCTTGCTCCCGCCCCCCTCCCTCGTTCTCTCAAATAAGTCTTAAGGAAAAAAAAAAAAAGTCACTGACAAAGGTAGTACATTTTCCAGATGTCTACTTTTGATTCTTCTCTCAGTTCTTGGTTCCTGGTATACCACTCTTCAGGGGTTTGGTATATTTCTAGTCCTAGAGCTGGCAAAGTCTAGTTTAATATGGCTATACGCCTATTCTTCATGTGAAACATTTATGCATCCTTTTCCTTAAACATCTTGGGAGTGTAGACTGTTGCCAAGTAGATAGCTCTCTATTAGGCCACTAGTTGGCCAAAATTTTTTTCCATATGTGTTTGGTATAGTCTTTGGGCTCTGGGAGCACAGTCCAGATTAAACCTCAAGATTAAATCGAAGAGGGAGAGGAGCCCCCCCATCTGCTTGGGGGGGGGGTAGTTGGATATTGCATAACACGAGCAACTCTCCAAAAAATTTCTTTCCTTTGACCTCAATTATTTTATAACTTTGAGGCTAAGGGGTACTAGCCCCTTATTTTTGGCTGCTTTTCAGTTTTTGCATGGAAAAAACTAAATGAGTCATCTAATGTTACTAGAATCAACATCATTTATATGGGAGAGTGTGTGTATGTGTGTGTTTAGGAAGGATTAGGAGTTAAAATTCCACGAGGAATCTTAAATTCTGACTTTGGGAGGCTCTGAGGATCTGTTCTTGAAGGTCCAGGTAGCACCTCACCAAAATTAATAAGAGTTCTAATGTGAACTGCAATTACAATGAGATGAAAGAACACTAGTCTGATAATTTCAAGTTTGAAAGTCATAGTCTTTCAATCTTGTGAGGGTTAAAATACATCTCTGCATAACTAGTTATAGTGAATATTCCTGGTAGACTGATTCCTCAAAATGAAATCTCTGGAATAGCCTGGCACCTCTTGAAATTACCGATTCCCAGACTCCAGAGATTTTGATTTCATTGTCCTGGAGTGAGGCTTTGGCACTGGTTTTAAATCTCTTGATGACTGTGCAGTGAGTTAAAGGAGTATTGTATTAGTACACTCTGCTTAACTTAGTTGAAGCAAAAATGACAGATTTTTGAAAAGATACTATGCAGTTACATGATTAAAGGATAAATTGAACTGTGAAGAGGACTAGAAGAGTCTCCAGGGCAACTGCTACTCAAACTCCATTCAGATCCCTTCATTGTTTCTCTTGTCTGGTTTCTTTATGTTAGCTGCTGCTGCTTTTTTTTTTTTTTTTTTTTTTTTTTTTACAAACCAGCCTTTTTTGTGAATGTATAGAGAACATGGCTGCTAGCAGTTCCCAAGTTTAAATCTTTGTGCACCGCTGTCAGGGGGAAAAGGAGGCATTAACTAGTCCAGAGGGGGAAAATAATTAAGAGTGGCATTCCTCATTTCAGCTGGGCCAATTAGCTGGCGCCTGAATCCTGTTAAGAATTTGGCAGTCCCCAAAATGTCCACGCATGGGAGAAGGTAGTCTCCGTCTCAGGAAAAGAAGTGCTGAGTTTTGTCATACTGTAGATGTCCACTACAAATTGAGCACATGTAAAGTTTTGATAAAAATAAACAGGTTGTATTAATCTCTATTCCTAAATTCTCCACCATACTATTCATTTATTAATTGTATTAGTGAAAAGTGGGGTCCTCTGCCTGACACTGGTCTAGTTACCATGGAAATGGAGAATGGGGAGGAAAATGGAAGAAAGGTAAACAAAACAAATGAATTAATTTTTGAAGGTCTGTTTGTGTTTTAACTATTCAGCCATTACAACACTCAGAAGAATCTTGCTTCTCATTTTATTCCTATTGCCTGCTCAAAATTCCTTGTTCACACTATCTTTTCAAGTTACGTTTACATGTTCACATTTGTGAAGGGCTTTGGAAGGGAGTTTCAACTGTGCTGTGCTGTATTTCAGAGAAAAGGCCTGTGCTAACTTCTAAGGTCACTGGAAACACCAAGTACAAGTGTCCCATAAAGAAAAAGCATGATTTGGGTGAGAAATCATGTTTGGCTGCAACATAGGGAAGAGGTTGGAGATAGAGAAGCAGATGGAGGGCAGATTAGAGGCTTTAGAAGGTTAAGGGAAGGAATTTGTTTTATCCTAAATAAGATGGGAAATCTATAGCAAATATATAGAGAGCTTTGCTTAGCACTGTTCTAATCTTTTTACATAGATAAATTTATTATCCTCACAGCATCCCAGTAAAATTAGTATTATGGGACACCTGGGTGGCTCAGTCAGAACCCCAGGATCATGAGATGCTCAACCACTGATCCTGGGGTTCTGGGATTGAGTCCTACATCAGGCTCCCCATGGGGAGCCTGCTTCTCCCTTTGTCTGTCTCTGCCTCTCTCTGTCTCTCTCACGAATAATTTTTTTAAAAAAAGCATTATGATTTTTTAACATCCATATTACAGATGAGGAAGCAGAGGTTCTAAAAGGTTATATAACCCACCCAAGGTCACCAAGCTAGTGAGAGGCAGAACCAGGATTGAAACCTAGTTTCAAGGCCTAAGCACTCAACCTCCATACTTGAGCACCTTTCTACTGCATCATATAATTTAAAAGTCATAGTGGAGCTTAGAGTGGAATCCCATATTTCAACCCTAAAGTCCATACTCAAGACACTACACAATACTGGATTAAGGGAGGAACAGATTTGTAGATGGAAATTATGAACTTCCTTTGAATATGTTAAGGCATTTATGTCTTAGACTTCTGCAGGCATCTTCAGGAGATACTGTGTTTATAGCGCTAATCTTCCTTAAAAACTGCTGTTGGTAGGTGTTCTATATGAAACTAAGGCTCAGTTTTGTGGCTTGCCCAGATGGTGTATCCAAATTAGAATCGAGGTCAGGAGTTGACCACTTTTTCTGTAAAGAACAAGTTAGTAAATATTTTAGACATTGAGGACCATCAGGTCCCTGTCACAACTACTGAAATACACTATGGTGCAAAAGCAGCCATAGACTATCTAAGCAAATGAGTGTGTCTATGTTCCAATACAACTTTCTATAGACAACGAAACTTGAATTAAATAGTTTTCATGTTATGAAATATTCTTTTGATTTTCCCTATTTAAACAAATAATCCTTAGCTTGTGGCATATACAAAAATAGGACAGCTAACTGGATTTGGTCTGGAGGCTATGACCTAGGTGGTTGGATTCAAAACCCTGGAGTGTGCTCACAAAACTAGTAATAACCACAGAAATAAAAAATATAGGATTGTTCTAAGGCCTAAATGAGATTATGGCTACAAAGTACTTAGCACAATTTCTAGTAGTTAGTAAGCTATCAAAGGTCAATTAGTATCTTACCTGATAAGTCCTTTGTCTTCATTTGGCATTTAGACTCCAGAGATTTAAGAACTGTTTTCAAATTGCAATGTGATTAGTCTAACAGTAAGTGGCACTCTTATCTCAAGTTTAGAAGCTGCAGTCAGGGAGTAGGCAGGAGAAACTCAGGTGCTGCTTATGATACTGAGCTTGTTTTTATTCAACAAGTGAGACTTGTTGCCTATGTCTCTAGCCTACAAAATCTTTTCTCCTGGAGAGAACGGGGGTGAATTTTTCAAAATACTTAGTATTATGTTGTGAATACAGTCTTTTGATCAGAGCTTTTGTTTCCCGGACAAGACCTGGGGGAGGCCTTGGTGCTGTTTGTTTGTACTGAGTGAATGATGACAGATGCTTCTCACGTTTGCTTAACACACATGACCAAGGTCTGTGAGTAAGGGAAGATGTTCAAAGGATAGGAGTCAGGTGGGGAGGCATTGCTGGGCTGACCAGGAATGCGTTATATCAGAACTACAAGGAATGATGTCTTTCAGGTCTTTATTGATTTTTTCATTCATTCTTTCAACAAACACGAAGATCTGCTATGAATACCATCCAACTGTTAGGAGCCATTCAGAATGAAAATACTGACATGGAAAGATATTCTAAATACGATAAAAGCAAGTTACTATATGTAGTCTGAGTTCATATTTGTGTCTAAGTATATTCAAATTGGAAAAATAAAAATGATTTTGTGGGTAAAGAAATTGAGACTTAAGAATGTAACTTGCTCTACACCAAGGACACTTCAGCTAACAAATGGCAGAATTAAACCTCAGGTGTAAAAGAAAAGAGAAAGAGAAAGGCATGGTGGAATTGGAGCCCCAGTATTTACTGGCTGTGTAGCCTTAACTGTGGTAATCCTTGTACCCTCTCATAGGGTAGGTACTATTAATGTTGAAAATGAAAGAGGAGACTCACTCTAATTCTTTCTGAAGCAGTATATTCAGTTAGGTCTCAGGCTTGCTAATCACGTGTGCAGAAGTGTTTGATCTGGAAGGGCTGAGGGGGGACCTAGGAGGCTTATGTGGTGCATGTGTCTAGGCACTAAGCCATCGCTATTTACGGGAGAGAGTAATAAAGAAGAAGAAGAAAAAAAGGAAGGCACAAATAATAGAAATGAAAAAGGGACATTCCTATACATTTTATGGACAGTATGCAATAATCTGAAAATATTGTGGATAAGTTTATATGAATAAATGTAAAAATTTAGACAAAAATAGACAAATTCTTATAAAGTTACCAGTATTGGTTTAAGAATAGAAAACTTGAATAGCTTTCTAATGATTTTTTTTTTAAAACATACCAGTAGTCAAATTCTTCTCACAAAGAAAACTTAAAGTTCAAATAGCTTTGCTAGCAAGTTCTACCAAACATTGTCAGAAAAAAACAAAAAACAAGCTTATTTTATGTAGACTCTTTCAGAGAATAGATAAAGAGGGAACATTCTCTTTGTGAGACTAGCATAGATAAAATACTAGCACATTCGACCCAGGAATATGTAAAAATAAAAGGTAATGTTTTATGGTCAATCTGTTTATTTTAGGAATGCAGAATAGAAAATTAGTCTGTCATAATAGATTAAAAGAGAAAAATCACTTGATCATCTCAACAGATGTATGAAAGGCATTTATAAAATTTAGTATCCATTCATGAAAAAAAGAAAAAAATATCTTAGATATTTAGGAATGAAAGAGAACTTTCCATTCTCTAAACAGTAGCTCCATAAAAGCTACAGAATAATAGATACCCAAGGTGGAAGCTGAAACCTCTTCTTTAAGAGCTGGAATGAAATAGGATGCCTGCTATCAAAACTTCTATGAAATAGAAACTAGATCTCCTTCCTCTCCAGCATGTAAGGAAAATAAAATATAGGATTGAAGAGGAAGAAACTAAACTGTCATTATTTGCAGGAAATATGACTACATAGAAAACAATATAATCCACAGATAATTTATTAATAAGAGATTAATGGTTAGAGGGGGAAAAGCACCATTCAAAAATAAAAGTGCATTTCAGAATACCAGAAACGATATAAAAACTTAAAAATAAGATACATGTAAAATAGCATCAATAATATAAAGTACTCAGGAAAAACTTAAGGTATAAGTTGAAGATCTCTCTAGGGAAAATTTAAACATTTTATTATGGGATATTAAAGAAAATCTAGATAGAAAACATTTATGGATTGAAACGCTCAATATTGTCAAAAGGTCAAGTTTACTCCACAACGTGGGAGAAAACACTGTATTCACAGAAGATTAAATCAGCAGAGGACTAGTATCCAAAATATGTAAATACTCATAATTTATATGGATAATTATTAATTTGTGATAAAAAACTGAGAATCCCAACAGAAACATGGACAAAATAAGCCTTTCTCCCCTTAGCACTCCTCAAATCCAAAGAGCTCTTGAACAAAAGAAAAAGTAACCTTGCTAGTAAAGAGGAAGATGCAAATTAAAAACACAGGACTTTCATCTGACAGTGAGATGCCATCATATCCTTTGCCAGTTTGAAAAAAAATCTGGCAATACTAAGTGTTGATGAGGTCATGGAAGAGGAGAAATTTTTATACACTGCTGGTAGATGTCTTGGGAAACAGGCATTATCGAATAAATTTCAAAATGTATATCCCCTTTGACCCAATAATCCTACTCTCAGAAGTATACTCCAGAGAAGGTTCTGTGTGTGAGCACTAGGATTCGTGTAGGAGAATGTCCAGGGTAGCATTGTTTATGATAACTGATTCAGAAGGTGAAGTGTTTATCTAAAATAGAATGAACAAATAATTTGAGGCATATCCACTCCCGGAAAAATATTCAGTAACAACAACAAACAACCAACAGGAATACACAACAGCATGAATGAATGTCTCAAATACTCTGAGTGAAAGAAACAAAACACAAAAGCTTACAGGTGATACATCATTCATACAATATTCAAAAATAAGCAAAACTATTCATATAATTTTGGAATGCACACACAGGTGGTAAAAACCATAAAAAGGGCAAATGATTACTGCAAAACTTAGAATAGTGATTATTTGGAGGACAGGGGGAAGGTTTTGTGATCAGGAAGGGACACATGGGCTTGGAGTGGGTGTCAGCAGGACTTCAGGAGATTGGCAGTTTTACTTTTTGTTCTGGGTCCTGGTTACCTGACTGCTTTATAAATATTTGTACACTATGAGTTTATCTGTGCAATGTTTTGTACAGGCAACAGTTATATTTTCCACCAGACAACAGTTTAATCTTAAAGCTATATTGTGACATCATCAGGCACCATCGTCTTGGAAAAAATTAAAAAGTCCGACGGGGGCACCTGGGTGGCTCAGTGGTTGAGTGTCTGCCTTCAGCTCAGGACGTGATCCCGGGGACTTGGGATCGAGTCCCACCTCAGGCTCCATGCGAGGATCCTGCTTCTCCCTCTGCCTGTGTCTCTGCCTCTCTCTCTATGTCTTTCATGAATAAATAAATACAATCTTTTTTTTTTTTTTTTTTTTTAAGTCTAACGGGACTGTGATTAGCAGAGTCACGGAGCATCACAAGCGTTCTCACTGACAGTGAGAATGTAAACAGGAATAAGCAAGCACCTTGGAAAACTGCTCAACTACATTCTTGTAAAGTGGATGCCCATGGAGAGAGAAAAATGAGAATCTCAGTCACGGATGAAGGTGGAAAATAGTAAAAGAAAAGAGGAAAGAGACCTCACCGGATCAATGAGGAGTAGGTGCCTTGAACTGAGGAGTATGATTACCTTCACTATCTGAACTGGGGGTGGTAAGAGACTCGTGAGCAAACAGAAGAAAGAAGAGATGCCACATTCGAGAATATGCTGGAATAGGAGTGAGTGACCACTCAGGCAGTTCCCCCCACTAGCGTGGTCTCTGCAGGAAGCAGCGGCCCTGCACTTTCAAGATGAGCCTGCAGGGAGGAGTTCCCGCAGTGACTCATACATAGCTCAACAGAATTTTTTTGATGGTAGACCCCTTTTGATTTTTCAGTTTTGTCACTGGGAGCCTTGCTGTATTACGAGGGGTATTATTTTTACAGCCCTCCCCACTTCCTCTACTCTGAAGAGGTTTGATTATATGCACAGGGGTAGCATTAACTTCCCTTCGGAGTGGCCTGCTGGGCAAATATCGCCATATCTCAGAATGTTGACGTCCTTGTTGGGCCTCTGTTTTCTACGCTGTGCACAGAGCTCTGGAGAGGGGTCAAAACTGCCTCTTGCGCTGGTTTGAGGGTGATCTTAATCTTACTGGCATTCATAGTTACTAAATACAAAAACTGTCTATAAACACAAAAGCTCTTTAGCATCTCCCCAGTGTGTGAAGAGCATTCGAATATATATATTGTTGTTGTTTTGTAAGAAGAACCATGCCTATTTGGAAGGGCAGATTTTCTTTTCCCATGTCTGCATCCCATCCCCTTCTGGGAAGGCATCTCTAGTGGACATTTGCTTTTGCTGCCCAGAATCCATCTTTCCTCCTGAAATGCACCACGCTTTTCTTTGGAGGAACCACCTCCTTTCACTTTTAGAACACAAGATTGGGGATATGGCTCAGGCTCAAACCAATTAGTCCTTTTTGATCCTGTGGACACAGTTCAGGAATGAGTCTGTGACCAATATGGGCCTTTGAGGGGATGTGAATCACTGGGCTTGTGTGAGAGCAGCTGAAAGATGTTCTTAGTATGTGGCTGTGTATTCTGCAGGTGCACACCATGTAGAATATGAGGAAGGAGCCTGTTGTGCCCAAGATTGCGAATCCGAGAAACCACCAAGGAGCCGACACCGATGCAAGTACATGAGGGTTTATTTACAAGCTCGAGCTCGGGTCCAAGTATACTCCATACAGTAGAGCAGGGACTTGGACCGTGAAGTGGGTTACAGCTGAGTTTTTTATGGGCTGGTTTAGGGGATCTTCAGAAGGGGTGGAGGAATTTTTTCCATTCCAATATGGGGGAAAGGGTGGGGGAGTTTCTTAAGATCTGATACGGGATTCTCTGCCGAGGGCATTCTGAGCTTTATTGTCTTTCTGATACAGGATTCCCTGCCTAGGACAATCTGCAGTTTTTCCTGTAAAGTTCAGCTCTTATTCCCAGAGGCCTAAGATGGCTGTACTTGTGCTAATGCTAAACTTGAGGTGGAATGGCCTTAATTTTTCTCGGCCTCCACAGAGCCAAAATTGGAGACAGCAAGGAACCAGGTACCCGGTAACCTCATGGGAGCCATTAAGTTAAGTCGGCCTGCAGCTGAACTTTTCAGTAAATGTCAGGCAATAAATTCACTTTCTAGTTTAAGCTAGTTTGAGTTGGGTTTTTTCTTAACTGCAACATAAACACTCTAATGAGAGAAGAAGGGTTTATTGGTATAAGAACAACACTAAGATCGTGCTATGAGAGGTGGTCCATAGCAAGAGAGAAATTGATTTGTCTTATAAATGTATCATCATTCTGAAGACCTAGAAGTTGCCTTCAGGTCTGCCCAGGATCTCTGGTTTGAGATTGCCCTCTCAGGTTGGGGCCTGGTGGGGAGGGCAATGCTGAGAGCAACCTAATGCAAATGAGTGCATGGAGATGCAAAAAAAAAAAAAAAAAAGAATAAAAATAAAAGACTTTCATCTGAGGTGGAGTCTTTGAACTGACAGTTTAATGGGGAGTATATAGATATGTTTTGTACCTTCTCCTGTATCCCCTTGTGTTCATGGTGTTCCTACTATCCATGAGTGAGATTTTCTGGTGATCTACCCACAAGAGATACTGACATGAACATGTTCCTATATTTAGAGATGAACCCAGACAAAGATCTGAAAGGAGATCCATTATGTTGACAGTAGGATTTCATGCTACTGAGATTATGGTTTTTATTTATTTATATTCTTTTTTTTTTCCAGAAATTTCTACAATGAGTATGACTTATATAATAAAAAGGTTTTTTTTTTTTTTTTTTTTAAGATTTTTATTTATTCATGAGATACAGAGAAAGAGTCTGTGACATAGGCAGAGGGAAAAGCAGTCTTCCTGCCAGGTACCTGATGTGGGACTTGATCCCAGGGCCCCAGGATCATGACCTGAGCCAAAGTCAGATGCTCAACACTGAGCCACCCAGGTGCCCCTAATAAAAGTTTTCAAGTACTGAAAGCTTTTTTACAAGCACTTTTATTTATTTATTTTCAAAGTTTTTATTTAAATTTCAGTTAGTTAATAGCCAGTGTAAAATTAGTTGCAGGTAATATAGTGATTCAGCACTTCCATACATCACCTGGTGCTCATCACAACAGGTGCACTCTTGTTTACTGCATTGCCTATTTCCATCCATCCCACTGCCCACCTCCCTTCTGGTAACCATTGGTTTGTTCTCTATAGTTAAGATTCCTTTTCTTGAGTTGTCTCTCTCACACTTTCCCCCATGCTTGTTTGTTTCTTAAATTCTATGTAAAAGCACATGGTACTTGTCTTTCCTGATGGACTTTTTCTAACAAGCACCTTTGTTTTTTTTTGTTTGTTTGTTTGTTTGTTTTTATTGAAGTTCGATTTACATATATATTACATATAGTATAACACCTAGTGCTTATCCCCTGAAGTGCCCTCCTCAGTGCCCATCACCCAGTTACCCCAACCCCCCACCCACCTCCCCTTCTGCAACCCTTTGTTAATTTCCCACAGTTAGGAGTCTCTCATGGTTTGTCTCCCTCTCTAATTTTTCCCACTCAGTTCCTTACAAGCACTTTTAAAGGGAAGTCACATGGCTAGATGCAATCTGGAAGTCAGAAGACCTAGTTCAAAATTGCTTCACTTAACTTCTTATCCTTAATATCCAAACTTAGTGCCTCCCTTTGCAAAACCTTGCGAGTAATACTACATGGAAACTAAAGTGTTATGGTTTGAGTAAGATAGGGCTTTTGATTCAAATCAAGGATATATAGGATTCCTTATGTAGTCATCTCTCCAATACCCATTCTTCTGCAGCATCCCCATTGCACAAGGTAGATTCTAACTAGACTGAGTTTTTCCACATAATCCCATCTGTATCACCCATGTTCTCCTGTCTCCTGACCTGTATAAAACTCTCTAACTTCCATTATGAATTTTGTCTAGTGGCCCTTTAGTTACCTATCACTGTAACTTCTAACTACACATAATCCTAATGCTTTCATTTGGTGCTTGGAGACTATCTTTAAGGAGTCAGATTTTTTTTTTTTTTGCCACTTTTCCTGCTGCTGAAGGGGAAAAGCAAAAACACTGTATGTGGTATTATATGTAGTACCCCACTACATAATTGTAGCTAACATTCAACAAACATACCTTATGAAAACTCATAATACAACTTTCTTCACACAATTTAGAAATGAATTAATTACCATATATAAGACTTCTTTACCAGAAACACATTCCAGGCTCCTTTTAAGACGCAAACTTCTATTGCCCGTAATTAAAGAACCATAGGCCTCTATGGATCTTTTATGGTCAACTTTACAAATAAATTGAGATGTGATGGGTCCATTTCAAGGGGATGATAACATTGTTGCTTTAACACAATGTTTTCATTCAGTGGCATCCACAGGGCTGTAATAAAGAATGAGGAAATTTTTTATGAGATGGAATGCAGAGATCTTTGGAATAGAGAGTGAAGTTTAAAAAGAAAGATGCAAGCTGATCAATGTTAGTACTCTACACACAACCAGATAATTGTGGTGGAATCTGAAGCACACAGCACCAGCTGTGAAGTACTCTTGCCAAAAAGTCAAACTGAATCTAACTAAACTACTAGAGCTAAGTTTCGTTTATAGGAAACACACAGAAAAGAGGAATCATTTAAATGTTACCACAAGGAAGCAGGCAAACCCAGAATGTGGAACATTCTGCAGAATAACTGGTTTGGACAACCAGTTGGTGGCAGGGGTATGGAAGGAAGATTAAGATACTTAAGAGACATATCAACCAAATGGAACGCAGGGACCTTGTTTGGATCTGGATATAAACAAATGTATTGTAAAAGGGTATCTTTGAGATAATCAGGGAAAATTTGATTATGGAGTGAAGAATTAAGTGCTAAGACATCATTATTAATTTGGGCATGTGTAATAATAGTATTGTGGTTAAGCAGCAGAATATCCACTTTCAAAAAGCAAAATGCACACTGAAGTCTGTAAGGGTGAAATAACATGATGTCTGGGATTTGTTTTAATATAGAAGTTGATAATTTTGAATCTGTGTGTTGGGAAGTCATACTTTTCTCTCTGCTTTTGTGTATGTCAAAATTTTTTTTATAAAACAATAAATAGAAAATACAAGGTGCAACACAGGTATACAATTTGTCTAAGAAAGGAGGGAATACGAATATATATTTTATTTTCTTGTGATTTCATTGGGGGTATACACATGACACTTAGGAAACAGAAACCTACAGGGTGGGTGGGGGAAGTTGGTAGACTTGGAGGAGTGCGAACAAGGCTTCTTCATAAAGCTTTGATATTGCTTTAAATTTTAGCTATTTGAATGAATTATCTAAACAGGTTTTTTTGGAGAAACAAGAAATAAAAGTTAAATAAACATGAAAATGCTCAGAAACAGCCTCCTATATCCAGGGAAAAAAAAAAGAAGGGGGTTAGAGTAGATTTCTAGGCTCATTTATGACTAGACTTCAATGAATTAATAAATTGTTAATATTTTATAAAGCTGGTTCCAGCAGTAACTCTAGAGATGGACAGAAAACAGAGTACTAACAATAAAAAACAAAACAGTAAAAAAGGAAAAAAACAGAACACAAAATCTGAAGGCTAAAACTTTTAAGAGTATTGCTGGGGGTGAGGGGGTGCGGGGGAGGTGGTCAGGCGGTAAACATGACCTCTGACCCCATGTTTAATCCATTCTGCCTTATTCTTGAATATTGACATTTGCTGGTTGTTATCAGTTATGTAGGCAGATATATAAAGGGCAAATATGAAGTTCATAAAACAGTTTATACTGGAAAAAATCTGAAGCTCAAGGGACTCAGTTCTCATCTGAAATGACCAATCAGGTGCCTTTGGGCAGATCAACTTCATGAGGTCTCAGTTTCCCTATCTATAAGATGAAGAAATTGACTGTGATCTCTTGAGTAACTGCTACATTTGTGATGCTATTGAAGTGCACACACTGAACGAGCTGGACATTTATATTAAATGCATTTAGTGCTAGAAAGATGAGTGACAAGGAAGTTCAGCCACATGGAGGAAGGCCGCCATGTTTTCAAAGACTCTTCAGTCTATGAGCTCATTCTTGTAAAGAACCATTGGCTTTTAAGGCTCTCAGACAGATGTCACTGTCTCAGGGCTGAGACTGTTGGGGTCTGAGATGTTACCTCTGTGATGGAGAGTGGAGCTGGAACTCAATAATTTCTGACAATTCATGCCGGAAGTTGTCTTTGGGGTGGAGAGGAGGGGACATTTTGTGTACATTAGATGAAACAGAATATTGGGGTCCCCTCTCTTCCCCTGGACAGTGGGCAAAAAGAAACATTGCAGAAAGGAATATATCTTTCCTAAGTGGAAGGGTTTGAGTCAGAGTACTAGAGCAGGGAGCTGTGCATATGTCACCTAACACAATTTCCTCATTTGATGCGTTTTATAAATGAAGGAACCGAGATCCAGCAAGGTTACACGACACAGCCAACTTGTGTTAGAACAAGGCTAAGAATTAAGCTCAGGGATGGAGTGGAAAGGACTCATAAATGTGAGGATAAAGAACATGCCATTCATTGTCGTGATCTCCAGCTCCCAGTCCAGTTCCTGACACCTAGTAGGTGCTTCATTCACATTGGTCACATGACCAACCAACTGGCTGATCTGACTGAATGAACACATGGATGATATGTTCCTACCTTGTGTTCCCTTGTAACTAGCTGGACCCATATGCCATCCATTTCACACAGAGGATTATTTCATTGGAGATATGAGGGGTCTCTATTTGCTAACAGAATTTTCTTGACTGAGAGAGACTTTTCTTTCTCTGAGTGTTGCTTCCTCTTCGTTGATACCAACGGATAAATATCAGAGACTGACAGGATGTCTGTGGTGTAGCATGACAGAGAACTGGGGTTTCCTTTGATCTAACTGTGGACTTGGCAGCAATAGAGAGGAAAGATTTGTAGTCAGATGCGCTGATGTGCTGGGCCATCAGTTGAGCGCAGTGGAGAAGATACAACTGCAAGAGCTCCCCAGTTCCACTGGAGAATTAAAACTAAACAGAGCTATTATTTGACTTGTCTTCAGAATCCATGGTTTCACATCTTTCCTTTGACTGTGTCCTGCTGTTGCTGCTACTCCTCACAAGTAAGTCTGGGCATGGACTTTCACACTTGAATACTATAGGATAAAGATACAAGGATGGTCATTGTATTGTTTGTAATAGCAAATTTGGAAGCAACCTAAATGTCCACCAGTGGGGGAGTAGGTAAATAAGTTGTGATAAATCCATGATGCAAACAGGGAAACTGACTACACATAGCCATGAGAAACGTCTCTAAGTCCAAAGTCAATTGAAAAAAGAAGGTGTAGAAGGACGTATATATTACATTTTTATGTATGTGTGTTGCAGGCAGTGGGAATACATGAATGCTTCCTAGTGTATAGACTCTGGGAAGGGGATCTGGAAAATGGGAAGGAGTAGGGAGAGGGAGTATATTCTCGTATACCTGTTATACTATTTAAATGTTTTTACTATATATATATATATATATATATATATATATATATATTTGCTAATATATATATAAACGTAAAAGCAATTAATTTTAAATCTCAAGATAGCTTGTGAGTGGTTTTAAATACACAAGCTTCTTACTCAGCCAATTGCTTTTATTTATTATGTGCCAAGTGCTTAAAAAAAGAGAGATTTAGGTCAGGTTAACTGTTTCATTGGTGAGCAGACAACGAGCCCAGGCCAGTGAGCTGTTTTACTGGCTGACAATGACCCGTTTTCTGATTATTTGTTTCCATCAGCTTTGCCCTTTGGTGTTCACAGGGCTGGACCACAATTCTCTCTTTGGGTTCTCATAGTGAGTTTCTGAGACCGGCCATGCCAACAGCTCCTGGGAACTTGCTAGAAATTCAAATTCTTATACCCTACCCCAGACCTATTGAATTAGGAACTCTAGCCATTGAGCCCAGCCAACTGTGTTTAAATACATCTTCCCAGTGATTCTGATGCTACTCAAGTCTGAGAATCATTGTCATAGTGAATCATCTTCCAACCAGAACAGCAGCACTGGTTTCCCTTTTATTCTATAAGGCATTACTTGAAATCCCCAACCTCATTCATCGCTTGGGTCTTGCTCTCTTTCCGTCTTTATTCAGGGTCTTCAGAAGGGGCATATGTAGCTGAAGTGGGTCAGAATGCTGATCTGCCCTGCACCTACTCTCCAACCACTTCTGAGAATCTTGTACCTATCTGCTGGGGCAAGGGATCCTGTCCTGTGTTTGAATGTCATAATACGGTGCTCAGCACAGATGGAAGGAACTTGAAATATCAGACATCCAACAGATACCGGCTAATGAGGAATTTCCACAAAGGAGATGTGTCCTTGACTATAGAGAATGTGACTCTAGCCGACAGTGGGACCTATTGCTGCCGGATCCAATTCCCAGGCCTAATGAATGATAAAAAGTCAAACCTGGAGTTGGTCATCAAACCGGGTGAGTGGACCTTTGCATTACTTCTTGGATAAAATCACCTGCAGGTAATATTAAATATACTAATCGGTAGTACTTCTGATCTCCCCAATTACAGCCCTGAGGGTGGGTCTCTGAGACCTAAAGTTTAACAGGCTCTACCAGCAATGCCCAGCCACTTTTAATTCACTTCACCTATTTTAAAACCATCGTCAGGATCTATAGAGTGGGAGGAAAAGTCAAGATTGGTGGTTTGAGAACCTGACTACTCATTAGAATCACCTGGAAAACTTTTTAAAACCCATAGTTCCTTGGTCCGCACCCATGAACCAGATACATTGGCATCCTAGCAGGTAGAGCCTGAGCACTGGGATTTTATATAGTCTACCTTAAATGATTCTTCCCCCCCTTCCCCGTACGGCCAAGATTGAGAACCACTTGATTGTGTCCCTGTGGGGTAGGGAGGAGTAGGGTGCCTATGCTCACATGTTTTGGGATTTATAGAGCATATAGTGTGTGGCTGATGGAGTGGAGTTCAAATCCAACTTTGCCTCTTACCTATCTGTGTAATCTTGGGCAAGTTATTTAAACTCTGTAAACTCCTCTTCTATGATGTATGGTAATACCTATCACAGAAGCCAGAAGCCACTGGAAGGATTTTATGAGGTGTTTATGAAAAGCATTTAGCGTGGCCATTTGAGTGGCTGTTAGTTCTATTATGAACAATGAGACTGTGGCAATGATGACTGTAACACACCTCTAACCAACATTTTAAGAGTGTCATACACTCTCAAGGAAGGAGTCTGGGTAGGTTTGGCAGTTGGGCAGGTGCTTCCCTTCATTTATTGCACTTCAGATTTTTTTCTGCTTTGATTCCCTGCAACAAGTTCTCTGCTCTTAGAGGAGACTCATCCTTATATTGGTTTCTGATATTAGCCAAGGTCATTGCTACTTGGACTCCATGGAGAGACTTCACTGCACCCTTTCCACTGATGCTCACCACCAAGGGACATGGCTCAGGTAATTACACAGGAGGTGTAGCAGCAAGACTTCAGGTGTTTTTAGAGTTTGGGGGATTTTGAATATGGGAAAGAGATGAGAAAAATGTTTGAGTGGAGGCATGAATGTCCCTGTGCACATGAGAAAGTGTGTGGGGGCGGGGGGTAATGGGCCCAAACCTGTGCTGGGAAAAGGAACCCTGAGCTAAGATTCAGAATTAGTCACAAGTAGCCCTGTGACCTGGGCTGAAACCTTTCATTTCCCTGGATCTCTGCTTCTTGCCTGTTCAAGGAGAGGGTTCACAGACTTTGGATTTTGTAACCTGGTAAAATTCCCACCCCATCCAAAAAAAAGAGTTCTGGTGATCTACATATTTTGCCAAATAAGAAAAAAAATTCTAATGCCATTATTGTGTTAAAAAAAGAAATGTTTTTAAGTTAAATAAATTTAGTCTTAATGAAAAACTCATTACATTGCCATTATTTTCCAACTGACTCCCAGACTGGGGATGTCTTTGTCACGAACTGGCTCCAGTCCCTATTTGGGGTTGGATTAGATGATTTCAAGGATCTCTTTTAACTGGAATGAAGCCTGGCATCTTCAATTCTAGCCTCAGAAGAAGCAGCTACATTCTTTGAGTAATTCAGCAGGACTTTTCCATGTTGCTCTGGAAGAGAAGATAGGGTCAAAATAGCAGACCACAGATCACACTGAGCAGGGAGATTAATCTTAGATGTCTCCTGTCAGATTCCTGGTCCCTCTTATACTCTGAGGGGTGTAGTCTTCCATTCAGGAAGATGAGGGTAATAACAGGTACATCCCATATCTTAATCTCCTAAGTCCCACTTTATGAGATTTAAATAAGAAACGGTGTCTCCATTGCTTAGCCCAGTATTTGATTATAGTATGTACTCATTACATGTTGGTTATCATCTTTAACATTACCAGTAAGACCTGGAGGCAGAATGAGATTGTGGTTAAGTATGTCAGCAACAGGGTTCCATTATCTTCATACTAGCTTTATAGGTCAAAGCAAAATTGCTCAAACTCTTTGAGGCTCAATTCCCTTACTTCTACATTGGGGGTAATCCCAGTACCTATTGCTTACCATTATTATAAAAATTGAGTGTGGTAATGTACATAAAGTGCTCATAGTACCTAGCCCACAGAAACACTCCAATATTAGTTATTATTAAAAGTATTAACTTTAGCTCTCTAATAGTTTCATCTTTGGTGATCCTTTAGTGATTGGTAGCCAGCCAACATCTCTCATGCAATTAATGAAGAAATTAAATGTGGTGGAACCAGATGACAATCCACATTGTGGTTTAATCAAGTCATACCACATGTTTATTATATGAGCACATTCCCATCCTGTGCTCCAATGTTCTTTACAGTGTCACAGCCAAATGGGCATTCACTGAATGCTCACACACCTTCCTCATGAGGCATTTCCTCAAAGTTGTCCATATCAAAAACAGCTGCTTTTCCCTTTAGTTTTTACCTGTTGGTTCCTTCCCTCTTGAGCAACAAAGATGGGGTCAGCTCTTGCATTTGGCATAGTACCTACAGTCTCTGAGCTTTTCAAAGGACTCTGAGAAAATATTTAAGCAAAAAGGCAACAGTTCCAAAATGGGAAAATGAAATGAAAAATTAAAATTATTATTTAATGGCCTGTCTATAATATGTAACATTATGTCAATTACTTCCCTGTCAGTCAACTTGTATGTAGTTATACAAACCTTTCCTTTAATGTGGAATGTGGGTACATTTAGTATGTTTGCTATAAAGTGGAGTGGAGCCTTAACAAGTAAAAGTTCCAAGGGTCTTGGAAGCTCCTAAACATATCTTGAACACAAAACAGTGCAATGTCTCTTCCACTCGAAGGCAGCAGGACTAGGTCATGGTGAGTCCTTAGCTCTGGAGGTAGATTGGGTTTGAATCTCAGGGTTGCCAATTACTCGTTGTGAGATCTTAGGCAAAGCACCTCTCTGAGACTCAGGTTCTTCATCTGAAAAATAGAAAAATAATAGTACCTACGTATTGTGGTGAAGATTAAAAGATATTATGCAAATAAAGTGCTAAGCACCATGTCTGGCAGGTAATATGTACTAGATGGTAAACTATAGATTTATATATTTTTAAAACCATCACATCCCACCCCACTGCCACCTCCACTTCAACCAAGTCTTGGTTTCTTTAGGAAAACCAATGCAGATTTTTCTTACTGTCCCACTCACCTGGTTGATAGCTATCTATGTGAAGTTAAGCTGTGATAATCAATAAAATAGAGCACTGTTGGGTTATTTTCACTGTTAATTGAATTTTTTTTTTTTAAAGGAGAAGTCAGTCTTACCATTTAGACCAAGAAAAATAATTTTAGGGAAGCAGAAACTGGGTATATATTAGAAAATCTTATGTGTGGTTAAGATTCAGTGTTTACTTAGCAGTTCCACCAATGTGGTTTTTCTACTTCAAATTCCTTTTAGGCATTAAAAAGAGCAAAGGTAAGTGGAAGATAATCTCTCTTTTTTAAAAAAATATTTTTAGGCTGATAATATTAAAATTTTAATATTAAAATCATGGTTTGTTAAATTAGGGGTTCTTTATGAAAGGATTTAGATTTTTAGGCTTCCAGAAAGTGGCCATGACATTTAAGAAGTTTCAAAGCCTCTTACTCAGCCAGAGAAATGAGTAGGCATCTTTAATTTTCCCAAAGATGACAATCTATTGATTTTTAGAATGTAGAGTCTGTGAGGTCAGGGCTTGTGCCCATACTGTTTGTGGATCTGCACCGCATGCCTGGCATGGAGTAGGATTGTTGTATATGTTCATCAAGTGGCTAGACAGATGAACAAATAAATGGATGAAAAGGAAAGAAGGGGAGCTGGCGAGTAGGTAATATGACTGCTTGATAGTGACAGTATTGAGGCGAAGGTTGTTGAAGGCAGCGCAGATAGGAGTTTATATTTGAAGATATGCACACCTAAACCAGAAGGCCATTTCAGTTATTCACTAAGCTGTATGACCTTGGTAAGTCCCTTCACTTTTGAATTCTCAGCTTCTTCATCTGTGTGACAAGGCTAATAATACTCACTTTAGAATAATTGTTTTGAATGCTAAATGAGATATTTTGCTCAAAGAATTTAGCACAATGTCTGCTCATGGTAAATTATAGCCATGGTTGTATTACTTTCATTTTTAGGCAACTAAATACCCTGTCTCCCTCTTAATGAGTAAATGGTAAACTTTTTCAAGAAAATTAACTTTTGTTATCTTTCAAAGTCTAATTACAATATAATGCCTACTTGAGTATAATTAATGTTGTTGGAATTTTGCAGCCCCACTGGGGCCCTGTGGACACAATGAACCATATATTCAACATAGGTCTTTCTTACAGAGGTCTCCTCATCATGGAACTTAAGTAGTCCGGTTCATTATCTGGCTAAAAAAATATGGTCACCCTAAAATTGATTTGCAAGTGTTAAGAAAATTTTGTTAGTCTCACAATTAATCCTTGTGAAGAGTATTATTGAATTAATTACAAATAGGACTCTAGGTATCTTTACGACTTTTTTGAAAAGTCAGATAACAGAAAACATTCTTGATTGTTCTATTGGTTATTTTTTCTCTTTATGGCAGAGACACAGACACTGGTGGCCCTCCATGATAAACAAACTGTAAGTGACTTTGTGTGCGTGTGTGCATGTTTGTGTGTGCGTGTGCGTGCACTCATGCACTAACCTCATGCTCAATTTAGAGAAAAGAAAGTTCAGCTTTAGTCTTCCTTCTTGTTTGCTCTCTGCTAGGGGGAAAATGCCTTAATCTCCCTTAGCCTCAGAGCCCTTGGCTGTAATATGTTGATGATGACCGTTCTAACTGCATAGGTCTATTGTAATGCATATAAAGTGACTGGCACATAGTAAGTGCTGGAAAACCAAAACCAAGAAGCACTACCCTCTTGTCTCTTTTCTCATATTTCACAACTGTATGCCACTGTGGAGGTTTCAGAGACCCTCTAGCTCCTTAGAGTATATTTATTCTCATTTCCATGGCAACTTTAATAAGAAAGATAGTTTAAATTTATTTATGTATGACAAGACTCCAGTCAGGAATATTTTAACCCAAGAATTTGTATGTCCAATTATACATAAATCAATATTTTAATTAATCACAAATTTAGTATCTCCCACCTTGTTAGAGTAAAAGCGAATCCCCTAGATAGCAAGCTTTAGTAGCAACTTAAAATTCTTTGGGGATGTATCCAGGAGTCTGCACTCATTTGACTAAGTCCCCTACTTGTGTATTCACAACTGAGGCTTAGCACTTTGTTCCTCCCCCTCTTCGTGAACAAAGACTGACTCTTAAGTGCCTCTGTATGTTTGTAGTATTTAATGCATAGTATCTTGCATATAGAACTCCTGCTGTAAATGTTTATTGAATAAATGGAAGATTTAATTTCTTTGACTTGTTTTAGAAGTGTTGACTATTATTGCTTTTAAAGGGGGAACATAGACTAAGATTTTGGAAGCAGAAGCATTTTCTCTGTTAAAAAATTCAACTGATTAGAGCAATAGCCATAATACTTATCACTGCTTAAGCATTTATTATATACAAGCCCCTGTGCCAAGCATTTTATATCTCTTGTCACTTAATTTTCCCAAGAACTCTACACAATGGTGGCAGAGCTGGGATTTGAACCCAGGATTGTCTGGTCGCAAAGGCTGGCTCTTAAATCACTGTCTTTCTGTGAAGGTGGGGGTTTCTCTACCAGACACCAAGTTTAGACCACTCTGAAACTTCCCGGAACACCAGGGGACGTTGAATGAAGGGAGTTCCGTTCTAAAGCCCATTTTTATTTGGAGAGGAGATTTTATTTGCTAAGACTCCTGTGCCCCCACAGCATAGAAGTGGCATATTTTATTCCCTACTAACTCTGAAGAGTATGCTCATCCCTTTCTTTGGGTGGTTTGAGGCTTGCCTGGAAGGAGACAGATCATGAGTAGTGTCAAGGTCCCTGCACTCCTGTGGTGCTGTTAAGGGGATGGTCTGATGCACAAGTCATGAGACTTGCTGACCACACAACTGATCTCTGGCCACTTGCTGCAATTCTGTTTGTGTTTCCATAGCAAATACCCACATTGGCTAATGAGTTAGAAGATGCTGGTGCGACCACCAGACTAGGCGTCTACATTGGAGCAGGGATCTCCGCTGGGCTGGCTCTCATTTTTATCATTGGTGCTTTAATTCTCACATGTAAGTTGGTTGGTGTTGCTTCTCTCTCCCTCCGATAAGGAAGTGTAAATATAGGAACCAACACAAACCTAGATATAAGTTTATATTTGTACCTGAAGGTGATTACACTGAATACTCTGTGGTCCTCCCAAACCTACCAAAAATAATAGCTAATTTTTACTCAGCAAATACCATGTAAAACACAGGCATTGTGCTAAATGTTTTATGTACATTTTATCATCACTATCTTATGCAGTAGGTAGTATTTATCACCATTTTATAATGTAGGAAAAGTGAAGCTAAGAGAGAGTAAGCCTCTTCCCCATAAAAGGCAAAGCTGGAATTCAAACCCAGGCAGGCTGATTCTAGCACCTAGTCTCTTACCTTTTGCTAAGAACACAAACTTCTTTAATTCATGAATTAGGTTTATTGGGAAGTACAGCAACAAAATTTCTTTCTGTGCATTGTCCTAACTCATCTGCTCCTCAGGCACAAGTCTTTAGAGAGGGTGGCAAGTCCTTTTACCAATGGGTCATGGGCCAGGATTGAAACATTTTATTGTTCCTTCATGGCACTCAACAGACACATTGTTTTCTAAGTTATTTTTATTTTAAAAATCTTCATAAGGTATGATTTATATACTATAGCTGCATATTTAAAGTATGTTCAACTTGATGAATTTCCATAGATGATCACATTCAGGAAACTATCACTACAATCAAGACCCAAACATTGCCATCACCCCAGAAGTCTCACACACTGTTTTAATTGTGATATACTCTCTTCCCTTTGAGGGCAGAGGCCAAGGCCTTATACTGCGGCTTAGTATATTCTAGCAGCCTTTCCTACTAATACTTAAACATGGACTGTATATCAGATGACCAACTGTCCCAGATTTGCTCAGGACTGACAGGGTTCCTAGGATGTGGGATACCAGTGCTAAAACTGGGACAGTGAAGGGAAAACCAGGAAGAATTGGTCACCCTAGTTGTGTGGCTTAAAGCTGATGAGTGTCTTAAGTGCATTAAATCCTCATAACTATTCTACTGAGAGAAATATTGATATTATTCTAAGTTACCAAGTGGAGAATGAGCATGCTGCCCAACGTCATACAGTTAGTTGATTAGATATGGGTTTGAAGACAAGACTCTCCTCTTCTTCACCATTATACTGTTCTGCCATTATTGTAAATGGATTGTTCAAAGAAAGAAGCTACCCCATCCACACTTACTGGGTTTTACTGACAGGCAGGGGAATTCGTGAACTGATCACATGAATGTAAAGTCTACAGGTTGATGAAGAGCAATAACACTACCTTTTTGAGTTCTGTCATGGCCTGGATATTAGGGGCCATTCTAGTTTGTGTAAAGAGGTTTGAAGTGAGGTTTCATAAGGAATGAGAGAAGTCTAGCACTTTGTACCTACAGCTATATTACTCCAAAAACATGGCTACTTAGAAGAACAGATGGGAAAGTCCTGTTTGATTTGCAATCTTTTCTCTAGTAGTTGCTGGAGAAAAATCTTTTTTTTTTTTTTTTTTTTTTCTGGAGAAAAGTTTTTTTTTTTTTTTTTTTTTTTTTCTGGAGAAAAATCTTAAAAGCAAAGTGACAGGATTTGAAGTTACGACATCAAAGCCATTAACTGGCAGCAATATGACCAGCAATCCTATATCTTTCTAGTGCACTCAGCATCCATACCTCAGAACTACCCAAACCTCCCTCATTTCTCACTCATCTGATGAAGTATCAAAGATCTGTTCCATCTCCTTTGCCTTAGTCAAGACTTCATTCTTCCTTTTACCCCTTTCCCTAGAATCATCTACCTCTCTCTTTCTATTTATTATTCTTTCATTAGCATAAAAATATGTTCTAACTCACACATTCCTTGTTAACTACTCTCATTTCTGTTTTCTTTCACAGGCAAATTTCTCAGATGAGTTTTCCTACTTTGTATCTCCTGAACTCTTTAACCCATCCTCTAGCTTCTACATCTGAAGCACCAAGGAAATAGTTTTAGTCAAGATCACCAACGACCTCATTTTCTAAATCCAGTAGACACTTCTGTCTTCATTGTAATCAATCTTTCAGCAATATTTAACCAGATTGACTCTCACTCATTCTATAAGGTGTTCCTCCTCTGGGCTTCTAGAACATCATTCTCCTACTTCATTGGCCATTCCTTTTCATCATTTTTGTTATTTCCTTTTCAGCTTGAATTTTAGATGTTGATATTCCTCAGGGCTAGCCCTTTCCCTTTCTCTACACCTTCTAAGTGATAATCTATATTTTCATAGACTTAAATGTCATCCTTAATTTTCCGCTCCAACTCGGAGTGTTTGTACAGTTGCTTCCTCTACTTCACTGTCTCCCACATTTAACATGTTCAAAATGGAGGTCTAGAGTCTATATTTGACCTTCCCAGAACACAACTTCTGCCTCTCTGGTCTTCCCCATCATAGCTTTTCACTATCATCCATCTAGTTGCTTAAGCCAGAAAGCCAGAGGCCATCCTTGAATCCTGTTTCCATCCTTGAATCCTGTTTCCTCCTAATACAAAATCCAATTTCAGATCCTGCAGACTTTCTCCAAAATATATGTAAAATCCATTCATTATTCTGCATCTCTCTTGGTTACCACCTTACTCTGATCTGAGGCATCATGATCTTTACTTACCTTTTCATTTTTTTAATACTTTGTTTTAATCTATTTTTTTATATCTCCTTTTTAATCTATTCTCTCGAGTGGTCTAGTTGCTATGTGGGGAAAAATTCAATCAGTTCTCATATTTCTGCTCTCCAATTATTTCTGATAGGTCTTAGAGTAAAATCCAAAATCTTGATTATGACTTAAAAGGTACTTTGGAGCTAGCCCCAGCCTACATCTCAGACCTTGTCTTGGGCCACTCTCTTATTTCAGTCATACTTTCAGTTGCAGGAACTCACCACCATCTTTACCAGGGGTTCTCTCTGCCTGAAATCTCCCCCTGGCTCTTCACTTGGTGACACATTCTCTTTTTACAGAACTGAGCTTAAAGTTCACCTCTTCTGAGAGTTTTTTCCTGACTACTTTCTCAATCATCTGTTCTAATACATTGTTGGTTTCACAATAAGAAACTATTATTTTAAATACCTCCCTCAGGGGCACCTGGGTGGCTCAGTCATTAAGCAAATGCCTTCGGCTCAGGTCATGACCACAGAGTCCTGGGATCCAGCCCCTCACGGGCTCCCTCCTCAGAGGGGAATCTGCTTCTTCCTTTCTCTCTGCACCCCCTCACCCCTGCTTGTCCCCTCTCTGTCTTGCTTACACACTCTCTCTCATAAATAAATAAATAAATAAATAAATAAATAAATAAATATTTTTTAAAAAATGCCTCCCTCACTAGAACATAAGTTTTAAGAAGTCCGGCTCACAATTCACTTTTGTATCCCTAGTGCCCAGCATGCTACCAGACACATAGTAGATGCTTCATATATTTGCTGAATGTAAGGAATGTATTTTTATTACTTACTAGCATAGTTCATGTAATGAATCAAGATATACACTGATAGTTTGATTTAATACAATCCAAAGGGAAACCAGATTTCCCTAAACAATCCTTGCCTCCAGTGAGTTCATTTTATTTATTTCATTTGTTTTATGAGACCATTTTTTTTTTTATGAGAGCATTTTTAATTGACTTTTCTTCTACCTTTTACCTAGGGTATTCATATAGCAAAGAGAAGTTACAGAATTCAAGGTAAGAATAATGGATGGGGTAGGAGAAGGTGTGAATCTTAGAGGCCCCTACTATAATATGGCTTTGCTTTTAGAAGTCCTGCCCTAGGATTTAAACTTCTACTTCTTCTTACCTTAGGCTTACTTAGATTAATGCAATGCCAATTAAACACACTCCTCTGTTTTACTTTCTGATTTCTCTAGCTTTATTTCTTAAAGTACAGAACTTATCTTGCTATTAATAGGAAATGCTTATTTGTATATCAATGCTTTTTTTACAATGAACTGACCCTTCCAGAAATTGAGCTACATTCAGGCTCTAGGCTGGGCATTGGGTTACAAAAAGTGAGCAAGAAATCCAGATCTACTCTCAAGGGCTTTTATAGCTCAGCCCAGGCATTCTTAACTGGGTGCCTATAAGAATCACCTAGGGCACTTGAACATATTATTGCCAATGCCAGAGCACATAAATCAGAATCTTTGAGGACGTGAACCAAGCAAAGGTGTTTGTCTAAAGTTTTCTAGGTGATTCTATGTGGCAACAGGTGATTCTACTGGTCTATTATATTGCAGTCTTGTTGCCACTTTAGCATGTCTATCCCCTGATAAGGCATGTGATGCTTAGTAGTTAAATATCTGATGTTGAGTGCATAAATGCCCCTTATAGCAGCCCTATGAAGCAGAATGCTTATTATTCCCATTTTATAGATGAGAACACTGAGACACAAAGTTTACTAACATCCTCCAAGGGATTTTTGTGTATTTCTAACTGCAGCATTTCTTGCTTCCTAGAACAGTGTATAACACACTAAATATTTCTTGATTAAGTGAATGAAAAAAGAAACAATGAACCATCCAATTTACCCAAGGTCATGGCTGGTGAAAGACAGAGACAGAATTCAAACTCAAGTCTGATCGGATCCATAACATACTCATGCTTTTTTTTCTTTTTGAAATTGCTCAAGCCCACAGAAGAACTGAAGTAACAGTACAAGAAACAATAGAACCCTTCAACAAAACTCATGATTTAACATTTTGACATACTTGTTTGGTCTGTTTCTCTGTTTATATGCAGAGGTTTTTCTTGGCCTATTTGTAAGGACATTTCAGGCATCTGGACACTTCAATTTGTCCCTTCTTATAATACAATGTCATTTTTATACTTAACAAAATTAAGATGGGGCCCCTGGGTGGCTCAGTAGGTTAAGAGTCTGCCTTGGGCTCAAGTCATTATCCTGGGGTCCTGGGATAGAGGCCAGCATGGGAGTCTACTTCTCCCTCTGCTTACTGCTCCTCCTGCTTCTGTTCTCTCTCTCTGTCAAACAAATAAACTTAAAAAAAAAAAAAAAAAAGGAAAATTAAGATGAATTCAAATCTCCTCAATTGTTCCACAAATTATTTATTTGCTGTTTTATGGTCTTTTCCTCCTAGTCAGGACCTAATCAAGGATCATGTACCACATTTGTTTGTGGTCTCTTCAGCCAAGCCTGTTCATTTAACTCTATTCCGTGCTGCCCAGGAGATGCTTTACTCAATTGCAACATTTATTTCCACAGCCTCGTCACTTTGGCCAACCCCTCCCCCTTGGGGTTAGCAAATACGGGAGCAGAAGGAATGCGCTCACAGGAAAACATCTACATCATTGAGGAGAATATATATGAAATGGAAGATCCCTATGAATACTATTGCTATGTCAACAGTGAGCAGCAATCCTGACAACTCGGAGGTCTAACCCTCTAAATGCCACCAGATCCTACTACATCATTTTTGAGTGTGGTGCATCATCTTTGAAAACTATGAAATGTGTCAGCTGATTGGTTTTAGAGGCTCTGTCCACAGCCACTGAGCAGAGTTTTTATATTTTCTGAAGATAATTAGCTCCTGTAGGGAGCAAAAAATGTTGTGCCCTGCACTGTACTTAGGCATAACAGCACCTCTGTCTTTCAGCCACTAGGGCCACCCAACTCAGAGACTGCTAATTGGGGCATTAGAGCTCAAATGGGTTCTTACATAGAGTAGGAATTCTTAATATATGGTCCCTGAAATTCTAGGAAAATCGGTCACACAATGTATCCACAAAGCTCCTGAAAATATAGAGAAAATTATGTGTTGAGATATGTGCATGTCTTTTTGGGACAGAAAGTCGAAAGGGACCACTGGTTTTCAGAGATCTGTGACCTATAAAAACAAGCTACTGGAGGAGGAGTAGTTGATCTTGAATGTTCTCTCTGAGTCTCAAGACTTCTACTTCTCTGAATTTTGATTCTTTAACAGTAAATGCCACTGCAGAGCTCTGCCTTGCCAGTTAGGTAAACTGCCCAGCAAGTTCTGTGATGTGGCAGGAGCTCCTAGAGAAAAAGGAAGCGTGCTCTTGATGTGTTGCCAAGTTTTGCCCGGGGCACACTCTCAACAGGAAATATCTCCAAGCAACTTCTCCATTCATGGAGAGAACTGGAGCTCTGTTTTTCACAGAAGAAGAAGTGGTGACTGGGACACAAATTCTGGTGGAAAGAAGGCAAAGGGCTCCAGCAATCTCTGTTATCAGCATCCAGTCCTTTTACAGAAAGCCTGAAGCTTCAATTTCAAGGTGGTGGTGACTTGATTTGTCTTGCTTATTTGTTGCTTGCCCAGTGCCTGACACAGCTCTCAAACACCATAGAAATTTACTAAATATCTTGGAGTGAAAAAACATAAGGAGAAAGGTAGGCTTCTGGAAAGCCTTTTTTGTTGCAGAGCTTAGCTAGAGCTCTTCTTAGAGAATACATAGATAACTTCTAAGCTCCCATATCTGCTCTTACCTAGTTCAAAGTGATGTTTATTTCTTGCATCATCCCCTAGTTCAGGTCTTTGGAAGTCTGTTACAGCCTCTTGTCTGTGTCCCCCTTCCTTTTTTCTTGTTTTCTCTTCTCTCTCTTTCTCTTTTTGGAGAGGTGCAGAAAGAGAGGGAGAGAGAAAATCCTAAGCAGTCTCCATGCCCAGCATGTAGGCTGATGTGGGGCTTGATCTCACAACCCTGATCTCAATTACTCAATTACAATTTTTGTAATAAAAAACTGATTTAAGTGAGTTGGACACTTAACCGAGTTAGCCACCCAGGCGCCCCTGTGTCCCCCTTCCTGTTGAGCCTCCTCAGCATATAAAGAATCGAAAATAAAAATCTGTTTGAGAACTGCCCCTCTCCAGGTAATAACCAACTGCTACCATGCTGTATGCAGAAAATGTTGGTCACCACGGATGTAGGCAGCTTGTTTGTTTCTAGGAGTCTTTCTGGCAGTCTTGTGTGAGTTATAATGTTCTGGCTGCATTTAGATAGTTGGGAAGTACTGGTGTTGTACAGGAAGCTATATAAGGGAGATTATTTTGCAAAATTATAGGTAGCAGCTCTCATACAAGATGAAAAAATTGTGTTTTAAAGTTATGAAATTCTAGAGGGAAGGGACTTCAGAACATCTTGAGCCCAGCTCAATGGTTTCCCCCACAGAGATTCTTATTCTACAAAAATATTTAAACAAGGGTAATGTATACAGGGTGATCATTGCAACCATGTTTGTGAAAGACATTTCATCAACGGGAGCATAGTTGATTATTGTGATGTCAACATGCTGGTGTAGTTAAAAGGAATTAAGTGGTTTCATCATTGAGCTGTTTTGCTAATTCAATGAATATTTGAGTGTCTATTATGTGCCAGGTGCTCTGGTACTGAGACCATAGAGAGAGACCAAATACACATATCCTTGAACCCCACAGAACTTGTAGTTGATCTGACGGTAAGGAGGATCCATTCCATTCATCCAGTCAGTGAGCATTTATTGGCACCTTTGTTCTATACAGTGTTCTAGTCCCTAGAAATACAGCAGTGACAGAAATAGACAAAATCCCTACTCTCGTAGAGCTTATGTAATTTGTCAAAGGAGAATGTTATATTGTTAACAAAAGAAATATAAAAATTTGGAACAGTGTATGTAGTTGATGCAATTTTTTCATTTTCCTTAAAAAAATCTGGAAGAGTATTACAAAATTAATACGGCTACCCCATAGGGGCCAATGGTCATGAGACAGAATTCTGCTTTGTCCTTTTATGTACTTTTATGATTGTTTGAGTAATTTCTTTTGTAATAAAAAACTGATTTAAGCATTATAGGAATATTTTCCTGCCTGCCTTCCTCATCATAGAAAGAAAAAAAGACTAGAATAAGTTAGTTTCGAGGTCAAGGCTACCAGTAAGCCAGGACTGGAATCCTGGTTTTCAGAGTAGGATCTACTCTAGGTCAATTATCTGGAAGGGGGAAGTTGGCAGAAAGGGGAACATTAACCCTGCAAGGCTACTACAAAGAGCCCAGGAGATACATGGTAACTTAATTAAAAACGGTGTAATAAGACTGAATGTGTGGCTTGCTCTTAGGATTTTTCCTCTGAAACTCTTCCATGGGAGACCCACAGGACAAGAGGGGACTCCCTGGCCTTTTTGAACTGCAAAGGTAAGGTCTTACCATGTTATATCTGCATATCACTTCTAGATTTGGAATTTCCTAGACAGAAGTTCCAAGCAGTCCAATCCCCCATTAGTTGATTTTTGGGTACCCCCTCATGCCTATTCTTATTTAAACTTAATTCTCATTTTGGGGCACTGGGTGGCTCTGTGGCCTGATCCTGGGGTCCTGGAATCAAGTCCCTCATCGGGCTCCCCGCAGGGAGCCTGCTTCTTCCTCTGCCTGTGTCTCTGCCTCTCTCTGGGTCTCTCATCAATAAATAAAAAAATTTTTAAAAAATTCTCATTTAAATATAAATTCAAAAAATTAAACTGAACACAATTTTGTCTCCAGTTTCTATTCAGAAAGTCTGGATCTTTTCGGAGATAAGTATAGATAGATGCCCTAGAGCAGCAAATTTTAAGATTTTTTTTCCACCATCTTTTTTCTGGGACTCCGTTGGGAAGTGGAGGAAAAAAAAGGGGCACCTGGATCATTTGGTTGAAAGATTCTCAAGCCTGAGGAGAGCTCAGATTTTAGTCCATTTTCAGTGGAAAATCTGTGCCGAGAAGCAGTATGAGTCAGAAATGTTTCAGGCTTGTAGATCCTCTGTGTCTTTTTTTTCAGTAATGGTGACTATAATTAGGTCATTCCAAGTCACTCATTTACTCATAGCAGTGATAATCTTTTGTGAATTCTTGTTCAAATTCCTTCTGCTTATGGTGTGAGTCCTTTTCCAGAGAAACCAGTGAATTGAGTTTTTTTTTTTTTTTTAATGATTATTTAAGCTATTCATGTGTGGTGATAGTGGGACATCTGTTTAAATGTGCACATTATTTTAATGTAATTGTTCTGTGGGTGGGTCACTTTTGGAAAATATTTCTTTTTTTTTTTTTTTTGGAAAATATTTCAATATAGTTTATACTCTATACTTATAACCTGCTTTGTGATAAGTTGATACATTGTCCTTTGTAATTTCTACTTTTTGTGTTGATACTTTTTCACTCATTTTGAATGTATTTCATGTAAAATAGAAATATTTTATACTCTAATGCAGCATGTACCTTCTTTTGGTCAGTTCTGAAATATCCATAATCTATACATCTGTATCTAATCTATTTTAAATTTCACTTGCTATTTCACTTACCATTACTGATCAATTGTATGCTGAATTTCCTTCTTGTTCAGAAAACACATCAGGGGGAAGGTTGTTTCCCACAGTTTTGTTATATTGTAACAAATAGACTATATACTTTAGTATATATAGCTATATTGTAATATAGATTTTTAAAATTCATTTCTTTATCCTATAGTTCACCACTAGGTCTTAGCAAAAATCTCTTGACCTTAGAATTGGCTGAATCTGAAGGTTAAAGTAGGGATCCAAGGGGAAGGAGCTTAAAAGCTGCCAGCTGCCTAGGTCTCTGGAAGGTTCTTGGGGGGTGGGAGGAGTGGTGCCTTCCATCATTCTCCCCTGTAACCATCGGACTTCAGCAAGAAATCCTATTATGTAAACAGCCAAATAGCTTCTAATCACCGTGGGAGAAAAGAGTCATCCAAACAAATGGAATCTCAGGTAAAAACTAAGAAATACGACACTATCCTAGCTGCCTTATTTCAAGTAAATGTATTTACAAGGGGCATTCTGGGGCAGCGGATTTGGAGTCTTACAGTATTAAGTAAGAATCTCTACGAAGTGGAAGACTCACATCTTGTTAGACTGCTTTGATTCCCTTGTTGCTTTTTAACTCTTTTATTTTGAAATACTTCAGGAATTACAGATAAATTGCAATTATAGTACAGAGAGTTCCTATATTCATTCACCAGTTTCCCCTAATGTTAATAGCTTATGTAACCAATGATGGATTTGTCCAAACCAAGACATTAACATTGGTACAACACTATTAACTACAATACTATTAACTACTAATTCCAGATTTTGGAATTCTGTTCTTTATTTTTAAAATTTTAAATTAAATGGTTTTTGATAGAGTTTAGGTTAAAGGTCATTGTCCCCATTTCCTGTCCTCCTTATAAAAATTTCTCCCCAATCCTATTCCCCAGGAATAATCAGTGTTATTGCTTCATTCTTTTCAGCTAGCACCATCTAGTAGAAATACAACAAGAGCCACATAGGTAATTTAAAAATTTCTACTAGCCACATTCAAAAAGATAAGAAACAGGGATCCCTGGGTGGTGCAGCGGTTTAGCACCTGCCTTTGGCCCAGGGCGCGATCCTGGAGACCTGGGATCGAATCCCACATCGGGCTCCTGGTGCATGGAGCCTGCTTCTCCCTCTGCCTGTGTCTCTGCCTGTGTCTCTGCCTCTCTCTCTCTCTCTCTCTCTCTCTGTGTGTGTGGCTATCATAAAAAAAAAAAAAAAGAAAAAAGAAAAAAAAAGATTCGCAAAAAGATAAGAAACAGGTGAAGTGTGTTTTTAATAGATTTTTAAACTCACCCATCTAAAGTATTTTAATGTAGAATAAATATAAACATCATTAATGGATTCCTTTTTTCCATTTTATGCTTCAAAATCCAGTCAGTATTTTTTATTTAGAACATATAACATTTCTGACTAGTTGCTTTTTAAGTGCTCCATAGCCACATGTGGCTACTGGCTACAGTATTAGTACAGTTCTTGACCATTCCCTATTCTCTTTCATATACACACAGACACAAATTGTAACTTACTTTTTCCACTGTTTATAGAAGGCCATCAGTCCATGTCTGATTATATGGGATAAAAGCATTCATTCAGAGAACTGTGTAGTATTAAGTAGAACAAATGTGCATAATCCATTAGATCATTTCCTCAGGCAGAGATATTTAGGTTTTTTTTTTTTTCATTTAAAATAAGAAATATCCTTTACACAAAAATCTGTGTTTGTGTACTTCCAAGGTACAGTTCTAGATATGGGATTGTATCAAAAGTTATGATTGTGTTTCAAGTATTATAACTATAGAACACTATTTTTAAAGATATGCCAGTCATTTTATTGCTAAATGTATATTATCTTTCTCAAGACAATCATTTTATAAAACTACTCCAACAATGTTCCTTTATCTCAAAATAATTTTTGTTTTTTTGGAATTTGACTTAAGAACTAATGTAAGCTAAAAATGCATAGACCTTGCTCCTTTGTAATCACAGTTATTATTCATTCATTCATTTCCTTCTTTTCTTTCTCTTCCTCTCCCTCCCTTCTTCCTCCTTTTCTTCCTCCCTTTCTTCATTCCATCCATGCATCCACTCATCCATCCCATGAATAGCTACCTATTGGTATCCCCCATTCCACTTTTGCTTGCCTAAGAATTTATTCTCCTTACACAACACCTGAAGTATTTTCTTTTCCTTTGTTAAAGTCATCAACCAGGTTCATTTGCTCTATTATTTGAAACCTTTCAACAGTTTCCCCTGGGACTGGATTTTTTCTGATCTCACCAACCTCTTATTCACTCTACTACAGCCACACTGGCCTCCTTTCTGCTTCCAGAATATACTAAATTCTTTCTGGTTCCAGTGCCTGTTCAGTGGAATTGTTCCCTCTATTTGGAATACTCCTCTCAGACCATTTGCAGAGCTCCCTTCCTCAACTTTATTGGTTAAATGTCATCTGAGGGCTTCTCTGACCACCCAATCTAAAGTACCAACCTGCCTAGCATTCGTCTAGTTTACTTCCTACATAGTTTATTTGAGTTGGAGATTCCTTTGTTTACATTTTTTTTTGTGTGTGTGTGCGTGATATGTCTTCCCCAATGCTCAACTGTAAAGTGTTCTATTCTTCATCTTCTATCTCAGATGCCAAGTACAATACTTGGCTCTTTGCAAGTGCCAAGTAAGCATTTGTAGACTGACTGGCAGAATGAATCCATGCCTGCTCAAGCCATGATACAGGTGCCACAGAAACAAAGGTTTGTAAGTTTTTCCTTCAAGGAAGTCAGAGTTCATCAGAGCAGCCCCATAGCCAAGCAACTACTTACAATGAAAGACAATAAGCATACAGCAGATCTGTCTACTAGATTCTGAATGATAGAGAAAAGCATTTTTTGGAATGTCTTCATTTTCTTCCTGTTTCCTGGGAATACCATTCCTTGTCTTTACCACTTCCTTAATTGAATTCTATAAAATTCCAAGTGGCTCTCATAAAATAAAGATGGCCTGATACATAGCAGATACTCAATAAATACTAATTGGGTGAATGCATGAAGTGATACAGGTGTCATAGATTCTAGCAGCAGACTGCCTGAGTGAACATATAGTGACTTTATTTTGTATTTTGTAGAAAAACATGTGCTCTACAGTATAAGCACTTGTTTATTGATTAAAGCATTATTTCATAATCTGCCCTCTTCCTAGGTGCTTAGTGATGTCTGAATGTGGCTTTAGGCAACTTAAGCTGCTTTTTTCCCCATCTGGGATAAAGAGAAGGATGATTGTAATTAGGTTGTGAAAAATATGTTGCATGAATGTAGAAGACTTCCAGTTTTGTAAGAACACACAGTTTAGAAACCTGCTTGCTTTTGGGATTTTTTTCTTTAGTTAAAACATTTTATATACATTATATAAGCAGTACACTGGTACATTCTTGTCTTAAATTACTGAAATGAGGGTGCCTGAGTGGCTCAGTCGGTTAAGTGTCTGCCTTTGGCTCAGGTCATAATCCCAGGGGTCCTGAGATTGAGCCCCTTATCCCTGCTCAGCGGGGCGTCTGCCTATCCCTCTCCCTCTGCCCCACTCCCCCTCCTGATACTTGTTATCTCTCTCTCTCAGATTAAAAAAAAATACTGAAATGATATATACATAGCCTCAAACTGAAAGTCCCCTTTGGCTCTGCTTGCCTTCCTAGCAGAAAGGACACTCTGAACATGTTTCATGGGTATCCCCATCTCCTTTGCCACAACTTTGCCATGTAGATACACAGACATACATGTATGTTGCCATTTGGTCACAGTGTTTTTACAAAAATGGGTTTCTATGAAGTAGATTATTGTGTGAGGTTTTTTTTTCCCCCACTTAATACTTCTTGGAAACAGTTCCACATGAGCGTTCCAATAAAATGTTGACACTTTATCAAAGTACATCATTAATGAACAGAGAGTGTTCCAACATTATTGGAAATTTGCAATGCCTACCACCAACAAAGTGCCTTGCCAAGGGTTTTGACAGAACTTAGTGTATATTTTGTCTAATTGATACTAGCACAGGTAGTTTATTTAACTTGATGCTGGAGTCCTGCAATGGTCTTGGTTTAGGAGAGTAGAGTCCTTTTGGAAACTACCCTAAACGTGTCTGACAAAAGCCCAATGCCATTACCTGCCTCTGATCCCCCCATCTCCCCTAAAATGGATGTGAATGAAACATCTCAAGATCATGTGATTATGTATCAAGACAGGTGAAAGCTGTAAGTTTCGATCCAAAAACAAATCTGTGATGTCATTGTTTTTAAGTAGATGACATTGTTTTAGTTTCAGGCAAAACAAAACAAAATAATCCCCCCATCCCATAATTTCATAAGGTCTTGGAGAAACATTCTGCTTTACACAAATAGTGCCCCCTAGCTGTTTAAGCGGGAGTTTGGTTCACATCTAGCTTTCTGACATCCTTGTCATACATGACTTCAAACCTCTGAGTCTCAATTGGCATGTTATTAACATCTGAAAGATGAATACATAAATTATATTGGAGCATAGTATAGCTCTACTTATCTCTTGTTAAAGGTGACAGCTTGGGGCATCTGGGTGGCGCAGTGGTTGAGTGTCTGCCTTCGGCTCAGGTCATATCCCAGGGTCCTGGGATCGAGTCCTGCATCAGGCTCCTCCTCCAGGGAGCCTGCTTCTCCCTCTGCCTATGTCTCTGCCTCTCTATCTGTGTCTCTCATGAATAAATGAATAAAATAAAAAAAAATAAAGCTGGCAGCTTGTTTTCCTAAACTTCCCAGGGCAGAGACTGGAGATTCACTTTATGTACTTAGAATGTTCCATTGCTTAGCATGGGTTCTCAATAAATACTTGGTGAAATAACATTTGTTGAGTGACAAGAATAATAGAGTAGGTAAACCTCTCACTACTGCATCTGTCCCAAGTTACCTCTATGGGTCCCACACCCTTCCACTTTTTGTTCTTCATTTTATTCATCTGTAAACTGAGGGGTTTGGCCCCCAACTAGGGTCCCTTCATGTGTAAGCAGTCTTAAGGTCTATATGGCTTTCCAGGCTTGGAGCCTGACCTAACACCAAGATCTGTGCTGCATCTTTTAAACACGTCCTAGCAGAGAACAAATACTGTTCCAGCACACTAACATCTCTTATAATCTTTGCAAGTTAGTAAATAGATCAATTCCAGCAAAAAATATTGGAAGACTGGGGAAGTTTGACTTTGTGAGGGTGTGGCAAAGAGATAAAGACTGGAATGCTGGGAGAAAGTTGTCTTTCTCCCTAAGAACCTTTGAGGGAGGATCCGTGACAGACCACCAGAAAACTATCTCCTAATTTACCTGTAAGTAAGTCCTCTGGAAGCAAGAAGCTTTGCTGCTTGAGCTTTTTCAGGATTACATGGGATATTTGGACAGTGATGATTGAGCCACTAGGAACTAGGGGAAATTTGCGTAAAATTGGATAAATCTTTGTCTCATTCACATTCAAATAGAAGGTAGATTCTCATTCAAATAGAATCATGGACTTCTACATCTGAGTTGTTTATGCATTTCGTGGGCAACATCAGTGAGAGGGATAGTGTAACTTTGGAGGAAGCCATATTTATTTAGGCTTCCTTGAAGGCTGTGTGATCTTAGAGTCAACACATGCCTTTGCTGAGCCTCTCCTCATCTGTGAAATGGGCGTTATATAATATTATGGACATGGGAATATGTGTGTCTAGAGTAGAGCTACATTAGCAGTTTGGCTTATTGACTTTTGTGATTTGTAAAGTAAAAATATTTGTAAACTGTAAAAGATAACTAGTTGTATAAGATGTAATGATCAAAGAAGTGCCTAGTATTGTCTTCTGACTTTTGCAGGTTTCGTAATCATCTCTTGTGTGTTAGAAACTATTGGGCTTATGAAAATTAGCAGATACAAATGGCTCAGTGTAGTTAGAGTTGGGCGAGGCTTGGGGTGGAAGGGTGTGGTCAGCTTGGGAGGGTGGACAGTGGTCAGAGTTTGGACTTTGGCACTGGTACACCATTGGATGCTTTTAAAATGGGAGAGACACTTGATTAGATTATTTAGAGAGAGATACTGGAGAAGATTAAAAAAAAAAAAAGGCATACACCGATGATATGGAGTCTCCTACTCCTCCCCCATAGCCTGTGTCTGCAAGTAGCTGGAGAACACTACCAGACTCTTGGGCTGGTCTCATTTTCATGACTCCTACCTCCAGTGGCACCTCAGTGCTGCCAGATGGTCCTACCATAGTCCCTAGTCCATTTGCTCTTATGCATATGCTGCCCTGGTCATGTTTAATTGAAATCCCCTGCTTGGGCCCTGGATTTCATCTCTCCATTACTCTATAAATTTTTCCTTTCTTAAACCAATTTTTCTTCCTCTTCTGGATCATCTCGAGATCATACACACATGCTGCTATTTTTATCTTTTTATCTTTTTTTTAAGATTGTTTATTTATTCATGAGAGACACTGAAAAAAGGCAGAGACATATGCAGAGGGAGAAGCAGACTCCCCGCAGGGAGCAGATGCGGGTCTTGATCCCAGGACCCCAAGATCATGACCTGAGCCACCCAGGCACCCCTATTTTTATCATTTAAAAAATCTTTCTCCTGACTCTGTTATCCATCTCCCTCTTCTCTTTCTTTTTCCCTATAAAACTCCTTGAAAGAGTTCCCTGTTTCCCAAGGCTCTCTAAATTTTCCCTTCCCTTGCAAATGTTGTTTTTCTTTTTCTTTTTTCTGAGACATAACATACCTAAGGAGAGTAAACCATCACTCGGCTGCTCTTCACCACAACTGCTTTTGTCAAGGTTATCAGCGATTCCCAGGTCGCACCATTCTGTAGATGAATCTGTGACTTGTGATCATTGCCTCTTCTTTGGATGCATGTGTTTCACTTGACAAGATCCCCTTTACTTGTTGTGTCTCCTCTTCCCTTCTTGCTTGGCTTCTACTTGTGTGCTGGAGCCTCTTCTTCAGCCTTCTGGGGATTGTCCCAGGCCTCAGTCCTGAGCTGCAAGCATTCCCCTGAGCGTCTCACCCAGGTTCCTGACTTTAAAGTATCATTTCTATACCAATGATTCCCCAGTATGTATCTTTGTGCTGGATCTGTCTCCTGAACTCCAACAGCTGCTACCTGAAACTCAATACTTTTAAAAATCTAGACTATTTCCTCCCAAACCTGTGTCACATGCAGCTTTCCCAGTTTCGGTGGCACTTCCAGTTCTTCCAGTTGTTCAGGCCAAAATCCCTTGGAGTCATGTTGAAGCTCCTACACCTCATATCCTGTAGGAAATCCTGTTTTCTCTACTTTGAAAACATTCAGAGCCCGAACTATCCGCTATCATTCCTTCCTCTCTTCCGACACACTACAAAAGTCTCCTGACAGGTCTTCATGCTTCTCACCTTAGCAGCTACAGAGTCCTTCCCAAAGGTAAGCCTGATGCTGTCACTTCTATTCACCTGCAGTGGCGCTCCTTCTCAGGTACAGTAAGCAGCTGGACATTCATGTTTGGTGCCTGAGCATTGTCACCCCTTGAGCCTTACCCCTCGATGTGGGATGTATTCTTCAAGGAGTCACAACGTTGGCACTAAAGAGTAGTGATTCATGGAGGTTGTAGAGTTCAAATTAAAAACAAAACAGAACAACACTATGCTATTTGGGAGCCTTTTAGGACACAATAGAGGTTGTTGTAGGAGATGGAGTTGCCAAAACTTTCAGTCCTACAAAATTGTATGGTCAACTAACATCTCGGAGCCTTAATTCTGTGCCCCTATTATGGCTCTTGCTCATTATTTCTTCTACTTAAAACACTATCTGCCCCTTACCCAATTTTCTGACGATGAACCTCACATATCACTTTTTAAAGGGATTTTTCTGCCACTCCCTCTTGTCTCACCTCTACCTCCCCCAGTCAAGGAATGATCTACCCAGCATGATTTCATGCTTCCATTAGCTTATTTAATCAATACTAATTAGGTCCCTTACAATAGTTTAGGAATACAGTAAGAATACTGTCTTAGAGGAGCTTACTGTCTAGAATTGAGTACTTTCCAAGACTATCTGTGCATGACTATTTAAATTTAAATTAATTAAAATAAAATTAACATTGTTTTTAACTTCTCAGTTGTACTGGTTACATTTCATCAAATGTGGTTAGCAGCTACTATGTTGCACGACACCCACATGTTGGAATAACTCCATCTTTGTGGAAAGTTCTATTGAACAGTACAAGAGAGAGGGAGGATGGACAACACACACACACACACACACACACACACACACACACACATACTATCAAGGGAAACAAGGTAATAAATGCTGCCTAGAGAATTGAAATAGTGTAGTAAGGTGACTGGTTGGCTACTTTAGAGTTACCAGAGGGATGTCTGAGAAGGTGACATTTTAGCAGAGGTTGACAAGAAAAGGAGAAATCTCAAAATGATGGTGTAAAGGATTGGAGATCTAGGCAGAGGGCACCATGAGGGGAAGAGGCCTAACATGGGGACACATTTGAAAGAACCCCGAGTGTCTGGAGCCCTGTGGCAGGGTAGACAGATGGAGAAGAAATCGGAGAGGTAGGCAGGGGCCAGACCACTCTGGGGGACTTTGTAAATATGGGCAGGAAGTTAGTACTTTTGCTTTTTTTTTGTTTTGTTTTGTTTTCTGAGACCGCCATGGGAGTGTTGTAAGGGGAAGAGTGACACAGTCTGATTATATATTTACCATTTACATCATTCTGCCCAATTTTATTGCTTACTTACCTGTCTCTCCACTTGATTGCATAATCCTGGATTTTTTTCATTCTTAGTTTATTGAATCATGTCCCATTAGCCTCCATATATTGATAATAACTTTTGTAGGATTGAATAAATTAGAAAAATCCTTATCACTGATCTGCTGGGCTTTGGCTGAGTTTCAGAATATAAAAAAACTGGTTATAACATATTTTGCCTCCAAAATAAATATCAGATATGACCTCCTTCTTTGTGAGGCATTTCGAAATTTGTATCCCCACCTTTGGTGTGGTCAAGGTAGGGTCAATATTTTTCCCTCCAGGTATATAAAGTGGAGAATAAGAGCAAAGTGGGTGTCCAGAAATGAATGCTTCCCTTGTGAGAACTCATCTTGCTACCTAATTGAATTCAAGGGGTGGCATTGAAAAGCTAGGAAAGCTATTACAAGTAGTAATACTACTTGTATTACAAGTAGTACAACTGTTTTATGGAGGAGGTGAATTTCAGCAAATAGGCCAAGGGATAGTTTTTGTGAAGTCCCAGTAACAGGAAGGAACTTGGTATTCATGGAGGTGGAGCGGAGTTGAAAGCCAGAGCGTCCTCTACCCAGGACCCTTCAGACACTGATGCGCCCTCTCACCCACCCGCCCTAGAGAAGGCTGGTGCAGGGGCAGGCTTGAGAGGGCACACTCTAAGGGCACTGAGTGGTACAGGCCCTGTACAGCCATCTAATTGTATCTCCTAACAAAGCTGAAAAGGTGAGTTCACACCCTCTAAATTTCTAAATCTTGACCATTAATTAAGACATTAGTTTTTATTTTTATTTTTATTTTTTAAAAGATTTTATTTATTCATGAGAGACACACAGAGAGAGGCAGAGACATAGGCAGAAGGAGAAGCAGGCTCCCTGTGAGGAGCATGATGTGGGACTAGATCCCAGGATCACAACCTGAGCCGAAGGCAGACACTCAACTGCTGAACCATCCAGGTGCCCAAGACATGAATTTTTAAACACCATGGTACAAAGTACTTCTGTGGGTCAAATATAGTCTTCAAGCCACTAGTTTGTAGCATCAGGCTTTAGGTCTTTTTCCAAGTGCAGACACTGTTGGAGTCCAGGGTTCACATTCCCAGGCAGCAAAGGACCCATCACCACAGAATATCCAGCGCATCATCCATGTCTCTATGAAGCTGATGATAGGCTGCCAGCAGCCTAGAAATGGAGCATCCATGCCTCCCTGGGAGGAAGTTACTGAATCTTTAGACCCAAAGAGCAGTTAATGAACTACAAGGCAGGCTTACACATACTTGTATGGCTTAATAATTAAGAGCAAAAGTCAGAAGACCTCAGTTTCCTCTTCCATGAATGAGGTTGGTAGCAGCACCTGCCTGAGGGTGTCTGTGAGGATTAAGTGCATGTGGGTACTTGGCATAGAGCCTGCTACACAGTAAGTTCTCCAAAAACCTTGGTTAGCGTTAATGCATATTTAGGTTTCATTTTCAAAGGTCTCCCACATCCCTTTTGCTCATTATAACAATCCTTTGAGGGAGACAGAGCAAGTCTTTTTTTTTTTATTTAATTTAAATTCAACTAGCCAACATAGAGTACATCATCAGAGCAAGTATTTTTCATGCTGTTTTACAAATGAGGAAATTAAGGCTTGGAGGAGCTCAGTAACCCACAGGGATACCCAGCTTCACAGGTGGCAGAGTGGGGATCTGAACCCATGCCTGCTCCAGAATCTGCTTCCTGAAACATTCTGCTGACATCACTCAGTGATGTGTGATCTGAGTCATTGCTTCCTGTAACATGAATGGTCAGGCAGTGATTCACGTTCTTGATTAATTCTTGCACACTTGACAGTATGACTGAAGTTAGAGAAGGTTCAGTGTAGTGAAAAAACAAGGAGTACCCTGCACTCACCACAGGGCCCATTGCCTCTCATCTCAGAGGCCAAGGGTAAGTGAGGACTAGTCTTTGATGTCCCTGTCGTTGAACCTGCCTCTGGTTTCTTTCCTGTTTGCTTCCTCATCCCATCTCAGCATCAGTACTCAGTTTGGACTCGGTGGGGAAGGAGCTGGGAAATAAGGGGCTGTTCTGAAGATGGCTTTCCCTGTCTGTTGGAAGGTGCAGAACCCTCAGCCACCCCTGGGGATACCTGAGACCTAACGCAGTTGTGCTTGATCTCTCATCGCTAATAGGGCAGGCACATGTGATTCACCCAGTCACCACAAAAGGAGAAGTTGCAATCTGAGAGTTAAGACTTATTCTAAGACCTTCTGGTGAGAGGCACACCTACCAGTCTGCTTTCTCATTCCTTCAGACCATCACCATCATGCAACTTTGGGTAGCTATCTCCAGCCTCATACTACTTCTGACGGGTAAGTGAATAGGTGGGCTGGAGCCCTGAGGATAGGAGAGTGTAGGAGATGTGTGCATGCGTGTGTGTGTGTGTGTGTGTGTGTGTGTGTGTAGTATAGGAAGATGGATGTGCTTGGGCTTTGGTGGAAGGTTGTGGGTCAGCTGGTGAACAAAGAACTGGACTAAATTTTGCTCAGAAGAAATTACTTAAAATGCTACGAATTGCAAAATCCATGGGTAACTGAACCAGACACAATGCAGAATAGTGGGTCATATCCTGACATTTGTGTTTAAACAAACAAAAAGGAGTGGTGTAAGTATGGACTACTCAAGTGAAAGTGAGACAGGGTAACAGTGTTACCATGGATGGAGGGGATGGAGAGAAGATGGAAAGGAGACCAGCCCTTCATCAAACTATCTTGTGTCATTTGATTTTTTAAAAATTATGTGCAACTATTGCTTTTAAAAATATTTTGTTTCAAAACATTCCATGAGATAGAGGGGAAAGTTAGGAATAGACATAATCTTAAATTTTAAAAACAATAATCTCCAGAAGTCAGATTGTGAGGGAAAGCTCATTTCTTATTATTGCTTGTATAACTTGATTTTTATAATTAGCATATATTATATTTGTCATCCACAGGTGACATTAGGCAAAACTAAATATGTAAGAATTCAGGGAAAAAGTCTGTTTCTTACTTTATGTAATTATGAGCATTTTTATTTCCAGAGCATTTCCCAATATCATAGCCCAATTCTAAATATGGTAAATTTCAGATTTCTTTTAAGGGCTACCTTGACTGCATTTGGCACTACAGGGTTTTTCTTCTACCACTCCAGTAGAGACTTCTTGTTCTTGTTTTTTAAGTGGGATGATTTAGTACATGACTGAGTATTTTCCAGTTCTCTCTTTTCATGGGGGATGTGGGCCTTGCTCAGTTGTGGGGCTGTTATCAGTTTATGAGACGGGGTCCCTATTGGATTTTTTTTTTTTTTTTTTTTTTTTAATTTTTATTTATTTATGATAGTCACAGAGAGAGAGAGAGGCTGAGACACAGGCAGAGGGAGAAGCAGGCTCCATGCACCGGGAGCCTGATGTGGGATTCGATCCTGGGTCTCCAGGATCGCGCCCTGGGCCAAAGGCAGGCGCCAAACCGCTGCGCCACCCAGGGATCCCTGGATTTTTTTTTTTAGATTGATCCTAAGGCCCCTGGTAAACCTCAGCTCCTCCTAGAAGTATTAGATACTCATTTCTTTTCTTTTTTTTTTTTAAAAGATTTTATTTATTTTAGAGAGAGAGAGAGTATGTGAGCAGGGGGAGGGGCAGAGGGAGAGAGACAGTTTCCAGCCAGCTCTGCACTGAGTGCAGAACCCAAAGCAAGGCTTGATCTCGTGACCCTGAGATCATGACCTGAGCGGAAACCAAGAGTTGGATGCTTAACCAACTGAGCCATCCAGGTGCCCCTAGAAACCGATTTTCTAAAAGTTGATTTCTGAAGAGTTTACTAGACTTCTGCCTTTAAGACAATAATAGTTTTTTATTTTTATTTTTTATTGATTTCTGAAGAGTTTACTAGACTTCTGCCTTTAAGACAATAATAGTTTTTTATTATTTATTTTTTTAATAGTTTTTTAAATTAAGTTTTAAATTTTAATTCTAGTATAGTTCATATACAGTGTTATATTAGTTTCAGGTATACAATATAGTGATTCAAACTTGTGTACATTACATAGTACTCATCATGGTAAGTGCACTTTTAATCCCTATCACCTATTTCATCTATCCCTCCCCTCACCTCCCCTCTGGTAACCATCAGCTTACTTTCTATAGGTAAGAGTCTGTTTCATGGTTGGTCTCTATCTTGCTCTCATGTTCTATTTTCTCTTTGTTCACAGATGCTGTAGTTTCTTATGTTCAAGTGAATGGAGTGGTGGGTCATCCTGCCACACTACCCTGTACCTATTCAACAGCTAGTGGAGTCACAACCATGTGCTGGGGCAGAGGGGCATGTCCTATTTCCCATTGCTTAGAAGAAATAGTCTGGACTAATGGATCCCATGTCACCTTTCAGAAGCACCTGCGTTATAAGCTAAAAGGAAAACTTTCAGAAGGGGATGTGTCTTTGACTATAGAGAATGCGGCCCAGACTGACAGTGGCCAGTATTGTTGCCGTGTTGAGCACAGGGGGTGGTTCAATGACATGAAACTCACCCTATCATTGGAGATAAAGCCAGGTGAGTTTGTCTTCCTTCTTCCTTTGATCACTTCATGTGGGTTAACTGAGATATTTACTGTTTGGTAGTAGCTTTCTTTAAATAGGGAAAGGGGAGGTTCTTACAATCTTGTTTTTCAGTAACTGTTGGAAAATAGAATGACTTTTATTTGCATAAAATGAAGTGTTAAGACCAATCTTGATCAAGATGGTAGGCTTGAGAATCTTCCCAGTCTGCAAGCTATCTCCTAAAGCAGGTCTTAAAAAATGCTACTTGGTTCATAACAGCATTCAGAGTTCCATTGTGAAATATAGTGAACATTTTTATCAAGCTGAGTTTATTCCACTTAAAGAACTGTCCTTTTATGTCTGATTTTTTATGTCTTTAACATTTTAAAACTGTTTTGGAGATTTTTAAATGTCTTCAACATTTAAAAACTATTTTGGAGAATTTCAAAGTAGGGAATACAATATAAGGTCTTGTGAAGTAGGTATAGCACCCAGCTCTAAGAACTGTCAAGTCAATCTAGTTGTATATACGTTGTAAAGGGAGCTATAGTTAGTTCCACCCTTCCCTCTGCCCTGCCTGGGATTTTTTTGACGCATATTTCATACCATATCACAAAATTGCTCCTTTAAAAATTAAAGTGACCTTATTGCAATATGAAAACATTTACATTACAATAACCATTCACCAGTTACTTTTAAGAATTTGATGAAATCCAAAAATCAGTCTCAATGTGAACATCCTCATTTTCTTTATCACTGGATGAACAGAGTGGATTCTTAAGGATTTCCTGGTTTCTGGTGTTCCTTCCTAACGAATTTCCTTCCACTAAGCTCTGGTAGTGACAACAGAACCCAATACTTGTGGCCTTAATAAACTACGTGTCTGTCTTTCTTTCTTCTTTTAAATTAAGAGGAACTTAGTTTTGCAATCTCCCAACTTACGGACTTGACTTCTTTTGTGAAGACAAGTGAGATGGTCTGTTCTGACGGAGAAAATAGCTGACCCTGGGGGAAACGCATCTGTGGGAAGCAATTTAGGGAAGCCAAAAGAGGCCAGTGATAATTGATTGCTCTAGACAGATGCAAGGAAGTAGCATGTGGAGGAGAGAGCGTGATTACATTTTTGGATTAATGAAATTTATTATTGGTTTGGTTGAATGTTAAGAATTAGCATAATGAGAAATTAGTAGGACACCTGTAAAGTGCTATGAAAATCTTTAAAGGGGGAGCACTTACAGATGCTCTGTCAAGTGGGAAGAGGGTCTGTAACTGAGCCAAGGAGACTCTGCCTCCAATAACCAATTCTTTGCTTAAGTTTGCTTGCGGTTTTCACAGACTGAGCTTACTCTTGAAGCTTCTGTTCGGGCTTTTTTCCACCAGCATCTACAGTTACAGTTTCCTAGCTTTTGCCTGGGGAAAATATTTACCACTAAAGAAACCAAGTTCATTAGACAATTTTTTTGTGTGTGTGTTTTTTAAAGATTTTATTTATTTATTCATGAGAAAGAGAGAGGCAGAAACACAGGCAGAGGGAGAAGCAGGCTCCATGCAGAGAGCCCGATGTGGGACTCTATTCTGGGGAATCCAGGGTCATGCCCTGAGCCAAAAGCAGACACTCAACCACTGAGCCACCCAGGCTTCCCCCCTTACACTCCTTTGATCAAAATGTTTGCATGTGTGCTTTTTCCCCTCTAGATTAGATTTGAAACTGGAAGGAGGGGATTGGATTGTACTCTTTTTGGGAGTCTCTAACTACATCATAGATCAGGGTCAGCAAACTGTAGCCCTAGGTCTAAATCAGATTACAAAACTAGCCTGCTGTTTTATAAATTTTTATTTAGGCAGCCACACCCATTTGATATATTTTGTCAATGGCATCTTCCCCAGGGATAGAGTGGAGTGACTGCCCCCAAGACCATAGTGCCCCCTAAAGCATTTACTATCTGGCCCTTTCCAGAAAATTCTGACCTCTGCTTTAGACTAATGCTTTGCATATAATAGATACAAATATTTGTTGAAAAAAAAGTTTTTCCTCTTTAGATTCTAAATTAAATTAGATCTTTCAGAAAGAAAAGTTTTCAAATCAACTGTCCCCTACTTAGTGATAGGGGTTTTCTTTTGTAGTCAGTCAAGTCAAAACTTAAGGAAACTTCTTGCAGAGAAAAAAGGTGCCTAGTGAGATCAAAAGTATACATCCTTGATTCAGCCCTTCATTAGTGTGCTTTTGCGCTAGGCCTTGTGTTCAGGCTCTTGTGTTTGGGTTTTAGCTCCATCTGGGTAGCTCTCACACTTTTGCTAAGTAGTTTGGAATTCTACACCACTGCTGACTCTGGAGAGTCAACATTATTAGCTGTTGTTGTCTCTTAGGTGATAAGGAATCATAAAAGGCCTAGTTTCCCTTCTTACCAAATGTATAAATCATCTGTGTGATTTATAGAGCATATGCTAATGGGTGCGAGTCAGTCCTTACTTCAGACACAGGTCCCTGTGTCATTACCTTCAAGACTGACTGGACTGAATGCTATTTATTTGGTAAGTGTTTGAGGCCTGGGAACTACTGTGGAAGTCTTAGCCACTCACCATGGAGAGGGCAAAGGCAGCTCCACGCTTTAGACATTTTCTTTCCCTCACAGATGTTTATGAAGATACAGAAATCTGGTATGCATGACTGGTCTTCTCAAAGTGCTTCAATGCGAATCCCAGGTGACATTTTTCACTTCTGAACCTCCCCAAATATATACCTTTTAATGCAGATGTTTCCTTTTTGTAAGTATGTCTCGAGTCCTCTGTCACAGATTCTAGTTGGCCAATGATAAACACTCTTGAGTTCAGGGAAGAGACTGCTTCGGGACTGCAATGGTACACTCGCTCAGCACAAGGCTCTTGTTTCTTGCTGCTTGATTAATCCTTGCTTTCATGTTGATTTCTAACTCCAGCTGAGGTCACCAGTGTTCCAACATCACCTAGGGTCTTTACCTCTACCTCTTCAACGCCAGCACCCATGCAGAACCTCAAGCCAGGTAAACAAACGTTCCTTGAGCCCAGAGGTCTTCTAATGAGAGGATGTAGACCATCTAAGACCTTGTGTTAAGGCAGAAGCACAATCTAGGTTAAGGGTTCTTACTTGGGTTCCAAACACGGGCTTGGAACTGTCCTAAATTATATGCACTTTTTAAAAACATATAAACATTTTTAGAACAAGGAAACTCATAGCTTTTGGTCAGATTCTCCAAGGGATTCATTATTACCAACACCTCCCTCGCAAAGCCAGACCATTAATCTTAGGCATCTTATGAAGATGAGTGGATTTGGCCCGGTCGAGCACAGGTTTTTGAGGAAAGAATAGAGAATGCGAGGGAATGAGGGTCAGGTTAATGAACTTTTGTCTTTATAAGGAGCTCTGAGTAGAGATCATTTAGTTCATGCTGAAGCCAGACCTCCACTTGAAGATGAGATTTCAGTGAACTTAAAATTCACACTATGTGACAGGAACCATGATAAGTGCTTTACAAATATTATGTTGCTTAATCCTTATGACAACCCCTATGTACTAAAGGTATAATTCCATCCCATTTTATAGTTGTGAGAACTAAGGGACAGAATCTGAGTTCATTGTGTCAAGTTATATGGATAGAAACTACTCGAATCAGGATTTATTCTCCATTAATTTGAATTTTGAGCCTGTGCTTTTAACTACTGGATTGTGCCTTCTACCATGAGCACTGAGCTTATGTTTGGATGAATTTGTCTTTATCTGACATCCTCACTGAAAAATCCTTTATACAATTACCCTGTTTTCTCTGGGCAATCAATCTACTTACACAGTTTTGCTTTCAGCATTCTTTAACTTATTTATGTAGCATAGAAATAGCAAAAGATGCTATTTATACTGATGAAAAAGTCAACATCAGTTTAAAAGACTTCAGGGATTTAGAACTTACACTTTTTTTGTTGTTGTTGTTCAGGCCACATGGTTCATACTTCCAACTTCTGATAAATAAGAGCTTAGATTTAATACAAATGGAGAATAATTTGATTTAAAGGTAGAGAAATAGCTTGCCATTCTGAGGACAAGTTTAGGTTCAAATCTTCTATCTCTAGGATTAAAGAGATAACTTTCAGTAGAGAGTCTTAAAGCCTTCAAAACTCTTTGACCCCTTGGAGTAGCACTGGATTCTGAGGAGTAACAGAGATGTCACAACCTCTTAGCCAGAAAAATCTGATGAAACATATTGATTTCCCTTGACTCCCATTGAACCCTATGTATATTTAATCAGAAGGGATCTGAAGGATTGGGGCTTTGAGCTGAGTTGGGAAGAGAGGGCTTTAGGTTAAAACTGGGATTTTAAGGCCATAAAAGTTTGTAAAGAAAAATAGCTCTATTCAAGGCAACTGAACACATTAGGGAATCTGTTGACTTTCTCAATATTGATTTAACTTGTAATACTTAGTTTGTGCCTGCAAATGTGGATGGATTAGTGGACTTGGTTTGGCGAACAGCATGTTTAAAGCAAAGATTCAGAAGAAAAGTATTGGTTCATATGTCCATGTAACCGCCTCAGGGATGATATTAATTGAGCCTTATCCTTGTCTTGATGGTTTTCTCATGATTTTGAGTTGAGTTGAACAGGAAGGAGGTGCACATTGGAACAGATCCAATGTGGAGACATTTATCCTTACATCCACTCTCTTCTGTACTCAGGGCTTCTTGTGCATACTAGTTGCCTAACTATTCATGGAATGGTTGGATGTAAGGTTTTAGAAAACAGAAAAGAAAGATGCCTGCTAAGACTGAAACTTGGAAAAAAAAAGTTAAGCCCAAGAGGTCTTTTGCACAGATCCAAGTTGAATAAAGATTCTGATCACCTGACTTAATTGTATTGTCCTGTTCTTAGTTCTTAAGCAGAGCTACATCCTGTTATATATTTGAGCATTAGAGAGAAGCAGGGAAATAGTTCAGAACACGAGAAAGGGTAATGTTGAAATGCAAGGACCACTGTGGGAAAGGGAAAATAGAAAGACTAACACAAAGCAAGAAAAGCCCAAGTTTAAGAATTCTTGTTCAGCAGGCATCACTGACATGCTCTAAAATTTGTGGTGCTAAAGGAAAGTATATAAAAATGCAATATTTAAAATATTAATATAATACACAAATAGACAAGTGATCAGTGCTGCACTAAGGTGAGATATCTGATGGAAAATAAAGGAGTGATTTTAGAAAGGAAAGGGAAACCTAGCCCTGTACGGGAAAACTCTTAGTGAAGCGTTTTGGTGCAAAACCTAAGATGAGTCAGATAACACAGGAAATCAGTCATATAAAAGAAGTGACCTGAATGCCACTGCAGAAGGAGCCAGGTCAAGATATACCGAGAACATGGCTTTGAGAGTTGTTAATTATCACCAAGGTTCAGACATTGGACAATGTTGTCACCTTGAAGAGACCTCAAGGAATTAGAAATTGTGAGTTATGTGTTCTGTGCTGATCCATATGTGCATCTCTATGGAAAGATGTGTGCATGGGTTATCAGGAATCTGAATAAGGCCAGGAAATCTAGATTGGGCTCTTGTGAAAGAGGAAGGGCAAATTAGCACAAACTCCCAGACCCTGTTCCCAAGAAAGTGAACAAGAACAAAAGCTTAATTGGATGTCCTATGTAAGGTGCACTGTTTAAAGCTTTGGACATTTAGGGGGAATCCTAGGAGTAGAAAAAGTGTGAAATAATCCTAGATTCAGATAAGCTCTCTGGATAGTTTGCTAGATTAGATTTATTCATGATCTTGGTATGCCTAGATGGCAGTGTAGTACCTCAAGTCCATCTTTGAATACATTTCTAAGAGGAAGCTGGAAGGAATGGAAGTGGGTGGGTGAGAGGCATGCCTTCAGGGGATGGCTGGGAGAGCACCCTGCAGGAAGTTGATGGTGATTCCTGAATTTTATTTTGTGTTTTATTTTTGTTGGGGATGGGAATTTTTCTCTTAGAAGACAGCACAGTTCTTGCATTCTTTTCATTCCAGTAGCTACTTCATCTTCTGCAATGCAGACGGCAGAAATCCAGCCTACTGCGCTGCAGAAAACAAGCAGGACACAGCCCACCAATTCACCATTGTACTCTTGCCCGACAGGTAACTTCATTTATGTTCCTGGATGCCTGGGAGTCCTCACATTTTAATAACCCTGATGCATTGTTAAAAGCCCATATTCTGGAATAAGGCAGATTTGACATGAATGCTGATACTGGTCACTCCAATCAGCCATGTGACTTGAACAATGTCTTACCCATTTAGAACCTGTTTTGATCATTTATGAAATGGGTGGAACACCTATGATCTCGTAGAATGCTTTGAGGATTAAATAAGGTGAAAAACCTAAGACATAGTACAAAGGTGGTAAGTAATAGATACAATAGCAACTGTGACTCTTAGAATCTCTGGAATCCATATGCCTAACTGGCCCAGGGAGCTTATATGATCTGGGGACACCCACATGCATAGCACTATTCTTAATTAAATGAACTGCTCGTGACTCCAGACTTATTAGTGGACTTGCTCCCTTGGGCCAGAGCCGTAAAACAACTAAATCCAGCCCTCTGGTATCCAGACCAAATTGGTCAACCATATTCAGGCTTCATCAAAGACCCAGACCCTACATACATCTAGGAAGCTCCCCTGCTGCCCTGTGAGGCTTGCACATGGGCACTTTGAGATGGGTTGAGTACATCAGCACCAGTACCAACAGGGACGTCCACTGAGACTGTCTAGTCCCTTCTCCGATTTTTTCCTATTGTCCCCATTGTGGGCAAGTCTCATATAATCTTTACTTTTTTGAAACCTAAGATTGACCTGTCTTTCCTGTGGTAGGGAAAGGTGATGCTGAATCTTCTCATTTTCCCCAAATAATTCTGTTACCTATAGTGGTTATTTGGGGGAATGTTACATGCCGAACCCCTTTGCACTGCAGAGCCAGTTTATGTGTGCTTGGGCCTGTGCTGAATGCAAACAAGGTCCAGCCTTGCAAGCCTCCTCCTTCATGTCTATGACTCATGTTGCTCCGGAGTTGCCAATCTGTAGGGGGCCTCACTGTGTGGCTTACCTTTTGCCAATCATTCCTGGAAGCTGGTTAATCTAAAATAGACCTGAAGTGAGATTCACAGAGAGATCTTTTCAATGGGGATTAGATAATGGTGACATTTGGTTTGGAAAGTAGAATCCTTAGTATGAACTGTTTCTGGGCACAAAAACAAAGTGAAAATAAATAGAAACACAAGGCAACAGCAGTAGGAAGCAGCCGCACTGTATGCTTTTAAGGTTTGAACGGGAAGAACATAGAAATAGGGAATCATGGGACTAAAACCTGGTCAAGGTAGAGCTTTCCAGAGTGGAACAGACATAGGAGCAGCTGTGTCCCCTGTGACTTATGTGATTGTTGCCACCTTGGCAGTATAGTTAGGGTCTCAAGCCAAATCCTCACTGTGCCTGTGTCAGCCTTAGCAAACTGAAGACTCAACAGAAGCAAAGAATTTTGGTTAGGTCTGGAAGGGATTTTGGGGCTCATATGGCCCACCACCCACTTTAGCTAGATGTATATGCCAGGAAACTGTCAGACATTATCTCACTAAGGCAGGTCTCATTTATTACCATTGTTAGATTAGGGAGCCCAATAGTTCTGCTTTAGAGACAGGAGCTCCCAATTTAACTGCCAACTAGTAGCTGCGTGCCCATGGGCAAGATGTTGCCTTCCTCCCCAGATGTTAATGATGATAGAAGGACATGAAGTTTGGGAGGTGTGTTGGATAGTGTCTCTCTCCCCACTGCTCCTTCCAGTATAACGTAATAATTAATAATGGCTAATATTTATCTAATATGGTGTTAAGCCTTAAAGTACATCATCTAATTTGACTACTTTATGAGATGGATACTGTTATAGCTTGGGGTTCTAGCTATATTTACAAAATAGTCTTCAAAACTATGTTAAAATTTGAACATTCAAAACCTTGAGGCATTATATCCTTTTATATTAGGATTTTAGGCAGTATAATATATCTTAGTTTCACAGCTGATATAACAGATATTTTATAAAATACTTCTGGATCAAAGTCTGGCATACAATGTAAGAGTATATGCCATTTGTTTTAGATATCTGAGTACATTTTACTCATATTCTGAATAAAACCAACGTAATGTCCATTTGGAATAGAGTGGTCCTGATCTTTGGATGTGCATATGGCCTTTGGGCACTCATTGACAGGTTCTTGGCTGGCTGGCATGAAAATATTGACTACCTACCATTAAGTGGCGTTCTTAACCCAGTTTCAAGAATGGGCCTCTGTACTTCCCCTCAAACTGTACATAAAACTTTGTGTATACATACATTTTTTTTCCATAAAGAAGACAAAGTGTCCATTTTAAAGGGTCCATGGTAAAATGGTCAAGAAACACAACCTTACAGGATAAATTAATACAGGTTAGTAACTTGGTATGACTTTTGCAATGTCTGGCAGCATTTGGCCAAATTATTATGCGAATTTTTGTTCACCACCAGAAGGCAATGTGAACATATTTAGTGTCTACAGTGAAAATTCAATATTTTTTGTAATTATAATTAATTTTCTTTCTTGTTGAGCAGATGGGAATGGCACTGTGACACAGTCTTCAGATGGCCTTTGGCATAACAATCAAACTGTAAGCATATTTCTTCCTTCTTTATTAGCCAGATTCACTTGTGTCTCCCTGGAAGCAAGTTACATTTAGAGATTATATCTGTAAGACTAGCCCACAGGTTGATTCTTTCTAGTTAGAATAAAAAAAGAAGAAAGGTATTTGACTCTTAAATAGGGATCCTTTAATTAATTTGAAAAGTCCATATGGGTAGACCAGTTTGAACCACATTTTCAATCAATGGAGTGGAGGCCACCCCAAACAAAAATACTATGTCAGTGAACATGTTTAAGCAGATCCTCCCTCATATTCTTTTCTAACCCAATTGCCATCCTTTATAGAAATTTTGAGGTCACTGTTGAGTTTTTCTATATATAAATCACCCCATATGATGACTTATTAAGGTATTAACATCTTAAATAAATTTGTCACTTAGAAAGGTGTTCTTATACTTTTCCACAGTGAGCTTAAGAAAAATCTAAGGGGTCCTAGTCTCATGATGCTCATCAAAGTCTCATCTTTGCAAATAAATTAGACAAATTTATCAATAGGACCTTTTGTTTTGGTTCCTCTGGGAGAAATAAGTTTCTTTTTAGTATGTGCAAATAACTCTTAGAAACAGCAAATAAAAAGAGTTTGAGGGATGAGAATAATCCTTTCGGTCCCACATAGTGAGAAATGACAACACAGCCATGGTAAGAGAAATTCAAGTTCAGGCATGTTGGGATTATTAAGTGTGAGGTCAAATGGCTTTATGTTGTATATGTTAGTGACAACAAGAACACTATATAGGAGTGATATAAAATTTTTTAACAACTTGTGTTGCATGGGGACTGATAGAATGGGTTGAATTTGTATATACTTGCTAAATGTTGGTACTGCTACCATGTAAATGATTCTTCTATTGCTATATGGCCAGGCCCATGCTGGATCAAAAACAAAAGAAAACAAACATTCTGAGTGGTGAGATTATTCTTGACCTCAGTTACATATAGGACAAGTACATTTAGCAGCAAGTAGAAGGACATAGAAGTAAGTTCACAACAGGCAGTAGTGAAATCATGGGTCTTTTGTGTCTTGACTCTAAGGATGTTAAGAGATATCCCACAAAAAAAAAAAAAAAAAAGATATCCCACATATCTTGAAATGCTGCATTTACTTTGACTCAGTAGGTCAGTTTTCCGGGTTCTATTTTAAGGAGACAATTGAATGAATACATTAAGATGTGTGAGAAAAGATGTTCATGGTGCTATTTATAATCATTAAAATGTTAAAAACAAAGGTTCCTTACTATCCCATAGTAAGGGATTAATTATTTAGTCAATTAAGCGTACCCACATACTGCCATTAAGAATCTAGTCACTGTAGTGCATTTACTGACATGGGTAGACAGTTACTACTGATCTTTAAATGAAAAAAGGAACTGTTAAAAACAGTTTGTGTGTGTATGTAGTAGCATATATTGAATATAGTAATTGTTTCTGTTAAGAAAAACACTAGGAGGATAAAATTCTAGAAGAGTATCTAATAAAAAATGGTAATAGTGTTTGTTCTGGATGTTAAGGTTATGGTTGGTTTTAGTTTTCCTTTTTTCATGCTTAGCTACACATTCTAAAATGAACATGCAGTTTTTATGTAATACTTTTAAAAATAAAAGCAAAGCCTGCCTCCTGCAACCTCATGTTACAGCTAATGGCTTTACCCCCCACTGGTAAAATAATAACAGCTCTTCCTTCCCAGACATTGGCTATTACCCCTTTAAGCTCAAACACTAAGTACTTTCCCCTATCCCCTATCTTCCTCATCGTATTTATCAGGGAGTACCTAAAAGTACCTTTCCAAAGAACCCTGTTTAATCTGTAGTTGACAGACACAAACACAGAGGTTCAGAGAGGCTAAATATCTTGTCCAGAGTCACACAGCAACTAAGTCAAAGAGATGGGATCCTGACTCCAGAGATTAAACTTTTTTACGAGAAGAGACTTGATTCTTCTCTCTGATCTTCTTTTCTGTTAGAATACTTACCCTCAGAGATCTCTCTAGGATTAGAACTAAGCTATGCAAAAGGCTGAGTGTGATGCCTGGCATATTTTGGCCTTATTCCAGAAGGTGGTGATCCTTTACAAACTGCACTAAGATGTTCAAACAAATTTCTGCATTTTTTCCCAACTGACAGCATTTCACGTTGGTTGTTAATGAGGGCCATGTCTGCGAGCACCTACTTTCAAGTCAATGTATGTAGACATAGAATCTTTGATATAGTTAAAAAATAAGAACTGTAATTAAGGACCAAATTCAATACCTGAGCATATTCAGATGGCATTACTAGGTCAACTCATATATGAACAAAACTTATGTTTTCTTTTTTAATATCAAAGGATATATATGTAGAAATAGCTTATTGATTTTTAAAAATATGTATAATTTACACATAATAAAGTATACCATTTGAAGCATATAGTTTGAGTTTTGACAAACGCACACTTTTATGTAAATACCACCTCATGCAAGATATAAAACATTTCTATCATCCCCAAATACATTTCAAATTTTAAATGCTCTTTGAATTTCACCATGTTTACAACCTCAATCACTTGGTCTTACCCTTCTTGATCCAGAAATAGCCAAGGGCCAATAATGATAAATGAGTCCAAGTATATTATTTTAGGGAATGTCTTCCTTTTTTTTTTTTTTTTTTTTTTTTTTTTTTGGGAGGGAGAGAGAGCATGGGGCAGTGAGTGGGGGGTGGGCAGTGAAGAGGCAGAGGGAGAGGGAGAGGGAGAGAATGTTAAGCAGACTCCATGCCCAGCACAGAGCCAACATGGGGCTCAATATGACCTGAGCTGAAATCAAGAGTTAGACGCTTAACCAACTGAGCCACCTAGATGCCCCTTAAGGAATGTCTTCTACCCATAACTCTAAAAAGATGTTCTTCTGATCCACTGATGTTTCCTTAGCATGTGTCGCTGGCACAAAATTCATGGATGACCACCAGTAAGGGACTCTACATTGGCATCTGCATTACTGCTGTGGTATTGCTCACCGTGTTGGTTGTGGTGATTACCAAAAGTAAGTCATTTTGAGATTGTGCATAAGGGAACAGAGCAAGGGTTCTAGAGGCAAACTGCCTGAGTTCAAGTAGTTCCACATGCCACGTGATTGGGATTTCACATAAATTTCTGTTTTCTAAACTATTCTTTTGTTTTTTAATTATTGACCTATAAAGTGAAAGATGCAATATAAATTCTACAGAGGCAAATTAAATATTAAGAAATGAGAATGTTTGGGTAGACTTGGAATTTGGAAGCAACAAACCATTGTAGTATATATGATTTGTTTACTTCTTTTCTACTCTGCTCAGGAACCAGATTTTTGTCTCCGTGAGGGGTGATATTACTGAGTTTCTTTTACAAGGCCTATTTAAGAGGAGAGACAAATGAAACATTGGAAGGGAAACTGATTTCAGGGCCAGGGCTAGAAGAAGGGCTTCACGAGGTTTTGTTTGGGTGTATGTGTGTGTGTTATGTGTGCAGTGTGTGTATATGGTGTGTGTGTTTAGCCTAACTCCTACGAAAGAAGTACAATTATTCATTTTTTAAAATGAAATTTAGTTATTAATAACTGCTTTAAAGTAAGCCTAGGCATGTGGTAAATACACTAAACCATTAATGAAAGTGAGATACTTTATACTAAGAAATTTGTTTGGGTCTTGCTGATTAAAAATGAGTTGCCTGAGTAACTCAGAAATCATCCAGTTTGGCTTTTTTTTTTCCTTTCTTATTTTAAACATTCTTTCTTTTAAATTTATTTTTTCAGGCTCTAGCTCTGTACATATTTTGTTCATAGTAAAGTAATAGAAACAATATACCTGTTTGAAAAAAGATCTCATGAACTCTTTGGCTGACATGTTTATTTTTCTCTTTGACTCTTCCCCAATTTAGAATATTTATGCATAAGAAACAAACTGGAGCAACTAAAGTAAGTTTGAAAGGGGTTGTGTCAATACCTTTTGATATTTCTACTCTACTAAAAATAAAGAAAAGTTCTCTCTTTCTCCTCTATTTATCCTAAACTCTTCATTTTATACCCTAGATCCTGAAAAATCTAGTTTAATGAGCACCTCTATTGTTACCCACAACTTCTAGTGATATTTTTAACTTTCTATATTTCTCTGGAATTGTGCCATAACTGCTACAGAAGGAGCACTTCAATCTTAACCTCTTAGAGCAAGAGATCACAAATTTTGTTTGATGGAGCATTTGAATGAGTTGTTTGGTTTGTTCTTTAACTTCATTCAGTGCTTTGTTTATTAAATGTCTACTGCATTTCAAAGAGATGAACAAAACATACAGAAAGCACATAAGTGAATAAACACAGGCCTTTTAATGTTTCTAGACAAATGCCATGGGGGGAAACTGAGCAAGGTAATGGGCTATTTGAGGGAACCCTGAAGAAACAGAAGGCAGCTCTGCAAAGATCTGGAAGGAAACTCCAGACTGAAGATGTGCAAAGGCACTGTGGTAGGGACAAGTGCCTCCGGCTCTTGACAGTTCCTGTCTTCCCCTGCAGTTCCATTCCCAGCCTGATCTGCTCACTTGCATTGGTTATCTGGCCTAATAGGCGATGGAATTTACAATTTTTGTAAATCCATCCTACTGCCCAATTAAAACTTAAATCCCCTTTATGCATCCATGCCCTGCGGTCATCTACTGGAATAGTTGTAATAACAGGAATCCACTACTTACTTCCAAATCCAAGTAAGCTTGCTTCTTTTGGAACAGCTTGGGCTTTAAATCAAAGTCTTTGATTCAAAATCCTTCCCTCTTAGGTTGCCACACATTATTCTTAGTTCTCTTTCATTGGATGTTTGCACACAGTTTTTCGTAGACCTGAGTTAATTACATGAGCCAGTCTACTGAATGCATCTTGAACAATGCCCAACGCATTGTAAGTGCTCCATAAACGTTGTTGACTTTCTATTATTGCAGCTATGTGTGTTGCAGCAATACACCCATGGGATAGGTGCTATTATTTTCAGCATACATACTGGAGAACAGGTTTAGAAGTGTTAAGTGACATCCAAGTCACACCACACAGCAGGTAAATGACTCAGTCTTAGGTCTTTTAGAGTCCTGCATCCATAACTTACAGAAGTTTTTGACTATGTGTTTCCAAGAATGGAAGAAAGAAATTACTCCTGACAGGCAGAAAAACACAGAACATAGCACTTCCTTTTAGCTAATCTCTGTTCTTTCACTGCTAAATTTTTCTAAAGGTTGACTTTTTATCATAAAAGATAATATTTATTGTAGAAAATCTTATAAAATATATTTAAAAACCCAGGTATTTCTTCATGACTTTCTTTCTTTCTTTCTTTCTTTCTTTCTTTCTTTCTTTCTTTCTTTCTTTCTTTCTTTCTTTCTTTCTTTCTTTCTTTCTTTTTCTTTCTTTCATTTTCTTTCTCTTTCTTTTGCAGTTATGTCACGCTGACTTATTTTAAGCTACTGTCCTCACCTAACCTCACATATGTGAGTAATCACTTAAAGATCAGAGCTGAGTGAAGCCTCAGTATGTATGTTCCATATCATTTCTGGGCAGGCTTAGGTAATAAAAACAGGCACTCTCTACAAATTATAAAATAGAAGCTATATCAAAATTGCACACACGACCTTTCTGTACACTTACTGCATGTGTTATGCAAGAAAGCTAGCCCATGGCTTTCAAATTTGGATCATTAAGACACACTAAGGTTTCTGACACCATGATCCAGTACATGCTTATGTGAAGCAATACTATTTTAAGGTATCCAATATGTTCTGATATATTTTGTATTCTTTGTTTATCCTAAATGCAGGTTATAGACCACTAAATAGATTTAATAACCCTCTCTTGAAGGATACAATCCACAGTTAGAAAAACAAGAGCCAAACCATTTCTTAGCTACCCTTGAGAATATGCATCTTGATTTAGGACTTCAATTTGATGTCTGATACCAGTCTTCTTAGATTTTCAATTTTCATATTCTATAACAAGAGTTTTCTCAAGGAGAATACTTAGGTTTTCTACCTGCTTATTAAACAGACTCTCTTGCAACTTAATAGAGATCTCCTATTCACTTCATAGGGCTCTGGGAGGGAGTTGCAAATACCTGGCCTTGCCTCCATGTAAACAAATGTGCTCATCATACCTTAGAAGTGGTCTGCTTTTCCTTACTCATATTATTCTTTCTGTAGCATGGTTTCGTTGAACGACTCTCAGACTGGAGCTTTGCAAAGTGCAGCTGAAGTGGGTGTCCAAGCAGAAGACAATATCTACATTATCGAGGACAATCTTTACGTCATGGATTAAGACCCAGTGGCTCTCTCTAAGGATTTATGCCCTTGATTGCAGAAGAAAGTGACAAGATATCACCATGTCAGAGTTCTTCTAAGCTCTAGAATAATTTTTCTGTCAATTTCAAATGATATTCCAACATGTCAGTTATGTTGGGTAGAGTGACTTTAGTTCACATGTGTACAGTCATTGGGCATCATATAGTTCTAATTTTTTATGCTAAAGCTATTTCAATCTTCTGGTCATTGCAGAGCTTTCTCCCAAACACGAACACTTTATAATTATATATTCTCTTTGGATCATATGAACTCTATATCCATCAAGAATTCTCATTGGTGAGGCAGGAGAAGAACTACCACCTTGGTCACCAAAATCGTCAAAAAGATAAGACTTATGAGTTAAAATCAGCAAATATGATTTGGGACTTAAAGGACTTCACTTGGAAGCATTTCATGATTATCTCTGTTTTTTTTTTACCTTGTAACTCCAAATGTTACGTTTCTGAGGTTCCTCAAGGCTTTCAATCATGGGGGTACACAGGTTTTTATTTCCACATGGGGAAATAGAAGTGCATGTGATTTCACCATTATACGTAAATCTGATTTCACATGGCTCTGGAAATATATGGTATTAAGGCTTTCCCTGGACCCAGGGTGGGTATTTTAGCTGAAGAAACTAGGGTAGTGAGTGGACCAAGAAGATACCAGAGAAAGAAAATCATTTGCCATATAATTTATTGCATGCTATTTCTGCTACCTCTGTTCCACCGTTCCAAGTACTTGTGTAGACAATTGTCACGCTCTCTGAACTAATTTTTAGAATGAGGCAGGGTAGAAATAAATAGAAGAAAAAAAGGGAGAAGGCTAAATGGCGTCCTGCTTTAGAAAAGTTACTTTGCAAATATCTTAGTGTTGTTTGAGAGTGTTACTAGTTTCAATCAAAATTCTAAATTGTCCTCAAATCACTGAGATTTTTAAAATTGTTTTGGAAGGATGAAGGTTTTGTTTTTGTTTGCTTGTTTGTTTTAATAGCAAAAACTATTTTAGTGCTATTCCTTTTTTCACAGTTCAATTAGATTTTTTGTTTTTCCAAGAGAGTTAAGCAAAGGCAAACGGTGAGGATATTTTTAGTAACCAGAGGCATTGCTACATTAACAGTTAAGGAGGCTGGGTATTAATTTCAATCTGAGTAAACCCTGAGATAACTCCTCTTACGGTTCAGAGTTGCACCACTGTGGTCTAGGAGGGCAAGATGTTTATTTCTGAAGACAACTTCTTTGACATTTTTCTGCGGAGTTTTAGGAAGTTGACAGGACCTCCGAATAAAGGTTATATGGCCAAATAAGATTGTTAAACCTGATATACTGGGTTTTCTAAATGGGACCAAGGCCTTATCTGGCCCAAGAAATTTTGTTTAAACTGCAGTGTTTTTCTTTTAAATTCTAGGTGACATGCACAAACATGGAGATTTCAGATTAAACTCTGGATTTATAGCTTTTCTGAAAAGACCTGGCAATATTGAATGGCATTCCTACATAGTCAATGCCCAGTTAAATGGTGCTACATCCCCTCAGTCCTTTGTCCTCACCTTTCCTGCATACACGTTTGTTCCCTGATTGTAGCTGGTACTTTGAATTATGACAGCTACACTCTTCATATGCTTCCCGGAGATTTATGATGGCACATTGAAAGTTCTGGGAATCTGGTTAACTTTGTTCATCTAGCATTTCCGAAACTTGCTTGAAACCCATGAACATAGTGACTACTGGCATACCCAGTAGCATTCTGTGAAACGATATATAAGGATATGTGGAGGTGATACAATACACAGAAGTAGGACTAGGACTTGGGTTCTAGTCTTAACAGAAACTGGATGACAGGGTAAATCTTTCTTGTTGCCTACATTTTCTAATGTAATCAGGCATAATTATTTCCAAAATTATATTGGTGTCATAGCAGTAATTCCAATGTTATGTTACTTCAAGTCTTTGAAAAGTGGAAAACACTACAGAAACGCAAAGGGTTTTTTTTGGGGGGGCGGGGTTGAGTTTGCAGTAATAGCAGATTTAGCCTTAGTGCTCAGTAAATAATTTCAATGGTATTGCATTCATATGTCTTTTGCTATATGGTACTTTATGGGGGGGGATAATGTATCTTTTTTTGAAAAAGTGGATATTGGGTAATTTGGCTAATTTTATACTGTAGAATAATATGTACTATAGGATGAACAGATGAGAAGGGAGGAAGGGGAAGTATTAATACTTAATTCTTTTCTATAAATACATCTATCTTGTGGAATGTATTGAGTTTTGTTTTCAATCCTTTGAGATGATTGAGGTTCCATTTTCTGCAATCTGTCTTGGGACATTAGGACACTGGTATAAGTAAGATATTTAAACTTGGGAAAATTTGCACGCTTTTAAGAGGTAGCAGAACGTATCTTTCACTAATAGCCAATCACTAATCACTAAGATAATTTTGTGAGTGCATGAGGGATGAGGCACTCTTTGCGACTAGTTTCTTTTGTAGGTACACTCATTAATAAAAGAGATTTTTGTTTTCATTTGGAAAATTGACTTGTTTCTTTCTCAGGTTCATCTGTTAGTTGGAACCTGGCATCTTTAATTTGCTGTGGGCTCTCAAGGCAAGGGTAAGTGGGGCAAGATTTGAAAGTGAAGTGTGCCCAGCACTCCTCTAAGTGCTGGGGGTAGAGCAGAGAATAACCCTGAACTCCAGTTCCTGAGGCACTCCAATTTAGTAGGGAAGAAAGCCCCTGACCATCAATTCTGGTACTAGTTAATATGGAGGAATAAAAAGAAAATAGTAGTAGCTGGGCTTCTCAACTGTGGCATTTGGGGCCAGATAACCCTTTGTTATGGGACCATCCTGTGCATTGTAGGATATTTGGCAGGATCCCTGTCCTCTACCCACCAGAGGAGGCAGTTGGGCCCCTCCAACTGTGACAACTACAAACATCTCCTGAGAGGCAGTATCACCTCTAGTTGAAAGCCACCATGAGAGAGATACCTGGAGGATGTGGGTGGTGTGGGGAGTGGTGTCACTTTAGCTAGGCTGGTCAGGAGCTGCCTTTGGGTAAGAGGTGACATTTAAGTAGAAACCAAATGAAATATGTAGGTAGCAGCCTCTTCAGGGAGACCACCAAATGCAAAGCCCTGAGTCAGGAAGAAGCTGGTGTATTAAGAGAGAGAGTAGGGTGTGTTCTGAGGACTGAAAACCAGTATGGCTACAGAGGTCACCGCCAAGAGGACTGGCAAGAAATGGCGCTGGAGAAGTAGGCATGGTAACCAGCAAGATGCTGGGTGGAAAGGGATCTGTGAACACATTTGTTGGAGAAGAGTCCCACTCATGGAGAACAAAGCACTTTGGCACATTCAGGATTAAACCTGCTACCCATCACCAAATTCTATTGTAGTGTTAATGTGGTTCAGTGACACTGTTCTCAGATCAGACCTTAAAAGCCAGTTTGGTTGGGGTAACAGAAGAAAGGGAAGGGGAAGGAGAGGGGAAGAGCGGTGCATCCTGGCAATGAGGGGCTTTCCACGGGGTTGTGTAAGGGCACCTGAGCCTAGCAAGAGGCCTCCTGGAAGAATGTTACAGAGGGAGGCAACAGGTTAGATTAGCTGAGAGGTAATGAAAAAACAGGCCCTATTTCTAGTGATAGCACAGGTGGAACTTTATGTATGTATGTATGTATGTATGTATGTATTTTTAAAAGATTTATTTATTTATTTGGGAGAGGGTGGGGAGGGGCAGAAGGAGAGGGAGAGAAAGAATCTCAAGCAGACTCCTTGCTGAGCATGGAGCCTGAGTGAGGGCTCGATCCCAGGAACCTGAGATCATGAGCTAAGCCAAAATCAAGAGTTGGAGGCTTAATTGACTGAGGCACCCAAGTGCATCTAGGTATTTATTTTTTGTTTGTTTCAATTACAGAAGACAAGCTACTACAAATTACTTTACATTTCAGCCAAAATACTTCGATGTCGTGAAAGAATATGTGGAAATAAGAGCATGTAATTGTCCTTCATTTCTACTTATTTCAAAAGTGAATCTCAGAAAATGAATGCAGCAACTTTAGATTTAGAATAGATGGGGGAAAAAAAGAAAAATAAAAGAATAGATGGGTATTCTGATGCCAGTTTTGAGGATAAACAGAATTCCTCAGGGACTCCCACCTATAGGAAAACCGTAAGAAATGTAGGGGAGGCATATCTACACCGCATTTCATAGTTTGTGTAGAAATGTTTCCTCTGGGTTCACGGTGCTCTCTAGAAGGAAAGAAATAACAATTTGTCATTTGTTCTTCCTCTGATCAAGGTCTTTTGTCAGTTGATTGTGGGCTGCTTTAGATACACATCCTCCCAAGACTTGGTTTCTTCTTTGGCTCTTGATGACATCAGATTATCTGAGGCAGTATAATAGAAAGGTATTCATCCACCCACTGCAAAGGCAATGACAGACGACAAAAATAAGTAGCTTTGATGTGGAATGTGAGCACGGTGTACAGAGTGCTGTGGGGGAGAGTCTACTAAATAGTACTCCCAGGCTTCTACTTATCAGGTTCTCTTGGGAATTCTCAAGTCCTTTCCAAATCTGACTTAGAGTCTTGGGTGGCCATTAGCACCTTTCTCCACTGCCTCCAGGGCTGCCCCCACAGGGCCATCAGGATAATCTAAAAAACCAAGAGTTGATTGTGTCACATGGTAGCTGAAAAGTTCCCACTGCTTCCCAGTAGGTAAAACTTCCACTCTGTCATATGCCCTTCACAGCTTCTTCCTCATCTGCTTCGTGCACCTCTCTTTGCTGAGCTCCAGTGGACATGAATGCCTCCAATACCCACTCTCTACTCTGTAGACCAACTCCTCTTCCAGGAATGCTTGTCTCCTACCTCTCAGCTGAGATGTCATTCTTCAAGGCTCAGCTCAAGTGTTAGTCCTTCAGCCTTTCTGGACCTCATCCTCCCAGACAGTATTAAATCCATTTTATGAATACTCTGTTCAGCCCTTTTTTGCTCACTCACTGAATATAATGGAGTGTCTCCCCTATGCCAACCACGGTGCTAGTGCCTAGCTCAGGTTATTCTGCATGAGGCCAGAACCCTCTCCAGCATGTGTGGCATCTTTGAGTGAATTATAAATAGGCTCCTTCCTCCTTCTGGCTGACACAGCTCTGAGCTGGGGCAGAGACCTGTCAAATGTAGTCTGTACAAACCACAACCATAAATAGAGACCCTATAACTTAATCCTTTGTATTAGAGGTGTTTGGTTGATAATGCTTTTTATACTGAGCTCTGTGAGGGAAGTATCTTGTTTCTCAGCGCCTAGCATCCACGTGTAGGTACTTAATACATATCTATGAACATCAGTGAATGCATGGTCTGAGAGAACACTTCCTAGAACCTTTCTGTATGTGCTGGGAGGGAGGTGGGAAAGAAGTGTGTCTTTAAAACTGATTTATGAGGTAGAAACAACTCTTTTCATATGACTGGGTGGAGTGTAGGAGTCTGTGTGAATCTCGGGGACTCTCTGAGACCAATAATTTGCAACCTTGGCTGTAAATTATAATCACCTGGGAAGCTAGGCCAAACTACTTGTGCATGGACCAACTGAATCAGAATTTCAGAAGGGGCGGGCCCAGATATTGTAGTTTTTCAGTCTCCCCAGGTGATTTCAGTGTACAGCTGAGGTTTCAAACCACTGACCTAGAGAAACGGAGAGGAAAAATGACAGCATGTTTTCTTGTTCTGTGCGACGAGTGCTCTGGAAAACATAAAACAGTACAAACTAAAACAAGAAAATACCAACCATGGGCTGGAGCAGGTGAACAGCCAAGTAGGAAAGGGCATGCCACTGGGTTAACAGCAGACCTGTCCTGCATCTGGCTTCCATGGCAACAGCATTATTTTGGCAGCCCTGGGAACAAGAAGTCTGGACATTGCCATGCTTTGTAAAGCTTCTCAGGAAGTTGGCCCATGGCTGTCTAGCTGACTGTCCTGGGCCTCCTAAGAACTAAATGTTTTCCTCTACAAGTTGTAAAAATAAGCAAATAAGAAAATCCCCTTTGGCCTGTGAGGAAATGCTCTAAGGTAACCTTCTTTGTTTTGTGCTGTGGATTGCTGAGATGGGGTTTGTTCTATCTGGCAGTTCCTGCACCTGCTTGAGCCTTAAAAATACTTGGGTGATGACCAAGTCACACATTTCTCAATAGACTCTGGTGGGTTTTTTGTTGTTGTTTTTTAAGAGCAGTTTTAAGTGCCCAGCAAAATTGAGTGGAAAGTACAGAGAATTTTCATATAAGCACCCTCTTACCTAAGCATGCATTTTCCTTCGTCATCAACAGCTCTCCTCAGTGTGGTACATTTGGTACAACTGGTGTACCAGCACTGACACATCATTAGCAATGGAAGTGCATAGTTTGCATTAGGGCTCATGCTTTGCATTGTGCATTCTTTAGGTTTTGTAAGTGTATAAGGACGTGTATCCATTATAGTATCATAGAGAATAGTTGTATTGCTCTAAAAATCCCTTATGCTGCACCTATTCACCCCTCACTCCCCCCACGCCTGGGACAACCACTAACCTGTCTTTTGTCTCACCTTCTCCAGTATGTTATATGGTTGGAATTGTATAGTGCGTGGTCTTTTCAGATTCACTTCTTTCACTAAGCAGTATGCATTTAGGGTCCCTCTATTTCTTTTTGTGGCTTCATTGCTAATTTCTTTTTATTGTGGAATAATAGTTTATTGTTTTGATGTACCACAGTTTGTTTATTTGTTGACCTTTTGAAGGACATCTTGGCTGCTGCTTCCACGTTTGGGCAGCTATAAATAAAGCTGCTATAAACATTCATGTGCAGATTAAAGAACATATTTGATGGATTGCATGGTAAGAGTAGGTTTAGTTTCATAAGAAACTATTAAACTGTCTCAAAAAGTGGCTGTGCCATTTTGCAGTCCCATCAGCAGTGAATGAGAGTTCCTGCTGCTCCACATCCTTGCCTGAAGAACTTTAGCCATTCTAGAAGGTATGTAGTAATATTGTTGTTTTAGTTACCATTCTTTAATAACATGTGGAACATTTTTTAATGTATTTATTTGCCATCTATGTATCTTCTTTGATGAGGTATCTATTCAGATATTTTGACCATTTTTTTAATGAAATTGTTGATTTTCTTACTGAGTTTTAAGAGTTAATTTGCATATTTTGCATTATGCATTTGGCCATATCAGATAGGTATTGTGCAAAAATTTTCTCCCAATATATGGCTTGTTTTCCCATTCTCTTGATAGTATCTTTTGTAGAGCAGAACTTTTTAATTTTAATGTAGTCCAGCTTCTCTCTCTCTCTCTCTCACTTTTTTTTTTTTTTTAACATGGATCATGTCTTTTGTCTTGGATCTAAAAAGTCATTGCCATACCTAAGGTCATCCAGATTTCTTCCTATATTGTCTTCTAGGAGTTATATAGTTTGGAACTTTATATTTCAGGCTATTATCCATTTTGAGTTAATTTTTCTGAAGGATCTGCATCTGGGTTTTTTTTTTTTTTTTTTGCTTGCAGATATCCAGTTGTTCCAGCAGCATTTGTTGAAAAAGTAATTCTTTCTCCATGGAATTGCTTTTGCTTCTTTGTCAAAGAGCAGAAGTCTATATCTGTGTGGTTCTCTTTCTTGGGTCTCTATTTTGTGTATTTATATTTCTATCCTCTGGTTAATAGAACAGTGTCTTGATTGCTGTAGCTTTATAATAAAGCTTGAAATTGATAGTGTCAATCCTCTTTGTTCTTCAATATTATGTTGACTATTCTGAGTCTTTGCCTCTTTATATACACTTTAGAATCAGTTTGTCAATATCCACAAAATAACTTTCTGGGATTTTGATGATATTGCATTGAGCCTATAGATCAAGTTGGGAGGAACTGACCTTTTAACAATACTAAGTCTTCTGATCCATGAACATGAGATATCTATTTACTGATATTTAGAAAGAAATCTTTGATTTCTTTCATCAATTTTGTAGCTTTCCTCATACATATCTTATATAAATTTTGTTAGATTTATACCTAAGTATTTCATTTTCTGGTACTAATATAGGTGATTTTATGTTTCTAATTTCAAGTTCCAATTTTTCTTATATTTTGCTAATATACAGGAAAGCAATAGACTTTTAATATTAACCTGTATCCTGCAACCTTACTGTAATGGCTAATTCCAGGAAATTTTTTCTTTTTTTTTTGTCAATTTTTTTGGGATTTCCTATGCAGACAACTATGTCACATGTGAACAAGAGTTTTATTTCTTCCTTCCCCATGTATATACTTTTCTTTTTCTTATCTTTTGCATTGCCAGTATGATGTTGAAAGGAGAGGGCATACCTTGCTTTGTTCTTGGTCTTAGCGAAAAAGATCTAGTTTGGATTTTGAACAAGGACCATGACTATGAGAACTTTTTAAGAGGTCTTGCTATATGTACATTCCATTCTTATCTATATCTCTGATCTTTTGCTTTCTATTAGAAGTCTCCCTTCTGCCTTTTGCTTTCTATTAGAATTTTTCCCCTTTTCCTATAACAAACAAAAACCCCTAACAACTTTCCCTTGACTCTTTAAAAACCTCTGGCTACTCTCCTTTCTCTTTTCTTTATTTCTGAGCCAAACTTTTCTTTTCCAAATATCCATTTCCCTGCCTCCGATTTACTCCTTAAACTAATGCACTCTGGCTTCCGCTCCACTCCTCCAATGAAGCCATTAAGCAAAAGTTCACTGTAAGTGCAGTGGCTCTTTCTTAATCCGTATCATACTTGAACTTTTTGTAGCATTTGACCCCACTAACTCAACCATACTTCTTAAAACTTTCTCTTCCTTTTGGTCTCAGGGAGTGGTACCATTTATTTGGATTTTTTTTTCCTATTCTTCTATATTTGCTCTTATTATCTGTGGCAATCTTTTCCTAACTCCCTGAGTGTTAATGTGCCCCAGGACTCAATCTACCACTTGGCTTCTTTTTTTGATATCTACTCCGCATTTACTGGAGAGCTCCAAATCTCTATTACAGTTAGATCTTTCTCTTTAACTTCAGGCCCAGTTGTGATAATTATATTATCAATGTTTTTTGAGGTGCAGTGTTGAGCAGATTACACAAAATTTAGTAGTAGAAAACCCCTTTCCACAGATGAAGAAATTGAGTTCAGAGATTGACACTTAGAAAGTTCTAGAAACAGGATGTGACTCCATCCATTTTGATTCTAGAGTTGTACTGTCTAATAAGTTAGCTGCTAGCCATGTATTTAAATTATTAAAATTAAATAAAAAATTCAGTTTCTTGGGGTGCCTGGCTGGCTCAGTCAGAAGAGTATGTGACTCTGGATCTTGGGCTTGTGAGTCCATGCCCCATATTGGGCGTAGAGACTACTTAAAAAAAAAAAAACAAAAAAAAAAAAAACAACTTCTTAATCACACTAGCCACATTTCAATTGCTCAATTGCTACATGTGGCTAGTAGCTTCCCTACTGGAAAGCACAGTATAAAACTTCCATCATCACTGAATGTTCTGTTAAATATTGCTGCTCTAGACTTCCTCTAATCACAACTGGAAAAAGTACTTTCCTTGGTCTTCTTTCTCATTCTGCTATGAAGAGGTAACCCTTATTCAGAGTTACTTGTATATCCTTCCACAATTTTCTCTAAACAAATGCAAATATAAATACCCATATAATACACATTTTGTTCTGTGTTGTGTATTTTTAAAGACAGGATCAAATTATACATATTGTTCTGTAACTTGCTTTGTTACTTAAAAATAAATCTTGGACCTACTTCCACATCAGATATTTTAAAACTGCCAAACTATTTTCCAGAGCAGATGTACCATTTACATTCTCACCAGCAATTATGAATTATCCAGTGTCTCTGGATACTTGTCAGCATTTGGTGTTGTCACTATGTTAAATTTTAGCCAATCTGAAAGGTTATGGTGGTACCTCATTGTGGTTTTAATATGTATTTCACGATTGACTAATGACGTTGAACATCTTATCATGTGCTTATTTGCCATCTGTATATTCTCTTAAATGAAATTTCCATTCATGTCTTTTGTTTATTTTGTGATTGGAATTTTTTGTTTTGTTTACTGTTGAGTTTTGAGAATTTTTCATATATTCTAGATACTAGTCCTTTGTTGGATATGAGTTTGCAAATATATTGTCCTAGTCTGCAATTTATCTTACTTCCTCCTAACAGGATCTTTCTTAGAGAAAATGTTTACAGTTTTGATTTAGTCCAATTTTATTAATTCTTCCTTATGTGAAGCAGCTTTAAATGTCTAGTCTGAAAACACAGTGCTGAGCCCTAGATCCAGAAGATTTTCTCCTGTAATTTTTCTCCTATAATTTTTCCCAAACACTTAATAGCTTTATGCTTTACATTTAAATTCATGATTAATTTTAGTGATTAATTTTTGTATAAGATTTGAGGTTAGGTCAAAGTTCATTTTTTTCTCCCTAGGGATTTTCATTTGCTCCATCACCATTTGTTGGAAAGGGTATCTTTTCTCCATTGAATTGCATTTGTACCTGTGTCAAAAAATTTATTGGTCATGTTTGTGTGAGATTATTTCTGGGTTCTCTTTTTGTATTGATGTATAATTGATATTATATTATATTAATAATGACATATTAATTTCAGGTACCTAACATAATGGTTTTATATATACATGTATTGCAAAATGATCAACACAATAAATCTTGTTAACACCTGTCATCATACCTAGTTACAAAACTTTCAAGGTTCTTTCAGCAGCTTTCAAATATGCAATACAGTGTTACTGACCCACACCACAACTGATATGCTGGTATGATTTTTCAGTGGATTACATTTGTTGATTTTTTAAAATGTTGAATCAGTCCTGTACCAAATAAACCCCATTTGGTCATACTGTATAATTCCATTTATATGTTGCAGAATTTTATTTTCTAATATTTTGTTAAAGATTTGTGGGTCTATATTCTTGAGGGATATTGGTGCATAGTTTTCTTTTTTGTATGTCTTTGTCTGGTTTTGGTATCAGGGTAATATCAACTTCATAAAATGGATTGGGAATGTTTCCTCCCCTTCCGTTTTCTTGAGAATATTGTGTAGAATTGGTATTAATTCTCTTTTAAATTTTTGGTGAAATTCTCCAATGAAACCATCAGGTCTGGAGACTGACTTTCTTTCTTTCTTTCATTAGATTAAAAAAAATATATTTTCCTATCTTTTCTAGAGAAGAGGGAGGGGCAGAGGGAGAGGTAGAGAGAGAATCCCGATCAGACTTCTCACTGAGTGTGGATCCTAATGCAGGGCTCAATCCCAGACCCTGAGATCATGACCTGAGCCAAAACTTAACTGACTGAGCCACACAGGTGCCGTGAGATATCTTTTGGGGAAAATTTTAAGTTATGAATTCAGTTTGCTTTAATATTTACAAAGCTATTCAAATTATTTATTTCCTATTAGGTAGCTTGTGCAATTTGTGTTTCCTGAGGAAATGGTCCATTTTATCTAAGTTTATCTGGGTAGAGTTGCTCTTAGTAGTTCCTTATTTTTCTGATGTCGGCAGGGCCATCAGGGTATCCCCAGTTTCATTTGTGATATTGGTAATTTATGTCTTCCCTTTAGTTTTCTTTTGTTTCATATATTTTTTGTCAGTCTTGCTAGAGGTTTGTCAGTTCTTTCAAAGAATCAGCTCTTTGTTTCATTGATTTCCATTTTTTTTTCTGTTTTAAATTTCATAGATTTTTGCTTCAATCTTTATTATGTTTTTCCTTCTTTTGGCATAGATTTCTTTTTCTCGTCTTTTTGAAGATTCCTGGGATAGGAGCTTAGATTAGTGATTTGAGATTTTTCTCCTTTTCTAGTGTATGTATTAGTGCTATAAATTTTCCTCTCCACATTGCTTTAACTGTGTCCCACAAATTCCAGCATGATTTTATTCAGCTCAGAGTATTTTTTTTTTTTTTTTTTTTTTTTTTTTTACTTCTTTGAGAGATCCTCTTTGAATCATGGACTATTTAGAAGTATGTTTTTTAGTTCCCAAATATTTGGAGATTTTCTTGGTAGCTTTCTGTTATTTTTGTTTGATTTCACTGTGGACAGAGAACATACTCTAGATGATATCAATTTTTAAAAATTTGTTGAAGCTTGTTTAATGACTCAAGATATTGTCTATCTTGGTATATGTTCTGTAATAAAGAAAAAGTGTGTTCTGCTATTGATAGGTATTTCTAAGTGTTGATTTGATCCTGGTGGCTGTAGTGTTGTGGAATTCTTTGATATCCTTGCTGACTTTATTTCCAGTTATTCTTTTAGTTACTAAGAGGGGACTCTTGTGGTCTCCAGCTATAATTGTAACTTTCTCTACTTCTTTTAGTTCTGTCAGTTTTTGCTTCACATATTTTGCAATTCTGTCTGGTGCATATACATTTAGGATTGCTATTTCTGGCTAGATGGGTCATTGTCCTTTTATGCCTCTGGTAATATTTTTTGGTCTGAAGTATACTTTATATGATGGTAATATAATCACTCATGCTTTCTGACATTAATGTTTAGATTAGTGTTTGCTCAGTAGTATCTATATTAGTTTGCTAGAACTGCCATAACAAAATACTAGAGATTGGGTGGTTTAAAAAATATATTATCAGGGTACCTGGGTGGTTCAGTTGGTTAAGTATCTGACTTCAGCTCAGGTCATGGTCTCAGGGTCCTGGGATTGAGCCCTGCTTTTGGCTCTCTGCTCAGTGGGGAGCCTGCTTCTCCCTATCCCTCTACCCCTCCCCTAATCATGCTCTATCTCTATTCCCAATAAATAAATAAAAATTTAAAAATATATACACATATATATTTTCTCACAATTCTGGAAGATAGAAGTCTGAGATTAAGGTATCAGCAGGTTTGATTTCTTCTAAGGTCTCTTTGGTTTGCAGTTGGCTGTTGAGTCTTATTGTGTCTTCACTTTGTCATTCCTCTATTTGTGTGTCCTATTCCCTTTTCTTATAGGGATACTAGTCATATGGATGGGTCCGGACCAACTCCATGACCCTTTTAACTTAATTACCTCTTTACAGGCCCTATTGCCAAATACTGTTACATTCTGTGTTAGGAAGTTAGGACATCAACATGAATTTGGGGGCAATGCAATTCAGCCCATAATAGTGTATTTCTATCTTTTTTATTTTCAACCTACTTATCCATGTATGTTTGAAATGTAGACAGCTGATCATGCATATAAACCAATCATGCTTTTCAATCCATTCTTCCAATCTCTCCTTTTTAACTGAGGTATTTAAACCATTTTCATTTAATTAAATTATTGATACATTAAGACCTAAGCTTCCCATTTTATATTTTGTTTTTAATTTATTCTGCTTTTCTTTCTGTTTGCTTTTTCTTGCCTTCTTATGGGTTACTCAAATGCTTTGTAGAGTTCCATTTTGATTGATCTGTCATGCTTTTGAATGTGCCTCTTTGTATAGATTTTTAGGAGTTTATATATTGTACAACACATGTATAACTTGTCACAGTCTACTAGTGTCAATATTTTAGCAGTTTGGATGAAGTAGAGAAACTTAATCTCTCTTTACCTCCTCCCACTTATGATTGTGTTAAATAGTTCCTCTACATTAATTAAGAATTTCCTTCAAAAAAAAAAAAGGAATTTCCTTCATCTAAAAATGTCTTTATCTCTCTTCTGTTCTTAAAGGTATTTTTGGCAGATCTAGAATTCATGTTTGACAGTTCTTTTCTTTATGACTTCAAAATGTGCCACTTCCTTTGACCTTTATGGTGTCAGATGAGAATTCCACTGTCACTCAAATGAGTGTTTTCCCCCAAAACAATGAGTCATTTCTCTCTTCTGCTTTTAAGATTTTTTTCTTTATCTTTAACTTCAGAAATGTGATGATGACTTTTCTTGTTGTGGAATGACTTTCTGATTTCTCTTATTTGAGATTTCCTCAGCTCCTTGAATATATGTTTCTTTCTTGCCCAATTTAATTAATTAATTAATTTATTTATTTATGATAGTCACAGAGAGAGAGAGAGAGAGAGGCAGAGACACAGGCAGAGGGAGAAGCAGGCTCCATGCACCGGGAGCCCCGACGTGGGATTCAATCCCGGGTCTCCAGGATCATGCCCTGGGCCAAAGGCAGGCGCCAAACCGCTGCACCACCCAGGGATCCCTCTTGCCCAATTTAAAAGTTTCAAGCTATTATTTCTTCCTGTTATTTCAGTTCCACTCTTCCTTTCCTCTCCATCTGGAACTCTAATTTTTGTGAATGTTAACTCTTTTGTTTTAGTAGTTTTGTTAAGACTCTGGGTTTCTTTTTTGCTGTTGTCATTCTTGTTTTAGTCTTTTTTCTCCCTGTCACTCAGATTGGGTAAATTCTATTAATCTGTCCTCAAATTCTCTGCTTTTCTCCTCTATTATCTCCTCTCTAGTATGGAGCTCATCTATCAGACTCTTTTTTTCAGTTATTTTATTTATTGTATTTTTTAGTTCCATGAATGCCATTTGCCTCATCTTTGTAATTTTCTTTGTTCACAGTCCTCAATATTTTTAGGAACAAGCATTCTTCTTAAAGTGATGGCTATTTGTCATATTTAGCATATGTCTCCAAAATATGAAAGTCATCACCATTATTACACCTATAAAACCAGTGATAATTCTTTAATACTAGTCCATATTTGAATTTCCCTGATTTCCCTGCAAGTGTCTTTTATAATTGATTCATCCAAATTAGTATCCTAATGAGACCCATAGGCTGCATGTTGTTGTTTTGTCTTTTAAGTTTCTTCTCATCTAGAATAGTGACTACTCCTCACTTTTTTCTATGCCATTGACTTGTTGAAAACTAGGTGAATTTTTCTTTAAAATGTCCCACCTTGTGGACTTTTCAAATTGTTGTATTTCCTGTAACTTAGCAGTTAAAGCTGAGTGCTTGATTAGATCCAATTTCAATATTTTTGTGAAAAATACTTCATCAGAGGTGTTATTAAACAGCTCCATCCATATCGTTGCAAATGGTTAAGATGTCATACTTTTTTATAGCTGAGTACTATTCCATTGTGTGCATGTGTGTGTGTGTGTATATGTGTGTGTGTGTGTGTGTGTATCACATCTTTTTTATCCATTCATCAGTTGATGGATACTTGGGCTATTTCTATAATGTGGCTATTGTGGATAATACTGCTATACACATTGGGATGCATATATACCATTGAATTAGTCTTTCTGTATTCTTTGCATAAATACCTAGTTGTGATCAATTAATCTTTGACAGAGCAAGAAAGAATATCCAAAGGGAAAATGATAGTCTCTTCAACAAATGGTGTTGGGAAAACTGGACAGCAACAAGCAGAATGAAACTGGATCACTTTCTTATACCATACACAAAAATAATTTCAAAATGGATTAAAGACCTAAATGTGAGACCTGAAACCAATCCTAAAAGAGAGCAGAGGCAGTAACCTCTTTGACATCACCTGAAGTAACTTCTCTCTAGATATGTCTCCTGAGGCAAGGGAAAAAGCAAAAATAAACTATTAGGACTTCATCGAAATAAAAAGCTTCTGTACAGCAGAGGAAGCAATCAACAAAATTAAAAGGCAATCTATAGAATGAGAAAATATTTGAAAATGACATATCTAGTAAAGTGTCAGTATCCCAAATACACAAAGAACATAAAACTCAACACCTCCAAAACCAATAATCCAATTAAAAATGGGCAGAAGACATGAATAGACATTTTTCCAAAGAAGCCATACAGATAGCCAACAAACACATGAAAAGATGCTCAACATTGCTGATCATCAGGGAAATACAAATCAAAACTACAATGAGATATCACCTCACACCTGTCAGAATGACTAAAATCAACAATACAAGAAACAAATAGGTGTTGGTAAGGATGTGAAGAAAGGGAACCCTTCTGTACTGTTGATGGGAATGCAGACTGGTGCAGTCTCTCTGGAAAACAGTATGGAGGTTCCTTAAAAAGTTAAAAATAGAACTACCCTATGATATTATTGATTATACTGCCTATGCTATACTTTTATCTTCATGATATTTACTTTATAACTGAAAGTTTATACCTCTAAATCCCCTTTATTTATTTTGCCCAACTCCCCTCTGACAACAACCGATTAGTTCTCTGTACTTAAGAGTCTGTTTTTTGTTTATTTGCTTTGTTTTTTTCTTAGATTTCATATATAAGTGAAATCATGGTATGGTATTTGTTTTTCTCTGTCTGATTTGATTTACTTAGCATTATACTCTCTGGGTCCATCCATGTTGTCACAAATGGCCAGATTTCATCCTTTTTTATGGCTAAAATATTTCATTGTGCCTGTGTGTGTGTATACATACACGCATGTATACCACATCTTTCTTGTCCATTCATCTATGGATGGACACTTGGGTTGCTTCCCCCTCTTAGCTATTATAAATAATAGCAATAAATATAGGGGAATATAAAACAGTAAAGTACTATTTCTAATAGTAAAAAATTGAGGGGAGGAACCTAACTATCTAGTAAAAGGGACTTATTTAAATAAATTATGACATGCCCATAGTGTGCAATCAATACTGAAGACATTAAAAAATACCCAGTAAAAAGAGCAGTTAAATAAAAATTTGAGAATATGAAACATGTTCATATTGCAATAGATGAAAAAAGCTGATCACCAAAGCTAAAATATGCCCTGTATGATTATGAATGACAGGATCTACATCACAAAGCTGTGTATTAGTGGTGGAATCAATAAGCTATTTGTCCTGTTATTCCTTTGTAGGAATTAAAAGAGAAATATATAATGATCATTCATTACTTTGTGGTAATACTAGCGTAAAACCAATAGACATCATCTTATCATCTTATAATAAATAATTAAAATAATAATTAAAATAATAAAATTTTAAAAATTTAAAGCTTAAATAAATAAATGTATACCCCAGAAATAAAATGCTATAAAGATATAAACCTCTGTGGCTTCCTGCAGGTTCCTCAATTCCTTCAAACCACATTCTTTAAAAAGGGAATAGAGAATGAAGCAAAGCAACACATGCCCGGCTTTAGGATTCTCTTACATTAGAACCTGGGAAAGGAGTCAGACAAGACAAATTAGAAGCAAAATGTAAATGTCCCTCAGTTTAACAAGTAGGGTTGGTAGCTGCTCCTTTTCAATGCAGAGATTCAGGGCACATTCAACACATGAATGCCACACCCCCTGACTGAGACACACTGGGCAGTCACCCAAGGCACAGTCCAGGCTCTGTCATGTGGGCACCCCTCCCCCATGCCCACGGTAAGGGGCACCAGAGGCCAGCCAGGCCACAGCTGTGAAAGGAGGACCTGACTTCTGAGGCCTCACCATTTCCTCTCTGGCCTCCTCCTCCTTGTATGCAACCCCACCTTTCACACTTCTTATTTCCAAAAATCTTCCTCCTCTAGAGCCTCTCACCATATTCATGTTGGTTCTTACTGTATATTTATTCTGCAGAAAGCTCCTTGAGGCAGAGTGGGGTGGCGACTCAGTGTCCAGGCTCTAATCACTTGGAAGAGTTTGGTTCTACCACTTGCTAGCAAGTGTCTTCAAGCAAGTAATCAACAACTCTGAGTCAGTTTCTCTAAAGTGTCATTAGAAACACAGAATGTGAGCTTTAAGGTTTTCCAAATATTTGACATCTGATGGCAGTTTTTCTAGGTTTCCAATGGCAGGTTTTGGAGTTGAAACTGAGGAAGTTTTTCTCCTGTACTTTCTCCTCTCTATTTTCCGACCAAGTATTTAGCAGAGAAGATAATTAAAATAATTTAAAGGATATATATTTTTCCCCTGAACTGTTATGTAAATTTTAACACAACTGAAAAAAATATCAAAGGAATAGATAACAATTATTCTTTTTTCTCTTTGCTTACACCCACTCCCCCATTTATCAAAGGGAAATCGTCATTAGTTGAATATATTCCAAGGTTGTTTCTTTGTACTTTGTTTAGTTTTAAGGAAATGCACTTAAGAAAAACTCCTTACATTTCTATAGGGCTTTATATTTCACAATGTATTTTTACATACTTTGTTGGATAATGTATTTTTTTCCCCTTTGAGTTCTGCTGCATGCTTTTAAAAGCAGCTATATTAAGGTATAATTTACATATAATTCACTCATTTTCAGTATGTATCATATTGGCAAATATATATGTTTATGTAACCACCACCACATTCAAGATACAGATCTATCACTCCAACAAGTTCCCATGTACCTTTTTGGCAGACAATCCCTTCTCTTCCTCTCCAGCCTCAAGCAACTACTGATCGGCTTCCTTATCTATATAGTTTTGCCTTGTTTTAGAATCTCACATAGATGACATGTATCATATGGAGTCTTGTGTGTCTAGATTTTTCACCTGACCTCATGTTTTTGAGATTTATCAATGTTGTTGCACATATCAGTAGTTTGCTCTTTTTTCTTGCTGACAAGAATTTTGTTGTGTGAACATTCTAGTTTTTGGCCACTGTGAATAATATTATGCACAGTTAGGTATCTGTATGGACATATTTTTATTTCTCTTGGGCAAATATCGAAGAGTGGAATTGTTGTGTCTATGGCAAGTGTACATTTAACTCTAGTGCTAATTGTTTGTAGGAAGATGTCACATCACACAAAAACTATACCAGAGGAAGGCAGCTCTTCCTACTTTACAGAGAAGGAAACTAAGGCACAAGGGAAGTTTGGTGCTTTACTGAAATTTTCTGCTATTAAACTTTGGATGTGCTAAGACTAAGACATAGATAACCGGCATTCATTGCCTTTTAGTTTTTTAAATGTTTTCTTTCTTTTTGGATCTTTTGTTTGAATGTGAAAATGTAAATTAATTGTTACACAAAATTTAAAAATATAGATATAGAAAGAAAAAGGAGCCAAAAATTACCTGTTTCCTCTGCTCAGAGGGGGAGGATTGTGTTTGTGTGTGTGTTTTTTCTTACAAAGACAGTTAAGATTGTGTCATCTTTTGTGTCTTGATTGCCACATTCAACCATGAAGATCATTTTCCTCACTTCTAAAGATCTTTTCACAATGATAAATATATACCTACGCCATCCTTTTAAGAGGTAGCTAAATCTTTATATTGATGATTCAGTATAAATTTTTATATTGACAGCACATGACAATTGGTCATTTTTAATTTTGTGCTATTATTAGCAATAATATTGTATTTGTCTTTAAGAATTTATTTGTATCTTCACCGAATTGTAAAATGTACTTTTGCATTTTGAGATGAATCGTTTAAGATTTGCTAATCCTCAAAAACATAACTAATTTTGATTCCTTTCCAAGTTACCCTAGAGATGTTGGTGAGGGGATTAGGCTTGCTGTGGAAATGAGAAATGGAACTCATCTGAGTGAAGATATAGGTCTGATGTGGCGCCTGAGTGGCTCAATTGATTAAGCATCTGCCTTCAGCTCAGGTCATGATCCTGTGGTCCTGGGATCTGGCTCCTGGCTCAGCAGGGAGTAGGTTTCTTCCTCTGCCCTTCATCCTGCTTCTGCTCTCCCTTTCTCTTTCAAATAAATAAATAAATAAGAAAGAAAGAAATAGATTTTTTATGTAAGATACTTTGTCTCAAATTTAAAAAAAAGATTTTATTTATTTATTTAAGGAACACTAGCCAGGGGAGGGGCAGAGGGAGAGGGAGAAGCAAACTCCACGGTGAGCAGGGAGCCCAACATGGGGCTTGACTCCAGGACTCTGGGATCATGACCTGAGGCGAAGGCAGATGCTTAATCAACTGAGCCAGGCAGGCGCCCCTCAATTTTTTTTGAATATGAAAAAAATCCCTCCCATCTCACAAAAGAGGAACTTTGAGTAAAAATTTGGCAGTGAAGAGTCTGAGAAGGACAAGCTTCCTTTAACAGTGCAACTCCAGAAGTTTCACTTCTCCCTCTTCCTCTTCTCTGTCCAAGTGAGAAAGCTCTTAAAATGCATAGAACCAGTTGAAAAGGGCTTCAATATTAAGTGGGGGTAGAGCTGATGGCAGGGAAGAGTTGATTCAGTAACCAGTCAGAATGACAGTGATAAAATAATGCTGTTCCTCTCTAAAAGTGTCCATTCCCAAATTGTCTCTATGCAGTTACATGAACTAAACTCATTCTCCTTGAGTTCCCATAGAGAAAAACTTCTCAGAATTCTCTTTGCCAGAGAAAACAGTAGAAGAGAGTCAATAGAGGAGATTAACTCACACTTAAGATTATTTTTACACCCTGTTGCTTCATTTTATAAAAAGAATATTTTCAAAGACTTGAGGTAGAAGGGAGTTTAGGTATCATTTAGTTTTGTCTCCTCATTTTATAGATAGGGAAGTAGGTGGAGAATATAATGTTCAGATTTCATTTTGATCTTGTTTTCTTTTCCTCTGAAGGTTTAGTTCTTCAATTCTTAGCTTATGTAACTCTTTTTGAAAAGAGTTGTTTCTCTACTAACTCCTTGATTGCCATGACTGGACTGGGCTTTCTAACAAAATATTTTCTTTCTTCCAGGGAGAAGCAGTTTAAACCTCAGGACTATTTCAATTCGAGAAATGATCTGTTCAACTTCCTTCACTTAATCCACTACATTTTTCTCTATCTTTAACTTTTCTTATTTCTTTCTTTCCTGTTTTAATGGAAGCAATAGCCTTTTTCCTACAAAGACAAACTTTTCATATTACTCTTTTCCCCTCTTTTTGTTTCATAAAGTTTCATAAAGTTGAAGAGTAATCCATGTTAATTGAATACAAAATAAAAAGTAGCTGTTAACAGCAGTCTGTATTTTAGCAATAATTGGCAAATATAAAAATAAGGTATAAATCACATTAGCAAGAAAAAGCAAATAGTATGTGGTAATTAAAGATGTGCAAGACATTTATGAATAAAAAAATTAAAACTCTATTAGCGAATACAAGGCAACCTGATGTGCCGTTAGTGAATGGAACGATTTTAACATTTGTAAAGATACCAATTCTTTTTTGATAAATCAGGTCATTTAAGCCAATTCCAAAAAAATCCAACAGGATCTTTCTTCTTTTTAGTTTTATTGAGATATAACTGACATACAAGATTGTATTCATTTTCAGTTTACAACTAACTTGGTATGTGTATATATTGCAAAATGATTACCGCAATAAGTTTTGTCAACATCTATCACCTCACATAGTTATATGTGATGATAACTTTTTCTCATCTCTTTTGATAACTTTTAAGATCTACTTTTTCAGCAATTTTCAAATATACGATAGTATTAATAGCTTCATGACTATGCTGTACATTACCTCCCAGAACTTATTTATCTTATAATTGGAAGTTTTTACCTTTTGACTGCCTTCATTGCACCCTCCCCATCCTCTTAATGGAATCTTTTTAAGCACTCAGCACTGATTCTAGAATTTTCATGCAAGTATGAAATAAAAAATAGCAAATAATAACAAATAAAAATAAAAACAAAGGTAGTGGGATTGTTCAGAACCACTCTTCAATATTAAAGCCTTTTACCAAGCATCATATAGAATAATGTGATAAGGGCCCAAGAACAGGAACACCGAGAAAAAGCCCAGTGCAACAAAATAAGTAACACAGAACACACACACATCCACATACATTTATCTACCTATCTAATATTCTGCATAGCAATGATAGAGATAGCATCACCAACCAATGAAAAAGGATGTATTTTTAGGAGAGAATAATGAGAAGATTAGCTTATTATATAGAAAAAATAAAGTTAGATTTCCACCTCATACCATATATAATGGTGAGATCAATTACAAGACCAAACTATAAGATTAGTGGAAAAGCTATAGGCAAATATTACAGTAACCTTGGAGTGGAAAAAAAACCCTCTTAAATATACTCCCCCCAGTAGAAGTCATAAGGATAAAGCTTGATATATTTTAATAAAGGGTTTCATTTTAGTGAAGTATTCAATGGACAAAGTTGGTAAAGGAATGATGGAGAAGAAAAAATTAATGTTTAGAGATCACACACACACACACACACGAAAAGTGGGCAAAGATAAAAGAAGTCCATTCACTAAAGGAGAAACATAAACAGTTAACCAGTATGTGAAGAGATGACTAAACTCTTGGTAGTAAAAGAAATCTAAAGAGAACAAAAGTAGCACATTACATTCACCAGCTTGGCAAAAATTGTAAAGAAGGATATCATTACTCGTCCCTCCCTGAAGTCAGCTGCTTCTGAGCAGGGCCCAGAGCCACTAAGACATTTATCTGGATTTGCAAATTTTGGTTCCTTAGCCCAAGTTATGAGAGGTTCAGAATTTGTTTCTGTTGTGGATGAGAAAAGATCTCCCTTTATTGGTGGCACCTTTTCCTTCAGATATCCATTTTATTTCTTCTAGTCCATCAATAAACAACTCCATCATGTGGATCTATGACCTGCTTTTAAAAAATAGGAAGGATATTGTTAGCAAGGATGTGGGGAAACAAAACTCTCATGCATAACTGGCAGGAGTAAAACTGGTCATTTGTTTTGGAGAGAGATTTGGCAGTGCTTATAAAAATTAAGTGTGCGCCTAGCCTATGGTTTAACAATCCTTTTTCTAGATATCTACCCCTAAAGAATTCTTTCTCAGGTCCATGTAAGGATATGTAAGAGATTGTTCACTGAAAAAAAATTTTTTTGTTAGTGGAGAGTTGAAGGCAAACTAGGTATTCATCATTAAGAGAATAGAGGATATGCCTACAATGGTATATTAAGCAATTAGAAGCTTTAAGATTAATGTACATATTGTAACACAGATCTTAAGAACATAGGATTAAGTAAAAAAAAAGGCAGAATGAGATCTATGGCAAAATGTTTTGTAAATTAAAAAATAACACACGAAGTAACAATACGCATCTTTCGAGGATACTTACATATGCAGTGACATTGATTCAATACATTAGAGAAAAGTTGGGATAGGTATGCAGATATCAGAAAAAATAGGAGGTGTAACAGACTATGATGATGTTGTGCCCTAAAATGTATGGCTAACTCAACTCTGCATCTCTGAAGAAATACACATGTTCATTCACACAAAGAAAATTTATTCATTGGACAAATACTTATTGAGCACCTGCTGGAAGTGAAAGAAAACATACCACCCAGATCTCAGCATACAGAAAAAACCATTCTTGACATTTTGTACAATAGTGCTTTTTTCCCCTCCTCCTTTTTCTATTTCTGAATCTTTGACTAACAAAAATTAAGCTTTTCTGTGGAAACACATTTCTCCCTTTGAGCGATATCTTTCCCAATGCTACAAAACCTGATTTTTGCCCATCCTAAAAATAGCCCGTTCTCTTGACCATCATCATCTGTCTTTCTATTTCTGGTGTCAAGACATCTTCAAATAGATAACCAAACTTACCTTCACATTTACTGCTCAATGTAGAATGATTACTATTTTTTTTCCCACCCTTATCTTAGAGCTGTTTTCTCAAAGGTAACCAATGGTTTCTTAATTTTAATCAAGTGGTCTCTTTTCTGCTTAAATAAATAAGCATTTATTAGGTTACTTTGATGCATAATATGACATGAGGTGCCAGCACAAGAAGATTCTAGTGCAGTCCCTGTATTCTAGGAGATCTAATGCTCCAGTTAGAAAATACATATGGACATGGATAACCTTACTATGATGTTCTAATTTCAGAGATAAGGTATGCCTAACTTGCTACTGAAACTCAAGTGGGACCTTTGAATTCCGGAAGACTTTTTGTAGAAGATTCAGTCTGAGTGTTGAAAGATGATCCAGTTCAGTAAAATTAAAGAATCCTAGACAAGTGATTCTCAAACCTAGCTGCACATTTCAGCTTAAAAAATATTATGTCTAGGTTCCACTGAAATCCAATGAAATCACAATATTTGGCACAGAACCTGGGCATCTTTTTCAGAAGCTTCTCTTGTGGGGGCACCTGGGGCCCAGTCAGTTAAGCATCTGCCTTCAGCTCAGGTCATGATCCCAAGGTTGTGGGATTAAGCCCTGTGCAGGGCTCCCTGCTCAGTGGGGACTTTGCTTTCCTTCTCCCTTTGCCCCTCCCCCTCGCCCTGTTTATGCTTGCTCATTCACTCTCGATCTCGCACTCACACACACTCTCTCTCTCAAATAAATAAAATCTTAAAAGAAGTTTCTCTTGTGATTTTAAGGTGCAGCCAAATCTGAGAATCACAGATCTGAGAACCATAGATCTAGACTGATACAGGAACAAGAGCAAGACTACAGAGGGGTAAATGGTAGTAGTCATGCAGCTAGTAAGTGTCAGAGCCTCCAATTGTGGACTGTCTCATTGGAATGTTCTTAACCACTCCTTGTTGCTGTTTCCATAGCACCTAGGTAATGTTAGGATATGTTACATTATGCTGCAGTTAAACAAACAATTTAGTGGTTTAGAACAATAAAATTTTATTTTTGTTTTCGTGGGCTTTCATTGAATGTCATTGGGGGAGGAGTTCCTTCTTGATGTCATTCTTACTCAGGGACACAGGGTTGTGAAGCTTTCACTATTTAGAGCCAGTTGCTCTGTCAGGGGAAGGGAGAGTAATGAATTGTATACAAATTTATATAGACTTCCACCTACAGACCCATGACACTTCTGCCCACAGGCACTGGCCAAATCAAGTGCCCATATCTAACATCATGAGGGTGGGCATGCTATTCAACCATAGGCCTGGAAGATAACTGGGATATCTATAAAAATGACTATCACTAAGCTATATGATATCAAATTGAATTCAATTGCCAAAGGCGGCCAATTACATTTATCTGAGGCTCCACAGTATAATATGACCTGGAAATCGTGATTTCTTAATATTTGAGCCAACTAGGAAGGATATTCCCAAGGAAGTTGAATGATGCACTTTTTTATTTTTACATCTAATTCTTCCACTTTCAATTTCTTAATCCAAGTTTTGGCCTTACCAGAAAAACAAGAGTTGGGTTTCCAAGATTTCAGCACTTTCCATATTATTCAGATGGAAACTCTCTTTCATCTTTAGAGGGTAAGATCCTTGTAACAATGACTTCTTGAATCAGCCAGAATATGTATACACCCAGGCACTATTTCTCCTTTTCTATTTGTGAGGATGACTTCGGGCCAATTGACTCACGCCAGCTTCCTCCTATCTTTGTTTCCACAGCTTAGAAGTCAAAACAATATCTTCCTAATCCTTTATGATTTCAAAGGGCTTGCCCATAAATGGTCTCATTTAATCCCCAAATAAACTTTATGGTGAAGAGATTATGCAATCCTATTTTACAGATGAAGAAATTGAGATTCAGAGAGGTGAGACAAGGTCTCATGGAGATTTCTGAAATATTTGCCTCTTCTGATAGCTAATAGTCTTCTTTCTTATCAGCTTATCCCTTTAATGAGCCAAAATATTAATTAATTAATTAATTAATTAATTCACTCACTCAACAAGAAATAGTTATCTGTTGGAAGCCTGACATGGGGCCATCTGCAGAGTATGAGTACATATGGTCCCTTATCCTGGAAAAGTGCTCTGTTAAAGAAGATATTTGCTTGGGAGGGCTTCCCTTCCCAAATGAAAGTCAAGGATTAATGATGTGAAAGCCACTAGGACTCTCCTTTCCCCTTATCAAAGATGAATTTGATGTTTGAAAGTACATCAGCCCTCCTATGACCATGTTGTAACAAACCAACATGGGCCTGAGTCCTTGATGATATTTTTAAATCCCTGGGTTACCTATATCCACCAGACTTCTTGTTATGAGAGGGGGAAAAAAACCCTTAAATGTTTAGGCTTCTGTGAATTGGATTTTCTGTTACCCACAGTTGAAAGGATTCCCAAGTGATTCAATCAATGAACTATTCTGGTGACCGACTCATACACAAATTATTTGTATTAGAGTTCTTAGCTCTTGCCTGCCTAGCCCAGCCACTTCTGAGGGACTGTACCTCATCCATAGCTCCCATTTCTGAAATGGCAAATGGAATGATTGAGTTCTGTATAGGATCTTTCTCCCCATGGACAAGGCTGATCCTAGGGTAGCCAGCTACAGATCTGCCAATGAACTACAGCCTTGGGCCTTCTGTGGAAAATGACAACTGGAGGGACTGGAGTTCTTTTTCAGAAATCTGGAATTTAAAATTGAGAGAATGAGTCAGTGAGCTCAGAGAGCTGAGTTGAGTGAGGGTCACAGAGAGGGTTTGGGGCTGGAATGTATGATATAGACCATATGCAAGTTGAAATCATGAGAAAGCTGGTCATGGGGAGAGGTTCAGAGAGAGGCAGAGATACTCAAGAGAAGCGCAGAGTAAGTGATACCTTGGAGATTCCTGATGGGGTACTGATTCCATAATGCCCTGTCATAAGTCATCTCTTTTTTGGGGCAATATGAGTGAACCTCTGTTCTTATCCCCAAATAAGCTCTAACATACTAGACAATAAGAACTATATTTTGAGTTAAATTTTAAATATCTTATAATCCCTCTTTCCTTATATGTGTAGTGCAAAAGATATATATGTGTGTGTGTGTGTTATATATATATGTACATATATATATTTATTTATTTACAATACATTGGGATTATATGTGAACAACACCTAGCACAGAGCTTAGCACATAGCCACAATTTTATGAATATTAATTCCTTTCTATTTCCTAACAACTAGGGCTATACAGAAGTAGAACGGACTACTTGAAAGGAAGTATACAAGTAGAAATGTGACCACATATATTAAGCTTTGGATTGATGGGTAAATTAGTGATCCTTTACTTGCTTTTTCCCAAGATTCCTTGGCTCTCCATGCCTCTGATTGAACCAGCTTCTCCAAGTAAACCAGTCTATTTTCTTTGTCTTGTCTCAATCACCACAAGAGAATGGGTTAAAAATGAATGGTTATACCTAAGACATATGCCCACCCTACTCTATGCCAGACTGGATCCATATAGGTTGAAAAAGTGTTGGTTCCACAGAGGAAGAGACGGAGAGCAGGCAGCAACAGGATATGTCCACTTCAATAGGTCATTTTGTCTTTTGTGTTTTTCTAACTCTCCCTGAACAATAACTAGTTGAATAATAACTAATATTTTTTAGGGGTTCACTATTTGCATGGCACTCTGCTAAATGCTTTCCATAGACCACCTCATTTAATGCTCACAGCAGTCCAAGATGTAGGTACCCTTCCATTTTACAGAAGGGTGATTAAGCACAGAGACATTGCATAATTTGCTTATAGTCACGCAGCTGGTATGTAGTCAAGATGGAATGCCAGTAGTGTGATTTCTCATCCCACAGGAAACCACAGAAAATAAAGAAGCTGATGCAGGGGTCATAGAGTTAGAAAAATCTTTCTGATTAGACATCCATGGTTGACTATAATAAGCAAGAGAGGCTACCTTTCTACCCCCAGTAAAAGAACTCAAAAAATAGCTCCCTTCTCAGGTTGAATTATTTCCTGATCTAAGAGAATACATAGTCATAACCTGCCAAAACTGGAGGAGATTTAGAGAGCTTACAACTAGTTAGTTCTAGACACATTTTGATGGAAATGCTCCCAATTGTGGAATTCTTTCTTTTATAGGTGTTACTCTCAAGCTCAGTAATCATCCACAAAAGATGGATTCCTCCTTGCCCTCAGATAGTTTTCTCTTTCATGTGGCCTATCAGGCCCTTCATGGTCTGCTTCTGGCCTATGTTCCAGTCTTCTCATTTGGCACTTCCATCTCTTCCCTCCTGATTTGAGGTCTGGCCATAGAGAAATCTACACACACACACACACACACACACATATATACACTAATCATAATTCTCAGATCACTATATCATATCAGTATTGGCCTATGCATAACCTTGTTTTATTCTGTTGCTTCATTTGTGCTTTTTTTTTTTTTGTGGTGAGAACATTTAGGTTCTACATTTACTCTTTAATTTTTTTTAAACAGGGAGAGCAGGAGTGGGAGGGGCAAGGGACAAGAGAGGGAGAGAATCTTAAGCAGGCTTCACGCCCAGTATGGAGCCCAATGTGTGACTCAATCTCACAACCCAGAGATCATGACTTGAGCTGAAATCAAGAGTCAGACACTCAACTGACTGAGGGACTCAGGTGCCCTAGTTCCACATCTACTTTTAAATACTGTAATAAAGACCTGTGGAGCTGAAATTCTTTGATTACTCTAAAATATGCTGTTGTTATTACCACGGAGCTTTTACATTCTCTTTACTCTGCCTGAAATTCTTTCCATGACACCACAATGCTCTCCAATGTCCTTGAGATCTATATTTAAAAAGTATCCTTGATTTTCTTCTTCCATCTTCAAGACTGGGCTAGGACTCTTCTCTCAACGCTCCCATACTGTTCTGTCCTTTCCCTATAACAATGTGCTATATTGTCTGTTAACTTGTTTATCTCCCACTAGGAGGTACTAGCCTGTGAGCTTATTGAGGAAAAGAATGGCTGGTCTAATATTCCTATCTTAGTGTTTAGCACAGTGCATGGCACATAGCATGAACTCAATATATAGTTCAAAGGTTATTGAACTTTTTCTGTTAAGACCAGATAGTAAATAATCTTTGGCTTTGTGGGCCATGCAGTGTCTGTTGGATTTATTCAACTCTGCCATTGTACTATGAAAGCAGCCATAGACAATATGGAAACATATGGGCATGGCTGTATTGCAATAAAACTTTATTTACAAAGATGAGTGATGGGCTGGACCTGGGCCATAGGCCATAGTTTGCTGACCCCTGCTATAACTGATGAAGAAATGATTGAATAAAAATGAATGAGTGGGACTGAATTTAATCTCACTCATCAGAAAGGAAGTTTCTTTCTTTTGTTTATCACAAAGAACTCTTTATTAGAAAACCTGGATTCTATTTCCTTCATATTACTTAATAGTCTTTTATCTTCTCTAGACTCCCACAGCCTTATCTTTAAATAATAAGCTAAATAATACCTCCTTTGCTTAAAATTTGAAAATGTCAGGACCTTAAGGGTAGGATCTATGCCTTGTTTGTCTTTATCCCCAGAGGTAGGCAGAATTCCTACATGCCTAAAGTTTAATAGGTTGATGAGTCACTTGCTGAATGATTGAAAGGTCAGGGTGAAACAGGTGTTAGGTGACCTAACTAGCAGATAACTGGACCAGATTGAGTAAACTGTTAAGATTGAAGAAAAAAAAAGAAACTTTAGAGATCCTGATGAACTATCACTACATAGAAGTTCTTTTAGGTTTAAGAACATGGGATCTTTTGATTCCAAATGACTGAAGACCTCACACAAATTGGCTGAAGCTCAAAAAGAAATTTATTGACACATTGATGTGTCTTGTTTCAGGGGTTCGAAATTCATAGAGGGCCTAGGGTTCTCTATTTCTCTACTTACTTTCTGCCTGATTGGTTTTCTCATCAGGCAGGCTTCACCCATTGGTGGCATACTGAATATATTTGGATTCAAGCTCATAGCCTCACAGCTGAAAAAGCAGTGGAAAATAGGGAGTGTTACTATCTCTCAAAAGTTCCAGGAAATGTGTTAAGGTTGTATATCCCTGGCTTTATTTGGATCAATTGTTCATCCTTGATCCAAACACCATGGCCATGAATGAAACCAATGCCATCTAAACTGCACTGACTGGGAATGAGGGAGGACTGGCTCTCTAGATGCACATGTGGAGGAAGGTGGCAAAAACATGAATTATCCAAAACTGCTATGGTCCTCTCTCAAGAATATGCTCTAATATGGTAACACAAATTGAGCATCCAATATTAGGATGTTTGTGAATTCCCTGAAGACTGTCCAGGGACCTTAACTTAGGAAGAGAAGATAATTAAGCTTAGTCTCAGTCTCTCTTTCCAGTGTATGACCTTTTCCAGATGCTAAATTATTATTAACATTTGCATTTCTAAGAAAAAAGAATATGTACATTAAGAAAATCTTTGTTTTAGAATAGCTTTAGATTTAAAGAAAAATGATGAAGATAGAACAGAGTTCCTATACACACCACACTCAGTTCCCCCTATTGTTAACGTCTTACATTGTGGTAATGGTATATCTATAACAATTAATAAATCAATACCAATACATTGTTATTAACCAAAGTCCAAAATTTCCTTAGTTTTCACCTACTGGCCCTTTTTTCCTTCCAGAAGCCTATCTAGGATACAACATTACATTTGATTATTACATCTCCTTATGTTCCTCTGGGCTGTTAACATTTTTCAGGCTTTTCTTGTGTTTTATGACCTCGACAGTTTTGAGAAGTATTTGGCAAATATTTTGTAGGATGTGACTCAGTGTGGCTGTGTTTGATGTTTTTCTCATGATTAGAGTAGGATTATATTTCTTGGGAGGAAGACTTTACCCCAGAGGTAAAGCGCCATTTACACCACATCACATCACATCAAGGGTACAGACCATCGAGGTGACTTATTATCTCTGTTGATGCTGACCTTGATCACCTGCCTGAGGTCATGTTTGCCAGATCTCTCCTCTCTAAAGGCGAAATATCAGAAAGGGAGACAGAACGTAAAGACTGCTAACTCTGGGAAACGAACTAGGGGTGGAAGAAGGGGAGGAGGGCGGGGGGTGGGAGTGAATGAGTGACAGGCCCTGGGGGTTATTCTGTATGTTACTAAATTGAACACCAATAAAAAATTAAAAAAAAAATAAAGGCAGTCTTTGTTCTCACTGTCTTTATTGGATGCTTTGGAAGAAAGTCAGTATGTCTAGTCCACACTTCTCCAAGGAGCCCTGGTTTCTTCTATTGGAGAGTGGTATTTAGAAACTAATATTGGGTGCTAGGTGTGCTCAGTATGTACATTTTTAATAGTAAAATTATTCTAAAAAGTTAATAACTAAAAAACCGGTTGATTTCTCTCATAGTCCTTCCCATAAAACGTAAAGCCTTCTAAATTGTTTCTTCTGTTTTTCCCCTCTTCCATATTACTAATAATGTGTTTATACTGGTATTGTTTGATTGATCACTCTGATCACCCCCTATTGATCTCCTATAAGGGTGAATTGGGTTTGGCTTTCTTGCACCTCCACTCCCCTTCTTCTCTGCCCATCTTCTCAATGTATTCATATCACAATTTTGTGTTTATTTATTTTTTTAAAGATTTTTATTTATTTATTCATGAGAGACACACAGAGAGAGAGAGGAAGAGACGTAGGCAGAGGGAGAAGCAGGCTCCATGCAGGGAGCCCGATGCGGGACCAGATCCCGGGACTCCAGGATCACGCCCTGGGCCGAAGGCAGGCGCTCAACCGCTGAGCCACCCAGGCACCCCCAACAACTTTGTGTTAAACTAGTAGCCAGACTTTACATTATCATGACCATATAACTATCTTTCACATTGAACAAATGTAGTATAATTACATATTTTTTCTTGTACAATATTTTAACTTTCCTGAGTGTAATAATTGTCTCATGTTTTCCTTTTCTTAATTTTCCAAGTGTTTATCAAAATTCATCCCGGGGTGTTTGGGTGGATCAGTCAGTTAAGTGGATGCCTTCAGCTCAGGTCATGATCCCAGGGTCCTGGGATTGAGCCCGTACCAGTTCTCTGCTCAGCGGGGAGTCTGCTTCTCTCTCTGCCCCTCCCCCCACTTTCTCTCTCTCTCTCTCTTTTTAAGATTATTTATTTATTTATTCATGAGAGACACAGAGAAAGAGAGAGAAGGAAAGAGAGAGAGAGAGAGAGAGAGAGAGAGGCAGAGACACAGGCAGAGGGAGAAGCAGGCTCCATGCATGGAGCCTGATGTGGGACTCGATCCTGAGTCTCCAGGATCAGGCCCTGGGCTGAAGGTGGTGCTAAACCGCTGGGCCACCCAGGCTACCCACTCTCTCCTTCTTTCAAATAAATAAATAAATAAAATCTTTTAAAAAATCACCTCAAATGATTCAACCCCTTTCTGTTAAAGATCTGTTGAACCTATTTTCAAAATATCTAAATGCATGAGACAATCTACCAGTTACACTCATCACCACCACTCCAAACCTTATTCCTCTGCCCTTCTGTTCCAGCCTGTTCTGCTGGTTTTTGTAACTAGTCTGCAAGGATGCTTTCCCTTTACCTCCAATGAACTTCCTGGAATTTACACCCTTGTATTGTTTCCTCTACTTGAATAACTTACTTTTTGACCAACAGAATGCAGTGGAAATGATACTGAATCACATGTAGGTTTAGGTCATAACCTTTGCAGAATCTTCCTGAGCCTGTTGAAATGCTCATTTTTGAAAAAGCCAGATATTATGTAAGAAATTCACTTACTTTCAGACTACCATACTGTAAGGAAGCTCAAGATGCCTTGTGGAAAGCCCATGTGGAAAGTCAGGGCTGCTTGTCCAGCTCTTAGGTCTTCTAGTCATCCTGTCAATTTGCTAAACATATGAGGGAAAAAGTCATCTTGGATGTTATCTTTTTCATATTGAAGACTTTCCATACATGTCTTGGATCCTTGGTTGTCTATTCACTTTTAAAGTGACACACTTAAAACTAATTAGGAGTGTTGCATGCATGACTGAGGCTGATGCACTGGTTACTTTATTGAAGGTGAATTGTTCATATTGTTGGGGGACACCTAAATATCAATGTTTGTGTTTTATTGGGGTCATTCAGTTTATCCAGAGATTAAATTCCCCAGTTTCCAAGGAAGGGGATTCCATAGTTCAATGGGAAGGTTTTCTCTAAGTCTCTCTATTTTCATTCCTTCCTTTTGCTTTTCTAGCTTCTCTGAATCCAGAGCCTCATCCAATATTTGTATTTTCACCAAAACTTTTACTCTGTACAATGTTGAATGTCTGAGACTCATTTGACTGGTTACAATCAAATGAGAACTATTTTTTAAATCTAGAGCGTTTGTGCATTCTTAAATTTCCTCTATGGGGCTGGGTGGCACTTGGCCGGTCACGGGTATGGGTAGTCTCATGGCTGTATTACCCTAAGGATCACAGGTCAAAAGAGGGTGTAGTGATTAGGGGCATGGGTTTTGGGATCAGAGAAACTTGGGCTTGAGTCTTTTTTTTTTTCACACCTTCTTAACTTTCAATGTAATTTATGTAGCTCCCTCAGTTTTCTAATGTGTTAAATGGGAAAAATATTATCTATTTCTTAGGGTTGTGAGAATTAAATAATACATCTGTATCATGTAGCAGAGTGTGTGGTATATAGCTAAGCATTCAGTAACCAATGATGATGATCTAAGTCTATTTAATTAATCAATCAATTAATTAATTTTTAAGTAGGCTCCATGTTCAGCATGGAGTCCAACATGAGGCTTGAACTTAAAACCCTGAGATTAAGACCTGAGCTGAGATCAAGAATTGGATGCCCAATTGACTGAGCCACTCGGGTGCCCCTAAGTCTATTTTAGAAAACACACCTAGTTGATTTGATTCATCCTCTAACTGGTTCTTGGATAGATTATTGAATCTATAGAGTCCAGCCTTGTAACCTGGTTCATGAATTATCTTTTATGCTCTTCCCCATCAGGTGGCCTCACTTAAAAAGTGGTAGAATTGGTTCCTGATCATGGGTTTCCTTGTTACCTGAGCCCATCCTGTCATGGCCACAGTATGCCTCTTCTATTGAGTTCTTCTTTCCTTGTCTAGTAAACTCTAATGATGATTTTGGCCTATGTGATGGTTGATTGCAGTTCTGCTTTTCTTTCTCCATTATCAGGGTAAAGGGAACAAAGGTCTGAGTGATGGAGAACCAAGTGAATCAGGTAAAGGTTGCAGAGCCCAATTGTAGTCTAGCTTTCCTTTGGCCCAATGAGGAGCCTATGTTTGAATAGCTGCCAATGAGGAGAGTTAATTGCATTTTACTATAAGCTGCACAGTAGCCAGGAGGACTGTAGCTCATGCACAGCTCACACATGCTCACATACAGAAGCACATGCATGGATGCTAACACATAGGTGGGAAACCCCTCAATACACATGGACAAAAGAATATAGGTGCAACCTGACTATCCATGCACACATTTACACATATGCTAGTGGCTAGGAGAAAAGTGCTCAGCACATTTTATCATACATCCCAGATTGAGGGAGACCATTCAGGAGGGGGGAAAAGGAAGATTATGAGGCAAAAAGAGAAATGAAACTAAATGATCCTGCCCCGTCAGCATTCACTGGAGTATAAGAAATGGACTTGGGACAGACAGACAGACTCCTGGGCCCTGCCAACAGTCAAAATGTCCAAAGGGCCTCTTATTCTCTGGCTGCTGATTGAGCTCGGGCGGCTTTTTCTGAGTAAGTGTTCTGAATCCTTCCATGCAGGAGTCTCTGGAGAGCTTGGCATCCCCTGATGGGTTTCCATGGCTGATTGGGCCTTGGTAGAGCAGTTGCCTGCTTCCCTCATGCTTCCCTCCAGGCTTCCTTCTTTGGAGGGTCTCTCCCCTTCCCTGTTACACAGGGTTTTATCCTGACACCAGTTTTGGAGTTTTAGGATGGGATAATCTGTGTTCAAATCAGAAATGACCATTTAAGAAGAAACACAAAATAAGGGGTCAGATGAGATGGGGAAAAGAAATTTCCTCTGCAGATGTTATTAGCACAGTCAGAGCCGGGGGAATTTGTTCTGTAGGAGCTCTTTATTATAATTCTTATTTTTCTCTTTATTTTCAGGAGTTGTAGTTTGTTTTCTGTTTGTTTTACTTTGCTGGGGACGAGGCTTCAAGGTGAAGTTTCTTTTCTGCACATTTTTTTTTCCAGTTTTGAATGATGCAGAGGTCTGCACCCATTTTGGGCCACCTTAGACTTCTATGTCCTGGCAGCATAGGGCAAAATGCTCTGCAATGAGCTGCGGTTGTGTCTCAGTCACTAATCGTTAATGCTGGGAACATATGGAAATTGCTCTGGCTCTTCTGTGTATGAAATGAGGGACTCAGATAAGACAAGTTTGAACAATCCATGACCCTAGAACTAAACAGTATCTAATGTCCCTAGCACTTTTTTTTTTAGCACTTTTAAAAGTTCATAGTTATTTGCACGTGATCTTTCAAATGTGCTGCGTGAGAAAACACCAACATTCCAAGGACAACAAATGTGTTCTTTCTACCCTTCAAACCTTTGCCATACTGTTATTTTCTGCCTTTCTTTCCTCTGTAACTGTATGCATTCTCAGGTTTCCACCCAAGTAAGGCTTTTCCTGAGCACCCAGAGCCTCTGGAAGGTTTAGAGTTTAGGTGTTTCTGCTCTGAGTTCCTATCTCCCATGGAGTCACCCATCAGAGATCTTGTCGCCCTGTAGTAACAAACTTGTCACCCTGTAGTAACTGATCATTTAACTGCCTCTCTCTCCCCAGATACTCTGTAGGAGTTAGCAGAATGAAGGCAGCCCCTGTCACTTTCTTTATTAGTGTCTTCACTGGTCTTTATCTTGTCCCGAGTAAGTTGAGGTGTGGAGGTTTTATTTTTATTTTTATTTTTTTTTAATTTATTTTTTATTGGTGTACAATTTACTAACATACAGAATAACCCCCAGTGCCCGTCACCCATTCACTCCCACCCCCCACCCTCCTCCCCTTCTACCACCCCTAGTTCGTTTCCCAGAGTTAGCAGTCTTTACGTTCTGTCTCCCTTTCTGATATTTCCCACACATTTCTTCTCCCTCCCCTTATATTCCCTTTCACTATTATTTATATTCCCCAAATGAATGAGAACATATAATGTTTGTCCTTCTCCGACTGGCTTACTTCACTCAGCATAATACCCTCCAGTTCCATCCACGTTGAAGCAAATGGTGGGTATTTGTCATTCCTAATAGCTGAGTAATATCCCATTGTATACATAAACCACATCTCCTTTATCCATTCATCTTTTGTTGGACACCGAGGCTCCTTCCACAGTTTGGCTATCGTGGCCATTGCTGCTAGAAACATTGGAGTGCAGGTGTCCCGGCGTTTCATTGCATTTGTATCTTTGGGGTAAATCCCCAACAGTGCAATTGCTGGGTCGTAGGGCAGGTATATTTTTAACTGTTTGAGGAACCTCCACACAGTTTTCCAGAGTGGCTGCACCAGTTCACATTCCCACCAACAGTGCAAGAGGGTTCCCTTTTCTCCACATCCTCTCCAACATTTGTTGTTTCCTGCCTTGTTGATTTTCCCCATTCTCACTGGTGTGAGGTGGTATCTCATTGTGGTTTTGATTTGTATTTCCCTGATGGCAAGTGATGCAGAGCATTTTCTCATATGCATGTTGGCCATGTCTATGTCTTCCTCTGTGAGATTTCTGCTCATGTCTTTTGCCCATTTCATGATTGGATTGTTTGTTTCTTTGGTGTTGAGTTTAATAAGTTCTTTATAGATCTTGGAAACTAGCCCTTTATCTGATAGGTCATTTGCAAATATCTTCTCCCATTCTGTAGGTTGTCTTTTCGTTTTGTTGACTGTATCCTTTGCTGTGCAAAAGCTTCTTATCTTGATGAAGTCCCAATAGTTCATTTTTGCTTTTGTTTCTTTTGCCTTCGTGGATGTATCTTGCAAGAAGTTACTATGGCCGAGTTCAAAAAGGGTGTTGCCTGTGTTCTTCTCTAGGATTTTGATGGAATCTTGTCTCACATTTAGATCTTTCATCCATTTTGAGTTTATCTTTGTGTATGGTGAAAGAGAGTGGTCTAGTTTCATTCTTCTGGATGTGGATGTCCAATTTTCCCAGCACCATTTATTGAAGAGACTGTCTTTCTTCCAATGGATAGTCTTTCCTCCTTTATCGAATATTAGTTGACCATAAAGTTCAGGGTCCACTTTTGGATTCTCTATTCTGTTCCATTGATCTATGTGTCTGTTTTTGTGCCAGTACCACACTGTCTTGATGACCACAGCTTTGTAGTACAACCTGAAATCTGGCATTGTGATGCCCTCAGATATGGTTTTCTTTTTTAAAATTCCCCTGGCTATTCGGGGTCTTTTCTGATTGAGGTGTGGAGGTTTTATTATGCTACAGTTTGTTGGAGACTGTGTCCACGTTCCCTGCTACTTGTCAGACACTGATTGTGTGGGCTTCTCCAATCCTGCCTGAAGGAAGCAGCACCTTCAGAGAGAATGGTGTGTTGTTCATTTTTCATTTGTGCCTTTGCTAAAATGACCAATGTAGAAGAGACTGCTCAGAATCACCAAGGAGCAATCAGGGCTGGATGTGCTCTTAAAAGATGTAGAAGGAGGGGCGTCTGGGTAGCTCAGTTGATATAAATGTCTGCCTTCACCTCAGGTCGTGATCCCAGAGTCCTGGGATCAAGCCCGATGTCAGGGTCTCTGCTCAGTGGGAATCTGCTTCTCCCTCTTCCTTTGCCACTCTTCCCCTTGCTTGTGCTCTCTCTCTCTCTCTCTCTCAAATAAATAATAAATAAAAATCTTTTTTAAAAAAAGATGTGGAATGAAACACTTTATAAATAGTGAAACTGAGACCCAGGTTGGTAAAGGGTCTTTCTAGAGGTCACCAGCTGGAGAAGGAAAACAGCTGACACCAGAATCTTGGTTGTACCTACCATCCTGGGCAATTTGTTTTTTTTAATTTAAGATTTTATTTATTTATTCATGAGAGACACACAGAGAGAGGCAGAGACACAGGCAGAGGGAGAAGCAGTTTCCTGCCCAATGTGGGATTTTATCCCAGAACCCCAGGATCATGCCCTGAGCCAAAGGCAGATGCTTAACCACTGAGTCACCCTGATGCCCCTCCTGGGTAATTTCCAAAGATGGGCGTTGATTTGATGCCACTGATCCCTCTGCTCCAAAATGCTTTTGTAATGGCAAGCAACAGCTTCTTGTCCTATTTCTAAATTCTGAAATGCCTGGTTACTTGTACTAATACTTTATTAATTTCATGTGGCATTTGATACTTCATTGCATGTGAACCTCCAAACTATTTCTGAAGCAAGTATTATATATCTCCTTTGTCTTTCGATGATAATGAGGTCAGGATTATTGTGGCTTTCCTCCAAGAACACAAAAGCAGTATCTGGCAGAATGAGGTTTACAATGTAAGCTCAATGAGTGTTTTTCTGCCACACCAAATTGCCCACTTCCTTTTTTTAATATTAATTTTTAATCAGATCAGTAATATAGAAATACCCTTAATGAAAAATATAATAGCCATTATAAAGCTAAAATTCCTTTGACTACTACCTCCAGCCCCACTTCCTTTCCTCTGACCACAGAGGTGACTGGTACAATGAGTTGAGTGTATATCCCACCAGACACTCTTCTTTTCTTTATTTTTTAAAGATTTTATTTATTTTATTCATGACACACACACACACACACACACACACACACACACACACACACAGGTAGAGGGAGAAGCAGGCTCCATGCAGGGAGCCCTATGTAGGACTCGATCCCAGGTCTCCAGGATCACACCCCGGCTGAAGGTGGGGCTAAACCGATGAGCCACTGGGGCTGCCCTCTTCTTTTCTTTAAATTCAATTTGCCACATATAGTATAACACCCAGTGCTCATCACATCATGTGTCACCAGACACTTTTCTATGCATTTACCTTCATACGTCTGTGCCCACAAAAAAATGCAAATTGTTTTATTTATGTAATCAGATGTTTTTTATATTTTATGTGTTGTTTTGAATTTGCCCTTTTCATGCATTAAAAAGGTTTGGAGTTTTCATGTCAACCGATATAGATCTCTTTACTTCCACTAACCTTGGAATGATTACAGGGAATGAATGATTCATTCACAATTCCTTGGAATGCGTATGCCAGTTTTGCCATTCCCCATGCATACGTTGTTCATTTCCTCCACATATATGTGAAAGCTGTAGCAAACATTTGCAAACAGGTTTCCTTGTGCAGGCGTGTTTTTCCAGGGTGGATAACAAAACACAAAATCGTTAAGGCTTACCTCGGATACGTGCATGTTCAGTATTAACGGAACTGCCAGGCTGCCCCACAGTGTGGCTATACCAATTAACCTACCAATTCATTCCAGCATACTCTAGTAGTCTATGTCATTTCCTAGATCCCTGTCTGGCCAACCTTGATATTATTGGCATTCTAAATTTTTGCTAGTCTTAGAGGGGAAATTTCCTGGCTGCACACATTTTCTCATCTATGCCTATTCTGTCTGCTGTCAATTTTTCTAACTGGTCTTTTCTTACTGAGTAGTAGGATGTCTCCTTCCGTACAGTTATACTGGAAAAATAAACCGTCCAATTTCTAGCAGAAACAATTCCTGAATGTATTTGCTATTAATTTTCCAAATATTCATTGGAACAAGCTCATATTATGGGAGTTGTTAGTGTTGGGAGCATATGTTCTGTGTTGCTAATATAGCTGAAGGTGATGACAATGAATTTCTCATTTATTTTTTTCCTTGTTTCATGGTGAGCAAAAGGCACTTCCAGAGCATTTATGACCATTGAAACATTTCTACTTTAATGAAGTGAAGAAACTGTGGTTTCAGGGAATTCTCCAGGCTGGTCTGAGTTTGGTGACTCTTAGGGTTTGTGCTCATCTTCTTCTAGAGAGGGATATATGAGCATCCCTGACACCTGGGTCAGGGGAAGAACCTGGTACTGCTCGCCATGTCTTATACAACTTAGCCAAATGGATCCACAAAATTAGTGAATGGAGAGTCTCACAGGAAGATTCCTCGGGGAAAACAATAAGCAGGACCTAGGTGCTTCAGAGGGAGCAGGATGGAGTCCTGATGAGCTTCAGCCTGCCTTCCATAGCATTTTTGGGGGGTGAGGGGATTAGAACAATTGCTGATGCTCAGGTAAACCAGTGGACTTAGTATTTGCCACAGCGAAAATGTTTCACAGATTCTCAGACATGGAAGCCACGTTAGAAGAGCTTGTCTAGTGGCCCTCAAGCACTGGGCGAGTAGCAAGCTACATCAGAATGACTTGGAGAATTTGGTTATTTATATTTATTTCCATAGGTGTTGGCCTCAGATATTCTGATTCAGGATTGGGCAATAAAATTTGCATTTTTTAGCAAGCTCCCTGGGTCATGCTGGGTCATGCTGATGAGCAGCCAAAGCTGGGAAAGATAACTACTTCATTTTAGAAATAGTGATACCTTTCATCTCACACAGCTAATTTGGTAAGACTAAGCTTCCAGCATTTCTGTATGTCACAGCTGCCATTCTATCTAATTCCTGTGGTCCCTTCCAGTTTTAACATTAAAAAGTTTTCATGCTTCACCTAACTTTATATTCTTTAACAACAAATAAATAGTCCAGAGCAATTAATTTCTGTATCCAGTACCGAAAGAAGAGATGGACAGCAGAATGTAGTTCAACAGCTTATCTTACTGCCACAGCATTCTCCAGGTAGAGGAGGAGGGAGTCCCATTTGTTCAGTAGCACATACTCACCGCTTATTGAGATACAGTGGGTAGAATGCTGGTTTTGGATCTGCTCATATGAGTTAGTGGAATTGGATGAGCTTTTTCATTGTAGAATTTTTTGGTTTATTGAATAGTACTCAAGATCAAAATTTTTAAATCAGGAAAAAGATCTTGTTGTAGAGAGAGTTCAGAGACTCAGCAGCAGCTAAGGGCACATCGGAATTTAGGCTAAAAAATATATACACTACGACTCTTTTCATCTTTCTGGAAGCATCTATCTATACAAACAGCATGTAGCATATTTGAAGGATTTTAGTACCACACAACCTACTTTTCTCATCTTTCCTCACAGCTCCAGCTGCATCAGAGACTGTGAGAGCATTTTTGGGTCAGTCAGTGATTTTGCCCTGTACCTACTCATCCTGGTCTCAAAATAGCAACAGCATGTGCTGGGGCAAGGGTGAGTGTCCCAAATCCAAATGCAATGATGAGCTTCTCCACACCAATGGGAGGAAGGTGCTGTCCAGGAAGTCATCAAAATATGAACTTCGGGGCAGTATCCGGAGAGGTGATGTGTCCTTGACCATCTTCAACATCAATGAAGGTGACAGCGGTGTGTACTGTTGCCGCGTAGAGGTGCCTGGCTGGTTCAACGATGTGAAGAAGAACATTCACCTGCAGCTGAGTAGAGGTGTGTGCACAAAGTGGGTTGTGTTTGTGGGAGGACAGATCCAACAGTTAACGAGGAATGGATTCAGTGGGTGGTGCGGCTGTAGGTGCTTACATGTGAGTGGGCAGATTAAATCTAAGACACGTCACTATGGCTGGAGCAGCCAAGTATGGAGCAAATGCCTATGGCAGCTAAGAAGACCACAGAAATTAATGAGTGGAGAGTCCAGAGGAAGACAGTCAGTGAATTGCAGGGTCAATATGCAGAGGGCATCTGCTTCTTGTCTAGGAGATTGTCACTTCACAGAAATCTGTGTACATGTTCTCAGATCTCCCGGTTTTTATGTGCACAGCATAAAAATATGCATGTTGGCAAAGGTTAAAAAATAACTACCATGTAAACTAAATAAAATGGGTCCATGGGTCAACTTCAGCCCATCAGCCAATAATTTGTGACTTCCAGCAGTGGGAAAAGGGCGTGAGATTTGGAGACAGTCACAACAGTTTTCAGGTGGCCCTTCCTTCTGTTCCTATTATTTGCTTTTGATGAATTTGGAATATGTTGGAACTCTTAAAGATTGGAGCTGCATGGAAGGCAGTCTATGGTTGAATTGTGCTAACGGTAATCACCTTTCCTGCTTGCCTGCAATGGAGCCTCTCAGGGTAAGCTCTGTGTTCAACCTGCATCAAAGATAGAAGGTTCTTGTGCTCTGTTCCTAACTGGGTAGGCATCTTGGAAGGCAGAGTCATACCGTTATAGCCATATACTTAACAAGATTCTCAGGTGACTCCAATGCACTCTAAATTTTGTGAACAACTTATACGGTTGCTTCTCATTAGACGACTTTCATACACATTAGTATATTTTTTTCTAAAGGCGACTTTGTGATACAGAAGTTATTTTTCTGATTTATGAAGTTTTTTTGAAGTTAAATGATGCTAATCCAAGCCTTCTCTTTTCCAGCCTGGTATAACCAGCTATTATTTTATAAAATACTTGTCGAACTCAATATCTATGGGTCATTTCTAAGGTGACTGGAATCTGTTAGAGTTAATTGAAATCTTGCATATTCAAGAGAGGGAAGCATATATAGAATAACTATGGCTGATGAACCGAAATTCAAATGTTAGGGGTGAGTGGTGTTGGCATAAACTTTTCTTTAATATCTGAAAGAGATTACATTCTTACCCCATGCTGCATATTTTGGGCTCACTTTTTTTAGATTTTAATTTTATTTTATTGTGGAAAGAACATCTAAGATAAGTTCTACTAACTTAACAATTTTTCAAGTGTACATTATTGTTAACTGCAAGTACGATGCTGTACAGCAGAACTCTGGTGTTTCTTCATCTTGCTTGACTGAAATTTTATGTTTGGGTTTTTAAAAAAGATTTATTTATTTATTCATGAGACACACACACACACACACACACACAGACATAGGCAGAGGGAGAAGCAGGCTCCCTGCAGGGAGCCTGATGTGGGACTTGATCCCAGATCCCACCACAATCATGCCCTGAGCTGAAGGCAGACACTCAACCGCTGAGCCACCCAGGCATCCCTTGGATTCACTTTTGATGCAATTGTTCATTTGCTCATTGATGCAATGTTTTTGGAACACCTACTATGTACCCAACCCCGTGGTTGGTATTAGATTTGTTGCAGAAAACAAAATAAACCCCAGATTTCCCCTCATGGAGCTTACAAATCCAGTGGGAGAAGCAGGTGTTAAACCACAATCATTAGATAAAATCTGCAGTTATGTAATTCAGCAAATGCTGTGAAGGTAAAGTATGAGAGCACAAAACCCAGAAACCTAATTATGATGGCAGAAAATGGGTGACCTCCCATAGCAGTGTCCTTTTAGCTGTAACAAGAGGGTTCAGTAGGAGCCAGCCTAATGAAGGGAGAGGCTAGGAAGCCATCAGCACAAAGTCCCTCCTGTGTGAGGTCATTGTTCAGAGAGATGAAGAAGGGAGAGTGGGCTGGGGAAAAGCAAGAAGAGTAGAGCAGAGACCTGAGATTGGAAAGAAAGAGCCAGATCACGTGGAGTTTTATGGGCCGCGTTTGGGTTGGGTCCGTTATCTGAAGAGCACAGAGGACCCAGTAAAAAGTTCTAAGCAAGGGATTAACATAATTATTTGTCATTTAAAAAGATTATTTCAACCAATGTGTGAAGAACTGATTAGAAAGTCAAAAGTGGAGGCAAGAAACCCAACTTTCATGGGCATATGGACCAGGGACCAGTGGACCAGATAAGGGCAGCAGGAATGGAGAGAAGTGGACAGATCCCACATGTATTTGTATGGTTTCCCTTTTCTTCCATCTTCTATTGGTTACAGCCCCGACAACCACACACTCAACAACACATCTCCCAAAAGCCACCTCTGCTGTGAGGACAGCCACAACTGCGCTTCCAACAATGGCTATGAATATACCTGAGCTCACAACCAGAACACCACTCCAGACAAGAACCACCACTGCTCTCACAACAGTGGCAACTACATGCCCTCCAACGAGAACCTTACTTCCTGAAGCAACCACAGTTCTTCCAACAGCTGAGTTTTCCACAGAAGGGCCTATCCTCACTGCAGGTACATGGTACATTTGGCCATTGTCTCCCTTCTGCCAGTAAGCTGTATCTTGGGTCCCTTAAAACAGGGTTCTTTTTACTGAATGGGGCAGTTCAGAGACTTGCTCTTGGGTCTGTGTGTGTATATGTGTGTGTATATTGGTTTGCTAGGGCTATCATAACAAACCACAGACTACAGGACTTAATTTATTTTATTTTCTCAGATTTATTTTCTCATAGTACTGGAGACTAGAAGTCTGAGATAACAGAGTCAGTAGGGTTGATTTCTTCTGGGGCCTCTTTCCTTGGCTTCAGATGGCAGCCTTCTCCCTGTGTTTTCACATGGTCTTCCCTCTGTCAGACTCCAGTTTCATTCTTCCAGGGGTTAAGTCTCCACCTGGGTGTTAGAGAATGGTTGAAGAAAGGCCTCCACATGCCTTAAAATAAACCTTGATGATTAACTAGTTCTACCTTTGTTTCTTCCTTCCATTTTTCTTCCATCCCTCCCTTCCATTTTGATCCTTTTCCCCCTTCTCCCTCCCCTCAGTCCTTTTGGATCCTGCATCTTGGACCCTCATTGATTTACTAGGTCCATTACTTATAGGGCTTATCAAAGTTCCCACCATGTTTCAACCTCTAATTCTGATGTAAGAATATTGGAAAACCATTAAGAGATAGCATGAAGGTTTCTTAGGTATCTCAGCTGCCTCAGCAAGGCCTGGATAATTTAAAAAGCTTTATAATATTGAACTGGCTAATTCTGTTATACTGTGAGTAGTCCCCTAAAGTCCATGAATCATAAACCAGTCAATTTTTGTACATATTTTTTATTCTTTCGGACTTTACAATAATCAAGTTGAAATATAACATTTGTAGTTTTCTCCCCTTGATCCTAAAAATTACTTGCAGTCCTTGAAGGAAACCTGAAATGTATTAAAAAAAAAACACACAAAAACAGCTATAAAAATAGCCCTGAATCCCACCACTCAGCACAAACACTTTTTTTTGTTGTTGTTCTGTTTAATTGAACTTTTTTTCTCTTCCAGCGTCAGAAACTTTCTTTCTCTCTAGTGACTCTGAGAGAAGCACTGAGGTACCTTCTGGAAACATTGCCTTATTTACATCCCAAGGTAGGTGAACACTTGCTTGCTTTTTCTTTTCCTTATTTTTTGCACCGAGGAGAGTCAAATGTTGAATCAGATGATTAGAGATGATTTTTGGGTCCTGAATGCCATGAACCCCACCAAAGGCAAATTAGACAGCATTTGTGGTTCATTCATTCTTGTGGCTTTGAGAGAGAAGGGGGGGGGCGAGAGAGAGAGAGAGAGAGAGAGAGATTGGGACAGATCTTGATTTGTTTCAGTAATTCTTCTTGGTAGCATATCTCTGAGGTATTTGCCATTCCATTCTAGGTAAGGTAGCACTTAGCTTTCTCATCCTAATTCCAAGCACCATGATCTTTGTAGATCTCCTTGAGGGATGTCCTCACTTGACTCACTGGCTTTCTGTAGTAGAGGAGGAATTCTTTCATTCCTGACCTTTCATCCATCCATCAAGGTTCTTTATGTATTTACTAGGGCCCAAGGGCAGAGAACACCTTAAAAGTAAGGTATGATTCACATCTCTGGGGGTATAGAACTTCCCAACCTTGGCTCCCTATTCTACCACTTTTTGCCAGGAGTCTCTGGCCTTGATTTATTCCCAGGTTAGTTGGAGAGTTATGTAACTTTATGCATATAATGGCCATAGGCAAGTGGCTGGCGCGTTAGTAAGTGCTCAAGTGGTAGGTATTACTTAATGGGGCTTATAACCAAGTAGAAGAAAGCAGGCATCTATAGAGTAAATAAATAAATCCAATCTTGTGTTAGTACAATATAAAGAGGTAGTATGGTAGGTAGGGTGGTTCTTGTGTGTGCTCTGGCATCAGACTACCTGGGTACTACTTCTGCTTCCCATCTGCTAGGTGACTCTGGGAAAGTTGTTTTATCTCTCTGGGCCTTGGCTTCCTCATTGGTAAAATGAGAATAATAATAATACCTATCCTGTGTCTCTTATTGAGGATTAAATGAGAAGATGCATGGAGATCACTTAGAACAGTGTTGGCGTGTACTAAATTCTTAGTAAACATTAGCTCTTCTTCTTCTTCTTATTTTTTTTTTTAAGATTTTACTTATTTATTCATGAGAGACACACACACACACAGAGGCAGAGATACAGGCAGAGGGAGAAGCAAGCTCTGCGCAGGGAGCCTGCCTGACATGGGACTCAATCCTGTGTCTCCAGGATCACACCCTGGGCTGAAGGTGGCGCTAAACCACTGAGCCACCCAAGCTGCCCTCTTTTTTTTTTTTTTTTAATAACAGAAGTTACTTTAGGGGACAGTGAGGCACTGAAAATAAAAAAGACAGGTGTTTACCTAAGTTTGTTTTCTCTTTTCCTTTTTTATTTTTTCCAGAATCTGAAGATTGGGTTCTCCAGTCAACATCCCAGGTGTCCAAGTGGGAAATGAGTGACTCAGTGACTTTTCCTCAAACAGGAGGTAAGGGGCTGTGCTCCTGAGAGTGGTTTTGTCTGGGGCCATGGGAACAATCTGATCTGTCATTTGCCTGCTTGTCTTGGGATTCGGCTATTTTGGTTCCATTGTGGTTACACCCTACATCATCCCACAAGCTAGGATGAAAGTGAAACCTGCTAACAGCATCCATCCTGGCTTCTTCCCTCCTCTGCCTCATTTCTGAAACTTCTTGTTGGGATTCCCCCTCTTTCTTGGCTGCTTCTATCCTGAAGCTAGAAATGCCAGAAAATCATCCATTTATTTAAAAAAAATATTAGTAAGCAATTTATGGTAGGTTGCACAAATATTGCACTAATGTACTTTTGTTAGAGATGCATAAAAACAATAGATAAAAATTCTCGTTGACTGCCTGTCTTGAATCCTAGCCCTTCCTCTGAGATAATCACTGCTATTAGTTGAAGATGAACATTCTTCAGACCTGTTTCTATTTGCTTATGTGAATGTATAGATAGATATAGGAAAATCCGCTTTTGTTTTGTGTGTGGATTAAAAAAAAATCTGACATCGTGTATGCAGCCTTCTGCATCTTGTTTTAGTCACCTAATGTTATATATTGAGCCATTTTCTTCTCCAGGCCAGGTAGATCTGCATCATTGTGTTAAATTGCTGTACAGTATTTTATACCATGGATACTTGTAGTATCTATCACCCACTAAGGGACATTGAGGTCGTTCTAATATTTCATGACCATAAATAGTTTGCAGGGGACATCCTTGTATGTGGGTGCCTTCTAAGTGTCTATGCTGGTGTTTCCCTCACTAGAGGATTGACCAAGAAGGAAAAATGGTAGGCTGAAAGTGATGTGCACTTAAATATAATAGCCATTACAAAATTGCCTTCTGGAAGGGCTTTGCCAATTTATTTTCCCATCCACAGAGTGTCTGCTTTCCTACATCCTCCCTACCTTTGATAGGACCATCTACTTAAATTTTTTCAATTTCCTGAGGGAAAAAAGTCATCTTATGCTTTTGTTGTTCTGATTAACAAAGAGTTCGAGTGTCTTTTTATATGTGCATTAGCCAGAAAGTGATAGTTCTTCAATTCTGTGAGGGAGGCAATGTAATATCACTCACCAAAGGCTCAGAAGACACAATTGGAGGGGACAGGCAAGAGTGAGTGGAAGGGGGATACGTTTTGAAGGAAGGCTGTAAATCAAGATGAAATACAAGTGTGATCTAAAGTTGAAAAGCTTTGACATGCACTATCTCATCCAGCAGGAAGACAGAAAATCTGAACTAGTAGTTGTTAACTGAAGGGAAGCTAGATGCCCAAGATCCAAACCTTTTTCTGTGGCATGGGGTGGGGGTGGGGGGCTATTTTCTGGCTGAAGAGAAGGTAGCAACTAGAAAAATGATGGCAGGTGGGCAAAGAGTTTTCAAAATGTTATCATTCATTCCATTTAAATCTTGGACTATTTTACATTAAATTGCAAGGGAACAAGAGGTCATCTTGAGGTTTTACCCTCTTCTGTAATGTCCCTGGAAATTTCATTTCCCTCTTCCTTGATAAATCACTCTCTGGAGGAGAGGGAATACTTGTAGCAACTAAAGGCTGCACTGCTGAAGAGGGCCTTGTTATAAGAAGGTCTCTCTCTGTGTAACCTTTACTTATTACGGAAGAAACCAGGATTTATTGAACATGTATTATGTGCTGGTGCAGAGCCAAGCTGTTCTCATGTTGCTACTTCGTTCAATTCCTCTTTGGCAGATGTTCATATTCCTATTTTGTGCAACTTTCCTGAGGCCATGCTGCTATCAGGTGCCAGAAGCAGGAAGTCTAGCCCTGAGTCCATGCTCTTAGATATTATTTTAATTTGCTTTGCCTTCCATTCTGAAATAAAAGTTTATGTTTATTTCATTTACTGTTCTCACATCCCATTGGTTTTAGAAATGAAACCTTTGTAATAATAATTGTACTTCCCATCTGCCGAGGACTTAATTATGTGTCAGGTGCTGTATTAACAGTGTTTAATGTGCATTTTCTGATTTAAGTCTCACAGTGACCTTCTGATCAGGTCAGATATTAATCCCCATTTTTCAGACAAAGAAATGGAGGGTCAGAGAGTTTAGTAGAGATGCTGACACCTATTGAAGTCTCTCTTTGTTTTTTAACACTGTGCATGTTGAGGGCATTACTTCATTTGACTTTTCACAAAATCCTAGGAGATAGATACCATTATTGCCTCCATTTCAGAGTCTGTGAAGGTTGTCTAACTTATCTAGTAACTGGTGGCCTGGGTTTAATTGTATCTGTTCAACTGTGATGCCACTCTGACACTGTGCTGTGCTGTTTCCCTCCCCACCACATCCCGTCCACCCAGTCTCCTCTCTGGGGCCACTTATAGAGTAAGTCAGAATTAGTCCTACTTCTCTATTCCTGTGAAAATGGTTTCAACTCATTTCAGAGGGCCCATATGCCTCTGTGGGATTTCCCCCCTACCCCGGGTAAATATCCCCAATTCCTTCTTCATTTCTTCATGTAATTTTGCATGGCAAGCCTTCCATTGATGAGAGCTGGTTTAAATCCTTCAAGAAGATCTGATCAAAAATTGTTATTCCCTAAAATTAGAGTGACAACTCTTTACCCTCACTCTGTGGCTCCCTAGACTGCAATTCAGAGATGTGGAGGGACTTGCCCAAGATCACATAGCTGAGCAGAGGGAAAGTTGGGACTAAAACCTAGACCCTAGAGATTTTAAACTCTTTCCTGGGTGGAGTTGTCTGTGGATGGGCTGGAGGGTGGTATGAATCCCCTGAAATTACATATATAATTGTGTATATATATGTGCACCCACATCTTTTGGAGGGAAAAGTCCAGAAGATTTCTTGAGATTCTCTAAGCATTCTGCAAAACTCTAAATGGTTTAGAACCATAATTCAAACACAAACAAACAACAACAATAAAAACTCTCATAGGTTTCTACCCCCAGCTAACAAGAATCTGTCCAAGGAATACAAACTCTGATCCCTCAAAGTGATTAGATACTCAAATCATTCCATCGAGCCCAAGGATTAATTTCATTTCTTGCTTGGCAGCAGGAATGTGTGAAATGGTCCCAAACTCTCTCCTGGGGAGGGACCCTGCAGCCCTAATCACAGGGTTTGGGATTAAGTCTTCCATTGATTATACCTCTGGTCCTTCTACAGCTTCCATAACATCTCAGATCTTTTCTTTCCAGTCTTTTCTCCTTATCGTCTCCCAAGTAGCATTGAGGGAGGGTTGAAAGAGCTCTACTGTGGGGTCTGAAGGCTCAGGCTTATATTTAAGTTCTGCCATTTTGCGTGTGTGTGTGTGTGTGTGTGCGCGCTGTTTTGGGGGTTTTTGCTTTTTGTTTTTTTTCCAGAACCTCGGGTGAGTTACTTGTTTTATTCTTTTCTAAATCTCAGTCTCCTCAAAATGTACAGTGAAGATAATAGTAGTATTTATTTCATAGGACTATTCAGTGAGGAAGTACATGAGACAGATGTCTAGGCCCTAAATAGGGGCTAGTAAATGATAGTCATCATGCTAGATTCTTACTTGCTCTCATCTTTATACCTCTGCTGCTATTCCTACTCACACACTTTCATCTGTAGGCTGCTCCAGCAGGGTGACAAGGGGCTACGTCCACCAGCTCCCAGTTGACTTGCTGTTCCTTATAAGTATACAGACACTTTTTGGTTTTAGAATTTTTATTAACTGCTAATCACATCAGGGAAACAGCCAATGAGTGACAAAATTGCAAACTTGGGGAAGTTACAAAAGCTTTTAAAATCTCACAGTAGTAATTCTTTACTTGCTATCGGAGTAAATCTGAGATTCTGAAAGTTCTTCACTAAATTCATTTTAGATAGCTCTACAGATTTCTCAATTACTGGTTTTATTCCTACTTCTGTACACCTTTATCTCCTGCCTCTTAATTGTTTTGTCCCCCTCACAGTGTTCAGTCTAGGGAGGCTCCACTCTATAATATAGGCTTGGAAATCAAGTCATAGTAGAAAAAGAGCTGTGGTTGAGTGTGTCACAGGAGAGCTTCCAGATTCATGTTATTTCTTTTATAAGACAACTCCAAGTATGTATCTTCTGCTTCAGTGTTCTCTCCACTTTTAAGGCATCTGCTGCAGACATCATTTGAAGAAGTCCTACCCAGGCTGGCAAATCCTTACCTCCACTCTAAGGCTGCCTAGAAATGGAGCTCAGAGATGTGGAGTAACTTTCTCAAGAAGGAAAGCTGAGACTAACACGCAGGTTTCAAGGGGTTTAAACTTGTGTTTATGAACTCGTAGGGGGGGGTGTTCTCTGAAGAAAACTGGGAAACCAAGAAGATGGGAAACTGACCCAGAACAGGATTGTGAGTTGAGAGCCCTTGCAGTGACTTGGGAAGCAAACTGAGACCAGAGGCCAGGTCTCCTGATCCCATGTAGAGTTGGCCTTTGTTCTAGGACTGGCAGCCACTGTCTCTCAACATAGCTTCCCTGAGGGAAGATTTCATATTTGCTCCTAAAGTATTAGGATTCACTTTTTCTCAGTTCCCAGATGGATCATTATACTCATCACCAGCATAAAGTCAAAGCTGTAGAACAATTGCAAATTATGCACGAGGACTTTGCCGTCAATCCAGTAATATTAGCAAGAAATGTACATGCTTTGATAATAATATTTCCCTTTTCTTAAGATTTTTACAGTAACTTTTTCTTGGTCCCAGAGTAGGATGGTAAAAGAAAGCGGGGAGGGAACACTTATAGAAAGATCTGCTCCATTACTGTATCTTTCTGTTTTACAAAGTCATCCCAAGCTTCATGGTCCAGAGCAAATTGACCTATCCATGGAGTCAAAGGAACAAAATGGTTGGAGATGGGATTTTCTGCTTTTATCTTGGCATTTGATTTGGATACATGGAAATAGGTAACATGATTTTTGGTAAGAGCCTTTCAAATCTGTCATTCATTAAGCTTGGCTGATTGAGTTGCCTCTCTATACATGGCACAGGAATGAATAAGTTGTGACCTCCACTCTAAAAGGGGTCACAGTTTAGTGGGATGGACAGGCTGTGCATAGCAAACAATCATCCGGTGGGTTTTGTTTTGGGATAAGAGTAGGGATAGATATCCTCCTTGGATGAGAACATTTAATTGTGTAGGAAAGGGTGAATAGGCAGATAGAATGGCATGAAAAAAGAGAGAGGGACTTGACAAGAGCATGAAATCTTTGGAGACTGTCTAATAGTCTAGTTTAAGCTAATGGAGACAGGAGGCAGAGAATGGTCTAGGTTCTTAGAGGACCTGATTGATGGGCTGAAGAATTTAGATTTTATTCCAGGGTCATAGGGAACAATTCATGTTTTCTGGGTAGGGAATGACATTTCCAATTCAGTTTTAAGAGACCTGCTCTGGTAAGAGTGTGGAAGATGTATGAGAGAGAGCAAGCCTGGGGGCAGAGAGGCTACCTAGGAGGCTCTCACAATAATTCAGGCTGAGGATGAGTGTCTAGACTAGAATGATGGCAGCAGTAACTACAGAGAGGGGACAGAATCAGAGCCACTTTGGAGTTAAGATCTAGAGGACTTGGTAACCGGAGTAAGAATGAAGGATGACAAATTCTATGTATTTTGGGAAATAAGATCATTGTGACAGGTTAACTAGTTGGGAATCCCAAGAGGAAGAATGAAATCTGGAAGAGCTGGAGTTCAAAGGGCCCCTGAGGAATGTCCAATAGGCAGTTGGAAATGTGAGGCTGGTTTAATTTATGGATGCCTGGATGGGAATGGGTGTTTTTGACGATTGGTACCTACCTCTGATCAAATAATAATTCCTGTGATTCACATTATAATTGCTGAACAGGGAATTGCTACTAAAAGAATATTTTAATACATATTATCTCATAAGGGAGAGTTCAGGACTGTAGATACAATTGGGGGAATCACTGATAATCCACGCTCATCGAGGAGTCTGCCCCTCACTCTCTCCCTCTGCCCCTCTTCTCCCACTCCCCTCTCAAAAAAAAAAATAAATCTTAAAAAAGAAAGAACATAAGAAATTTGCCAGAGTTTGAACTCTGAGTCTCTTGGCTCTTGAAACTGAGCTCTTAAGCACTTTATTATATTGTTTCATCAGCACAGAGGTAATTGAAACTCCTGTGGAATCACCTAAAGATATCATGTGGGACGAAGAGGGAAATGAAGAGGTGTGAGCCCATAAAGGAGCAACTACACTGGGAGAGGAGGCAGAGGGGGAGACAATAAAAGTAGGAAAGAATCCAGGAGTTTAGGAGTACAGAGAGGGCTGGGCTAACAAAAGTTATGGAGGGTGTAGTTAGGTGTTAGGAAATTCAGAACGCTGGTCAAGTAGGATGGGGCCCTTAGGTGTCTGTGAACTGTGACAGGAAGACTGGTGAACCGTGTTAGCTCTGTGGGTGGATGCACTGAAGACCAAGATGAGCAATTGTTAAAAAATGAATGGTAGGTTTCTTTTAAGAAGCTTGAGAATGAGTATTTAGAGAAGGAGATAGTGAATGGAGCAAGGTTGGTCCTGGTGTAGAAGAAGGGAACCCGTCAAAAATCAGGGAGATAGGGTTTGGTCTAGAAATGGAGGTAAGAGCAAAGGGAGTAAAGATAGAATAAATGAAGGTGTGAAACAATCAATCTGATCTCATGTTGACATCCCAGGGAGACAGGAGAACACTGAGGAACGAAGACCTTGAACTTCAAGGTCATCCAGTCTATGTATAGCAAGACCTGGCCATGGGCTGGAAACACAGGGTGCTTAGTAAAAATACAGATTGCTCGAATCTACCCAAGACTTGTAGAATTAGAGTCTCTGGAAGTGCGTCCAAGAAATTGTTGCTTAACAAACTTCCTCAGGAGATGCGTTTGAAGCCAGCCCATCCCTGACTCCAAGAAGGCATTTAGGATTTGCTGGTGTAGCGCATGCTCCTTGTTCTACATAGAAGGAGACTGAGGCACAGAGTCTTAAAAAAAGTTCAGACAGAAGTGGGAACGAGGCCCCAGGTAAGACCCTCTCCTGGCTCTCAAATCAGAGCTCTTTCCCCCACACTGCACTATTCTATTAAAAACAAAATTGAGCCGTGTCAGAACTTGACTTTTCTGGGTCCTCAATTGATCAAGGACATAAAGCAGTTGTAGGGGGAATTATCATTTTCAGTACAAGTTCAGCAGAAGGAACAGAAGAAGGCAGGGGAATGAAGCAAAGCTCATTTTCACTCACAAATGCCGTTGTTAGGAGGAAAGAAATTGGATGCAGTTGATTTCAAAGTCAACATTTTTCGTGAGGCCTTAGCCCATTTGTTTTCTCTCTCACGGCCACGCTGTTCACAGGCTCGAATCAGTTGGTAGGCCGGCGGTCTGAGGATAAAGGCCAAGGACAGAAAATGGATTCTCATGATTCTTCTCACAATAGCACTCTATACCAACCGTACAAATGATATTTTTTCATTAATAAAGTCGGGGATTGAATCTGTGTAATTCTAACATCTAACAGCTCACCTTCAGAAAGGTCAACCAAATAAGAACAAAGAGGGCTGCCAAGCTTTAAGAGAGATCCGACCGTGGTAAAGCAAACAGTGAGAAAGAAGTAAGGTGCCAGCCACTGAAATGGAACGTGGAGCCAGTCCTAAGATGTATCCTCGTTAACGGATAAGCAAGCGAGCTGGGTGACCACGCTGCAGACCAAAATGTTCCTCCGACACTGAGCTAGGCACTGGAGAGATCTCTGGTCTCACAGAGGGTAGGATAAATGGCACACCTCAGCAAGTTCTGTGAGAAGATGAGCATCCTTTCTCCCACCGTGAACAAGTCATTGACTAAAGGTAGCTCAACCCTTTGGAAAGAGCCTCCCTGCACTTGTAGTCTGTTGAACCCTGGGATCCTTAGCAGCACAGCAGGGGCCGGGGGGGGGGGGGGGCAGACATGGAACGTGGAATCAGATGTCATTGGGAAAAGTTTTCAGTCAACAATAATTATGCCTCAGATAAACCTCACTGGTTCTAATACTGCCACTGAGCAAAGCTTTACTGTTTACTAGAGATCATTACTAGCTATGCAGTCTTGGGCAAGATATGGGATCTCTGAGTTTCATTTTCCTCCTTTTTCAATAATTCTGCCCAAGTTTACTTTACCCCAGTAGGTTTATTTTGAAGGTCAAAGGTGATAATGAATGTGGAAGTGTTTTATGCACTTTCAGCTGCTTACATTGTGCTCATCATCATCATCATCAATAATCATAGTTAAGAGTCTCCTTTCTAGAAATCGCACCCATCAGAGCAGCCAAAGGTTAGGGTTCCATTCCAAATGGATCTCTTCGTATTGTGCCATGAAATAGCGAGATCATTCACTCTCCACCACTGATTTTCCCATAGCAAGTGTATGTGAGCCCTTGCCGCATTTTGCAAAGGCTGTAGAGCTCAGAGAAGAGCTTGGGCTCTGCAGGTAGGTAATCCTGGCTCTGAGATTTGCTCTCTCCTCTCCTAGCTATGTGACTCGAGCAAGGCATCTGACCATCTCTAGACCACAGGATTCTCACTGTGCAATGAGAACAATAACAGAATCTACTGCAGAGCATTTTCTGAGATCAAACATGAAAGTACTTGGCATTGTGCCTGGCATGTAGTACAGCTAAGTGCTTGGTATATATAAGTAATAATATATTTATTATTATTGTTCTTGTTGTCTTTGATATTTCTGAGGTTTCTTGGTAAAATGAGGACTTTGCCACCTCTCTGAATCAAGATATATTGATCAGCTGGGTGTAGGAAGAGCAGTGCCAGACATTACCCTTCAGAGAAGAGTCCAGGTGGGGAAGGATTCGGGATGGGCTCTTATTTCTCCCTCATTGAGACCCTCAGACATTGATTGGCACATGAGAGCAGCAGCTTGAGGTGATAACCCTGGGCTCTCAAAATGATGATGACATTTTTGTTGGTGGGGCATCCTTGGAGGCAGTGAAAGCTTGGGGCAAAGTTTGGAATTCAGTGAGTCTTAAATAATGGTGTTCTGTAGTCCCTGGTTTCCTTCTGTTATCTCATCTGCATGGAATGTAAAGTCATTTTATCATTCCTTCTGCTTTAGGAATGGAACCACAGTGGGTGCCAACACAATTTGTTCTCTGTTCCCTTCCAAGGTAAAAAAAAAAAAAAAATGGTCCTCACCCAATTTTGCCCCTGGTGCTAAGGAACACCTGACTCACGTATGTAATGGTTGATGTATTTAAGTATATAGTACTCTTTTTGATCATTGCACATATTACAAACATTCAGTGGTCTCCAAAATTTAAAGGAAGTCTGTGAACTCAATTAACGTGCATTTCTATTTTCAAAAGTCTTTTTGAAATTCCAGATCTGCATGAGTGCTTCCTGGCAAGTTCAGATAAACATGGGTTCTAGTTATTTTGCTTGTTACTTATTGCTGTGAAATCTTGAGTAAGTGAAACTGTCTCTAGATTTTTAGTTTTTCTCTTGATGAAAAAAGGGGGGGGTCAAAGAGGATAATTTCGAATTCTTTTCAGGTCTAAAATACTCGGATTTTGGGATCTATCCTCTTTCCTTTGGATTTTTTAAGACCATACCACCAGTAGTCCAGAAGGGGGCAGCATAAGCCAGATGCTGCCATGAAAGAACCGCTGTCACTTAAAAATTCTATGTGTTAAGATTGTATCATTGAGTTGACTTATATCAGAACTAAATTTGTTTTAAAAGTAGAGACAGATGAATCCTTGTGTCTCTGAATTTAATGATGAGTCAAGATATGTAGTATCAGTTTTAAAATATACCAACTGAGAAGATAAAGTGCTTTTATTTCTAGTTGATTTCTGGCATGAAGCCCACTGGCTAGAGAGTTTATATTTTCAAATAGGATTTTAATATATTCTTTTTCTTTTCTCTCAGAGTGGTTATAGTCAGGATTTTTTGAGTCATTCAGAGTTGGGTTCAAATTTCCTTTTATTATCTTTGTTATCCTGGGTGAGTGATTTAAACATTTTGAACTTCAGTTCAGTCTGTAGAATGGATTGTATAAACATTAAATCAGATCATTTATTTGAAGTGCTTATCACTGTGCCAAATAATTTTGAAGTATATTTATGCCCAGTGGGATGGGAACAGGGGTGATATTCAAAATGGATTTTAAAATATTTTCTTACCTAAAAATTCAGTGCCATTCCAGATCGGCACATAGCATATAGTTTTATTTCAGGGAGTAGGTTTGAGTCCTACTACCTTAGGCATAGCCACCTTGAAGGGGATGTCTCATCATCCTAGGATCTGAAGTTCTAAAGGTTTTAAGATTAAAATTATGCTCTGATAACTACACCAGAAGTCAGTAAACTTTTCTTGTAAAGGGCCAGATGTACCTATTTTAGGCCTTACCAGCCATGTTATTGGTCTCAACTACTCAGCTTGGCTCTTGTAGTGCAAACGCAGCCAGAGGTAACACATGAACAAATGGGTACCACCAGGTTCCAATAAAAGTTTATTGATGGATATGGAGATATGAATTGCCCATAGTTTACATGTGTTATGAGTTATTCTTTTTTTTTTTTTGGTTTTTCTTCAACCATTAAAAAACATAAAAATTATTATTAGCTCTTAGGATGTACAAAAACAGGCAGCAGAGTGGATTTGACCCTGAGGCTGTAGTTTGCCAACCTTTAATCTATATCATTCAGATATAGGACACATTCTTTAGAAAGAGCAGATGTGAGTCTATTTCAACAGGGCTCTTCCAGCATAGGCACTGAATATTGCTTCCTGCTCTACTAGATTGTAAGTCCTTTAGAGGTAAAGGTAGTGTTATTATGTTATCATTTTAATATTTAAACTTTATTCTTTATGTTATAAAATAAATATGTCTTATAAAGGAAAATAGTTAAACAATATAAAGTGAAATTTCCTTGCATTCCAGATATTGTCTCTAACCCTCCACCCCAAATGATCAAGAGGAAGAAATAATTACTGCAACAGTTTGGTCTATATCCTTTCAGATCTTTTTCTTTTTCTTTTTAAAAAATATTTATTTATTTTTAGAGGAAGAGTGAGCGAGCGAGTGAGCAAGCAAGCAAGCAGGGGAGGGGCAGAAAAAGAGGGAGAGAGAGAATCCCAAGCATTCTCCATGCACAGTGTGGAGCCCAACGTGGTGCTCGACACCAGGACCCTGAGAGCTTAACCTGACCTGAAATCAAGAGTCCAATGCTTAACCGACAGAGCCACTCAAGCACCCCAGATCATTTTCTTTTTTTAATGATACAGTAACATCTATCATTATTTTTTTTACGAACATTTAAAAAATTTTACAATCTTTTTAAACCTGCCTTAACATTTATTCAACAATTTTTTTCAACAAATCTTTATTGCAAAGCCAGTGTGTAACATGCATGCATACATTAGATTGAACCATATGAAATGCTGACACTTAAACCACTTTTTAAAAAATTTTTATTTTGAGGCAATTTTAGATTCAACACAAACGTGCAAAAATAGTGTAGAGAAATGTATATATTCCTCCAGCTTCCCTCAAACATTTCACATGATTATAGCACATGGTCAAAGTAGGAAATTGACATTGGCATAATACAATTAACAAGTCTACAAACTCTACTTGATTTTACTGGTTTTTGTATGCACTCATTATTTAAAAACAAGCAAACAAAAAAGCCCATTTCTGATCTACAAAGAAGTGTATATATGTCCTGAACTTCGCTGTATGCCAGTACTCATATCTAGGGGTGTGTCTTTCACTAATAGCATCACTCAGCTCTTCTTTAGCTATGACTTCATGGGTTTCTAATAGTGATCTTCAAAGTTTCACCTAGAAGGTCACTGTGGCATTGCTTCAGAGAAATTATATACTCTCTGAGAGTTTGCTCCTGACTCAGGCGTCTTGTGGAGTTTCTAGTGATTAATATGTCATATATATTTTACAATTAAAATTTTCTCATTTGAGAAAATTTAGAAAGTATACAAAGTACTAATAAAATTTTAATTGCCTATAGTATTTCCACTCAAAGTCAGATGTATTTAGTCTTGCAGTATTTTTTAGTTTTCTTTGTGGAGCAAGAGGTATTCCTCCACAAAGGTTTGCGTGCTCTTAAGTATTTACATACTCATTTTCCTATACTTTGCATCCTTTTTTAAAAAAATTATTGTGAAATGATCATTTTCTCGGGTCATTCAAAGTCTTTGTAAATAGGCATCGAGAAATATAAAGGTTAAAAAGGCATTGCTGCAGTTTCAGCATTTTCAGATGAATAAACTGGCTCAGAGAGAGGAAATGTCATGCCCAAGGTCACGCATCCAGGAAATGTGGAATAGATTGTTACTCGATGACAGTGAAGTATGGAGGAGGCCTAGATGCACTGTTGCAGCACTCCAAGGTCTGGGGTTAAGTTTTGCAGGAATTCCATTTCACCAGAGTACTCAAGAACTCAAGAGCCTAAAATTAAGCCAGCAAACCAATTCACTAATTTACAGTGATAACTCTGCCAAGAGGGTCCATATTTAGGTTTTTTAAAAATTTTGTATTTATTTATGATAGTCACACAGAGAGAGAGGGAGAGAGAGGCAGAGACACAGGCAGAGGGAGAAGCAGGCTCCATGCACCGGGAGCCCGATGTGGGATTTGATTCCGGGTCTCCAGGATCGTGCCCTGGGCCAAAAGCAGGCGCTAAACCGCTGTGCCACCCAGGGATCCCCATATTTAGGTATTTTTTTAATGTAAATATATTCTCACTCTGTAGGCAAATCTAGTGTTAATCAGAAGTATTGGTGAGTCCATAGACCTGGGAAAAGTGTAATTAAGTTGAAGATTCTTTTATTACTATTACATGTTAATTAATTTCTCTGAGATAAGTAACATATATATATATGGTGAAGGTACAAAGTGTACAAAAAATTTTTTAAATGAAAGGCAAATCTTCCTTTCATCCCTTGCTCATCACCAGGGCTGCTGTTCTTATGGAAGATCTTAATGACCACTGTGTCTCTGTATTAATTTTCCAGGGATGCTGTAAAAGTTTACCAGAAATGTAGTGGTATGAAACAACAAATTTATTATCTTATAGTTTTGGAAGTCAAAAGTCCTAAAATTGAAGTGTCACCTGGCCATACTCTCTCTAAAGTCTCTAAGAGAAGATCTTTCCTTGCCTCTTCCAGCTTCTGATACCCCCAGGATTCCCTGGCTTGAGGCCACCTCCCTTCAATCTCTGCCCATCTTTACAAGTCTTCATGTATGTCTCTCCGTGTCTTCTTCAATCTTTATAAGGACATCTGCCATTGGATATAGGGCCTATCTTAAATCTAGGATGATTTCATCTTAATATCCTTAAATTAATTACATCTGCAAAGATGCCCTATTTCTAAAAGGTGACAGTCTGAGGTTCTGAGTGAACATACCCTTGAAGAGGACACATTCAACCAATCACAGTTCCCCACTCACAGAATTGCTTTTCTTACAAGTTTGGGGCAGGGGGGGCACCTCCTTTCCCTCCTTTCCCTGAATGTGCTTGTTTTAGAGTTCAGGGTCTTGAGAGTATAAGGGCCAAGATAGCACAGAAGACACAGAAATAAGTAGTCTTCACTTGTCTACCTCCTCCCCTAGCTGTTAGAATTGCTATGTTTCACAAGGAAAAAAAAATCACCATACACCTGTGTTTCTTGTCCCTATTCAGTGTTTAACAGTGTCTAACACTGTGGCTTCAAGGTGCTTCCCATTGGGGCTTTTGGCATTTTCAGAAGAAAGAAGAAAGAAGAAGAAGAAAAGGAGAAGAAAGAAGAAGAAGAAGAAGAAGAAGAAGAAGAAGAAGAAGAAGAAGAAGAAGAAGAAGAAGAAGAAGAAGAAAGAAGAAGAAGAAGAAAGAAGAAGGAGAGAAGGAAGAAGAAAATGAGGAGGAGCAAGAGAAGGAGGAGGAAGAAGAGGAAGAGGAAAAGGAGGATGGAAAGGAGGAAAAGATGGAGGAAAAAGAAGAGCAGAAGGAAGAGGAAGAGACAGAGGGAAAGGAGGAGGAGGAGGAGGAAAAAGAGGAAGAGAAGGAAGAGGAGGAGGAGGAAAAGCAGGAGGAGGAGGAAGCATAGAAGGAGGAGGAGGAGGAGGAGGAGGAGGAAGAGGAAGTAGTGCTTAGTATCACTCAGCAGTGTTTATGTTTGCAAAATGTCTCTCCCATTAGACAATTCCAGTTTAAAATACAGATTAGCTCTGACAAAACTGACCTAGGCTGACTTTGCTCTTTGATGGTTTCAATTTCGGTTTTATCTATCACAAATGATTGTAATACTATAGGATTTTGACAGATCAAGGGTAGGAGTTTTGAATTCTTACCTGCAATTTCCAGCTCTAGGGAATAACAGCAGAGAGAAAAACAACAGTAACTGAGTTGTAGGATATGAAAACATACTGAATTTTCCCCTCAGAGTCTTATGCTCGCAGGCATTCAACAAGTCACTTTCCCTGTTGAACAAATAAGCTCTCTTGTACCAAATTATGAGCCTCCGAAAACCTATGGCATTTTTTTCTTATGCCTCAAGTGCAAGGAAGCTTGGGAGAAACATTGATCAATTTCAGTAATTATTTGCCTTGATTTTTATTATACTCAGGCCTTGTCTATGCTTGGCTTTACGTTCTGTGTCTATCAGCAGGTTTTACTGCATATATGATTTTATGTCCTTTCCAGGTGTTTTCTCCTGCCCTGGGCTCCATGACACTGTTCTCACTTTCTGCTCTCCGCTGTTCGTTTCTTCTGCTTCCTTCTCCTTTGCCTTCTCTGCCCACCTTTTAAGTGCTGGGGTTTTTTAGGATTCCTGTTCTTCTCTTTCTGGACATGTGGCCCTTGTATTTCTTATACACTCAGAGGATCTTAAGTGCTTCATGGAGACTGATGGCTCCCACATCAGTATCTGCCACTCCAACTTTTCTCTAAGTTTGGTTTAGACTTGAATCCATCAGTTGCTCATGAGGCGAGTGGGGTTTTCGTGTCTCTCTTGGGCGCCTTACCCAAGGACTACAAATTTGAGCTTGGCACATTTCTCCCCCAGACCGATCCTTCTCCTCTGCTTCTGCTGTGCCCAGCCTTGGCCAACGGTTGGGCCGTGGCCCAGAGTCTCAAGAAGGAATCTACAAGTCATCTAAGATTTGTTTCTTTTTCACTACCACGTTCAATGTCCATATCCTCTTGATTTCCCTGCTAAGTATTTCTGGAATCTGCCTCTCCCTTCATTTCTGTTAGCTCTGATTTTCAGACCTGGGATCAAATGATAATTGATCATCTCATCTTGGCTATTTCTTTATCCTTTTCACAGGACTATAGCATATTTAAAATGTTTGTGGTTTCCCACTGTGGACAGAATTAAATGGAGACTTATCAGCATGAAACAAAGGCCTTCCCTGATTGGTTCCTACTCATCTCTATGGTCATCCCCTGCCACTCCCCACCCCTCATTTTCTGCCTTCATGGCTGCCTGTCATTCCACATGGAACCACTACCCTTGGCCGTTGAGGCCAAAATGACCTTCTGATCTTCCTTTAATGTCCTGTGAATTTCAGGACGGTGGGGTCATGCTGTATTCATCTTAATATTCTTGTGCTTAGGACAGTGCTTAGCCCAGTATGTCTCTCATGTTGAATTCAACTATCAATTATAAATAAATGAGTCCATGTCTCAGCTTAAACTCCATATTCTTAGGGACACTCACCCTTGATCCTCCAGAACAGGTCAGCCCTCCTCATGATATGTCTCTGTATCTTGTGCTATTTATTCCGAGAGTGCTGAAGAATTATAACATTATTTTTTCAATTATTCACCTTATTTGTTTAAATTTGCCTTCCTGCACTAAGTTGTAAATTTTGGCAACAAGGTAGATGGTACAGTTAGCAGAGTACCTGGCCTATAATAAATGCTCATTTTGTTAACTGATAGACTGACATGTTTTCTTGCTGGATAAAAATCTTGAATGCATTGCTGGCACCTCCAGAAAATTTAGATCAAATTGCCTGCTGGCCTAATGCCCCATTCTACCCATCTAGAAAATGGAGATGTTCCTGTGGGATAATGTTGGATAGCAGATGAGCTTCAGATAAAACCATCTCAAAACAAATGTGTTGTAAATAAATTATACAAATAAAGAAAGATGAGATTAAAAGATTAAACACATCAACTAAAAATTTCAGATGAGCTTTGAAATGCCTATTTCAGGATGTGGTATTTTATTCTCCCACAGAAAATGTAAACATTTCTTCCCCTTTTTCCTTCCCAGCGATGGAGACAGAAATGCCTGTGCAAAACAAGGTTGAATCAGAACAGGTAAAATGTTGGTGAAGTATTTGAAGCGTGAGTTAGATTTTAAAAATCCACAATAGAGGTTTGCAGAAATGAACTGGGGAGGCAGATATATCTGAGCGGCAACTGTGGGGAAATAACTAAGCAATTTGTAGACTCGTGCTTTGTGCTCTTGGCAGAAATAATGTTTATATCGTTACCTCTATATGTGCAGATGCTTTGCAAAACAAAAAGAAAAAAAAGTACAAAAGCGTGGAAAAATCATTATGTGTGCCTTCTGCATGTCCCAGGATTAGTGACGTCCTGCAGGATCAACACTTGGCACCGGCACCCTTCTTATTTGTGGAGTGTACCCTTCATTAACTTTTATTATCACAAAAGTGATTCAAGTTGCTTTAAGTAAAAACTGCAGGCAACATCGACACCTATAAGGGAAAAGCGAAGGTCCCCCATCCCTTCTTTCTTTCTTCTCTTCTCCCTCCTCAGAGGCAGGTGTGCCCTCCTTGTTGCTGTGTTGGAGACAGGGCCAGGAAGGTGAGGAAGTGGAGCCTGGCCTGGGCAGCAGTGGCGGCATAGTCCCCACCAGAACTAGGTGCTGCCTGCAGAGCAGCACTCCTTCAATGATTTGGCATCAGGACCCCTTGATACTCACAAAAATCAAAACAGAAATTAAAAACAATGTTTATTAATTCATTTAAAAGCAAGAATAACAAGCAAACCCATTCCATGTTGACATAAATAACATTTAATGAAATACACCTGTATTTTCCTGGATGAAAAATATTAGTGAGAAAAATGGCATGAGTGGCATTGCTTTATAATGTCTGGCTACCTGGGAGACAGAAAGACATCAGCACATCATTTGTCATACAACCTCGGGGAAACCCCACTGTCCATCTCATGAGAGAATGATGGTGAAACTGGCAAATAATGTCTCGTGAAAATAATTTTGATCTCATGGGTCCCCTGGCTACACTTCGAGAACCAGTGCTACAGAACATTTGAAACTGAGTTCCATTTTCAGGCCCTGAAACCCACAGCCCAAATGCCTGATATCGAAGACAGGAAAATGTGGGGGTCTGGGTAAATGTTTCAAGTTTTCAGAGATTTTTTAAAAATTCTGATTTGTAAGGCTGCTTTGCCTTGATCTTGAGCCAGATTGGGCAAAATGGGGTGAGAAGGAGGGAAGCTGCTGGCGAGTGGAAGGTACGATTAAGACGGGAAAGTTGTGTGGGGGTGATGTTCAGAAACGACTGGCCCAATTGCTTTCCCTGTGTCGCATCAGGTAAAAATGGTCATCAACTCTGACCTGCTAATGATCATCGCTCCCTCCCTGGGATTTGTGCTGTTGGCGTTGCTTGTGGCATTTTTCCTTCGAGGTAAGCAGGGCGGCCAGGTGGGATGGTGGCCTTCAGAGCTGTGGAGGCTCCAGCAGGATCTGGGAATGGACTGATTCTGCTTCCTGCCCCTGTCTCCATCCCCCAGAGTCCCATTTCCATCCTTCATCTATCATCTTCCTGATGAAGTTTATATTTTGGAAAAGAAAAACAAAAACACCATCATTTACTGGACACTTTATCTGTGACAGTCCTGCTGCTCTATTCTTGTGTGTCTAACTCATTTCATCCTCATTACTGCCTTAAGTGAAAAGTGCTATTATTACCATTGTCTCGGAGTGGAGGAAACCCTGGCCCAGCCTCCTCCCCTGGCTAGGACTGCCCTAGGAAGAAAGCCGTGAATGATCTTGGGCTTCTTATCCCCTTAAAGCAAGCTTTCCTTACTGGGCCTCCCCAGATGGACCTCAGGGGAAAGTGAATCCCTTGAACTTCTGTGCAAAAGTTCTTGCATATTCATATCTGCATTTCTCTGGGGCAGGGTCCATAGTTATTATTAGATTCCCCAGCTGGTCTGTGACCTTGCACCTCCCCACCACCACCCCTCATGTTTAAAAAAATAATAATTTTAAAACACTGCAAAAAGGAGTCATGGAACAGAGTTTACAGTTGTCATGCAAAGTATAGGCATGTGACATCTGGTCCTACTGTAAAATGGGGGAAAATTGTTCTGTAGTTATTAACAGAAACTGTTTTGAGGTAGTAAATGAGGAAGTAAGACTGCAAACCATCCTGTTTGAGCAACAGTAGTGAAACTTGCACATTTCAATACCTGTCCCTAGTGAACCCTGATGAAGGAAATTTGGAATTTAGCAGGAGCCTACCATTAGCCTTCATACAAAGTCCTCATAAAGGCAGAAGGCGCTGGTCCTCATACAGTTTTGGAGTTTCTGAGTATGTCTCATAAGGAAGTGTTTTACAACTCAAGTGAGTGCTTCAGTTCTGGGTGGGCAAGTGACTTAAGAATGAAGCAGCTTAACACTATTGTCCACAACGTGGAAACAGCTGTGTAATGATGGGTACTGCCTTGGGGCCCAAAGAAGCAATCACTTGATCTGGGAAAAGGAAACTTTCCCTGCCAAAACCAGTCCCTAAATTCTCACCTTTGGTCCAACTCTGCTTTTGGTAAGACAGCTTTAGGTTTTCCCCATGTTTCACATGTTCTAGCACAGCTACTCTGCTTATACCATGGCCTTGTCTTTTCAGGGAAAGTCATGAAATCCAGTTGGTTCCCGAAACACACACGGTAATTCATCTTGCATGACTGATTGTTGTAATGATTGTACAAGCTGTTACAAATGATTAGATACTACTCAGTAGTTTAATGATTTGTGCTCGTGTTCTGATTAAATGGTTGGAGAAGTGTGGCATTAGAGGTGAAAAAGACAGGATTTAGCTCACAGTAAGCTCTGTATTTGTTAACAATGTGTTGTTCAAAATATAAGTACAAAGGTAGGTTGCATTAATAGAAGCATGGCATGCAAAAGAAAGAAGGTGATATGTCTCTGTCGTTTTGCTCAGAATTCTTTGTTCAACTTTGGGCAATTCATTTTAAAAGGACATTGCTGGGCAGCCTGGGTGACTCAGCAGTTTAGCGCGGCCTTCAGCCCCAAGGTGTGATCCTGAGGACCCGGGATCGAGTCCCATGTCAGGCTCCCTGTATGGAGCCTGCTTCTCCCTCTGCCTGTGTCTCTGCCTCTCTCTCTCTCTCTCTCTCTGTGTGTCTCATGAATAAACAAATAAAACCTTAAAATAAAAGGACATTGTTAAAAAGAAGTTCACAGAGAAGAGAGTTGGCAGTATGGGGAATAAAAAACATGTAGAATATCATTCCTGGGATTTGGTTTCTCTGCTCAATATTAGACCATCGGAGCAGGGGTTTTTTGTTTTGTTTTGTTTCAAATAGTTTGAAGAGTCTCTGCAAAGAGATTTTGGTTATCTGTCCTGTTCTATAGCTTTTTGGGAAAGAAATGAAAAGATCTGATAAACTGTGAGGAAGACTGTGCCTTCACTTAATTGTATCGATACCAAAATATCTATTAACAAATAAACATTAACAAGTAGGGAAACTGAGACTCAGCAAGGTAACTTTCCAAGGTCATAAACACGTTTCAATCTTGATTTTGTAATTTGTTAATATAGAAACATTTAATTCCCTTATTAGGCTAGATTGGCAAAAGCCCTTTATCTTCTGCAGAGTCAGTTTTCTGTGAATGGAAAGGCTTGGACCCGATGGAGTCTGAGCCCTTTTCACTCTAATAGCCGCTGTTAGTTGCCTTGTGATTTAGTCATATCTGGTTCTTTCTGGTCCTGGTGCTTCCCATTCTCAGCCTCTATTTTCTTGTTACAGGCTGGACAATGTTGAAGGATATAAAAACAACTTCGATGACATGCAGCATGGAAGAGAAGACGAAGATGGTCTTTTCACACTCTAATGTGCCACTTTTTCTCAGGATTGAGGATGGGGGCATGATGCGGGAATTGTCAAAATAAGTCTTAGAATGTATTGGTTTTTTTTTTTAAAGCCCCATCTATTATTCCATTGGTGTCATTGATCCAGTCTTGTTTTAATTTCACAAGTGAAAGGTACTTTAGAGACCCTTAGCACCTTTGCTGCCAGGCGCTTTAATCTCCTGGGTAGCATCCTGGTCAGTGATCTTCCAGAATGTGCTTGAATAATCTTGGTGATGGTGAACTCACCAGCACATCTAAAGGAGATCACTCAATCTCAGGGCAGTTCTGAGACTTCGAAATATTTAAAATGAAGTCTGTCTCCATATAACATCTGCTTATACATCCTAGTTGAATTCATTGTGTTTACACAGAACATGTGTAATCTCTCTTCTCTCTGGCAGCGCTCCAGATACTGCAAGGAGAGCCTTGTCTGTCCAAATTGCCTTGCTTCTGAGATGCGTATTCTGGTCCCTTTTCTACCTAGTTGCCTTTGCCTCGTATGTATTTGTGTCTCTCTGTTTATGCCCAACTTTCAGAGGTTAGTGCCCCACTCCAGGTAAGGTAGGAGCAGCCCTGGGTCTGAACCTCATCAATAATGCAGGAAGCGATATAGAGAAGTATCCTGATTTTGGCTCACATTTCCTTTTTTGAGAAAAGAATCTCCCTTAACTAGGGCTCTGTGGGGGCAGGTGTATTGGCACAGAATCAGGAGTTTCCTGCGGCAGGAGGCAAAGGTCCAGGTGGAGGTGGTTGTCAGAGATTGCATTTAAGGAGGCATTTGCCTGGACTCCCATCGCAGCTTCTAAGCTGCACACCTCGTCTGCAGTCCTTCCCTTCTCCGATCTGTTCTCCATGCTGTGGCAGAGATCCTTTTCTAAATGCAGATCAGAAGGTCCTGTCTACCCATGGTGTTGGTGTTGAAGAAGCGCTTAGGCTCTGCCTGAGGCCGGGTGGCTGCCACAGATGAGTGAGGCATGGGGAAGTGCAGGGGCTATTCAAAGTGGAATGTTTGTGTCCACTTGAAGGCCTTAACATTCCAGCTTCGTTAGAATAATGCCCTGGGCAAGCAACACAGGACCATGGGCTGGAACAAGGTAATCGGTCTAAGACTCCAAAGTCCAGGAGGTATGATATGGGTTTTACCAAATGATGAGTTAATAAATATATAATTCTTAGGATGAGACTCCCTGGTCAGAGAAGATTGTTGGTCTAGTTATTCCTCTCTTTCCCTCTCTGTGCAATCAGGATGAATTGGTAGCCACCTACAAATAACTTCCTAATATCTAGGGCCCAGGAAAGGGGATCACTTTCCTTAGAGAGCTTAAAAATCTAAATGAGACAAAACATGCATGGGAAATGCAACAGAATAGAATCAGTGTTGACTTTCCATTTGCACAAGCAAGGACTTTGATGGAGATGTGGTTCTTACAGCTGATGTTTACATGGTGGTTCCACAATCAAACTTTGAGGATTTAGAACAACCTAATTCTTCAACCTTGACCCTGACCTTTCTAGGCTCAATCAGAGCTAATATCCAATCCTGAAAAAGCATTTGATATGGTCTAGGTACTCTACTAAATGTTTCAAACAAGTATATTACTGTTGCTTTTGGAGTTGAGCAAACAGAAACAGAGGCCAAGGAACATGCCCAAGGTCACATGGACCAACCCCCTGTGACAGAGCAGGGCCTTGAACCAGGCTGGAAGGACTCCACACACTTAACCACTACCCTATACCTCAGAGCAAGGGCCTTAATTTAACATTTCATACATACAGAACTGCAGTATTGGCCTGCATTGGTCCCAGATGGATTTTAGTTTGTTCAAATCCTGGGCGACCTGAGTGCTTTGATGGTTCTCCAATCCCAACCCCTTTATAGCTCAATCTTCCCTTGTCCCCATATTATTTACCCAGAATCTTATTTGCATTTGCAGAGGAAGCTGCAAGTGGAGAACCTGGCAGGAACCTTAATGAAGCCAGGTGGGACACATTTAAATGGGAATGTGTTGAACTAACTCATGAAGAGCTGGAGCCAGCTGTCAGCAGGCTTAATGAAAGGTTAACAGGAAGCCGGCAATGGGTGGCTGGGGAGACTCTTTGTCTCTCTAAAGAAAACAAAAAGTTGAGAAGTGAGCTCCCTGGGTGAAGGCAAGATCAGAAGGAGGAAGCCACTTATAACCAAAAGGCTGGGTCTCAAAATAGAATCATTTGGGTTTGTAAACATGGTATAGTCATTACAAAAAAAAAAAAAAAAAAAAAGAGAGAGACACTGAGTTCTCAGCTCTCTGAACAACAAAAGACAGTGAAGAGAAGTGTGTTGAAGTAAGATGAATGCTGATGTTGTTATCAGGGTCTTGGGCGTGCTGGAGATAGCTCATGAAATGGAAGATGGGTTTACTCTCCATCTGAGCTGGGAGAGTGCTGTTCTTTGATTGTATACTTTATCCGCGCTGCATATGGAGTGGGGGTGTGGAGGGTGTGTGCAGGAAGGATCCTGATACAACAAGCAGTTCAACTTCCGTGTTTTATCTGATGAAACTGAGGCCCAGACAGGGGGACTGAGTGATCCCAGGCTACACAGTAAACCAGTGCCAGAGCACAGGCCTAAACCATGTCTCCTGGACTTCTCTGTGGCCATGTCATAAACCTGTTCCTGGATTTTTCTAGGTCCACCTGGATCTGCTTGATTATTTACCATTTGGAGGTCACATTAAGTTCCTGATGTGAGCAACTCAGTATTTCTTTCCCTTGAACCATCTTACCCTGCACACCCTTGACCTTGTGCTGGATGGCTGTTCCCACAAAGAGGAATGAGAATGTAGAAGTGCAAAGCTAGGTTGTTCTGTTGCTTTTTGAAGAACACCACCATTACTAGGGTGACCAATTCATTCTGTTTTGAAACTCAAAGTCTCGCATTGCTGGGACCTCCTTCAGGATGACTATAATGACTATAACATATTTGCAAGTCCAGGCAAACTGGGATGATTGGTCCACCTAAGTCCATAACTAAACTAGAGATGGAAACAACTTCCTTCTGAGTTCTTGACTCTCTTGATCATTTTTTTCATTGCAAGTACCCAAGTGGAATTTAATTTGTTTAGATCAGTCTTTTTTTTTTTTTTTAAAGATTTTATTCATTCATTCATGATAGTCACACAGAGAGAGACAGAGAGGCAGAGACACAGGCAGAGGGAGAAGCAGGCTCCATGCAGGGAGCCCGACGTGGGATTCAATCCCGGGTCTCCAGGATCGCGCCCCGGGCCAAAGGCAGGCGCCAAACCGCTGTGCCACCCAGGGATCCCTAGATCCAGTCTTAAAATAGACCACTAGATTTAGGTTCTAGACCTTTGTTAACCAAAATGTAGGGCTCAGACCATGCGTGGTCATCACCTGGGAGCTTGTTAGCAGTGCAGAATGTCGGTCCCCATCCTAGAGCACGGGATCAGAACCTGCATTTTAACAAGGGTTTCCATGTTATCCATATGCACGTTAAAGATTGAGAAGTACTGGCCTAAAGTATTGATTTTCAACGTTGGCTGCATGTGGAAATCATATGGGGATTTCAATAATAAAAAATACTGATGTTTGACTTCCCTCTGAGATCCTGACTTTAATGGGCATGGGGAAGACCTGGCTTTCAGAAGTTTTTAGGCCACCTTGGATAACGCTAATGTGCAGCAATGACTGTAAGCCACTATTCTAAAGGGAGGGCAGCTCTGTGCCAGAAGGAAATGTTGCTAATTAATCAGGACAACTTTTGGCCTAAGTTATGAGTTTATGTGGGTCTAGTACCCCCACATGATTTTGCTCCAAGAAATGATCAATAAAATTGTTCAAGAAGATCTGAGGAGACACGATAATGACCTAAATGTACCAATTACTATGGATGAGGCCCATTAAAGTAATTAAAAATCAAGATATAATATTTGGTCTGTGGAAAGTGATAATGAGAAAACAGAAAAGACAAATGGAGAAGGAATGTCTGGGGGTCAAGGTGGTGCTATTAATCTTTCAGAGACATCAGAGGGATAATGAGATGATGCTAAGATTATAAGAGAAACATGGGAGATTGGTTAAGTGGAAACCTTTGTTGCAGAATAAAGAATTTAGTAAAAAGGCAACTATTTGCCCTCTTGTCCCTAAAAATAATGGGAGACCCTCCTCAGGGCAAAGTCATACATTGTCTTAATAAGACTGTATTCAGCTGCAAGTAAGAGAATACTAAAAAGCAGTGACTTAAAGACTTTTAATTATTTCACATAACTAGAAATTTGGATGTAGGCTGTTTGAGAGTTGGTTCAGCAGCTTCACTGAAATGAGATATTAGAGTCTCTGAGTTCTTTTGGCTTGTCCCTCATGGTTGCAAGATGGCTGCCATGGCTCTAATGTACCTTCACACAAAAGGATCTCAAGCAGGAAGGAAGGATGTGGAAGGGAATGAGACTTTGCCCTAATATGATCCTTATCCTTGATCAAAAAGGGAAATCTGCCATAGAGGTTACCAGGAGAACCTCCCATATATTTCATTGTCCATATACTTCACTTGATCACATGCCCATCCTTTGGCAAAGGGGAATGAAATATCCAGGACTAATTTACACCAATCATTACTCAGCCCCCAGGATGTACACATGGCCATTTAACCAAAACTTACAGTCAATCAGCACGGGAGAAACTGGGAATGGGTGTTGGGTCAACAATTTTGATTCCTGACACACTCACTCATCCATTGAAAGTGTCTTGGGTGTCTCCTATGTGCCAAAGGGCTCTGTTGGGTGCTGGGGTATAGTAATGAACTGAACAGACCTACTCCCTCTTCCCAGACAGCTTATAATCTACAGAGCCACTTTCATCTGTATTATGCATTTCATGATTCCAAATATTTGGATCGTCTTTAATGTACCTGAGAGGCAAAAAGAATCAAGGGATTTCAAAAAGATAAAAGTTTAGAAATTCTGTATACATACCTTCTTGAAGCTGGGGAACTGAATCTTTCATGCAGGTGTCAGGAGTCAATAGAGGAATGAGGCAGAAACTTTCAGCCCTAGTAGGTGACAGCAAATTACAACAAAAATTCTTAGCTACAGTGAAACTTTGTAAGTATGGCAGAGAGTAGACAGCTTGGGGTAAAACTCCAATGGTAGAATAAAGGAAATAACCTCTTCTGTATTTCTATGCTATTTCCTACTTTTCTAAGAATTTCCAAACCCATAGTACTCTGGGTCAGAGAAAGAGCATATCTTCTTTTGATAGGGGAGAAGAATGGAAGCACAGAGAGGTAAAGTCACCTCCTGTGTTCCCACCATAGTGAGCGAGACAGGACTAGAATCAAATGTTCTGATTCCTCCTCAATCCAATGGATAAATATTTTTATAAGGTGCCTACTAGGTGCACCTAGCTTTGTGCTTGAACCTAATAGCAGCACTAGAAGTCATCACTAATATTATTTCTGTATGTCAGGCACTATCCTAAGCACTTTGCATGCATTATTTTATATGATTGTAACAATCTCTCTCTGAGGGGGTTGCCAGTTTTATCCCTGTTTGACAGGTGAGGAAATGGAAGTTCAGCTTCATAAAGAAGGTAGTCTGCAGTTGAGCTGGTATTCAAACTCTGGAGCAGCTTCAGAGCCCATGTCCTCAACCCCTGCACTCTGGCCCTTCCAGGCATACAAAGTGCCTTAGTGATCTCTTCATGACTGTGACTCCCATGTAAAGTGGACAGGATTGCACTGGGGGGTTTTAGGTCTCTAAGTCTGTCTGATTGGACCAACCTGGAAATGGATAGGGGAGGGTGAAGGGCACAAAGCCAGAGGGTCTCACATTCTGGAAGAGACGGTTTAGCTTTACCTTCAAATGGGACTATCTATTCAGGCTCAGAGATTGAATAATCAGAATTTGGCACTTAACATATTCTATGACTTTGGCTCCCTCTCCCTTTAAGAATATACCCCGAGAAAGGAGACAACAAAGGGCCTGGGTCCTACTCTCCTGCAGAGCCCCTGGTCCTATCTTCCTCTTCCCTGCCTCGCCCTCATGCTGCCTCTTATCTCTTCTCTCTACCCTGTTTATCTCCGTTCCCTCCTCAGCTTCTTCCTTCCCTTCTGGTCCCTCAGCGATGCGTCTTATCTTCCTTCAGCAGCTCCATCAACAAAGTCCTATCAGTTTTTCTCCTGCTTCAGGATGCCTCAGCATCATTTTAATCTGTTCCTCTGAGCTTTGCTTTTCAATCTCTTCCCAAACTTAATCTCAGACCCTTCTTCACTTAGATGAAGAAAAGGCTGGAGCAAGATTACATTACCTGACAATACCTTCTGGCTCAGGGATCAAGATGATTAGAAAAGACAGCAGAGTCTTATTTCACCACTATGCCCTGGGTATGCTACGGTGAGACAAGTTTTTTAATTAACCTAAGACTCCCCATCAATTAATGCTATGACCTCTGCCACCAGCCCCCTGCTCCCCTGCCTTTAGAAAACAAAACAAAACAAAAACTGTTGAAAAATGTTGCAGCATGCTGGTGTATGGAAAGAACACAGGTCTCAGAGTCAAACTGGCCTAGAGCCTGAAGTTGCTCTTAGTTAGCTGGGTGGCCCAGGACAAGTTGCTTGGCTTCTCTTAGTCTCAGCTTTATCGTTTGTAAATATGGAATAGTACTGGGACCCTCATAAGTAAGCACTAAATGGAGTAATACCAGTAAAGCATCAAATAGAGCAATACCAGTTGGCACAGGGTTTGGCACAGGATCGGTGCTCTACAACTAGTAGGCACTGTCCTTAGTTTACGCCGCAGCCCTAGTGCCTTGGCACAGGGTAGGTGCTCTACAACTAGTAGGCACTGTCCTTAGTTTACGCCGCAGCCCTTGTGCCTTGGCACAGGGTAGGTGCTCTACAACTAGTAGGCACTGTCCTTAGTTCACTCTGCAGCCCCAATTTTAAGTCTCTGTTAATTGGAAGTTGCTGGCAGGACTTGCAAAGTCCCTCACTGAGGATACATACAGTGTGCTTGCAGAACTGGAATGTTGAGCCTGTGAGATTTTGGTCTATCTCAGGAGCTGCACATATGTCCCCTGATCTGGAGGTCTCATACATTAGCCTAAGAATCATCTGAGGGCATGTTAAGATGCAAACACCTGGGTCCACCCCCTAGAGATACTGATTCAGTGAGTTGGAATTGGGCCCTACCACCTGAATTTTTTATGATCTCAGTGGAGTTCTGAAAGCAGAGATCTATGGAGCCTCTGAGAGTGTGTCTCAGAGTCTCACATTCAAACAGTAATCATGGTAGCTAGCCTGATTCCTAACTGCTCTGCCCTGCCACAATTTCCTGGATTCTGACCCTGATTTTCCTTCGTGTGTCTTTGGACCCTGTGCTCAGCTCTGGTTTTGCTCTTTCTTCATTCACCATGATCAACCCCAGAACATTCTTACCCTCTGCCTCTATCCTCAGCTTCCCCTACCTGCCCAAGGGTTGGCTTTGGCTTAATCTTGTCTATAGGTCATCTTTCAATTTCTTGATAATGCCCTTTGCACCAAGGTTTTTAATTTTAATCAAGTCCATTTTGTATAATTTTCTTTAGTTGCTTGTTATCTTAGTGTGACATCTAAGAGTCTATTTCTAAATCCAAAGTCATGAAAATATAGTTCTGTTTTCTTCTAAGCGTGTCTTGTTTTGATCTTATATTTTGGTCATTGGTTCACTTTGATTTGTATATAGAGTAAGGTAGGGAGTCCAACTTTATTTTTTTGAACGTGGATCCAGTTGTGCCAGCATCATCTATTAAAGGGATGCACTGGAGGGTGTTATGCTGAGTGAAGTAAGTCAGTCGGAGGACAAACATTATATGTTCTCATTCATTTGGGGAATATAAATAATAGTGAAAGGGAAAATAAGGGAAGGGAGAAGAAATGGGTGGGAAATATCAGAAAGGGAGACAGAACGTAAAGACTGCTAACTCTGGGAAACGAACTAGGGGTGGTGGAAGGGGAGGAGGGCGGGGGGTGGGAGTGAATGGGTGACGGGCACTGGGTGTTATTCTGTATGTTAGTAAATTGAACACCAATAAAAAAAAAAAAAAATAAAGGGATGCAACTTTTCTACATTGAATGGACTTGGAACTCAAATTTAATTTTATGTCTTTGAGAATACTAAGCATGCTTGTCTGATGATTCCACTCTTTTCTGTACGTTGGGCTCTGTTTCTGCTGTCCTTTGTCTCCTCATATTCTTATCATGGCATCTTATTTTTCTGTGTGCCTGGCCATCTTGATTGTATAAAGATTATTGCATTTGAAAATTGTGTGTAGGAATAGTTTGAGTTCCAGGATACTGTGATCTTCTCCAGAAAGAACTTGCATTTGCTTCTGTCAGGCACTTTTGTGTGTCATCAGTCTTGGTCCACCATAACTCAGGTTTACTGCTTAAAGTTCCATGGATTACTTAGATGACTTGAAGCCAGGTTGTAAGTACATGAGAGACCAGAGTGACTGCTGGTTCATCCTTATCCTGAGGGAATAGCCCTTTTTGACCTAGCTAATACTGAGTATGGTTTATCAAAGTCCTTAACTTTGAGGAGTTCTGCACCTTGACATTTTTCATCTAACCACAGGCAGCCAAAACTACAAGTGAATTTTGCAGATATTTCTTCCAGATTAGAAAGCACTTCCAAAACAAAGGCAGCTTTGAGTTCTAGACTTTACATTCTGATTTAGCATATACATTGGTTTTAGGCCTAGTGATTTTTCATTATATTGTTAGCTCTTCGATATTTTAAAGGACATTGAAAAGTATTTTGTTCAGGCTTTTGTATCTTTGATGGTTACTCTAAATTACCTAATGAACATCCTCAGAACTCATTGTTCTTAAAAATGTGTATTTCCCCAATAGCCTTGCCAATGCTAATCATTATCAAATTTATTAATAAAATCATTTTCTTTGAAACAAGAATGAACAGAACAAAACCATATTTAGTTCCACAATAAGATTCTAGTGTCTACTTAATAGTATGCATTGATTTATTTCCAATCCCAGAAGTCTACTTCCTGGTATGTTGGTACATGTAGCCTGGAGGAGAATAGACCAAGGGAGATTTGATGTCTGTTTACAAACAGTTGAAGAACTGCCACTGGAAAGAGGAAGTAGTCTTGTTCTATGTAACCACAAGGCAAAAATATTCCAGAAGGCAAATTTAGAACTGAGAATTTTAAATTCCAAAATTCAATTTCTATCTAGCCAAAGGAATGCTTTACCAGAATAACTTCGAATACTATGTTGAGTAGGCTTTTAGTTATTTAGCATTCGTTTGTTCTTCTTTTCCATCTGGACTGATTTCTTTGAAACTTCTCTTCTGCCCTTTCATTATTTGTAGTTCCCTTGCACCTGACTTATCCTCTATCCAACCACAGCACGTAAGCTGAACCTGGGGAATCAGAGCACTGTATAACCCTACCCTACTCTCTGCACTAATGAGTGGGTCAGGGATGGACACAAGACCCAAGCTAGGCCAATTAGAGCCCCAAAGACCCAATTCTAAGCCTTTTGTTTCAGTTACACAGGATGTTGATCTTTTCCCACTGACTGTGAAGGAAAGAATGGGAGGCTGCCACTGTCACTGTGCCATCACAATGGGAGACTGTTTAAGAGGAAGTGGAAGTCAGATAGGGGAATAAGAAACAAACCCTGATGACATTGGTTGAGCCTAGGTCATGCCAAGACCGAAAGTACAATTTTAGGCTGTTCATGCTATAGGATAAGAGGAAATAAATCGCCATTTTGCTTAAGCTAGTCTGAGTTCGGTTTTCTGCTATTTTAAATGTAAGGAGTTTTAACTAAAATGGCTGGTAAACTCCCCATTCACAGTAGTATTCACATAGAAGGGGATGACCAGCGTTCAGAGTAGTTATGGGGGGGGGACACCCAGACTATGTGAAAGGTTGACTTTGAGGACTTCAACTCTAAATTCTCAGCTTCTCCATAACTCTCCTTTACTTGGCTTTTGTTCTGCCCGGCAGACCTGGGAGCTTCAAAGAGGCTCCAAGAACACTGGGTTGGCCATCCTTCTGGGCCAAGCAGTACAGAAGTTAATACTTGTCCAGGCCTGGGATGCATATATAATGGAGAAATCCATAATGTTTAATCCCAGAATGAATGATTTAGACTTGGATTATTCACTTTGCACTAAATTAAGTTGTCTTATTTAGCCAAAACAAGGCTTCTTGACAGGATTTTCGTCATCGCCTTGGCTGAGTAATGAGTTTCTTTGGCAGGATGAATTATTGATTAGACCTTTGTATCATCCGCCTGGCAGATGAAGGAAAACTTTAATTTTAAAGATGTTCGTATTCAGATGTATATGCAGAAAAGAAGCTTTGAATACTGTACTTTAACACTCTGTCACTTAATCTTCCTATGATTATTTATGGAACAGGATCCAAGTTATATGGCAGTTTTGCGTTATTTTTAGGCCCAAATAAGTAATATTCTCCATCTGTGGATGTAAATGTTTTCTCTCCTTTTGTTGTTATAATTCTGTATGTTTAGATCCAGATGTTTAATTTATTTTAAGAAACGGGGAAATTTCTTTTCAAGTCAACTGAAATACCAAGTACTTAATAATGATGACTTACATTTTTATGATGTGTTTAATTTTGTCAAATGTTTTCATGTCAACTTCCTCAATGTATAATAGTTAATTAGCACTTAGAATGTATTATCCCCATCTTATAGATAAAGAAATTGAAATGTTGGCAGGGTAACAGACTCACACAGAACCAGGGTTTAAACCCAGATGTTCTGGCTCTAGAGCTCAAGGTTTTAAACCATAGCCTAAGCAATATATCCACTGCTTATTGAAAATTTAATATGACCAGGTGCATGGGATGCCACCTCTCTTAAGCACCATACTGGCAAAGGTCTCCACTACCTTGAGGATTACCTCCACCCCTTTTTCACTCTTGGAGCATCTCTTCTTTTTTTCTTTTGCTTCAACCATTCTGCTTCAAGGGTTATCCCATCTCTCTGCTCTTCCTGCCACCCCACAAGTCTGTCAAGGAGTATAAGATCCTGGAAAACAAGAGTCAAGAATATTCTGAGAGCAACTTCTGCTCTTAATTTTGCAAAGCAAACCTCCCCAAAAGTATGGGAACACAAAGGTCCTGTGACCGGGTCAAAGTAAGGAGAACAGAACATAAACTGTACCTCAGTAAATCACCCTGCACCATCATGCCTTCCTTTCACTTCCTTTCTGAAAAAGAGAGCCAGCAAAACAGCCACAGAACAGAGAAGTTCTGCTCTCTTCCATGTCCAGAATACAGAATTCAAGTCCAGGTGCTGCTCCTTAAAGACAACATGAACCTACCGAAGAGATTTGGAATAATGTCTTAGGAGGAGTTGGGATGTTTAATTAGAGAACAGTAGCTGGAAGGCTGTCCCGAGGAAGAGGAGCTGAATGGGCTTATGAGGAACAAATGCTCCAACAGTCAGAGTGACCAGAAGTCAGATCTACAACTCAGAACCTTCATTGCATTCTTTCTATTCCTTCCACCCCTTGGCACAGGGTGAAGTAGGGATGCCATGCTTCTCTGCAGGAGTATCTTTCCAAAGCATCAGTGCCATGCCAAAATTTGAGAAAATAATACATTTTGAATATTTTGCAAGTCTAGGCTGAAAAGGGAGGGCTTCCCCCTACCCCCCCATCCCCCCGCCCCCCCACCTCTGGCTGCTTTGTATTCAATGCAGCAAGTATTTCTCATGACTGCTACTTAACTTTAGTGCAACTCAAATTGTATATGAATAACCTGGGGATCTTGTTAAAATGCAGATTCTGAAGGTATGGGGTAGGGCCCATGATTCTGCATTTTTGACAAGCTCTCAGGGGCTGCTATGGCTTTTACTTGGCTTACTGGTGTAGTAAGTAATCAGAGCCCCGACTCAGCCTTCAGCCACTCCTAGGACTGGCTGTACTACCTTCTATCTCTCAATGACTTGCAACTGGTGGACTCACCTGAGGGCCTCACAGATTCTGCTGCCCCTGCCCACCTTCCGTGAACTCAATATAAGGGATAATGAGGCAGGGCAGGCATTTCCAGACTGATTCTCTTTCCGTGTAGGGAAAGCTGCTGAGGTCAGAGTTTGGCGACACATCCTATTTTGGTGGAAATTCGAAACAGGCTCTTCCGAAGGTAATTCAATAGCAGGCACCATTGCAATTGGTTCCTATTGCATTTAATTCTAAAATCTCCCAGACACTGTGGCTTCATGTTTGTTGAGTGGAATTAGAGTAAATTCTCAGAGGCTCTGGGCCTTTTTTACTGTTCTCCAAAATCAAATTGAGTACATCAGACCTTCACACTATTAATACTTGCCTTTCCTCTCTTTGCCCCCTTCCACCCTCCCAAGAAAACCTATTTGGAGCTTACAGAAGTTCATTCTGAGAATTTCATTACCATTGTGCCATTCGTAATTCATTATTTAACCTCCGTGAATGGCAGGAAGTGCGATTTTGAATAGTCCCGCTGGAATAAAATCACAGGGTTAATAATCTCTGCTCTTTGTGAGTAATTGGAAAAATGGTATCCTGGTAACAAGACATTAACAGAAAACTTGTTTTTACCAATTTCCATAGGATAGAAGTCAAGTAGTGACTAGAATCTTTCATTTCCTTGTAAGTTTTGTTTTCCTCCAACTCACCCACTACTGGGACAAACTTATGGGACATACCTACTGGGTATGTCCCAAACCTACTGGGACAAACCTCAGACTATGTTCTGAGATTGACTGCTTGTAACTAAAAAAGAGTGTTCTCCCAGAGTTATTTGATACAAGTACACAGAGCCCCTTTCCTGGCTCACATGGTGGTAAAGCACATTATTTGCTTTTTTCTTCATTTAACTGAGAATGGGGGGGGGGGGGATTGTTCCATATTTGCATAAGCAGGTAAGCTTTGTTGGAATTTCAAGTGTCGAATGGTGCTTGACTGCATGGAGGATCCATAATTTATTAACCAATCACAATGTTGCTGGGCACTTAGGATGGTTTCATTATTTTTAACTTGAAGTTTTACTAAGTAGAGAATAGGACAAAGGGAAGAAAGCTCATGGTTGCCTAAACCAGATGAGTGAGTGAAATGAAATAGGCCTGAGGGTTGTAGTCTGAGTCTTTTAGAAATCTTGACTGAGAGGAAGACCTTTCTTCCAGCTTGGGAGCTGTGAAGATGGGGGAGAAGATAGGGGAGGGGCTATTATCAAGGCAGAGGAATGACCGACCAGGAGATGGGCTGAAGGGAAGCAGCAGATTACAACCTTCTCAGGGTCAGGGCAAGCTGACCCTTGGGCCCAGCTGCAGCATTTATGAGCTAACAGTACCCTCACCCGGGAAAGAGGTGCTAGGTTATTGGATTAACCTAGCCACCAGCCAGACACTGCCACTGAGGAACCCAAGTACATGGGGCAAGAGTTTTCCAAGTGAGGGAGACCTACATGAAGCCATTTCTAGGCTTGGCTGACTGAGTAGGGCTGCTCCTAAGATCTGTTTGGGATTTTTGGTTCTTGCAACGGGTGGCATATGTTTAATTGTATTGATGAATTTTCTGTTTCAATACTTCATATATAGTTAAAGGGACCTGGTGCCTGGCAGGAGCTCAGTGAATCTTGGCTGGGTCTGATTCTCTGGTTCTTTATTTCCAATAACTTGTTACTCATTTTCACTGTCACACCCCGTTGTTCAAAGAGTTCTGGTCCAAATGCCATTCATGGAAGACTGTGTGTTCCAAACCAAGACTCTTGTCTTGCTTCTCCTTCTAGGGCTTTCTGGGATCCATCCTCTCACCTGCCTGCTGCTTTTCTGGTTCAGGCCCCGACTTCCTGCTATCTGCACTATCCCAGTAGCCTCCAAACTGTGTTCTCTGTCTATTATGTTTTTCCTCTGTCAATTCATCAAAGACCAGCTCTTCCAGAGAGCTTTCTAAATCCCAACCCCAATCAAGACCTTCCCTTTCTTCAAAGTCTTTGGCTTACCTTGCCCAGGAGATGGTCCATTCTGCCCCTCACCCTCCTTTCCCAGTATAGCTCCTACCATTTCCTGTGAGTGCCCTGTGTTCTGCCAAAATGGTAGGAATAGAGGCTAGAATCCAAATGCTCATCACTGCCTTTCTAGTTGATGTCACTGCTTTTTATCCTATAAGACAATTTCAAGCTCCACATCTTTAATAAACCAGAATGCATGGGGATTGGCATTTTCTGGGTTGAATTGCATTTCCTACATCATTAAAAATTTCCTTTTTCCTTGACTCATTTTCAAATCACAGATAACTCCCCTGGATTTTGTTGTTAAAACTATTTCCAAATGTTTATTTCTACTCTTAGTAGCTGCTAAGATGATGAAGAGAAAGATTTATTAGGGTAACATTCTGAACCTCACTGATGAGTGAAAAATTAGTGGAATTTTTTCTAGGTTGGAAAAAAATTTGAAGCAACTAGGCTCAAAGTGACCTGACCACCTTGACAGTTTCTTTTAGATCAGTTACTTGGGATAGTATTTCCCTCCCCCAGTTTGCTTCCCTCTCTGAATAAAGAAGAGCCACTTTTAAGACTTGGAGCATAGGAACCATAGGAAACCCTGAATTTATGTAGCCATCACCCCCTTCTGTGGAAGAGACAGAGTTAGGATTTTTGAGCTAATATTTGAAAACAAAAAGAAAAGGCACACTTACATTCATGCCTCTTTTGAACATTAAAGGTCATTTGATGCAAAAAAAAAAAAAAAAAACCCAAAAAGAACAAAAAAAGAGAAGGTGCTCACATACATGCAATCCACTGCAGAGATGCCTTTCTATGGAAGCTTTTTAAAATTGTTGCACTTCTGTTTTTTTTTTTTTTTTTTTTGTCAAGACAAACCAGAGCTAAACAGTAGTGAAAGTAATAAAAACAGATTTACTCAGGAACTACGGCAATAGGGGACCACAGACCTCAGTACAGAACTGTCAATTCCAAATAGAACACAAACCAGTGGGGATTCAGAGCAAAGGAGCAGGGATGGGGGGGGGAGGGGCATGGTGTGGTCAGTGGATGGGACATTAACTATTAGGAAATTCCTGGCTAAGTCAATGTCACAGAAGTCTTGCTGAAGGTGGGCCAGAGTGACCAGGTATCACCTGGGAATAAGGAGGAATGAGGAATTTGATCAGATGATCAGCTCCCCTACAAGGTAAGGGATTCTTGAACTTGAAAACAAGGCCCAAGGATGAGGCCTAATGAAAAAGGGCTTTAAGAAGTCTGACATTTGGTTAGGGAGAGAATCTTTGTTAGGTCTTGCCTTTTTCATCTGCAACATTTCGGATGACCACTCTTCCAAAACATCTTCTACTCTGCCCTTGAGATTTATTGAACAATCATTCCACTTGTGTGTGTATATATGTATGCATGTGTTGTATATTTATATTTATATAGAAAAATTTGGTCCTCAGGCACAAGGTATGCTTTGCCTGGGCATCTCTACTCACAAACATTTGTCTCCTGGGAATACAAAAAGGGTTTTCTATTGCTTGAGGAATTTTGACTATCTAGGGTCAGAGGACTTTTTCTTTATTGGCCAAAAATATTGGCACCAAAATGATAGAGTTGATTCATTTTACTTGGAAATCTTGACAAAATGTGGACAGAGTTTTCAAAAATAACATCTTCTTTACCATCTGTAGTTTGTGACAAGGCAACACCCTTCTCTCTGAATATTTTCAGATTGGGACCTCTTGAGATAAAGATGGGGTCCTGGGAGGAGAAGAATGAAAGAGTGGCAAGGAGCAATGTGCAATGTTATGTTTAAGCAGACCAAATCTATGCCAGTAGAGTATTTACCAATACCGTGTCCTTAGAGCTCCTCATCCCCGGAGGACAAATAATTGAGTTGAAGATCAGTCTTAGTGGTTGTTGTCTGATTCTGTTATTTTGATTTGCTTCCAAGTTATTTACCCCCGCCCCCCATCACAAAGTTTTACTTTGCAATTTTACTCCTGCTTCATAGGTAAGAGTTGAAGGTAAGTTGGGAGAATGTGTGTGTGTGTGGGGGGGGGGGGGGGGATAGTTAGGCATTTCTGTACTGCATAACTTTACCAACTATAATGTCAGATTTATAATTCCATTGTTTCTAGGCATTTCATTTTGGGTTTCACATTTTCCTATTGGGGTAACTAATATTCATATACAAAGTAATTTAAAATAGTTATGGCTAGCTGTAAGGCATGCCAGATAATTGCATTTTTAGGGTCTTTCCCCCCGCCTCACAAATGTGGGGTTACTTTCTTGCTCAAAGTATTTCTGTATGCCTTTTCTTTGTTTGCAACAAATATTTGTTGAAGAATGGATTTGGCTAAATACTTTGGATAACTCTCAGTTTTACAAAGGGAGGGGAGATTAAGAGGGCATCCTTGTGCTTAGCCACCAGCATTTTTATAGGACTCGGCTAGTTTCTCTGGTTTCCCTGGAAGATAATTGTCAAAAATAAAAAAGGGACTTCTGGAACTTGTATTTCAAAATTGACCCTCTTTTGGTGGTGGCAGTGGCGGGATGGGAGGAGCAAAATTTTAGTTTTAAATGGCCTATGTGATATGCAGGAACATTTGGACAGTAAAACCATAATTGTAGAGAAATTAAATGGTAATTGACTCCTAATGAGTTTCTAATAACACTGCTAAGAACGAAAAAGAAAACTCTCTGCCACTACTACATTTTTTTTTTGAGGTTTGCGTGCACATACACACACATTTATTTTTCATTTCCCCTCAGTGGTTATTAGCTATAAATTGGCATTCCTATGACATTATATTTACTGCTTTAAATGCTTTTGGGTAAAAAGTATACAAACTTGGGACCTTAGCATTGTTCTTGAGTTAAACTTTGGAGTCAATCTATTTTTTGTTTTCAAATTTCTTCTGTAGAAAAAAAAGGACTCTGGATTGTAAGAGAGATGCTATTAAAATGCAACTCCAGACCTGTTGGTCTACCGAACTCTGAAGAAGTGACCGGGCATCTCTCGATCATTGATCATATGAGCTTGTCTGAAGCACATCTTGGAGGAGGCAAATGCATTAAAAGAGGCTCATGAATTGCTCTGAAAATACCATGAGAACATAGAGTCCTGAGGCGCTGTCCTTTTTCACCTTCCTATAATATTGATGGATCTGGCGTGCATGAGCATGAGTGAGGAGGCATCTAAGACCAATGATATCAAGCAGGGTTTTCCATCCTTGTTGGCAGCAACTGTATTGTAACAAGACAGTGCAGTGAAAACACCAGTTACTGTAAAAATGTAACATCTTTCTTACCTGTTTAACTCCTCTGGCACTTAGTAAGAGGGTGGGATTTGGGGATGTATAATGGACAGGGGAAGAGCAGATTTCACCCTAATACCTGATTACTGCTAGAAACTTAGACTCATCCCCCTCTATTTATTCTAGACCATTTATGGAATCACTCAGTAGGAGCAACTCAGGAGAAGACCTTAGCATTGACCAAATGGTGCTCCAAATGTCAGAAATACTAGAATTTCATGGACAAAGTAGCTTCTTCAGTTCCTGAATCTTTTGATCACTGCCTTCTGGGTGAATGCCCAAGAGTTCCTCTCTCTGCTCCTTGGGGGCCAGCCAATGAGCAATAATTAGAAGGCTGCTTTTGGATTCTGATAGGCTATTTCTTGTCTACTAACAAATGCAAGTATGATGAGCTACATATGGTAATGAAGACCCTCATGAATATGATAAAACTTGCTGAACTATAGTATAGAATGTATCAATTGCAATCAAAGTATAATTGGAAGGTAATGATTGGTGTTGGTATTAATATTAATAGCTTGATTGTAAGTTTTATAATAGCATCAGCTATAAATTGAAACCCACAGCTATCTGAGATGGGTTTAGATAGTATAAAGATCATTGGGACTGGATATCAAAATATGTGACTTCAGATTCTTCTTTCAGTCCTATCTCACATGTATGATCTTGGAAAATCCTGTCACATCTTTGGTCCCCAGTTGATTTGTTTGTAAAATAAGAGCTTGATAGGAGGTAGCACCTGCCCCCTTCAGGTTATTAGGAATGAATAAGTCTTTTCAGACTGTGTGTCACGATGATAGGGGACTGTACTACTGGCATTTAGCTGGGAGAGTAAAAGTCTTGCCACGCAGGAGACCTTGAAGCACAAAGAAAAATTCCATTTAAAATGTTAATGGTGCCCTAGTTCAGAAACGCTCTGATGATCTTGACCTATATTACAGGTAGGCTAGTCCATGACTAACAGAGCTCATGAGAAATGTGGTTAAGGACAAAAATAAGAAACCATTGCCAGAGATCATCTTGATCTTTTTTTTTTTTTTTTTTGATAAGGTACCCCTAAAAAAAAATAAGGTGCCTCTATAGGAAAAAACAAGAAAACAACATTTTCAGCCAGCATTTGAATTCATCATAGGTCATGCTGGCCTCTAAAATATTTGTAAATCTTTTCATACTTTTTGATACATTTTTCAAGAAGCTATTAAGGTATTTCATGAGACACATAATGTAACTACAGTAAAAAACAAAGTGTTCCCATTTCCTTTAGCCTGTCCCTGCCTGGTGTGTGGAGGCTGCCCAATCTGGGTGGAACAAGAAGTCCAATGTAAATAGCAGACTCCTGCTTCTACATGTGGCTCGGAGATTAAATTTTGAAGAACAAAATCAAATAATGCTCCGTGAAAAGTCACCTTTGTCCCAAAGTGATGGGATAGAAATGCACATTTTCCTGGAGGAATCAGACAGACTTGAACTCAAGAGTCAGCCTGGAGATGGTTGTTCAGGAAGGCCATTTTCTTTATTTTATAGGTGGAAAAATTTGAGGATATCAAGAACTTACCTAAGATCCCATAGCAAGTTCATAGCCAAGCCAGCGCCAGAGGTAATGAAAGGTAGAGTATCCTGGTTTTGTATTAGAACTTCCCTAGATTTACTCTTAGCAAAGTCTAATTGTAGGTGAAGCCTTCACAGCCAGGATCAAAGTGTAAAAGGCCTATGTGCCCACCAACCAGCCAGCTTTTAGTGTACTAGCAATTTGCATTTCTCTGGTACCAGGAGGAGGGTTCTAGAATGGCCAAATGGCCCTGACTTGATCATCTTTTGGCAGAGTTGATGAAGGCAGAAATAGCCTTCGGTATTTCTGTCATTTATGCAGAAACTCAATCAACTTAAACAATAAGTATTTATTGGCTTGTGTCATTAGTAAGGATGAGAGGTGCTGTGAGATGCAGGGCTCAGGGGAAATCATCAGACTCCCATCTGCTTCTCTCACCATTACCTCTCCCCTTATTGAAGGTGGGCAAAGTGTGTGTTACCCGAATGTGCACTTTGGCAGGGGTGTTGGCAATCCTAGGCTTAGAGACTCTCAGTACCATCACTGAAAAGAAAAGAGATGATAATTTTCACTAATTCTGGCAGATGCCCCTGGAGGAAAGGTTCTGTTAGGGTCATGTTCTATCCCTGAACCAACTGCTGTCCCCTTGAAACTAGAGTTTTCTCAATGGAGGAGAGGCTTGAGTGGTACCTCAGAGGTTAGGGGACCACGTGTGGATATTTCGTGTTTTCAAAACCATGGGGAAGATGTTTTGGTCATCTAAAACCATCAGTATATACAGCATAATCAGGGGCTAAGTATATAACATAGGAGATACTTATGGCTGCAGTTTGAAAATATGGAGTATGGTTTAAGTCAGGGAAAGCTTTATGGACAGTCTAGGACTTGAACCAAACTTGGAGCTTCAGAAAGGAATGGTGTCGGCTTATGGAAGGGTAAGTGAGGGGATGGATCTGATGAGATGAACAGTTCTCAAAGAAGACATCTGGTCTTGCACAGTATTTGTTTCCAGGGTCCTGTCTTTCCCCTCAGCACACAGGAGATGTTCAATAATTCTTGCTGGAAAAAGCTGATTGGCCATTATCATATAGTTTTGGGGCTAGTGCCACAAATTTCAAACTCAGGGGAAAACATATCTTTCCTGTAAAGGGCCAGATAGTCAATATTTTGGGGTTTGTGGGCCATAGAGCCTCTGCCTCAGCCCTTGAACTCTGCTGTTGTAGTGCAAGAGCAGCCATAGACTACACAGAAACAAATGAGAGTGTAGCGTTGCAATAAAACTTTATGTACAAAAAAGGCAGTGCCATCCACCATATTTGGCTGCAATTAGATTATTCCCATTCTCCTTCATTTTCCTGCCTCCACTCTTACCAATCTCCAAGTCAATAATTTCACATTAGTAGCCAGAGAGATCTTTTTCAAGGTATATTCAGAACATGCTAGTCCTTTGTGACTAAGATGTGTAGTGGCTGCTGTTTTGGAAAAAAGGCCAGATCCTTCCCTCGTATCCAGAACAATGCGTCTGACTATTTCTTGAACCACATCTCTGTTCCTCACCCTCCCAAAGGATGCACGCCAGCCACTGTGGTCTTCTGGCCCTGGGACTTAAACAACAAATCCTGCTTCAGGGCATATATATATCTGGTGACCTCACTATGGATTGTTCTCTTGTTCTTTTTCCTTTGATTCATAGCTAAATAGAACTTCCTCATAGAGGTCATCTGTAATCACCTTGTCTAAGATGGGCAAAGCCCCCCACCCCCATCATTGTCTAACTCAACACTATATACTTACTTGTCATAACAAGTTATACACTTCTCACAGTCTATAACTATTCACTCATTTGTTTACTCCTTGACTGGCCTTCCCCTAGACTAGAAGCTCAGAGTTCGGGACCGCATCTATTCTGTTCAACCTTATGTCCCCAATGCCAAGAAAAGTCCTAAGTATACAGTAGAGCTCTATAAATGTCTTTGGATGATTTAATTGTCAGCCTCCTGATTGTTCAGAGTTTTGTTCCTTACCTTAATCTCACTCGACTTCAGATTCAAATTATGAGCTGTTTATATCCCCAAAGCCAGGCTGTCCAGAGCTTCTAATTCTCATGCCAGCTGGTCTCCTCTCTCAGCAATTTGAGTTTATTTTCAAAAGTCTGATATATTTCAAATGCACAGAAAAAGAGCCATGTGCCTACCACCCAGATACTAATAATTTCCATGTTTATTTCAGATTCTTCCTGTATTATCAACATTTTAAGTTAATTTAAACATTTTTAAACACTTTTAAATTAAATACAACATTTTTAAAAAACAACTTTTTTTTCTCAGACTTTGTTTCCTGGAGTGGGGATTGTTTCTGAGAAAATCCAGGGTGAGCAAGGACCCCATCTTTTTAGCACATTTCCTGGGCCAATGTGTACTCTCTTCTATCTTAGCATAATAATTTATTACTTTCTGCCCACTTCCCCAAAAAGAATATAAAGCCAGGTCATAACCAGGCATAGTTACCTCATTTTTGATAGTTTTGGATTTTATTGTCAGGGGAAAGCTGCTTGCCAAAATTCTAAGTTAAGGAAATAGATTGAAATCAAATATAAAATTTAACTGAGTCTTCTTATAGGCAAGGGAGAAAAAAAACCGGGCTGTCTTTCAATGGTCTCATGACAACACCACAACTCTTCAGAAGACAAACTGTTACCTTCCTTAGTGTAAAAGACAACATCAATTTGTCTCCCATGTTTACCCAGCGTTCTCTTTATCCTCTGCACCCCCAGCCCTCTGTCTCCCCATTTCTCTCCTTCTTCTCTTCTTGAGCCTGACCTCCGTGGTGACTGTCTGGGGCAAGCCCTCAGATCAGCTTCTGCTCCTTCATCAGCTCTGGGTGAGAGAAAGCAAAAAAGCCTGATGTTGCAGGAGGGTTACTATAAGGTGCTCGAGGTTACTGCAAGAGGTACTTTTGAGACATTAAATCCTTAAAACTTACAAAGCCTGCCTAATCCACGAGAGGTCAATACTTAATATTCTCCTCATTGTAACAGATGGCAGAGTAAACTGCAGTGCAGCAGTGACTCCCACTTCTTCAGAGTTGCCATCAGAGATTTTGATAAACCTCAGGCTGTCAGTCTTGAGGTGGCTGCCCGTGAATAAACCCTCTTTTGCATGGGGGGGAGAAAACCCTACCAACCCTGGAAGTCTTACAGAGGACCTGTAGCGATGAGCTCTGTTCGAATCCCACCACTGCCAGTTACTTGCTGTGTGACTCTGGGCAAATTACTTAACCTCTCTGGGCTTTAGTTTCCTCTCCTACATAATAGGAACATTAAGAGCATCCGCATTGGAGTTGCTATAAGAACTAAGCAGATGGAAATGCTCAGCACATTGCCTGATGTATATAATAGTCCTTGGTAAATAGAAGCTGTAACTTGACACCCATAGAAGAGAAGCTGCAGGGCTAGGAGCCTTGCCTGCTATTACTCCCCACTTGTATCCCTGAGATATTGTCACAGAATGCCTAGGACTTTGCAGAGCACATTGTGAACACATTGGACTGGCTAGTTTTCCCCTGGAGTTTTTCGATTTCTTGGTCTGCTGCAGACTAACAGGCTTGTCCTTCTACAGTAAAATTTAAGATGAAATTAATGAAGCAGCTGCCCCACGGTTCTCAGGAGTTACTAGCTGTTGCTCCAGAACAAAGCCAAGCCTCCCTAGTGGCCCTTGAGTGCAGCCCTTCCTGGGTGAATGGGGAGGGACTGGCCCACAACTCTACCTTGTCTTCTGTTCAGGTCCTAGAGAGACAGCTCTTGTCTTCTAGAGCACTGCCTTGGAGTCTCCAGGATTTGCTAGATGGTAGGGGCCCTGAGCTGGTTCGACCTGGGTTATAGATGAGGTCCCAGCAGAGAGCCTCCTTTCCTGGGAGGTGATAAGGAGGTGATAAGAGTTCTTTTTGCAAACTCATCATTGTTAGGACATCAGATTGCCCAGATCTTCTCACAGGTGTCCTTGGAGGCTATTTAAAAAACTCATCCACCACCTCACCCCCTTTGTTTCTCCTCACTCTTCATGCAGGTCCATACTCCTTGCCGCATATCCCCTGGCATGTTGACAGCACCATCTAACTTCTTGCTTCTCTCTCCTGGTTTGCTGTCTGTTTTTGACAATGTGGCTTCAATCACAGGCAGCCTCAGAGGGGCCTATCCATCACACTTGCACCACTGGCCTGGTGATTCGTGGCAGCACAGGGCTATTCAGTTTCTACCTTACCTGCCAGGTTGACCTTTTTATCAAAGTTTTTCCCCTGCCACCCTGCTGCTCTGCCCTTCATCATCTGATGCCCTGTCCCCTTGGTTTGTTGACATTCCTCATGCATGCACCCTTTAAGGAAGCTAAGGTATCCCAAGGTTTATGAAAGTCGATTTTCATGAGCAGGCACAATGAGGATGCCAAACTGTAGGTTAATAGTCCTAATAACTATACAAATATAGAGCTCTGCTTCCAGTTCCTAGCATAGCGCTCCCTAAACTCCTGTAAGTGGGGGCACTAGGAGAATCTTATGTACTAATATTTAGTTTCTGACCCCAGTTCCTATAGTCTTGCTGAAACCCTTACAATTTCCGAAATGAGAAGAGCACTAGAGTATCATTTGTTCTAATGGTTGATCTTCGATCCTGGTTTCCAACCTAGGGCTCCTAATTCTTTGGAACTTCCTGGTTGGTAGTAGAGTCTTCTAATGAGGTGACTGTGTTCCCAAATGGGGCTGGGGTGGGGGGCGGTTTACCAGAAAGATCAAGCCATAATTAGAAGCTTGGAATTTTTCAGCCTTGCTCCCCACTCTTCAGAGAGAAGAGAGGGGTTTAGAATGGAGCTGATAATTTGATCATACCTCCATGTGAAAGCCTTAATAAAAAAAATCCCAACGGTTTTGGCTCAGGGAACTTCTAGTTTGATAAACACATTTATATGCTGGAGGGCAGCACACCCCACCCCACAGGGACTGGGACTCTTCTGGACCTTGCCCTAGGTAGTTCTTCATCTTGGTGCTCATCTTAACCTTTATCATATCCTTTACTATTTAATAAACTGGTAGATGTAGGTAAGTTTTTCCTGAGTTTTGTGATTTGTTCTAGCGAATAATGGAATCCACAGTGGGGGAGTAGTCATGGGAACCTCTGATTTGTATCCAAGTTAGACAAAAGTTGTGGGCAATCTTGAGCGTTTTACTTGGGATTGGCATCTGAAGTGGGAGGCAGCGTCTCTCAGGACTGAGCCCTTGACCTTGGAGTTTTGTGTTAACTCCAGTTGGTGTAAGAATTGAATCAAATTATTGGACACCCAGCTGGTGTCATAGAGAATTGCAGAATGTGTGAAATGCCCACCCATATGGTGTGAGAAGTATTGTGAATATGTAGTAGTGGGATAGTAAGGGAGACAAACAGGAGTGTTTGCCTTACATAGACTTTCTGTATTTCTGAAATTCTTTCAGCCTGATTTGACAGATGGAGTTATTTCTTCTGAATCTAACACATTATCTGATAGTAGAGAGTAGGTCTTAAGAATTCTGAAATTTATATCCCTTATTCTTATAGTTCATGGAGAAGAAAACCTTACTCTTGGGAGATACTTGACAACTCCTCTTGGTACATGAGTCTGTATCTCAACTTATAATATGTCCCCAGGCTGGGTTGAAGAATAAGGCCCTCTTTCAAAGGTCAGTGTATAGTTTCAGATCTACTATTTACTCAACAGGTTACTCCATGCAAATCTTGGTCTTTTTCCTTCCCTAGGCCTCATTTCATCCTTGGAAAGAGAATTACTGAAACTAATAGAGAGTTGTGAGGATTGAATATGATGGTGTACTCAGCACAGTATCTGGTATTTAGTAGAAACTCAACAAACATTAGTTTTTCAACTGTATGCATTTAAAGAGAGGATTGAATATGATTGTTTTTAGGTAAGACATCTGAGTTTCATTTAGTGATGGATTAATTCAGCATTAGTTTTGGAGGTGAAAAAGTTTAAAGAATAACATCAAAAACTCTTTTCTCATCAAACAGAATGAACATAATTGTTTTGATGGTTGACATCTCAACATCCATTCTACCTGAAATTCTACCTGTCTTATTGTCTAAGACAATAATGCTGACCTCAAAACCGTTGCCAATATTTGATTCAGGAATGAGTATATCTGACTTGGGAATTGAGTGAGTGATGCAACTGGGACCATGAAGACACGAGAGTAAATGTTTTAGGGGATTTTTAGAAAGGTTTTCTAACAGGGGAAGAAAAAAAATAACATAGGAAGACATTACTGAATCTTGCCATGTTGCCTGGAGCTGTGACAGCCATCTGTGGCTATACGGGATACTAGCCCAAGGGGTAAAGCCACCACACTGAGGATAACAGAACAGAAAGACAGAACAAACCGGGTTTTTTTTTTTTGTTTGTTTGTTTGTTTTATGATGCTGTCAAACCATAAAGTTAACCAACCCTAAAAGTAACTCTGCTTTTGGATTTCTTATTAAATCACTTCAGCCATTTGAGTCACTGTTTCCCCCATTATTTGCAGCCCCAAACATCTATTTGTTACAGTAATTACTGACGTTTGCTCTATCTATCCCTGCACCAAACTATACATTTTGTTAATTAATATGGCTTAATTGTAAGTCCCAATACCTGGTAGGGCTAGTCCTTTTATTCTTTTGGTTATACTTGGTTCATTGCTCCTTCACATAAATTTAAGATTCAGCTTGTCCATTTATATGTGCACACACACACACACACACACACACACATTTTTAAAAATCAACAATAAAAACTAGACTATTAACCCTGTCTGGACAATTTGGAGGAGGACTGATATCTTTATAATATAACATGTTTATAGTATTTGTATAAATGAATATATGTATACATATCAAAATATATGTAATAGGTATACATGTATATATATAATATACATATAATGTGTATATTAAATGTAGATCTTTAATGTTCTATAGCTTACGTTTTTTTTTTTAAATTCATAAATAAACAATACCTGTCCTGTGAATGTTTTTGGTTATTCTTACTCAGCAGTCTTTATACTATATAGAGTATATAGAGGATACATGCCTAGAAACATATAACCTACAAAGATTGAAGCGTGAGGAAATAGAAAATCTTAGTAGACCAATAAATTAGTAAGGAGATTAAATGATAAATCAAGGGATGACTGGGTAGCTCAGTGGTTGAGCATCTGCCTTCAGCTCAGGTCATGATCCTGGGGTGCTGGGATTGAATCCCACATTGGGCTCCCTGTGGGGAGCCTGCTTCTCCCTCTGCCTGTCTCTGCCTCTCTCTCTGTGTCTCTCATGAATAAATAAATAAAATCTCATTTAAAAAAAATTTTTTTTAAATCAAAAACCTCTCAAAACAAAACAAAACAAACAAACAAACAAACAAACAAAAAAAATCCAGGGCCACATGGCTTCATGGGTGAATTCTACCAAATGTTTAAAGAAGAATTAATGCCTGTTCTTCCAAAACTCTTCCAAAAATTTGGAGAGCTCTCAAATTCATTTTAGGAGGCCAGCATTATCCTGATTCCAAAGCAATTTAAAACATTACAAAAAAAAGTAAAGTCCAATATCCCTGATGAATATAGATGCAAAAATTCTTAACAAAATACTAGGAAACAAAATTCAACAGCCCATTAAAAGAATTCTACACAGTGATCAAATGGTATTTATTCTGGGATGCAAGGATGGTTCAACATATGCAAATCAATAAATGCGATATATTAATAGAATGAAAGATAAAAATCCTATGACGGTTTCAATAGATGAAGAAAAAGCATTTAACTAAATTCAACATCCCTTCATGATAAAAACTCTTGACAAATTGGATATGGAAGGAATGTACCTCAACCTATTTCAGTCCACATATGAAAAACCCACAGGTAGCATCATATTCGATGGTGAAAGCTTGAAAGCATTTCACCTAACATCAGAAATAAGGCAAGGATGCCCCTCACTATTCCTGTTCAACATAATACTGGAAGTCCTAGCCAGAGCAAGTAGGCAAGAAAAAAATTCAAAAGACATCCAAATCAAAAAGGAAGAAGTAGCACTAGCTCTGTTTGCTGATAACATGATCTTGTAGATATAAAATTCCTAGAGACTTCACTGAAACCTGCTAGAACTAATAAGTGAATTCAGTAAAGTTCCAGGATACAAAATAAATATACAAAAATTTGGTGCACTTTTATATGCTAATAATGAACTATTTGAAAAACTGAAAAATTCCATTTACAGTAGTATCAAAAACAATAAACCATTTAGAAATAAATTTAACCAAGGAAGCGAAAGGTCTACAGACTAAGACATCAGTGAAAGGAATGGATGACACAGTTAAATGGAAAGATATCCCATGTTCATGGATCAGAAGAGTTAATATTAAATGTTCATGCTGTCTATGATCTGTAGAGTCAATGTAGTTCCTGTCAACATTCCAATGGCATTTTTATAGAATTAGAAAAAAACACTAAAATTCTTATGAAACAACAAAGACACCAAAAGCCAAAGCAACCTTGTGAAAGAACAAAACTGGAGCATTAGGCTCCCTGATTTCAAATCTCACTACAAAGCTATAGTGACCAAATGATATGGTGTTGGCATAAAACAGACTGATGGGACAGAATGGCTATCCCAGAAAGAAACCCACACATATATAGTCAACTAATTTCCCACAAAGGAGGTAAGAATTTACAATGGGGAAAGGACAATCTCTTCAATAAATGGTTGTGGGGGAAACTGGATATTCACATGAAAGAGAATAAAATTGAACCCCTATGTTACATCATTAACAAAAGTTAAAACAGATTAAAGACTGGGTCACCTGGGTGGCTCAGTGGTTGAGGATCTGCCTTTGGCTCAGGTTGTGATCCTAGGCTCCTGGGATCCAGTTTCGCATCAGGCTCCCCAGAAGGAGCCTGCTTCTCCCTTTGCCTATATCTCTGCCTCTCATGAATGAATAAATAAAACCTTTAAAAAAAAAACCCAACGGATTAAAGACTTGAACAGAAGACCTGAAACCATAAGAATCCTGAAGAAAATAGGAAAAGACTCCTTGACCTCATCTTGACAACACTTTTCAGATAAAATATCAAAAGCACAATTGACAAAGATGAAAATCAAACAAGATGGTCTCAACTTAAAAACTTGTACATAGCAAAAAAAAAAAAAAAAAAAAAAAGAAAAAGAAAAAGGAGGAAGGAAGGATCAACAAAAGTGAAAAGGAAACCTAGGAAATGGGAGAAAATATTTGCAAACCACATATTTAATAAAGAGTTAATATTCAAAATATATAAGGAATTCATATAGCAAAAAATGAATAATCTAATTTGAAAATGGGTAAAGCACTTGAATAGACATTTTTCCAAAGACCCACAGATGACCAAGTACATGAAAAGTTGCTCAACATCAGTAATCCTCATTTGCAGGAAAATGCAAATCAAAACTACAATAGACTATCACCCCACACTGTTAAAATGACTATCATCAAAAAGTTGAGGTAAATGCTGGTAAGGATGTGGAGAAAAACAAATCCTTGTGCACTGTTGGTGGCAATGTAAACTGGTTTCTCAAAAAATTAAAAATAGAACTATCATGTGATTCAGCAATCTCACTTCTGGATATGTATCTAAAGGAAATGAAATCGCTATCTAAAGGAGCTATATGCAAAGCTCTAATAAGATATCACCTCACACCTGTCAGAATGGCTAAAATCAACAACATACAAAACAACAGATGCTGGCAAGGATGTGGAGAAAGAGGAATTCTCCTACACTATTGGTGGAAATGCAAAATGGTGCAGCCACTGTGGAAAACAGTATGGAGGTTCCTCAAAAAGTTAAAATAGAGCTACCCTACAATCCAACAATGGCACTTTTTGGTACTTACCCAAAGGATACAAAAATGCTAACTCAAAGGGATACAAGTACTCTAATGTTTATAGCAACATTGTCTACAATAGCCAAATTATGGAAACCACTCAAGTGTCCATCAGCTGATAAAGAAGAAGTATCCATAAAGATACCAAAGGAATATTGGTGTGTATGTATCCATATGTACACACACAATAGAATATTCAGTCATAAAAAAGAAGGAAAGCTTGCCATTTATGACAAGATGGATCTTTTTTGTATAAATATTTTATTTATTTATTCATGAGACACACACACACACACAGAGAGAGAGAGAGAGAGAGAGGCAGAGACACAGGCAGAGGAAGAAGCAGGCCCTCTGCAAGGAGCCCAATATAGGACTCGATCCTGATCCCAGCATCATGCCCTGAGCCAAAGGCAGACGCTCAACTGCTGAGCTTCCCAGGTGTCCCTGAAAGATGGATCTTGAAAGTGTTGTGCTCAGTTAAATAAGCTAGACAGAAAAGGATAGCATGCTATTACTTCTATGTGGAGTCTAAAACCATTGAATTCCATAGAAGTAGATTGGTTTTTAGCCAGGGGAGGGAGGGTATGTTTGATGTTAGTCAAAGTGTACAAACTTACAGGTGAATTCCAGGGAATCTACTGTATAACATGACTAAGTTACCAATACTGTATCATATATTTGAAAATTGCTATGAGTTAGCCTTAAACCTTCTCACTATAACAACAAAAAGATGCCCAACAGACACATGAAAAAAATGCTCAACATCAGTCAGCATCAAGGAAATACAAATAAAAAAAAAAACACAATGAGATACCTCCTCACCCCACTCAGAATGGCTAAAATTAACAAGTCAGGAAACAACAACTGTTGGTGAGGATACACAGAAAGGGGAACTTTCTTAAACTCCTGATGGGAATGCAAGCTTGTATAGCACTCTGGAAAACAGTATGGAGGTTTCTCAAGAAGTTAACAATAGAGCTATCCTATGTCCCAGCAATTGCACTACTAGGTATTTACTCAAAGGATACAAACATTGTGATCTGAAGGGGCACCTGCAACCCAATGTTTACACCAGCAATAGCTAAACTATGGAAAGAGTCCCCATGTCCATTGACAGATGAATGGATAAAGAATATTATATATATATATATATATACACACACACACACACCTATGGAATAGGTAATATAATAATGGTAATGGAATATTACTCAGCCATCAAAAGGATGACATCTTACCATTTACATCAGTGTGGATGGAACTGGAGGATATTATGCTGAGCAAAATAAGTCAGAGGAAGACAATTATTATATGGTTTCACTGATTTGTAGAATTTAAGAAACAAAACAGAGAGGGGTGCCTGTGTGGCTCAGTTGGTTAAGCATCTGCTTTCAGCTCAGGTCATGATCGAGCCCCATGTCAGGGGTCCCTTCTCTGTGGGCAGCACACTTCTCCCTCTCCTTCTGCTACTCCCCCTGCTCATGTTCTCTCTCTTTCATAAATAAATAAATAAATAAATAAATAAATAAATAAATAAATAAATCTTTTTAAAAATGTATGCCATTTTCTGAGAGATAAGAGAGTGTTGATTATTCATTGGATGATTCCTGAGTATAAGTTAATGAGTCGGGATCAGGGCTGGCCAGTCCACAAATACCAATCATGTGATTAGATGGGGCTTTTGAGTCAGGTAACAGCCTGACTTCTGGGGAGGGGAAGGAGGCTGGAGATTGAATCTTTGGCCACATGATTGACCTCAATCAATCCTATCTATGTACTTAAGTCCCAATAAAGTCTCTGGCTCAGGAGAAACCTCCCTGATTGTAATTATAAATTCATACTAGCACGGTGACATGTTCTAAGGACATGGAACTTCACATTTGATGCACTCTCAGGCCTCTTCCTATGCATCTCTTCATTTGGCTGGTCCTAATTTGCATCCTTTATGATAAAATTGCAGTTATAAGTATGGAGTTTTCCTGAGTTCTGTTGAGTTGTTTTGGTAAATTATCAAACCTGAAGGGATAGTGGGAATTTCTGAATTTACAGGCAGTTGTGCAGAAGTGTAGATGGCCTGGGACCTGAGAGTTTATGGATGCTATCTGAACTGAGGGCAGTCTTGTGGAGGACTGTGCTGTTAATTCTGGGTAGTTAATATCAGAATTACAGTTCAATATTTGTTACTCAGATTCATCTATTGTTAATATCTTACCCTATTTACTTTATCATTTGTGTGCTCCTGCCATTCTTCCTAAATACTTCAGTGATATTTCTGAAGAAAACATATATTATCTTACCTGACTATAATATAATTATCAACATCCATGAATTTAACATTGGTACCATACTTTAAAACTCTTATTCCAATTTTTGTCAGTTAACCCAATATCTTTTAGAGCAAATTTTATACTATCAGTGCACGATATGGTATAGGGTCAGGTATTACATTTAGTTGTTTATTCTCCTTAGCTTTTTGTTTTTGTTTTTTAAAAACTGAAACCTAGGGATGCCTGGGTGGCTCAGTGGTTGAGCATCTGCCTTTAGCTCAGGTTGATTGAGATCCTGGGGTAACGGGATTGAGTCCCACACCAGGAGACTCAAAAAATTTTTCTGGTTTTTAAAAAGATTTTATTTATTTATTTATTTATGAGACACACACACACACACACACACACACACACACACACACACACACACAGAGGCAGAGACACAGGCAGAGGGAGAAGCAGGCTCCATGAAGGGAGCCTGATGTGGGACTCGATCCCAGGTCTCCAGGATCACACCCTGGGCCTATGCAGGCGCTAAACTGCTGAGCCACCCAGGGATCCCCGAATAAATAAATAAAATCTTTTAAAAAACCTAAAATTTCCCCTAATGTTAATATCTCCCATAACTATGGTACATTTGTCAAAACTGAAAAATTAACATTGGTATGATACTATTACAGATTTTATTCAGATTCACCAGTTTTTCCACTCCTAGTTTTTTTTTCTAAATTTCAATCCAGGATACCACATTGCATTTTGTTTCTTTTCCCCTGGTGCCCGCCTCCCCCCCCCCCCCCCCGCCTATTTTCTACCCACTCATACATTTTTAAGAGCATATTTCTCAGTGTGCCTTGCCTAATGTTTCCGTGTGATTGCATTTGGGTTACACACCCTTGGCCAGAACACTTCATAAGTGATGTATCTTTCTGAAGCTATGAAATCTGGCAATGTCTAATACTCATCTACCCTTCCTTGGTGATGTTAATTTTGATGACTCAATTAAGGTGCTGATTTATCCATAATACTATTAGTTATGTTTTTCTCTTGCAACTAATAATAAAGACCATGTAAATATTCTGTTCCTCACCAGAATTCCCCTATGGATTTAAGATTTATTGATACTTCTTGCCTGATCCAATCTTTATTAGGATAGTTGCAAATGCTAATTTTCTAACTCCAGCATGTCTTCCATATTCACCAGTCAGCTCCTTTATATTTTACTGTAATAATTCTAGTTTATTTATCTATGTACTTTTTATAGGAATGAACTCATGAATCCTTATATTTTCTCTCAGTGGTTTATAATTCATGACTGCCTAAATATTTTTGATGTCTAAAGCTGGCTCCTGTGTCCTTATAACTTGCCCTCATCATTTTTTTTTAAGATTTTATTTATTTGAGAGAGAGGAAGCACACAAGCAAAAGGAGCAGAGGGGGAGAGAGAAGAGGAATTCCTGCTGAGCAGGGAGCCAGACACAGGGCTTCACCCCAGAACCCTAAGATTGAGCCAAAGATAAATGCTTAAAGTAACTGAGCCACCCAGGCACACCCCCCACTCCCCCGCCGTCACTTTTAGTGTGAATCGTAACTATCTGGAATATTCCAGGATATCCCAAGCTCATCTTGTCACAAAATGGGCTAAACTTTGGATTCTTGAAATCTGTTACTTCTCTTAGGAACCTGGGTTTATTTCAATGGAGAATAGCATTTAGAGACCAATATCTGTTAGGTATGCCCATTGCTAGTGAGAGGTCTTTGCTTCATGATCCTGTCAATAGATCAAATAGACCTTTGATTTTAATTTTTGTCTTGCTTTTCCAGCTACAATTTCCAGCTTAATTTAAAAAATAGAAGCAATGATGAATTTTACACTTTAAAGCAAATGTCCTATCCTTTCTGTGCTGCATTCTGAGTGATTTCTTTATATCTATCTTCCCAACAAATTTTCTCATTAGGGACTCTTATTCTCTATTGATATTATCTCCATCAATAATAATATGTAGTAAATATATACTATTTATATAATATGTATTATAATAAATACTTTTATTTCTAGGAGTTATTTGGTTCATTTTGAAAACTACCAATTCATTTTTGGCAGTCTTCTCATTCCACTTCTTATTTTTGAAATAATTTTGTAAGCTGATATTTTTAATTCTTAATTTGATTCTAGTATCTCTAGTCCATGGGGAAAGAAGAGTCTAAATCTGTTGATTCATTTCTGCTATCTCTTATGGTGGTTCATTTCCTTGTATGTCAGGTAATCTTTGGTTAAAAGAACATATGAGGCTAATTTTCATTTGAAGATAATCTCATCCAGAGATGACCTGCAATTATTTTGCTTCTGCTATGAAATGGAGCACTACCAGTAAGGGGACCACTTTAGTTCACTTCCGACTCCTTAGCTTATTTTATGAAATTCAGATTTATCCTCCACCCCAAATTGCTATTAAGTGTAATCTTACAAATAAAACACTTCACCCTTAGCATAACCATTTTGTTCCTTTGTGCTTCCTGCTAATGCCTCTAGTTCAAGCTCAGTTTTTTTTTGGGGGGGGGGTTTACACATGTGTGTTATCTTCTCTTTGTGAATTAATCTCTCCTCTGTGCATTCAGCGATGAAATGAAACATATGTTTTATGTAGAATCTAGTTATTTTGAGAGGATGAGCCTTTCAGAATCTATCCATAACACTACTGGAAACTGAAGATTGTAATTCTTCTTAAATCTGTTTTGCTGACTTACCAAAAAAATTCCTCTCCATCTGAGGTTGTCAGTGATGAAAGGAGTATTGGGATAATTTTAGTTATTATTCCCATTTTGACTGGAAAAGAATGGGAGTTACACAGCTATCACTGGTTTGGAGGAATTCCAAAGCCCCCTGGCCTCACCTGCGCTTATTGTTGGATGTTCCTTGATGAGGCTTCCATTCTGTTCCTTGGTAATATTTCTCTCGTAAATTATCCTTCCTGGCTTCTGGCTCTGTTCTTTGGGATAATCTCCTATTTTCCTTATTCTTCTTGGCCAGCAAATATTGTGGGCATAGATGGCATATACCTTATATGGGAGCTGGCTCAGCTTTCTTGACAAGTGATGTTTGGGGGCCAAACATCACTTGGGGGCCAAGTGATGTTTGTGGTTTTAAGTCTTAAATAGTCATTTATTTTTAGTCCAGAATCTTGACAATACAATGCTCTTAAAAACTTAGTAGTCTTAGCTACCGGATTCCACCCAGTTCCATGGGCCAGTAGTCACTCTCAACTTTTTAATGTCCTTCATAAGAACATTATTATCTAACACTTGGGTAAAGAGATTTTAGAGGTTGGGCTCTAAAGCCAGACCGATTCAGGCCAGTATCTCTTCTCTGCCACTTACTTGCTTTGTTATCCTGAAGACATTATTGAATTTTTTGTTGTTTCAAAATGGTGATAGTAATAACAATAGCTTATTTTTTTGTGGCTCATAGTGAGGAGTTAGTAGGAAAATGGACATAAAACAACTGGTGTGTGGTAAGCACTCAGTAATTGACAACCATCACTGTTAGTAAGCATTTCAATGATCATACCTGATGAGTTCTTTAATTCCTTAAACACATCTATAAGCCCTTGTTCATGCTCTGTACCCTGGCCTATAGATCACTGCCCATCAAAATTCTGTTTAGTTTTCAAAGCTCAGCTGAGTTACCATGTCTGCTATTAAATGTTTCCTCTTCTCTTAGTCTACTGTTGGTTTTCACCTGTTTCCACAGCAATTGCTTATACTTCCATTATTTAGCTTAGGTTTTTATTAGGGTGGATCATGGGACTGTGTGTTTTACCCACAAGAGGGCTAACCTGTACTTATTTGTCATTATTTTCTTTCCTGCCTTAATTTGTGCTAGAAGATCCTCTCCTAGTACTTGCATTGAATTGAACTCATATAGGAGATTTCACAAAAGGACAGGTGTATGTCCCTTGGGATTGTGTTTGGCTATTTGTTTCAGAAACCCACCCAAACTACTAAACTGAGGGTTTATTTTCCTCACATAAGAAGTCATGAGGTAGAGCTGGTATTGCTGTTTGAGGATGACTTTAGGAATACAGTCTCTCTCTATTCCAGTCCTGCCATCCTCAGTGTGTGGCTCCCACCCTCGGGATGGTGGGTCTTATTGCTCAGCATTACATCTGCTTTCTAGCCGAGAAAGTGAGCACAAAGAATGAAAGATAAGTCACCAGCATGTCATCACTTTTGAGGAGGTTCTCAGTAGGTTTCACCAGTGATTTCCACTGGTTTCACTGGCCAATACTGGGTCACATGACTACTTGGAGCTGCAATGAAGGATGAAAGATAGAGTATTTAAGTGGATATATTGTTATGCCAAACAAAATCAGGATTATGTTAGTAAAGGAAATGGGAAATTGATGTTGGGCAGGCAACAAGTAGAGGCATGTTGTTCCTGTTGTTTTGTTCTTGAAAACAATGGGGATTGACTCTGGGCAGCCTGCGGAAAAAGGACAGTGACCTGGCTCAAAGAATGGAAGAAATACGACTCAAGCCTGAAGAAGGATGGATGCCAGGGGAGCTCTGGGAACCTCAGCCACAGGAATCATGAACTTTTCTGGTGTGCTGCTACTCATCGGACTCAGTAATAAAGCAGGCTCTTGGTCACTTCATTCTAAACTACAGATACTTGAGACAGAAAATGTGATTGGCCAGCTGAGACTTCTGGTCTCCCTGGACTCACTGTGCTACATTGGGGTGACAGGACTATGGAGCATAGAGATAGCCTTTGGGCTCTGGCCTAACCCTGGGTATTAGAATTTGTTACCCACCAAAAAGGCAATTCTTGAGGCTAGACAGCACTTATGATTGGTCTTGGCATAGAAAAATTAACACAAGGGCTGGAATGAAGTTTTGCCAGATTCTAGCACTGCAGATTTCAGAACTCATCTGGGAATCTTTACTTCTTCCCAATGAGTAGGCAGTGTTAGAAGGCTGTTTATGTATCTGGCTGTAGATACGTAGGTTTATTTGACACTTAGTGCTGTCAAACAAACTGGGGATTTATTTACCTTTTTTAAAAAACTGGGTGGAATTTAGTTGAGGCCAGTAAAGAAAACACCAACTCTCAAGAGTCGCCAGAAGGTAAGAATTCTAGCCTAATGGGTTTTGTGCCTAAAACTCCTATAAGTGACAAAATGTTCTCAATGTTGATGAATTCTAGTGTCCTTTTCGATTATCCTGGGGAGGGGAAGACAAAGCTAAATATTCTTCTACCATACCAGCCTTTTCCCTTCAAGGACTTAAAGATGAATATGCCGTTCTTTTGTAAAATTCCATTATTTCCTCTGTTTATTTTTACACCTGGTTGTTTGGGAAGTGGAAAGTAGGAAATGTTTTGCCATTTGTTTTCTTGCTACTTTTCTCCTTTAAGCATCATCAAATGGCATATAGCATCATGATGAACAGCATGAGCTTTGAAGTCTGACAGGTCTGAGTTTGAGTTCTGGCTTTGGTATTCGCTGGCCGTATAATCATGGGCTAATATAACAAAGCCAATGAACTTTGGCCACACAGGATATGATAGATATTTTCCAGGGTCAGTCTTTACTAGCACATTTTTCTAATGTGTGTGGGTATGTACATATAATAACTGTAATACCTTTGTTCCTCACCATTATATCTTGAAAGTCCTTTCTTATCAGCCCAAGGAAGTTGGCTTCAATCTTTTTAATGGGGACACAGTATTACAATATGATTGTGCTGTCCTTTGTTTAGCTCATTCCTCAGCAGAAAATGTTTAGATTTCCAAATTTTTTACTTTACAAATTGTCCTGCAGCCTTAGATATTCCTTTTTTACACATATATGAGAACATATTTATTAGGATAAATTTCTGGAAGTATAATTGCAAAGTCAAAGGGCATGTGTGTTTTAAATCATTACGAATGTTGGCAAGTCATCCTCCAAAGAAATTATACGAGTTTCCACTTCCACCAAATTGCATAGCAAAGGCTATTTCTTACAGCCTCCCCAACACTTTTGCTTTCAAACACTTTAGTATTTAATAGAATAAAATGTTATTTAATGGTTTTAAATTTAATTTTGATTGTGCATTTACATGTACATTTAAGAGCCATTTGCATTTTTCTTCCTGCCAAGTGCCTACCCACATTATTTGTACTTGTAGGGGAGTAGGAGATAGTTTTTAATATTGATTTGTTAAAACTTTATATGGATGGAGGAATTTACCTGTTGCATTATGTTGCATTTTCCTAGCATATCTGTCTTTTTGCCGTTTTATGATTTTCAAATTTTAATGTAGTAATACTTATGAATCTTTCCTTTTGAGGCTTTGGGTTATATATATTGCTTTAGCTTTCTCCACTTGAATATTATTTTTTAAAATTGCGATGTTTTCTTTGACAACTCTTACAATATTATTTTTTTACCTTTTGATATACTAGAATCTATTTTGGTGTAAATAGTGATGATAAATCTGTATGCTCACCTTGCCCCCTGCCCCCCACGACCCGTTGTCTGGCCAGTTGTCTCATCATCATTAATTGAACAATCTACATTGTCCCATTGCTTATAAATACTACCTTTTATCTTGTAAGAAATTCTTTGTGTATGGTAGGGGGGGTGGGGGTTGGTGTACCTTGGGCTTTAACTTCTTTTCCTGCGAAAGCCACAGTTTGAAAGTTACATGTACTGGCTAATAATCTTGATCCCATACTTGCACTTTAATTTTGTTGATAGTCTGAATCTAATAAAAGATATTAAGGTTGCTTATTATTTTTTGTTAGCCTCTGGTTGTTTTGTATCAAATCAGTAAGTAATGGGCTTATGTGACTGATTTAATGTTTGACCTGGCAGATGACATAGAGTGGATAAAAGGGGAAAAAATAATAATTTTACTTCCAAGTAACCATTAACTGTTGTATACTAATAAATTACCTTGGAGCTTTGATTTTTAAAAAATGACAGGGCATATAGACAGTGAGGGGATTTATGAAGATCAGTGGAGTGTTAAGGACTCAAAGCAGTTCTTCATCATTCACAGTGTGCCTTACTTGCACAGATCAAGGCCTGTTTTCACTCTCTGTGTGATACCTTCTTAGAGACTGCTTTGTTGGCATTGTCATTCCTCAGGGCCTTTGCACGTATGGTTTACTGCTATCTATACTGCTCTTTTCTGAGAGAGCTGCACCCTCATGTTCTTCAGGCTTCTGCCCAGATAGCTCCTATCACAGCAGTCTTTCCTGACCAATCCAGCTAAAAGGTACTCTTACCTTGTGTTATTTTTTATCAAAGAACTCATTACCCCCTGGCATATACTTATTCTGACCCTGACCTCTCTAGAGCTCCACCTACTTAGGCCTAATACACAGACTCTTAAATATTTGTTGGATGAATAGACACATTCTCATCTCTTTATCTTGACTGCCTTTTTTTTTTTTTTTTTTTTTTTTTTTTTTAACCAATGCACAACTTAGAAGTTGCTGAAATGGAAGGGGGTTTAAAATTTCTTCATTTTAAACCAAAAACCAAATTTCATTCATTCATTCATTCATTCATTCATTCATTTTTCTTTCCTCTGTCTTAGGAAAGTGTGACCCAGACACTGAATCCCGAGAAAGTAAAGTAGGCTTTGGTGGGTGTTTATATCTGTCTAAAAGATGTTATTTCCAGAGTAGAAGGAGTGCTGGACTAAAAAGCACAGAAGGCAGGATACCTACCAGAAGCTGAAAAGCCAGCAGGTGACAGACAGCTCTCAGTTGTCATGAATGCATGTCTGAAACAATGGATGCAGAAACTGGCACATTTTTCTTAATTCTTAAAGAATCTCATATCACAAGTCTCTCCTTGTCTAAACATACAACCATTTGTTATTCTTCCATCAGTATGGTATAGAAAGATGAGAAATAAAAAGCAAGTTTCTTGGATAATACTTTGAGATTGCTTTTTAAAGACCCAGAATTTCTGTAATCATGGAAACTTTTATCTAGGAAGGATTTGGGGTAAAAATTTATTTGTAAGTGAAGGTTAGGAGATTTCTTGAGGCTGTTTTGCAAAGCAAGATTGAAAATTAATTTAGGAGTGATAGCTAATAAAAATTTTATCATCTCTAAGCCACATTTTACCTCTGGACCTCCAACTAGGAATGATGGATGAGGAGTCACAAAATAGGAGGTCTCAAGGTTTAGAGCACCATGGCTCATGGAGTCTGGTCCCCGGTGAATTCCTATTTCATATGTTTTCTGAACTCTCTGAGTTCTTAGATGGTATCTCCTCTGGCCTCCTGTTTTCACTTTGCATGTTCTTCTGTGATATGTGCCTTAGCTATAGCTTTCTTGGCTGTCCACACTGGTTTAAGAAAAAAATAAATTTTATGAGCAGCTTCAGGGTTGTCTCATGGAACTTAGGGGCAATGGCCTGTGAGTGTGCTTTACAAAGTACCAAAAACAAAAATGCAAGGGTATGAATAGAAATCAGGTAGCTGTGCTCTTTAGATCTCTGGGGGCTTCATTGACTCTCATTTTTACTTCTCTCTGCATGACCCCCATCCTTTCTCTTTTAGCAGATAAGCTTTGCTTCTCAGCTGTACATGGTGGAAAAGAGCATCTCCATAGTTCCTGGGCTTGCATGTCCTTCCAGATCCAGCACTAGCAAAAACAGATATTAATCTAATTCTAAACTTGTGGGAGAGTCTGATGAGAACATCCTGGGTACAGGTGTTCATCCTAGTCCAGTTAGTCATGGTTATTGGTTTGCAATCAAATAGAAGTACACACCTGGGATTGTACCCCTGTGTGAAGTGCCCTCAGGGAAAGGGACCTCCTGTAGTTGCCTGTTACAACCAACATTGCAAATAATACCCTAACATGTTAGGTATCTGAACATTGACTCTCCCAGAGGTATTAGAAGGAGAGAGACTGAATTTTTTTCATTATTACATCCCAGAACCTAGTAAAATATTGATTTCAATTTTAAAAATTAGATATTTCTCAGTAGCATAAAAGTTGACTGCACAGAGCAACAAGATAAAGGTAGGGGCTTAATGTTTCTGTTTGAGTTGTAAAGGCCAGAGCAAGCATACATGCTTGTTTTGTGTTCCAACACACTTATCATTTTATACAACACTGAGTTCACTTCTGCCTTTTTTGGGTCATTACTTCCTCAGCTTGTGTCATTTTATTTTTGACGGTATTGCCATTTCTTCACTTCCAGAAAGTGAAATTCTCCAATCTCTACTACCAACATCTTTTTCTATTCTGCAGACTTACAGCAAGTTCCTTGTCTATCTGGCCAGAAATCTAACACATGTCCAATTGGATTTATCTGTGTAACTTACTTTTCTCCACATAATGATATTGCTTGCTCATCTTTCTGTGTCAACATATATATCTATCTCACTTTTCCCCACAGTTCAATATGAAAAAGATTCAAGCATGTAGAAAGGTTAAAGAAATTTCACCATTAACATTTTGCTCTGCTTGCATTATCACATTCACCTCCCTATCCATTTTCTCTTTCCATCTTATATTTCTGAGGCAAAGTAAGTTGCAGATACTGGTACACATTCCCTTAAATACTTCCTATTCATATCCTTAACTAGGGTTCAGGGTTTACTTACATTTTTTCCTCTTGGGAGATAAATTTTACATACAACGAAATTAACAAATCTTAAGTGTAACATTTGCAGACTTTTCATAAATGCATCCACCTGTGTAACTCAAATCTCTGTCAAGAAACAGAAAATTCTCTTAGCCTCAGAAAGGACATACTCTTTGCATAAGGCTTCTTTTAGTTCATATGACATTTTTCAGATTTATCCATGTTGAGGATGATATGTTCCTTTATTATTACTGATTGGTATTATATTGTATGAATATACTATAGTCTGTTTATCAATTTTCCTATTCATAGGCACCCAGGCTGTTACCAGTTTTTGGCAATTGTGAGAATCTGCCATAAACATATGTGTATAAGTCTTTTAGTGGGCCTATTTTATTTCTCTTGTGAAGATACACAAAATCGGAAGTACTGAGTCACAGGGTACGCAGCTTTTTAAAAGAGGTACCAGTTGCCTTATATAAATAAATTCTAATCATTTCCTGTTGATGGACATTTAGATTATTATTTTTTGTAATTGTATGTTTGTTATAGCAAATCTCTTTATAGGTATATTTTTGCTTTCTTGAGAAAGTGAATCTGCAGGTAAATGACTTGTCAGAGCTGGACTTCACTTTACTTATTTTATTTACAGATTTTTATTTATTTATTCATGGGGGAAACAGAGAGAGAGGCAGAGACACAGGCAGAGGGTGAAGCAGGCTCCCTGTGAAGATCCCGATGTGAGACTCAATCCCCAGACCCTGGGATCACACGCTGAGCCTAAGGCAGACACTCAACCACTGAGCCTCCCAGGAGTTCCTAGACTTCACTTTAAATTACGGCCTGTTGGGAAGTTGCTCCAAGGCCTTGCAACTCAAAATGTGGACCTTGGATCAGCAACAGCATTACCTGGGAGCTTATTAAAAATGCAAACTCAAGCCTCACTCCAGACATAATGAATCAGAATTTTTCATTTTAATAAGATTCTCAGGTGATTCCTATGCCCCCTTGGAGACAATAAAATTGGAGGTAGGAGAGCTTTATTTTTACTCAAAACACTTTATTAGCTCTCTAGTAACTTTTCCTGGAAGGTATAGAATTTCAAATGTTTGAGGCTGGCTCCTATATAAAGGCAAACAATTGACTTACGATCAAATTTTATGATGAACCAAGAAACATAAAACTGTGAGGCTCAGGATGGGATGAGACCTTCAAATTGATTTACTTTAGTGATTTTCTGAATTTCTCATGAAGCCTTATCCCCAGAGTGTCCTGTTGCCAGACTGAGGGCTGAGTGTGCAGGGCTCTCTACTATCATGCAGTCATTTAAAAAAATTCTATTTATATATGTTTATATTATAAATATTATATCTGTATACTTAAAAATTCTCTTTATATACATTTCTAGCAATATTCATCCTAAAAATGTAAGCTTTTAGTTTGAAGAATCAAAAACTTACAGAAGAGTTGACAATCTTAATTTATACAATGACATTTTAAATTATATAATTTATCTAGATTAATAAAATGAACATATACCTTTTGTGTATATTTATAAATTATTAGTATGTTGCCACCTTGCTCTCTTTCCATAAACACACACACATGCGCGCGCACGCACACACACGATACACTCAGCCATACGCTTGTTTATGGGTATGTTTGATTATATTTTTGTCTGTTGAACTACTTGAAAGTGAATGGCAAATAACATTCCATTTTACCCCTAAATGCTTTAGTGCAGATCTCCTAAAAACTGCCACTTTCTTATATAGCCCTAACAATATAAGAATTACCTCAAAGAAATTTCACATTAATACTACGTATTTATATTTCTCTAATTGGCCAAGCAATGTTTTTTGTATCTGTGTTTCTTCCTTTCTAGGTCCAAATAAGACTTACAATTATATTTATTCATTCATTATCTGTTGCTGTGTAACATCTTACCACAAAATTTAGTGGCTTAGCCCAATATTTGTTATCTCACAGTGTCTGTGGGGCAGGAAATCTGGGCATGGCTTGGCTGGATCTTCTGGTTCAGGGTCTCATACAGGCCACAATCAAGATTTTGAGTGGGGCTCTAGTTATCTCAAGGTTCAGGTCATTTAAATGGTTGTTGGCAGGATTCAGCTCCTTGTCTAGAGGCTGCTGGTGGTAGACAGAATTCTAAAAGGAGAGCAATGAGTCACATCCTTGTACAATCACTCTCATTTAATACAGGTGGGACCTGTGACTTGCCTCTAGCCAATTAAATATGGCAAATGTGATGGGATAGCCATGCCCTCTTTTAGGCTTTGGTACATAAGACTATCTTAACGGATTGGATCCAGAGATTCTTCTGGCTTTGAAGAAGTAAGCTGCATGTTGGGGGAGGCAAAGAACTGCAATCGCATCTAGGAGCTAAGAGTGAGGACCTCATTCCTACAACTGTAAGAAACTGAATTTTGCCAACACCTACCTGTGCTTGGAAGAGGACCCTGAACTTCAGAAAGGAATACAGCCTGGCTGATTCCTGGGGGACAGTCTTGTGAGACCCAGAGCAAAGGACCCCACTAACCATACCTGGGTTTCTGATCCTTAGAACCTGTGAAATCATAAATGTGTGCTTTCTTTTTTTTAAGTCACTAAGTTTGTGGTAGTCTTTTACCTAGTGATAGGAAACTATTATATCACTCTAAGTTACAGTGATAGATATTGCAAATGTTTTCTCCTAGCATGTTATTTGCTTTTTACTTTCATTATCATAATTTTTGCTCTTCAACAATTTTTATTTTTATGGAATTTAGTTTAACAATATTTCCTCGCTTTGCATCTGAATTTTTCCCACAGCCAGATTATAAAGGAATTCACCAGGTTTTTTTTCCTAATATTTGTACAGTTACATTATTTTGATCTATTGTGGTATATTTGTGAGAAGTGGACTCAAAATTTTCCCTCCCAAATAGATATCTCACATCATTTATTAAAAACACCTGTTTATCTTTTCTTCATGATTTGAGATAGTAGATGTCCATATCTGTTTGAGTCTTATCCATTTTTCTTTTTATTCTATACCATTATCTTACTATTTACTCAGGTTCTCAAACCATATTCTTTTAATTATAGACATTTAATAATAGTTTTCATATCTGAGAGGGCTAATCTCCTTTTTTTACCCAATTAAAAAAATTTTTGCATGATTATTTTTTCCATATGAACATTAAAGCTAAAATCAGCCTATGTGGCTCCAGAAACAAACTTGCTGGTTTAAAATCGGGATCACATTTGCATTCATAAAATTAAGTTGGAGAATTGACATCAAAATTTATGAATTTGGTTAATATTATCCTATAAAAGGATATGTCTTTCCATTTGTTCAAGTCTACTTTTGCATTTTTCAAAGATATATTAAAATTCTCCTCATATAAGTTTCCTGCATTTATTTTAAGGTAGTTTGTAAGTATTTTATCCACCTGATGCTATTATAAAAGGGGTTTTCTTTTTTCCCCAAAATGTTTTTACTGTAATAAAATGTGCATAAAATTTATCTTTATCTTTACCATTTTTAAATGCACAGTTTAGATATATTAAATATAATCATGCCATTATCCTTCTCCCTGGCTCTTATATACTGAAACTCCTTATGTATTTAACAATAACTTTCCATTTCTCCCTCTCCTCAACCCCTGGCAATCACCATTCTACCTTCCATCTCTACAATTTTGACTACCCTAAGTAGCTCATATAAGTGGAATCATACAGTTTTTGTCCTTTTTGTGACTAGCTTATTTCACTTAGTGTAATGTCCTCAGGGCTCATCTATGTTGTAGAATATGTGAGAATTTTCTTCTTTTTGAAGGCTAATATTCCATTGTATGCATATATCACATTTTGTTTCTCCATTAGTGGACCTTTGAGTTGCTTCCATGTTTTCACTATTGTGAACAATACGACTATGACCATGGGTGTGTATTTCTTCAAGATCCTGTTTTCAGTTCTTTTGGGTATATCAGAGGTACAATTGCTGGATCTTATGGCAATTCCTTTTGTAATCATTTAAGGAACTACCGTTTTTCATAAAGACTCTACCATTTTATATTCCCACCAGCAGTGCACAAGGGTTCCAGCTTCTCCACATTCTCATGGACACTTTTGCTATTTTCTGTTTTCCTTTGATAGGAGCTATCTTACTGGGTATGAAGTGGAATTTCATTGTAGTTTTGATTTGCATTTCCCTAAGTTTCTGATGTTGAACATCTTTCCATGAGCTTATTAGCCATTTGTATATTTTCTTTGAAGAAATGTCTCATTCAATTCCTTTGCCCATTTTTAAATTGGATTTTGTTATTGTTGAGTTTTAGGAGCTGTACATATTCTAAAGATTAATCTATTATGAAATATTTTTTTCTCCCATTCTGTGAGTTGCTTTTTTATTCTGATTTTTTTTCTTGATATTGTCTTATCATGCACAAAATTCTAAAATTTCATGAAGTCCAATTTGTCTGGGTTTCTGTTGTTGTTGCCTGTGCCTTTGGTTTCATACCTAAGAAATCATTGTTGAATATAATGTCATGAAGCATTTGCCCTGTGTTTTATTTTAAGAGCTTTATGGGTTTAGTTAATAGGTCTTGCATTTAGGTTTTGATCCATTTTGAGTTAATTTTTGTATGTTGTGTTAGATAAGGATCTAACTTCATTCTTGTGCCAGTATGTGACACTTTTCCCAGGACCACGTATTGAAAAGATTGTCCCTGCCCCATTAAGTGGCCCTTACATCTTTGTCAAAAATTGTTTTACCATATATGAGAGGGGTTTTTTTCTGGGCTATTTTATTTCATTGGTATGTATATTTATCTTTATGCCAGTACCACACTGTTTTGATTGCTATGGCTTTGTAGCAAATTTTGAAGGCAGAAAGTGGAAATCCTCTGGCTTTGTTCTTTTTCAAGATTGTTTTGACTATCAAATGTTCTTAGAGATTACAATTGTATTTTAGGATGACTTTTTCTTTTTTTTGAGAGAAACATTGGGATTTCCACAGGGATTGCATTAAATCTATAAATTGCTTTGGGCAGTATTGGCATCTTAATAGTATTAAGTCTTCCAATCCATGAACAAAGTTCATGTTTTTGTATTTTCATTAATTTCTTTCAGCAATGTTTTGTAATTTTCAGTGTACAAGCCTATTACCTCCTTAGTTGAGTTCATTCCCAAGTATTTTTTAAAATGAAATTGTAAACAGAATTGTTTTCATAATTTCCTCTATGATTGCTCATTGTTAGTACACAGAAATGCAACTTATTTTGTGTGTTGACTTTGTATCATGCTATTTTTCTGAAACCATTTATTAGCTATAATAGTTTTTGTGGAATGGCTAAAGTTGATATGTAAGATCATATTGTCTGTGAACAAACACAATTTTACATCTTCCTTTCCACTTTGGAGTCCTTTTGTATCTATTTCTTGCCCAATTGCTCTTGCTAGAACTTGCAGTACAGTGTAAAATAGAATGGCAAAAAGGGGCATTCTTGTCTCATTCCTAATACTAGAGGAAAAGCTTTTGGTCTTTCATCATTGAGTATAAGGTTTGCTGTGAGTTTTTCATATGTTTTTTATTATGTTGAAACAATTTCCTTCTATTTCTAGTTTTTTTAAGTGTTTTTTTATCATGAAAGATTGTTGAAGTTTATCAATTTTTCTCCATCTCTTGAGATAATCGTGGGGTTTTTTCTTTGTTAATGTGGTATATTACTCAATTTTTATATATTGAAACATTCTTGCATTCCAGGAATAATTCCCATTGGCCATGGTGTATAATATTTTTAATATGCTGCTGAATTTGGTTTGCTAGTATTTTGTTGAGTTTTGCATCAGTGTTCATAAGGGATATTGGCTGTAGTTTTTTGTAGTGTCTTTGTCTGGTTGGGGATCAGGGTAATGCTGGTCTCATAGAATGTGTTAGGGAATATCCACTGCTGTTCAATAGTTTGGAGAAGTTTGAGACGGATTGGAATTAGTTCTTCTTTAAATGTTTGGTAAAATTCACCAGTGAAGTCATCAGGTTCAGGGCTTTTCTTCATCAGGAAATTTTTGATTGATTATTCAATCTCTTCACTGGTGATAAGTCTATTTAGATTTTCTATTTCCTGATGATTTAGTCTTTATAGGTTTTATGTTTCTAGAAATAGGTTATCCAAGTTATCCAATTTGTTGGTGTATAATTGTTCAGAATACTCTTATATTCTTGGTATTATAGGATCAATAATGTCCCCACTTTTATTTATGATTTTAGTATTTTGAGTATTACCTTTTCTTTTTCTTTAGTCCATCTAGCTATTTATCGATTTTTAAAATCTTTTAAAAAACTTTTGGTTTTATTAATTTCTGTGTTTTTCTCTAGTTTCTAATTTGTTTATCTCTGATCTATTCTCTATTATTTCCTTTCTTTTGCCAGTTTTGGGTTTAGTTTATTCATTTTTTTTTTTTTTTTTTTAGTTCCTTGAGCTGAAAGTTAGATTAATTTGAGTTCTTTGTTTTTTAATGTAAGCATTAATGGCTATAAATTTCCCTCTTAACACTGTTTTCATAGTTTCTCATAAGTTTTGATATGTATGTTTTCATTTTAATTCTTAAGTATTTTCTGATTTCCTTTATGATTCCTTTTTTGTCTCATTGGTTGTTAGAAAGTGTCCTGTTTAATTTCCACAAGTTTATGAATTTCTCCAATTTATTTGGTTGATTTTTAACTTTATCCCATTGTCTTTGGAGAAAATAGATTGTATTATATCTAACTTTTAAAATCAATTGAGACTTAATTTGTAGCCTAGCATATGGTCTGCCCTGAAACATGTCTCCTGTGTAGTTGGAAAGAATGCACATACTGTTATTCTGTAGAATGTACTGTATATGCCTGCTGGGGCTAGTTGTTTTTTGCTGTGTTAAGTCCTCTATTTTCTCATCTTCTGTTTGTTCTTACCATATTGAGAGTGGGGTATTGAAGTCTCCAATTGTGATTTCAGAACTGTCTGTTTCTCCCTTAAATTGTGTTAGTTTTTGCATCATATAGTTTGATTGTTGGTCATTAAGTATGTAAAAATTTATAATTGTTATATCTTCTTGCTGTGTTGAACTTTTTATTAATATGTAATATACTTTATCTCTTGTAACCTTGTTATTCAAGTTTATTTTGTGATATTAGGACAGTTAGCATTAGTTACTATTTGCATGAAATGTCTTTTTCCATCTTTTCACTTTCAATTGAGTTGTGTCTTTAAATCTAAAGTGAGTCTCTTGTAGACAGTGTATGGTTGGATATTGTGTTTGTATTCACTCTGCAAATTTCTCTCTCTTTCTCTGAAAGTTTAATCCATCTACAATTGAAGTAACTACTGATAAGGAGGATGTTACTTCTGTCATTTTGGTATTATTTTCTATAGCCTTTGCAGGTTATTTTTATCCCTCTATTGCTGCACTAGTGCTGCCTTTTGTGGTAAATTTTCTGTAGTAAAATTTTCTCATTTTTTGGGTATATATCCTGTAGCTATTTCATTGTGATTAATGTGGAGATCATATTTATCACATTTAACATCCTCAAGTTATAACACTGTAATTTGAATTTATGCCAGTTTAACTTCAAGAACAAACAAAGACTGTGCTGCTTTACATCTCCATCTCTACCCCTTTTGGTTATTGATGTCACAAAATCATTTCTTTATATATCTGTGCCCCCAAACATAAGCTAATAAATCTTTTAAATGCATTCATGTCTTAAGCTATGTAGAGAACAACATTTGGAGTTACAAACCATTGGTACAATAATATTGGCTTTTAGATTAATTGTTTCTTTAAGATGTATTAGCCTCTTAAATCATTTAGAAAACAATGTAGTTACAAGCAATTGTTATAATACCACCTATTATTATTGCCTATGTATTTGCCTTTATTGAAATCTTTATTTCTTCATACAGCTTCATGTTATCTCTAGAGTCCTTTTATTTCACCCCATAGGACTCCTTTGAGCACATCTTGCAGGAGGGGTTAAGTGGTAACAAAGTCTCTCAGCTTTTACTTTTCTGGGAATTTCTTATTTTCTTCCTCATATTGGAAAAACAGTTCCATGAGATAGGATACTTGGCTGACAGTTTTCTTCTTTTAGTAGTTTGAATATATGGGTCTATTGTCCTCTGATCTCCAAATTTTCTAAGGGGAAATCTGGTAGTATTATTGAGACTATCTTGCATGTCATGAGTCACTTTTCTCTCCTGCTTTTAAGATTCTCTCTTTGTCTTTCGACAATTTGATTATAATGTGTCTCAGTGTGAGTCTCTGAGTTCACTTTAGTTGGAGTTCTTTGAGATTCTTGCATATTTGTGTTTATGCCTTAGATCAAATATGAGGATTTTTCAGCTGGTATTTCTTTAAATATTCTCTGCCCCATTCTTTCTCCATTTTTTCTTCTGGAACTTCCACAGTGCTTATGTTGGTTCACTTAATGGTGTCCCATAGACACTTTATTCTGTTTGCTTTTCTTAAATCTTTTTTTTTCTTTCTGTTCCTCAGCTCCAATAATTTCAGTTGTCCTATCTTCAAGTTCATTGACTTTCTTCTGTCCATTCAAATCTGCCTTTGAATATCTCTAGTGAATTTTTCATTTCAATTATTGTACTTTTCGGCTCCAAGTTCTCTTTTTGGTTTCTTAGGTTTTCTATCTCTTTGTTGATGTTTTCATTTTGTTCACACATTATTTTCTTGACTTTGTCTATATCTTTCTTTAGTTCTTTGAGTGATTTCAGACAATTTTTAAAAGGTCTTTATCTAGTATATCTGTCATTAGATATTTTTTCAAGGACAGTTTCTGTTGATTTTTTTTTCCTTTAAATGGAGCATTTCCATTAATTGTATTTTTTTGTATATTCTTTTTATTGGAGTTCAATTTGCCAACATACAGCGTAACACCCAGTGCTCATCCCACAAGTGCCCCCCTCAGTGCCTGTCACCCAGTCACCCCAACCTCCCACCTGCCTCCCTTTCCACCACCCCTTGTTCGTTTCCCAGAGTTAGGTGTCTCTTATGTTCTGTCACCCTCACTGATATTTCCCACTCATTTTCTCTTCTTTCTCCTTAATTGTATGTCTTGTGATTTTTGTTGTTGTTGTTGTTGTTGTTGTTGAAGCTGGGCTTTTGAATTTATAACATGGTAACTCTGAAATCAGAGTCCCCCGGTTTCCCAGGGTTTTCTGTTTTGTGTTATTGTTTTTGCTTCTTGGTGGTGGTGGTGGGTGGGTGGGGGGTTGATTGTTGTAGGCTGTTTCTGTGCCAAGGATCAGTCTGAGGTATAAACTTAAGGTCTTCTCGGGTATTTTCTGAGTTTTCCGCTGGACATGTGCAGTCACTTTCTAGTTCTCCTCCTATATGCAGTTGTTTTTGAATGTCTTAGTCTTTAAAGTCTAGCTTCCAAAAGGAGGGAAAGAGTTAAATGAATGGGGTTGGAGGAAGGGTGCTAGCTTCTTAAATACCTTGGAAGTCCATTTCAGCTGGAGGGAGAGGGCCTTGCAACAGTGGAGGAAGTACAAAATGAAGGGATGCCTGCCTCTTGGTCTGTACTTCTGTGGTCAGAAGCCACAATAGGTAATCAGCACAGATTCCAAATATTTTGAGGACAAAGTCCTTTTTGCCTACCTTGGCTCATGTAAGCTGCTAATAACTGAAATTGTCAGAAATTTGGCACAATTTACAATCCAAGCTTTCCTCTGGAAGTTGCAATCCTTCACTCCCTCTGCAATGGTCTAAGTGAAGATATTCTGACATCTTCCCTTTCCTTATTTGATCTAACTGGATGTCATTTGCAAATATGAAGCTACTGGTCTTTGATGACAATTTTATATCCTACTATGTTACTGTATTATCTTATTGCTTGTGTTAAATTTATCTTTTAGTCTTTTGGTCTTTCCATTTGTAATATATGATGTCATCTGTGAATTGGAGTAAATTATACTTCTTACCCATTTCTTATGCTTTACATTACTTTCTTTTGCTTGTTGTGTTGACTCATACCCCTAAATTAATAGTATTGAAGACATTGAGCATTCCTGCCTTGTTCTTGATTTTGCTATGAATACTTCTAATATTTCCCCCATTAAGTAAGGTCATGGTTTATGACAGAGCTGTGTGTATGCATATGGCTGTATGCTCTGGTGTCTATTATGTAAGGAAGTATATATCATTTTCTATTCTAGTTGAATGATTATTTTGAAATTCAATAGTTTATATTATTTTCCTTCTTAACTCTATTAATATGGCAAATAATTAATAGATTAACAAATATTACAATAACCATCCATTCCTGGAAGATTTTTATTAAGAGTGTTGAAATTCTTTTTGCTAATGTTTTATTTTTGTGTAAGTGAAATTGGATTGTGAGATTTGTAGTACCTTTATGATGTATTTATCAGATTTTGCTTTATTAAAAAAGAAGTGGAAGACTTTTTTTTTTTTAATTTCTGGAATGATTTGTGTGACAATGAGACTCTCTGGTAGAAGTTCTGATAAAATTCCCCTGTGACGGTAGCGTGGCAGGATACAAAATCAATGCCAAGAAGTCAATGGCATTTCTATACACTAACAATGAGACTGAAGAAAGAGAAATTAAGGAGTCAATCCCATTTACAATTGCACCCAAAAGCATAAGATACCTAGGAATAAACCTAACCAAAGAGGTAAAGGATCTATACCCTCAAAACTATAGAACACTTCTGAAAGAAATTGAGGAAGACACAAAGAGATGGAAAAATATTCCATGCTCATGGATTGGCAGAATTAATATAGTGAAAATGTCAATGTTACCCAGGGCAATATACACGTTTAATGCAATCCCTATCAAAATACCATGGACTTTCTTCAGAGAGTTAGAACAAATTATTTTAAGCTTTGTGTGGAATCAGAAAAGACCCCGAATAGCCAGGGGAATTTTAAAAAAGAAAACCATATCTGGGGGCATCACAATGCCAGATTTCAGGTTGTACTACAAAGCTGTGGTCATCAAGACAGTGTGGTACTGGCACAAAAACAGACACATAGATCAGTGGAACAGAATAGAGAATCCAGAAGTGGACCCTGAACTTTATGGTCAACTAATATTCGATAAAGGAGGAAAGACTATCCATTGGAAGAAAGACAGTCTCTTCAATAAATGGTGCTGGGAAAATTGGACATCCACATGCAGAAGAATGAAACTAGACCACTCTCTTTCACCATACACAAAGATAAACTCAAAATGGATGAAAGATCTAAATGTGAGACAAGATTCCATCAAAATCCTAGAGAAGAACACAGGCAACACCCTTTTTGAACTCGGCCATAGTAACTTCTTGCAAGATACATCCACGAAGGCAAAAGAAACAAAAGCAAAAATGAACTATTGGGACTTCATCAAGATAAGAAGCTTTTGCACAGCAAAGGATACAGTCAACAAAACTCAAAGACAACCTACAGAATGGGAGAAGATATTTGCAAATGACATATCAGATAAAGGGCTAGTTTCCAAGATCTATAAAGAACTTCTTAAACTCAACACCAAAGAAACAAACAATCCAATCATGAAATGGGCAAAAGACATGAACAGAAATCTCACAGAGGAAGACATAGACATGGCCAACATGCATATGAGAAAATGCTCCGCATCACTTGCCATCAGGGAAATACAAATCAAAACCACAATGAGATACCACCTCACACCAGTGAGAATGGGGAAAATTAACAAGGCAGGAAACCACAAATGTTGGAGAGGATGTGGAGAAAAGGGAACCCTCATACACTGTTGGTGGGAATGTGAACTGGTGCAGCCACTCTGGAAAACTGTGTGGAGGTTCCTCAAACAGTTAAAAATATACCTGCCCTATGACCCAGCAATTGCACTGCTGGGGATTTACACCAAAGATACAGATGCAATGAAACGCCGGGACACCTGCACCCCGATGTTTATAGCAGCAATGGCCACGATAGCCAAACTGTGGAAGGAACCTCGGTGTCCAACGAAAGATGAATGGATAAAGAAGATGTGGTTTATGTATACAATGGAATATTACTCAGCTATTAGAAATGACAAATACCCACCATTTGCTTCAACGTGGATGGAACTGGAGGGTATTATGCTGAGTGAAGTAAGTCAGTCGGAGAAGGACAAACATTATATGTTCTCATTCATTTGGGGAATATAAATAATAGTGAAAGGGAATATAAGGGAAGGGGGAAGAAATGTGTGGGAAATATCAGAAAGGGAGACAGAACGTAAAGACTGCTAACTCTGGGAAACGAACTAGGGGTGTTGGAAGGGGAGGAGGGCGGGGGGTGGGAGTGAATGGGCGACGGGCACTGGGGGTTATTCTGTATGTTAGTAAATTGAACACCAATAAAAAAAAATTCCCCTGTGAAAACATCTGAGTTTGTTTTTTTCCCATCTTCTTTTCTCCTTAAAAAAAAAAGTATATAACATCTTACTTTCAGGTATACTTTCTCAATATTTGCATACATTACAGAGTGATGAGCACAATAAGCCCACTTACAATCCATTGCCATAAAATTGACCTCCTTCACCTTTTTAGCCTCTCCCCCAATCCTTTTTCTCTCTGATGACCGCTAATCTCTTTTCTGTATCTGAGTTGAGAACACAAAAATCCCTCACAAGGAGTATCTCAGGTCGTTCCTAGCCCTCTAGGCCCCCTGTACATAAGCACTGTTGATTTCCAAAGCCATACATTTTGGGGACTTGATTTTACTAGTTTGTATTCCAAGGATTGGGTGATTGATATAGGCCACAAATAAAACCCTCCCCACTTAGAAAGAGGCTTTGAACTTCTTGGATTCCTCCCTATTGTATGTTGATGCATTGGGGGTAGAGTTTTTGGCAGGACCCAGTCTCTGCCCCTCCTACCCATCTTGATGTGACTGTTTTAATCCTTGTTCCAGAGGGAGCTGTTCAGCTAGTTTTTAGTTTATATTTTCAGTGGGAGTTATTCTACATGTAGTTGTAGATTTGGTATGTCTGTGGGAGGAGGTGAATTCAGAGTCTTCTTACACTGCCATCTTGGACTACACACTTCCCCTGGTGTTTTTGAAAGGTTGATAATTTCTCAATTTCCTCTATGAAAATTTGAGTATTTTTAACTTAACTGGTTCAATTTTGGCAAATTATATTTTACTTGGAAATTATCCATTTTTATATATTCTAAGTAAGAAAACTCACTTTAAGTGGAATAATAACTTTAACATTTCACAATTAAAGTGAAATTTTGCCACTAAATACATTTGGTGAGCTTTTTGGATTTCAGAATTATGGATAAAGGATTGTGGATAGAAGTATAGTTCCTCCTTGTTTGTATGCTTTCGATTTTCTGTAAAGTTGTGTAAATACCTTTTGAAGACCTTTTTAAGATTTCTTCTATTTCAGGGCTTACTACCTCCTTGTGATTTATTAGTTATATTTGTTTTCTTCCTCTCTTTTTATTTCTTGATTGAGAAGCTATTTTGTTGATTTTCAGTGAGCTAGCATTTTGAGATTTCAACTTCACTGATTTATACTTTATTTTTTCCTTTTTTTTCCTGATTTCTTCTGTTTCCTTTATTGTACTTGTCTTTTATATTGGGAATTAAATTCATCCGCTTTTGTTGGTCATTCTTTGTCAATTTTCACATATAGAGAATTGGCCTTTTTAATATGTAAATTCAGGTCTAGTTTAACATTTGGGAAGTTTTTAGTAACTAAGAGTTTTAAACTTAGTTCCATTTCACATTTCACACCTATTTCACATCCACAATATGGTTGTTTTGTCTTCAAGGACTCCGATAACGTTTTTATGTCTTAGCTTTTCTACTGTGCCTATTACTTTTTCTTTGATTCATTGTACCTCTATTTTATTTTTCATTCTTTGGGTATTTCCTATGCACCAAGTCATCTCCACCACATGCCCTCCCGCTGCCCCCCCCACCCCCCAGACACAAGATTTGTCTTCCAGATTTGCCACCTTTGTTCCTGAGCAACTGCAGACTTTTTCCTTTCTCCAGTGTTATGATGCACCAGATCTCCAGCCTGTTTTAGGGACTTTGCCACTCAGTGTGGAGCTTTCTTTCTATAGAAGAAATTTTGTTGATGTTTCACTTGTTAGTGTCCCTCTGTGATCTCTCATTTCCCACTTAGTCTGTGTATGATTCTGCTCTGACACAAGATCGTACTTTGTACTGTTGGCTTCAGAATGTTCATTTCCCTACATAAATATAGCTTGACATTTAAAGCATTATCTCTTTCCTAGTAAAACAAACAAACAAACAAACAAAAAAACAAGGATTTTGTTTCTGCTTTGTTGATTGGAATGGCTTTTGAAGGATAGGAGGAAAGATTCTGATTTCTGTAGTGTCTACCATGTCTATGGAATACTTAGAAATCAAGATTTCATTTTCAGTAATGGTTTCTGCTGCTAAGACCTACAAAGTAAGCTTGAAATTACTTATTTAACAACCCATGTTTGAGGGACCAGTAAAATACCTCAATGGCTTATATTTAACTATCTCTAGTAAATTAAGTTCATTAACTACTGCTTTAACCCATTATAAAGTTACTTTTGTTGTTGTTGGTAATAAAGTTCTAACTTGTCTTTGTTTTTATTGAAGTATAATTGACCTATAATATCCTCTTAGTTTCAGGTGTACATCATAGTGATTTGGTATTTTTATATTTTATATCTAATATATATTTTATATCTAGTGTATAAAATATATTTTATATATCATGAAATGATCCCCATAAGTCTAGTTACCATCTGTCACCATACAAGATTATCAGAATGTTATTTCTTATTAAGTACATTATATTCCTATGACTTATTTATTTAATTAAAAATGATTTATTTATTTATTCATGAGAGACACAGAGGCAGAAACATAGGCAGAGGGAGATGCAGGCCCCCTGTGGGGAGCCTGATGTGAGACTCGATCCCAGGACCCCAGGATCACAACCTGAGCCATAGGTAGACACTCAACCACTGAGCTACCCAGGTGTCCTGATTTATTTATTTTATAACTGAAAGT